>NC_136525.1:19569451-19629451 GCF_053919585.1 Euprymna scolopes | reverse complement strand
CTTAGCATTACAGGTTTGAGCCTGCCTACCTGCTAAATACGTCTTTTTTTTGTGCACTCATGCGGGTACTCACTGCTATTTACATTTTTTAGGAGGTTGGTTAATTTTTTTTGTTTGAAACATTTTTCTTAAGGGCTCTATTGATCAATACCCTTAATATAAAATCCCTCCACACCCACTAGTATGCATATAAATTATAATTAAAAAATGATATTGCTTTTGCAAATTAATACTAATTACGAAAATAAAATTAAACAATAAAATAAAAAAATAATTGAATTAATAATTTACGTAAATATTTTTATTTTAGTAACTTAGAATGATAAAAATCATGCCACATATGATATTTCAATTGTAAAGAAAATTAAATTAAATTATTGTTATTTATAAACAATTAAAAACTAATGCACTTATTATAAGACTGAATAAGATTAAATAATAATGTCGTTAATTATAGAAATTGATAATAATTAAATAATTTCATTTTTAAAACCATAATTATAAAAAATAAAAATGTTTCGTTGATTTATTAAATGTTAACTATTCTGCCCTTTTACCAAAAAATATTTAAATTTTATATCCAATTTTCATATATTTTATTTCTTTTATTTTAAAAATATATTTTTAAAAGTGATACTTATCAAAATAATGTATTACAATACGTCCAAAAATAATATCCAACAATAATAAAAAATTAAGAACTGATAAAGCTTGCAATCAATTTTAACAGTAAATAATAAAATAATAATAGAATAATAAAACTATACTATAAAATAAATAAAATAATAATAATGATGAAATAATAAAATATAATATAATATAAATAAATGAATAAAAATGAAATAATAAAAATATAATATAAAATAAATAAATAATAATAATGATGAAATAATAAAAGTTAATATAAAATGAATAAATAAATAATAATGAAATAATAAAAATATAATATAAAATAAATAAATAATAATAATGATGAAATAATAAAAGTTAATATAAAATGAATAAATAAATAATAATGAAATAATAAAAATATAATATAAAATGAATAAATAATAATAATTATGAAATAATAAAGCTATAATGAAAATAAATAATAACAATGAAATAATAAAAATATAATATAAAATATATACATAATAATAATGATGAAATAATAAAATATACTATAAAATAAATACATAATAATAATGATGAAATAATAAAATTTAATATAAAACGAATAAATAATAATGATGATGAAATAATAAAAATATAATATAAAATAAATAAATAATAATAATGATGAAATAATAAAATTTAATATAATATAAATAAATAATAATGAACTAATAAAAATATAATATAAAATGAATAAATAATAATAATAATGAAATAATAAAAATATAATATAAAATAAATAAATAAATAATAATGAAATAATAAAAATATAATATAAAATAAATAAATAATAATAATGATTAAATAATAAAATTTAATATAAAATGAATAAATAAATAATAATGAAATAATAAAAATATAATATAAAATGAATAAATAATAATAATCATGAAATAATAAAGCTATAATAAAAAATAAATAATAACAATGAAATAATAAAACTATACTATAAAATAAATACATAAACAATACATAATAATAATAATGAAATAATAAAATGCAATATAAAATAAACAATTATAATGGAATAATGAAACAATAATATAAAATAAATAGATAAATAATAAATAATAATGAAATAATAAATAATAAAATATAATATGAAATAAATGATAATAATGAAATAATATAAACATAATATTAAATAAGTAAATAAATAATAATAATAATAATAATAATAATAATAATAATAATAATGAAATGGTATAACATAATATAAAATAAATAAATAATGATGAAATAATAAAACTACAACATTAAATAAATAAATAATAATAATGAAATGATAAAATATAATATAAAATAAATAATAATAAAATAATATAACCATAGTGTAAAATAAGTAAATAAAAAATAATAATATTAAAATGAAATATAATATAAAGTAAATAAATAAAAAATAATAACATTAATGAAATAATATAAATATAATATAAAATATATATGAAAATAATAATTCTTAACAGAACTAAATAATAAAACACTAAAATATTATAAAATAAATAATTAATACTAATAAAAAAAATACAAATATGATATAGATTAAGTAGAAATATAATAATAACAAAATAATAATTCATAATAATGCTATAAAATTATATAATAAAAGTAATAATAATATATCCTATAGAAATTATATAATAATAATAATAATAATAATAATAATGCTGTACAAAACGGCACATAAAAATAATAAATAATAAAATAATAATGAACTAATACAAATATAAGAATTATATATTAATAATAATAATAATAATAATAATAATAATGATAATAATGATGATGATGATAATAATGATGATAATAATAATAATAAGAAGAAGAAAATGATAATAATAAATAATAATAAATAATAATAATGATAAATAATAATAATAATCAGTAATAATATTAAATAATAATAATCAATGATAATAATAATAAATTATAATAATAAATAATAATAAATAATAAACAACAACAATAATAATAATAAACAAAAATTATAATAATAAATAATAATATTAATAATTTAATAATAAAAATAATGATAATAATAATAATAATAATAATAATAATAATTGATAAACATTAATATTTATAATAATGCATTACAAAAGGGCACAAAAACTAAGAAACATCTGATGATAAATAAATTCTAATAATAATAATAATAATAATAATAATAATAATAATAATAATAATAATAATAAACAAACATAAAAAACATAAAAACATAAAAAAGCATGCACTAAAAACACACAATACCTGTTCCCACCCAGGATGGGTGTTGCCAGTTCGCTTCGTTGGTGTACATGGCTAGAAAAACAACGGTTTTAAGTCAAAATACTTACTTCAGGAAAAAAGGATTTAAAAAAAATGAAAAGCTATAACATATTAAAAATCTTAACTAAAAAATAAAATTTAAATTCTATATTGCTGTAAAGAAAATTAAAAAAACAAAACAATAACTAAACACGTTTCTGAACTTTCGGTTAGGAACAGAGTGTAGCATCTGTTCTGATAATAACCTTTATCATTTCTGTCTTCGATTGGTGAAGGAGAAATCCTTCCAGGCTGAAGAAATTTTAATTTTTGTTCCAATCCCAAATACTCCTTATTAGGGAACGTGGATTTTCCATACATTAAAAACAAACAACAATAAAAAAAACAAAAAAACTTATGTAACTTTGTCCTTGTGGGGAGGCAAGTATATAGAAACTATCGCTTAAAATGAAATGTTAATTAACACCTGTAACCATTGCACCTTAATCCGAAACAGTTTTCTAGTTTTTCTGAGTGTTTATTTTTTCAGACATGTTTATATATGCCATGCTTGGCTGTTTGGTTAGGATCAAAGTATAGTATCAGTTTTAATACTATACTTCATGTTTTTTTTTCTCCTGGATCAATGGAGAACTCGTTTTAGACTGAAGTGGTTTTTATTTTTGTCTTAATCTTAATTTTTGTCTTTTGGTGATCTTGATTCCTTCACAATCATTAAAAATCTTGTGTTTAACTTTGCCCTTGAGGGGAGGCAACTAAATAATGACTTTGGAACCATATTTGGTGGTTTTGTGCTTAATAAGCATGCAAATCAGGCTCAACCTAAACCTAACCCTAACCCTCAGCCTAAAAGGCCCAACAGCAAACCAACAATATTCATTGAACGTACAAAATAATGAGAATTTTCACTATCTATTGAAATATAAACTAGGTTATCCGGACTCAATCAAATGTTCTGTTTCACCTTACCTGACACGGACGGGACAATGTTTTTATGTAAAAAATGTATTTTGAATTAATTTTATTAGAAACATATTTAATCCGGATATATATTCCACTTTAATTAAAAGTGATATTAATAGGAAAAATATTATTGAATACAACTATGTATTTATGCATAATATATGCATGCATATGTGTATATCTATATAATTATAAAACTCAAATGACCTTGTAACGATGTATGTAACCCACTTTCCAGTTTACGACATCTGGTTGCGCATGGACGTATAAACATTAACTCATAACAACGTAAACAAATGAACACAAATCGCTTCTTTTGCAGATTTTGACCTGCGCACTGAAATATTAACGTTATTATTTCGAAATTATTATTTAACACGGGAAGAGTGGGGTTTAAAATAGCTTAAACGTAATACAGAAATGAACGACGTAAAAAAAAAAGCAGATATATATGAAAATTTGAATTTAACTATAATAAGTATTATGGTATCTGTTCAGTGCAAATTTACCTATAAGTATGGCCAACCACTTATAATTCAGTAACTGTAAATTTTTTTTTTTTTAAATAATCAATTATAATAAACAGAACGACTCATAGAAATCTATCTATATTCTTTTTTCATTTTAATATATTTTCATAGAAATGTTTCTGTTATGTCAAAAAAATAAAATTTTCTTTACGTCACAAGAGTCACGCTCATACATGAATTCCATAGCTAATATAACATACTGACCCAACGGGTCACGGGTAGTCTAGTATATGTAGAGATACATCAAAACTATATGAATACACATATAGATTTATGTAAACGTATATAAATATGTATTTATGCATAATATATATGCATGCGCATATATATATAAAAATGTATATAAATATGTATTTGTATATAAATATATATGGCGCCATAAAATAACGTCTGATTGTGGCGTTTAAATTCAATTATTTTTTTAGAAGTGTGCACTATGTACACTATATTAAGTAAATAATTTTTAAAAAATTTTATTCTTATAATTTTGCAAACTTTAAAAAATTACTTTTCTTTTCATCGACATTTTTCATTCACCATTTCTCTTTATTCCAAGGAAATAAAAATTTACCAAGTATATATATATATATATATATATATATATATATATATATATATATATATATATATATATATATATATATATATATATATATACTTGGTAAATATATATATATATATATATATATATATATATAAAATAATATAATATATACAATATAATAATGTATATTATATATAATACATACAATATATATATAATAAATGTATATATAATTTATATAATATATATAAAATATAATATATATATAATACAACATATAATATATATAATATATATGTATATAATATAATAGATACAATATAATAATATATAATACGTATAATACAACATATATATATAATAAATGTATATATAATTTATATAATATAATATATATAATATATATAATATATATATTATATGTATAGTATATATATAATATATATAATATATATAGTATATATTATATATATAGTATATATAATATATATAATATATATAGTATATATAATATATACAATATATATAGTATATATAATATATATAGTATATATAATATATATAGTATATATAATATATATAGTATATATAATATAATATATATAGCATATAAAATATAATATATATAGTATATATAATATACTATATATATAGTATATATAATATACTATATATACTATATATAATATATATAGTATATATAATACATTATAATATATAGTATACATATAATATGATATATATAATATAATATACTGTATATACAATAAAATATAATATGTGTAATCTAGAAGAACACAGATTTAAGACTGTAAATTATAATTTACAAGAATTTCTTGTTCAACATCACATTAAAATTAGATATATTGAAGAACTTTCAATATATCTTATTTGAATATCATGTTGAACAATAAATTCTTATAAATTATAATTTACAGTCTTAAATTTGTGTTCTTCTATAACAAGTTCTATTTGCTATCTTGGTTGTCCTGAACTGTTTTATTTGGTTAAATAATATTTACTATAGAAATAATATTTACTATATAAATGATATTTACTATATAAATATTGATATTATAGTCGCTTATAGTTTCACAGACGCTTTTGGCTTAGAAACTTAATCTTTAGTGATAAATTTTTATAAATTATATAATATCATATAATATATATATATATAATGCATATATAATATAATATAAACATAATACAAATAGAACATATAATATATATATTTTATATATATGATATAATATAATATTATATATATAATATAATATGATACAATATATGATGATATAATATAATATATCTGATTTAATATAATACAATATAATATATAATACAATATAAAATAATATATGATATAATATAATATATATAATATGATATAATATTTATAATATATATAATATTATATGTATATATAATATAATATATTCAATATAAATATTTATATAATATATTATCCACATACAGTACTGTTCCGTTGTATCACAGCTCATCAGTGCGGCTAGGCAGGCAACTACTTCAAGCCAGAACCGAAACCCTACGACCGCCTGTACGACAGTCCAGGCTTTGAACCATTACGCTAATCAGCAGCTGCTGTGCGGATAGTGAATTAACGATGTTTTGACATCGTCCGAATACCTAAGCTCGATTTGTTTACACAATGTGTGTGTGTGTGTGTGTGTGTGTGTGTGTGTGTGTGTGTGTGTGTGTGGATGGGAGTTTGTGTTATGTAGTCCGACCCAAATTTTAATCTCAATGGTCATTAAACATTTTAATGGCACAATATTCAATTCCAGAGCAGTTTATTAGCAGACATGTTTTTTGATAAATTGCTTTGCATCAAACAAACTTCAAAAAACTTAAAATACAATCGGAACAAATGAATTTTCAAATGATACACAAAACAAACTTTATTTTTACTAATGTTGAGTTTCTATTAGCTATGGTGAAAACGAAAAAAATAAAAGCACTGGAAAACGAAAAAAAACAATTGGAAAACAAAACAAAAAAACAACTTACTTGTTTTTATGAAGCTTCAAATAATACGATGTTATACAGAACTTAAAACAAACACACAAAAAAAAAACATATAAAACAAAAAGATTGTTTTGTCTAAAAATTCCTGTACATATCCAGAGTATTGACGGTATAGGCATTCTAAAAATGTTAAAGTTTTATTTACATACACTTTGAAATACATTTGCTGTTTGCCTTGTGTCATCTCTTTGTTCCACGTACATTCTTTTTTATCTATATCATATTTCTCTTTGTCTGTCTGTCTGTCCATTCCACTTTTTCTCGGAAACTACTAGGCTGATCTGGTTGCAATTTTGCATGAACCGGTAGTTTGATGTGGAAGAGAACCAAGTATTATGGTATCAATTCAATGGACAGTATGGGATTAATAAGGATTATATATATATATATATATATATATATATATATATATATATATATATATATATATATATATATATATATATATATATAATGCGAAAGAAGTGAACCACAATCGAATGTTAAAAAATACATAAGTCGATTAAAAAAAAAAAATCACGAAATGCAAAAAAAGAAAAAAACAAAACCGGAAGCGCTTTTCGTCAGACAGACTTTTTAGAAGAAGGAACAGATTTCTTCTTTTTTTTTTTTGAAGAATTGTTGCAATAATAAGCGAAAGGGAAAAACACGAAAAAAAAAAAAACCTTAGATGGAATATCTCCCGCTAAATAGTTCAAACTCACACCATAACTCATTTTCGCAACCCCCTCTTTGTATTATTACAGGTCTGAATATTCTCTCTGTTTCCGTTTGTATTTCTCCTCACACCACAACTCATTTTTGCAACCCCTTCTTTGTATTATTGCAGGTCTGAATATTCTCTGTTTCAGTTTGTATTTCTCCTTACACCACAACTTATTTTTTGCAACTCCCTCTTTGTAATACAGGTCTGAATAATGAGAAAATCTGATTTTTTAACAAAAACTTTAAAATAACTTTTTTAGATTAAATTTTTTAAAACTTCTTTCGCAATAGAAAATCTTTAAAATTTAATAAGGAACATATTTCATATAGGTTTTATTAACAAATATTCAGTACATAACGAAAAAAATAGAGATGAAAATTTCAAAAGGACTGTATAACTGGTTACGGTCAATAGTAGTCCTCGCCAGTGTGCTGTTTTCATTAAACTTATAACTCTAATAAAAGTCTTTATATATATATATATATATACACACACACACATATATATATATATATATATATATATATATATATATATATATATATATATATATAGTATGTTTATTTATGCAAGCATTATTAGCTACATTTTTTGGAGTGTCTTGTTTCAGAGAGACTACGTCATTAGGCCAAACGTTGTTCTCAAAATAAAATTCAAGTTTGGTTGATGACGTAGTCTCTCTTAAACGAAGATACTACAGAAACGTGTATGTACATATGACGTAGCCAATAATATTTATATAAATAAATACACTATGAATATGCTCTGTTTATTTATCGAGCACTTTTTGATAAACACATGAGTTTCAGTGGATTTACATCTAGGAAACTAAATATGTACAAGCATTGTGTGTGTGTGTGTGTGTGTGTGTGTGTGTGTGTGTGTGTGTGTGTGTGTGTGTGTGTGTGTGTGTGTGTGTGTGTGTGTGTGTGTCAAAAGCCCATACCGTGAATACTCAGGATAATAATGTTGCAAATTCATTACATGTTCGCTGTATACGCACTGAGGTGTCAATATTGATAATTTGAAGAATGGTTTAAGGTTATTCTGTAAAAGTTGAGCAGAAAAGGTATACAAAAAAGCAAATCAGAAAAATAAAATTAAAGTACAAAAAGTGAAAATAAATAAAAAAATTGAAAATAAATAAATAAAAAAATGGAAATAAATAAATATATTAAAATGAAAATAAATAAATATATAAAAATGAAAATAAATAAATATATAAAAATGAAAATAAATAAATAAATACAAAAAATGAAAATAAATAAATACAAAAAAATTAAAATAAATAAATACAAAAAAATTAAAATAAATAAATACAAAAAATGAAAATAAATAAATATATAAAAATTGAAATAAATAAATATATAAAAATGAAAATAAATAAATACAAAAAATGAAAATAAATAAATATATAAAAATGAAAATAAATAAATATATAAAATGAAAATAAATAAATACAAAAAATGAAAATAAATAAATACATAAAATGAAAAATTAAATTTATAAAATGAAAAATAAAATTAAAATATAAAAATGAAAATAAATTAACAGAAAACTAAAACGTAGAAAAATGAGTAAAAGCAGAAGCAATTTAAGTAAAATAAATCATATAAATAAACAAACAAATAAAAAATTAATTTAAAACAATACAAAAGGTTATAAAAGTAAAAAAATACAAACGAAAGCAAAAATATCTCCCTCAAAAAAAAAAAAAAAAAAACGAAAGAAAAAAAATTGATTAATTGAGATTTCAAAAAGTTTTTGTCGAATTGGATTAATATGTTGTTTTTGGGGGTTGGATTGGGGGCGGAATACAATACCTTGGAAATAAAATTAAAAAATAGATATAAAATACTTTTAATACATAAATAAACGAAAAAACATCTGAAAACAAATATGGAACATTTAATACTAAATCATTAAATGGACAAATGAGAAAAATATATAATATATGTAATATATAAATAATATATATATATATATATATATATATATTATATAGGTAAAATATATATATAATATACAGGTAAAAATTAAAAGGCATTTTATTCATTGTCCATGACATAGAACGTTCAGTGATTGTATTTTTATTGGGTGAAATTGATACAAGATACAAAGGCATTCTGACATTACTGCTGCAGCAAGCAATCAAAGTCGTTTGCATAAATCATCTACATTAGATATTATATGCATATTTGATTGACGCAACCATAACGAAATCGAAACTATGATTAAATTCAAGCATATGTGAAACAAGTGATGAAAATCCAGCGCATTGTCAACAAATAAAACATAAAACAATGAAAACAAAAATTACACATAATGATATACGCCCACCGGCCACCTTCGCAGCTTAAAAAAAAAACATGAAATATAGAATAAAAGCAAGAAAATTAAAAAAAAAAAAAAAAAAAAAAACATGAACAAAAAAAAAAACATGAAATATAGAATAAAAGCAAGAAAATTTAAAAAAAAACAAACAAAAAAAAACATGAACAAAAAAAAAAAAAATAAGACTCTCCCCTCCTCTCATCCACCAAATAAATAAATAAATAAATACTTTTCCACTCCCAGATAAATTCGAGAATTTCAAAACCATACAAGAAATTCCCAGCATGCAACACGATTCCAGAAATTAAAAATATATATATATATATATTTTTTTTAATATTAGTTATAAATGAAAGCTATTAGAAAAAAAAAAATAATAATAATTAAAGATTTTTTATTTAATCCTGAAAATTAAAAAAACTTGTGTGATAAAACAAACAATAAAACAAAACAAAAATTAGCAGTCATTCAAATTTTGTAAAAATAAAAACCAGATGTGTCCAGATAGGACCAAGGAGGATAGGAAGACTGAAGAGAGAAAGCACTCCCCTCCACTAGATCAGTACAAAGAGTACTGAAACCTAGAGAAGGCTTATTGCCAAACAATTTTTAATGAAGGCCAATGGTTATTGTGAGTGAGAAATCAATGATATATGGCTGTTGCGATAATGCAAAGACATTTGCAAAAGTTATCAAAAGAGGTGAAAATTACTGGAAATCTTGGGAGACTTAGTGTCATTTAGACTCTAGGGAACACCACAGTGAGTAATTGCTGTTGATGGTCTGTGTGATTACTTATAGTAAGTATAAATAATAAGAGTGGGAGAAATTGGAATCAAAAGGGAGGATTGAGATGAGACAATGGAAAGTAATGATAAAAACAGATAGCCCTTTCAACCTTTCTGTCATCCTATCTGCCAATTCACATAAAACATCACAGTCACATGAGTTCTCTTCAACTGTCAAGATCTTGTACATTATCCCCCATCGACCCTACCTAGAAAGATTGTAAGTGGCATATTTATTGTCATCCAAACTCCAGGGAACACCACCGATTGTTGTCAGTAAGTAATCTCTGATAATGACCTGTGTGAGAACTAACCAAATCTTCACTGGACAAGTGCGAAGAGGAAAACATTAATTCCTTCACTCTCAACTGGGCAGTTTTCTCTACAAGGAGGGTCGATTTTTTGCGTCGCCATTTTTGCAAGTTATTGTATCGGTCGAATGACTTTACTAATTTCAACATTCCGAACTTCCGGTCACGTCGTCATGGGTAGAGGTAAGACATCAGGTTTTCTTTCATTTTCTTTTCCACCTTCGCGTCACGGGTTCGAGCCTGCCTGCCTACTAGCACTTTATTTATTTATTTTTTTGCTCAACACACACTTCCAAGCACCCAAGCAATCCAGAGCACCCAGGCTCGTTAATTATAAATGATAGACATAGCTATGATTAAAAAAAATGTATACATAGTAATAAGTAGCAACCTTTAGTGATAAGTAGTAATCACCTTTAATTCTATTGCATTTGGTATAAGTTATTTATTTTTATTATTTTTTTTTCTTTGTTTATGATTTCTTGATTGTTAATTATTCTGAAATTTTACTAATTAGCATTTAAAATTGGATTATTTGTGAATCAACAACAGTCGGACAACAGCGTAACCTTAACAAATACAATTAGCATGAATCCTTTACCCAAGAATTCCGAAAATCCAAATAAATATTGTAAAATTCATGAAGACTTTCCATGAATAATTGGGTTAGCTTATTTATCAATTCAAGCGGAAATTTATTCCAACGAAAAACTGAAAGTCGACCGGTTTTGTTAGTGAAACTTGATAAACACATACAATGAATAAAAAGAACCTTTTCTGTTTCATGGGGAAGCGCCATCTTAAGATGCACCTTTAATTCTATTGCATTTGGTATAAGTCATTTTTTTTTATGTTTGTATTTATTTTTTGTGTGTCTTATGCTTAACGATGTTGTTATTTGCCTGCGTGAGGACTGTCCTGCATTTGTATTCGTTGTGCCGTTTTTACAGCATATTTTCGGTTTGTTTTCTTTTTGAAAAAGAGAGGTTTACTCTCGAAATTATAAAAGGCATTTTACCATCTCGGTTATGATACACTCTTTGTTTTCTTTTTTAAAAAAAAGACATCCTCTCGAAATTATCAAGAACATTTTGCCATCTCAGTTATATCAAACAGTCGTCCATATTTACTGATTTATATGCAAATGATTTTGAAAAACAAATATATATATATATATATATATATATATATATATATATATATATATATATATATATGAAGATTTATGTAGAGAAAATTATGAAAACCAAAGAAATGGCTTACCATTAAAGCATCCACGCATGTGTGCATTATGTGAAATGAAGCTGCCGGGGCGAGGAAGAAAGAATCAAGATGGCAGCACCCACAACTTTTATAACTAGCAGTCTTGCAAAGTGATGCAAAATATCATTGTTTGTATACAAAATTTCGCTGCTCGATTGCATAAAAGTAGGCTACAAGGAAAACCAAGACAGACGTTTGTACAATAATCCTTAGAGACGGTTGTATGAATATCCTTAGAGACGGTTGTACAAGAATCCTTCGAGACGGTTGTATGAATATCCTTAGAGACGGTTGTACAAGAATCCTTGGAGACGGTTGTATGAATATCCTTAGAAACGGTTGTACAAGAATCCTTAGAGACGGTTGTATGAATATCCTTAGAGACGGTTGTACAAGAATCCTTGGAGACGGTTGTATGAATATCCTTAGAAACGGTTGTACAATAATCCTTAGAGACGGTTGTATGAATATCCTTAGAGACGGTTGTACAAGAATCCTTGGAGACGGTTGTATGAATATCCTTAGAAACGGTTGTACAATAATCCTTAGAGACGGTTGTATGAATATCCTTAGAGACGGTTGTACAAGAATCCTTAGAGACGGTTGTATGAATATCCTTAGAAACGGTTGTACAATAATCCTTAGAGACGGTTGTATGAATATCCTTAGAGACGGTTGTACAAGAATCCTTAGAGACGGTTGTATGAATATACTTAGAAACGGTTGTACAAGAATCCTTAGAGACGGTTGTATGAATATTCTTAGAGACGGTTGTACAAGAATCCTTAGAGACGGTTGTATGAATATTCTTAGAGACGGTTGTACAAGAATCCTTTGAGACGGTTGTATGAATATCCTTAGAGACGGTTGTACAAGAATCCTTTGAGACGGTTGTATGAATATCCTTAGAGACGGTTGTACAAGAATCCTTAGAGACGGTTGTATGAATATTCTTAGAGACGGTTGTACAAGAATCCTTTGAGAGAGTTGTATGAGAATCCTTGGAGAGAGTTGTAGAAGAATCCTTGAAGATGGTTGTATGAGAATCCTTGGAGGAAGTTGTACAAGTATCCTTAGAGATGGTTGTACAAGAATCCTTGAAGATGGCTATACGAGAATCCTTGAAGATGGCTATATGAGAATCCTTGGAGATGGTTGTATGAGAATCCTTGGAGATGATTGTACAAGAATCCTTGGAGATGTTTGTACAATAATCCTTGGAGACGTTTGTACAATAATCCTTGGAGACGTTTGTACGTGAATCCTAGCAGACGGTTGTATGTGAATCCTTGGAGATGGTTGTACAAAAATCCTTGGAGACAGTTGTATGAGAATCCTTGGAGACAGTTGTACAAGAATCTTTGGAGAAGGTTGTATGAGAATTCTTGGAGACGGTTGTATGAGGATTCTTTGGCGACGATTGTACGGGAATTCTTGGAGACTTTTGTAGCGTGGTGCCGATTCACTTTGCTGTCTTGATATTTTTTCCTTTTTGTATGACAATTTATAATTGAAACGTGGTCCTCGTTTGTCTGCATTTTTTTTTATATGTGACGTCATTTCACCATCTCGATATCCTTCCTAGGTAATCCAGTACACCCTACAATTACTGCATCTTTAAAAAGCAATGCTACATTCTCTACAAGAGAATCGACCAATTACCAAAAGCTTATCTTGAAAGCTGGAAGATTAATACGTCTGCAATGAAAACCCAAGAGGACAACTTTAGCTTCCTAACTTTATAGGGAAGGGGGGTAGACGTTTCCCAAAACACGTCTGTTCGGCAAGAAGTTGCAAACTTAAAAGCACAAATTTATCTTCTCAAATACCACTTCCCGTTTTCTTACGTCACATCCTTTGACATTACGTTTTGAATTTTTAAAACGACGATTGGTTTTTTCATATTATTTGGATTCTTTGAACTACTGTTTTTTATCTTGAGTGTCATTTTCAGAACATTTGGGTTGATGTAAACTCCGACCTTCTTCAGGTGTATCTTGTCAAACTGGGGAATCTTTTGTCGAATTTGGGAATCTGCAGGGGATTTCGAACATAACCCCTGATTTAATTCATGGAGGTAGTATGCTCTTGTTCTGTCAGCCATGACTGGATAATTGCAATTGTATTTTTCAATCTTCATAATAAGGTCACGTTTACTACTGAATTTTTCCAAGTACTCTAATCGCTAAACTGCAGGGTTATTGTGGCAAGATACACCTGAAGAAGGTCGGAGGTTACATTGATCGAAATGTTGTGAAAATGACACTCAAGATGAGAACAATAGTCCAAAGAATCTAATTAAGACGAAACATTTGATATGTTAACTTAAGTTCAGACCAGAATTTTCCTTCCCAGATAATTAAGTACAGATTTAAAGTACATCCAAGGTACAATTTTTTTGGATTTTACCACCACTTATCCTTTACAGGGAAGGGGGTAGAAGTTTCTAAAACATGATAACTTAATTTCTAACCTCAATTTTGAATCAATTTTCTTTCCTACATACATCCCAGGTACAAATCTTGCTGTATCTCTACAAGAGACTCAACCAATTGCAGACACCAAAAGCTTATTATGAAGACTAGAAGATTTTTACGTCTGCATTCAAAACTCAAGAAGACAGCTCTAGCTTTCTAATTGCTATATACCTTATCTCGACTTCTAGTTTTCTTAGGTCACTTCGTTGACACGTTAACTTAATTTCTAACTTTAACTTTGAAGTGAAAATATTTTTCCTACTTAATCTACACGTCACTAACTCGACTTCCTGTTTTCTTACGTCACTTTGTTGAAAAGTTAGCTTAATTTCTAACCTTTATGTTGAAGTAGAAATGTATTTCCTATGTAATCCACACATCGCATATACAACCTTATTATACGAAGAATTTTTTTGTAATTAAAGAAGATGAGGTGGGGGCGAATTTGCATGTCATTGTTTTTCTTTTGCTAAAAAAGAATGTCTCCTCTTAAGTTCATTTTTCTTTACTTTCTTTTTCAATTTATTTACTTTTTGTTTTTTCATTTTTTTTCATTCATTCACTTTTGTTTTTTTCATTCATTTTTTTTTCAATCATTTTTTCATTCATTTATTTTGTTTTTACATCAATTTTTCATTCATTTAATTTTTTTTTCATTAACTTTTTCACCCATTTTTTTAATGCTTCATTCATTTTCTTTCGTTCATTGTTTCATTCATATTTACTTTTTCATTTTTTTACAATCGTTTTTAGTTCCAATTTTTTTTATTCTTTCAATTTTTCATTCATTTTCTTCCATTCATATTTTCATTCATGTTCAGATTCATTTTTTTTTTCATTTAATTTTTGTTCCATTTTTTTTCGTTCAATTTTCATTCATTTTTTATAGATTCATTTTTTTTCACTTATTTTTTGTTCCATTTTTTTCCGTTCAATTTTCATCTACTCATTGTTTCAATCATATTTGAATTAACTTTTTTAAATTCCTTTTTCATTCAGTTTTTTTTTTCATTCATTTCTTTTGTGTCATTCAAAAAATGAAATGCTTAAAAAAATGCTGAAACGAAACGGGCTGACGATGAAGAAGAACATGAAGCAATATGTCGACTTTGAGATGAAAGACAAACAATATCGATGACGATGATTAGGTGATGATGAAGAGTGAAAATGGATGGAAGGATGAAGGAAATATTAGTGTTAGCACACAAAAACAACAACAACAACAATAAGAAAAAACAAAAAAAAAACAAAAGCATCCATGCATTATTGTACCTATTTACAATGCCTCCCCACAGGACAGAGTTAGACACTAGGGTCGTTTTCAGAATTTTGTCATAGCTAAGTTCTGGGGGAGGGGGAGGCTGTAGACCAATTGAAAAACTTATATCGGGGAGATAGCACAAAAAGAAAAAAATATTGTAGCATGTGCTGATTTGGAAAGCGAAAAGAAAAAAAAATGAATAAATAAAACTACCGATTTAAAAATGATAAATCAAATATAAATAACGTATAAATGTATAAATAACGTATAAATATATAAATAACGTATAATAAATGTATCAATAACGGATTATTTATCATGTCATTTTCGAATTTTCCTCCAATTATTTAACTTAAAAAAAAACTATCGATTTTAAATGATAAATCAAATATAAACGTATAAATAACGTATAAATGTATAAATAACGTATAAATGTATAAATAACGTATAATAAATGTATCAATGACGGATTATGTATCATGTCATTTTCGAATTTCTCTCAAATTATTTAACTAAAAAAAATTATCGATTCTAAATGATAACTCAAATATATATGTATGAATAACGCATAATAAATGTATTAATAACGTATAATAAATGTATTAATAACGCATAATAGATTTATAAATAACGTATAATAGATGTATAAATAATGGATTATATATCATCTTTGATTTTTTAAAATATTTTGTGAAATTATTTAACTTGAAAAAAAATCTATCAATTTAAAATTATAAATCAAATATAAATGTATAAATAACGGATTATGTATAATCTACCATTTTTAAAAGTTTCCATTCCTTTCCAATTATTTAACAAAAAAAAATAAAATAAAATAAAATAATGAGCAGAAATTAAAAAAAAAAAATTTGTATGAAAATTTTTAACTCTTATCAGTTAAGTTTTGTTTGTCGTCAAAAATTAATATCAATAACACCAAATAAATAAATAAATAAATAAAAAATAAATAAATAAATAAAAAATAAATAAATAAATAAAATAAATAAATAAATAAAATAAATAAAAAATAAATAAATAAATAAATAAAAAATAAATAAATAAATAAAATAAATAAATAAATAAAAAATAGCGCAACATAAACTTATTTTGAAAGACAAAAAGGTAAAGATTGCGTTGAAGAAACAAGATGGCCGTCTGATTTTGAATTTTATGTACAAACGAAAACTGAGCGAAACGGAAACAAAATAAAATTTCTACCTGATCATGTCTGACAAAATGAGAGTTCTCCCATTCAAAATTCGAAATGATCATTTGTATTATTTTTATTTTTCAGACTGCTGGTCTCAACTTAAATGCTATTTTGAACAACGTTTTGCTTGATGTAACGTCCGACCATCTTCAGATGCACGCTCTTCTTAAAACCAGGAATCTGCACAGAATTTTAACCGAACCTTTTATTTAATCCATGAAAATAGCAAACTCTCATTCCGTCAGCCATGATCGGATAGATCACTAGTAATAATCAATTCTAAGTGACTCTCAGGTTTGTGTTACTATACATATAGATTCGGAAAAGTTATAAAAAACAAAACAAAAAAAAACAAAACAAAACAAATATATAACAGATAAATGTTATCAAAAGCAAGATAAGTTACTTTTCTACCTAACTGGATAAGTTTTTAGTGTTTTTATTTAACGTAAAATGTTTAATCGGTTCGAAAAACATGCAGTGTTTATATGTATATTTGAAAAAGACAAATATTGGCGAGCTCGCTATTGGATACGTTAAGTTTGGGAAAATGAGTTCAAACTAAAAAACTATAAAAAAAATACTGTTAGAAACCCACCGAATATATGTCAGCCTATGTCACAATAACATATATTGAGTGAGTTTCTAACAGTATTTTGTATAGTTTTTAGTTTGAACTCACTTTCTCAAAACTTAACGTATTCAACAGCGAGCTCGCCGCCATTTGTCTTTTTCAAATATATCGATAAACGCTGCATGTTTTTTTAACCGATTAAACATTTTACATTAAATAAAAACATTAAAAAATTATCCAGTTAGGTAGAAAAGTAACTTATCTTGCCTTTGATAACATTTATTTGTTATATATTTGTTTTTTTGACAACTTTTTCAAATCTATGTGTACAGTAAAACAAACCTGTGACACTCTTTTGAAGGTTGAAGGTTCAATGCTCAGTGCGAGTGATGCAATAAATTCTTTCAATAAATACAATTGTGAATTACTTAAGACTTTTATCTGGTCATGGCTGACAAAACAAGAACAAGCTACCCTTGTGGATTAAATAAAGGGTTCCATTGAAAATTCCGTACAGATTCCCGAGTGTGATAAGATGCATCTGGAAAAGATCAGGGGTGGTTACATCGGCCGAAACCCTGTGAGAATAACCAACAAGATGGAAACAATAGTCCCAATAACCCAAATAATACAAAATCGAGGATGCTTGTCATCGTAAATGTAAGAGGTTATTTACACATCTTTTTTTTCTTTATGTTATTAGTTATCAAGGCCGAGGGCCACTCGAGAATAATGAAACAGAATAATTGTCAGATGAAAGATGTGAAACACTATGACAGTACTAACACTGCTCAATGGTATAAACCGTATTTGATTTTTATTGAGTCATCACTTATAAAGACCCAAAGCCATTCGATAATAAGGGTTAATGAGAGGGGAGTGATTGTCAGCTGAAAGATGATGAACACTATGGAAGTACTAACATTGCTCAGTGGTATGAACTGCGTTTGATTACTATTGGGCCATCACTTATCAAGGCCAAGAGCCACCCAAGGATAAGGATTAATGAGATTGAATGATTGTCAGTCGAAAGATGATGAACACTATGGAAGTACTAACATTGCTCAGTGGTATGAACTGTGTTTGATTACTATTGGATTATCACTTATAAAGGCCAAAAACTACTTGAGGATAAGGGTTTTAATGAGAGGGGAGAGATTGTCAGCAGAAAGATGATGAACACTATGGGAGTATGAAAATCAATCAAATACATCACCCGATTATTCCTTTTGGGGAGGTTTTCGACAAGATGTTGGATTTGAGGAGGACCAGGGAAGCAGTCCTTCAGTAATGTGTTCCATAGACGAGAAACCCTTGCAAATGTGAGTCAAGGATTCACATTTGCACGAAAAGATATTTTTGGGATGTGATGAAAAACAAGTACATTTAATGAAACAAATATGGAATGAACCCCATGACCCTCCCCTTGAAAAAAAAAAAACAAACAAAAAAACAGAATGATGAAAATGTTAGTGAAAAATAAGTCAAGAAGCAGTAATTCCATGCAACATGACAAAAGAAAATATTGAATTGGTTAATAAAAGTTTATTAAAAATATTTATTAAAAGTTGATTGATGTGTGAGTTAAGAAAAATTAATGAAAATTCATTCAATAAATCAATAATTAAATTTGATTGAAAAAAATTTATTGGAAATCAATTATGCAAATTGTAGTAAAAAATTGCTTAAATGTGCAAATTTTCGAAAAAAAAAAATTGTAAGATTGAAGGAAAAAAAGTCTTTGAAAATTGAAATAAATCTCAAAGATTCTAAATATTTTGAGATGATGATTGATTATTCATATTATTTGGATTCTTCGGACTAACTTTCTCATCTTAAGTGTTATTATTACGTTTCAGTTGATGTAACCTTCGACCTTCTTCAAGTGTATCTTGTCGAACTCGGGAATCTTTTTGTTGAACTTGGGGAATCTTTCAGTCAAACTCAGACATGGACTTTCAAACAGAATCCTTTATTTAATCCGCGAGGGAAGCATGTTCTTGTTCCATCAGCCATGACTGGCTAGAAGATCTAAGTAATTCTGCAATCCTATCTTGAGTGTCGCCCACTCTGAGAATTGAACCTTCAACCTCCAGAAGAGTGTAACTTTACAACTAAATTTTACCAAGCACTTTATCCACTATGCCCTTGCAGACAGTTTTAGGAGCCTTAAATCTATTTTGTTTTTAGATGTACAGTCTTATTTCTATTCAGTGATTATATTGAAATTCCTTGCAGATTCCTGAGTCCAATAGAAAGATTTATGAGTTTTTTATAAGCAGAAATAAAGGGAAATAACTCTAAAAGAATAACGTTGTCTCCCTTTTGACCAATCAGACAGAACACAATGGTGAACAAACTTTGGTGAGCCAAAACTTGCTACAATCACAGGCAGGAGTTAATTCTCGTGGCTCGGGATTTAAAATCCATTTTCCCCCTGGCTTGTCCAATCATAAGCCAGTTCTCAATCACGTGACTGAGTACATGAAAGGCAAAATCACAAACCCTCTTTCTCTTTCTCCCTGCTCTGCCCAGCAGCACACATCGCCGGGGAGCTTTGACCTCCGGCCAAAGTGAGTATAACAAGCTAACATGGTTCTCTTCTAATTCCCACGTGCGGTACCCACACACACTTTGTTTATCATGTTACAGAAGTGCTCTCGTTGATACACCGGCACACGCACACACACACACACACACACACACACACACACACACACACACAACAACACATAAATACACTGAAGACTTTTGATTTATTTATTGCAGACTATTATTCTCATCTTTATTAGTTGTTGTTTCACGACGTTTCGGCCAACTATTCCTCTAGCCTTTGTCAGGTGGTAACTGCGACGGATAGGAACTTCGAATCTCCTAACTGCATTCTCAGCAATCACTGCCATCCGTAGTTGTTGTCGTCTCACCACGTTTTGGCTTTGGGTAGGATTGAAACCGCTATCTTCAGACAATGCTCATCTGAAACCATAGAGATTCAACGTCTCTATCAACTATCAATTGAATCTCTATAGTTCCAGATGAGCATTGTCTGAAGATAACGGTTTCAATCCTACCCAAAGCCGGCCAGAGGCTTACTTGGCCAAAACGTGGTGAGACGACAACAATTACGGATGGCAGTGATTGCTGAGAATGCAGAGGAATAGTTGGCCGAAACGTTGTGAAACAACAACAATAAAGATGAGGATAAAAATCCACAATAAATAAATGAATAAATAATACTCATCTCAATAATGAATTCCAATTAAAATAATATATATATTAGGATGGTTACATCGTTATTTGGCAGCATTTTTTTAAATCCGTAGTTAGCATTGAGTTGTGTGTGTGTGTTTTTTTTTAATCGAGTTTTTCTATGGCCTCCACTTTTGGAATATTCCTTAACCCAGGGTGACTGGTAATTTTTTCTTTTTTAGTTGTTCTTTCACGATGTTTCGGCCAACTATTCCTCTGGCCTTCGTCAGGTGGTAACCGTGACGGATAGGAACTTCGAATCTCCTAACTGCATTCTTAACAATCATTGCCATCCGTAGTTGTTGTCGTGGTGATTGCTGAGAATGCAGTTAGGAGATTTGAAGTTCCTATCCGTCGTGGTTACCACATGACGAAGGCCAGAGGAATAGTTGGTCGAAACGTTGTGAAACAACACCTAATAAAGATGAGAATAATAATCCGCAATAAATAAATTTATATAAATAATACTCATTTCAATAATGAATTCCAACTCAATAATATATATACCATAAATTTAATGCCTACCTGTTACTGATACAGATTAAAGGAAATGGTCTAAAGAGATCATAGAAAGAATATCTCATAGACTGGTTTTCAAGTCTGTTCGACAGGTACGAAGATGAGGCCAGTTTTTAACTGGTTGGCACGAATGGAGTACTGTTATCATTTAATTTGAGCGTTAAACTATTTAATCTCCATGTCAAAAAATGATTTCATTATTATATATATTATTTTATATATATTATTTTTAGTGTTAGGATGATAAATCAGAATTGGAAAGCAGAAAAATCGGAAGATTTGAGGATATTGGAATCAGTATCAGAATCGGAAAAATTGATGCCTATTTAAATTTTTAATAAATAAATTTATATAAATAATACTCATTTCAATAATGAATTCAAATTAAAATAATATGTATACCATTCGGTATGGACCCGACCATGGCGGATCAGATGATAAATAAACATGGATTTTATAAGACCAAAAAAATTCAACCTTGATCGCTCTTCAGGGCCTGTGGCACAGTGGATAGAGACATTGAATCTCTATAGTTCCAGGTGAGAATTGTCTGAAGATAGCGGTTTCAATCCTACCCAAAGCCAGCCAGAGGCTTACTTGGCCAAAACGTGGTGAGATGACACCAACTACGGATGGCAGTGATTGCTGAGAATGCAGAGGAATAGTTGGCCGAAACGTCGTGAAACAACAACTAATAAAGATGAGAATAATAATCCGCAATAAATAAATTAATATAAATAATACTCATCTCAATAATGAATTCCAATTAACACTTAAATACACTGAAGACTTTTTTCTTTCTCTTTTAACCACCCTCCTTCATCCCGACGACTGCTGGCTGCAGGCACGTGCGGACTGAGCTGTTCTCTCCTCAACAAACCAGCAATATATTAAATCTATCTTTACACACAAGAACACTTCCACGTACTAACCTGTTTCTCTCTTGTACATGCTACTAACGAAGATAACAAATAAAGTTGTTTTTGAATATAGAATGAAACTTCATTTTGTTGTTTCTTATTCTGTATATTATTTACAATGATCGTTCTTGTAAAGTTATTTTTCTTGCAATCGTTAATAAGTAATTTTCGTGCTCATACAAGGCATTCTTGTTAATTCTTATAATTAGCAACAAATGACATCATTCTCATGAACATAACAGATAAGATACACCTGAAGAAGGTCGGAGGTTACATCGACTGAAATGTGAAAATAAAACTTAAGCTGAGAACAGTAGTCCAAACGAATCCAAATAATACGAAGTCTCAAAATGTCAAAGACCTTGAGATTCTGACACAGGCGATACCATTTGGTAGAAAACCAAAATGCTTGGAGATTACTGATTCATAGTAGACATGTCAGTCATAGCGACTGTCGAATAATGATACATTTGAGAGAACCAAGGGTGGTTATGATTAGGACTGTGACAACAGCATATTCTTTTCATTCTTTTGACTCTCGAGTATATATCCGACACAGTTAATCAACTGAGAACCACATCAGTCTTCATAAAAACATATAAGATATTAACAGATATATATATTCAAGAGTCAAAACAATGAAAAGAATATTCTGTTGTCACAGCCCTAGTTATGATTCTGTTTGTGTGATGATAGAGGTGATTCAAGGGAGATAATTCATACAATGAAAATGAAGATGCGTGACAAACTGATGAAGGAAATGAAAAACAGCAAAAAGACAAACAAAACAAAAAAACAAACAAACAAAAACAAGCCATGTTTTCAATACGAGTCGAAAAATTAACGCAATTCAAAAGCACAAAATACTGTTTCCATTTTTGTACTATTTTAGAATAACATATTAAACAGTTTTCGCCTTGATAAACTAATAGCAGGCTGATTGGCGTTGCCCGGTCATAAAATACGCATAAATATGTCCCCCCCCCTCGCCAAACTTTCACAAGAAACACTTGTCTAGCTGAAAACACTATCAATAATTCTCCCCACTCTTTATCTGTGCCTGAACCTAAACGCAGATTCCATGAACAAAGTTTCTTTCTTAGAACTGCACGCCTGTGGAACTCTGTTCCGTTTTCCTGCTTTCTAACTGACTACAATATGGTTGCCTTCAAGTCGAATGTGAACAAGTTCTTGATGAGCCGTTCCACTTAAGTTAACAAATTTACTGAATTTCCATAACTAACGTACACTACTGTACACTCTTAACCCTTATCCTCGAGTGGTCTCTGGCCTTGATAAGTGGTTATGCTCATGTAAAAAAATATATATATATTTTAATTAATGCAGATTTCTTATTTATTATAAACAGAAATACTGTAGGTATTAAACGTAACGTTAAATTTCTATAAAAATATGAAGTAAAAAAAGACGGGCATGCAAGTATTCTTTTTTCTTGTAAGTAAAAAAAAAAAAAATACTCGAGCTGAGATCGAAACCAAAACCTAATGACAGTAAGTCAAGTGCGATAACCATTAGGCCAACTTGACACAATCTGCTGATTTTAGGGGCCGAGGATAAAAATCTCTAAGCAGTTTCGGATTTTTTTGCCAATTTCATTTCCGGCAGCAAGGTAAATGATTGTCTCGCAAGCTTTTTGCTTTCTCATTTCCCTTCAACACTTGAAATGGTGGTAAGGGTGCATAAAAGGAGACCCTAACTTTTAAACACACCGGAAGTTGGCATACGCGTCTTTTAATTGAGGTATGGAAGCACAGAATCGATACAATTTTCAATTATATTTTATGTTTATTTTTAAGACCCGGCATATAAAACCAACAGAAGGTTATTTGATATGAAATGAATGTTTCTGTTTAGAGCACAATTGAAGCATGATACTTGACCTTTTCATTTTAAAAGTTTAATTCAAGCCATTATATATAAAAATAATTTTATAAAATCAATAATAGGTTCTCTACAGTGCAATGTAAACTGCAATGTATTGTGGACTAAGTCACTGCGGGAAGGCAAGTGAATCTTCCTCCAGGTGCATCGCAATGGGTCCCCAATTAGAGCAGGTGATCAATCGATTTGATAGAACAATGGGTGATTTCGTCGATTTCGATGACAACAGAAATATGAGCTTAAAAAATTTGTTGATTATCATTCAATCCAGGGCAACGTAAGGTCACCTGTTAGTATGCAAATAAATACACGTTATTCTTTATTATCGAACTAGCGGGGGTACGCGGTGTTGCCTGGGTGTTTGTAGGTGTGTGTGTGTTGGGGGGGGAGAGGTTAATAAAAAAAAGTTTTGGTGAGTAGGTAGGATCGAACCTGGAACGTTGAGGTGAAGGTGGAAAAGAAAAGTGTGAAACAGAGTTCAAATTTAACGATTAAAATGTTAAATTGGCAGGTGCGCGATTTTAATGATCATGCCATAGAAGTCCTGCCGTGAACTTTTACTGCAAAGTAGTTATTTTTGGTTTTGTTTCCCAACTTTTTGTTTTGCCAAAATGTTGGGGGGGGGGGAAACCAGCTCCCCATAAAGAGGAGAGTGTCCATAAGGAGTTACCTCCACATTGAGATATTAAATCCTTTATTCAAGCTAAAATTACAAAGTAAGTTCCAACTGAACAAAAACCTTAGGCACAAGGCCAACTCAAAAGCGGGGAAAAAGGGGGTCATTGGTCATCCTTGTCACTCCAGAACTAAAAAAACAAGTTTCTCTTAGCTAGTATCTTCTTTCGCCATAATACCGCATTCACCCTTTCATACTGAGGGACGTCCTACTTAGAACCTAATTGTTAAAAGAATTTTTTATTAACATACAAAAACAAAAAAGATAACAATAATGATGATACAATAATTCATTTGTGTCGAGGGTGGGAGAAGAAAAAATATAAAAGTGGTTAGTAGGACCCTCTCAACCCCGTCTAGTTGATAGACCGCCTGTTTCACTTTGGTTTGTAAAGGAACCTGAGCTCCTGCAGTCTCTAAGTGGGGATGCTCTATAGATGGGACGAAATGGAGAAAAGAAAATTTTGTGGGTGAGGGATGGGGCATTAGTGATTGATTTCTTTCTCTCCAAGATGGGTGAAACGCCCATTGCTTTCTGGACGTTCCCGGCTTTCGTGTCGGGAACCGCAGTTTCGCTTTTATACAAAAAAGCCGAATCAACACGAGAGGCACCAAAATAGCAAGAATTGTGTAAAATTCGACGTAAATAAATCTAGACACGATGCACGTTCGCAAATCCTAGATATTATTATCTAGGGGGTATATAAACACTTCTAAGCGATAGTAACCCTCACCCCAGGAACCCTGGCGAAAAAAGCCTTTCCTGGACATACAAAACCTCTCATGCGCGTTTTGCATTTTATATATATATATATATATATATATATATATATATATATAGATGGAGGATGTAATTTAGGTTCTGATTGATTATCATTTTTAATTTCAAATCTTGGATTTTAAATTTCATTATCCATGATTTTTAGAGTACTACTCATCCCCATTTCCTGTTATATATCCCCCTGTCACTATGATAAATAGACAAGGTGCATCACAGATATCCCCCACCCCCATCGAGAAAATTGAGAAAATAAGATGAAACTTTTTTTAAAAATATCGTTATGAATATTAATGTAATCATGTTTTGAATGGCAGGCGTGTAATTGTTAAATGTTAAGCCAAAGGGAAAGGGACGAGGGAGTGCAGAGAGCTGAAAATATTTCTGGACAGAATCAGACCACCCAAGAGATATTCTCTTCTTTTTTTTTTTTTTTTTTTTTTTTTTTTTTTTGAAAAAGTAAGTGTTTAATTTAATGAGAAACTCATGCAGGGATCGATCGGCCTTTGTGGCAAAAGAAATTTTCCTAGATCGGCTCCAGATAAAACTCCTATGAATAGAGACTGCCTGGATGTTATCTTCTGGTCAACCTCTGTGTGGTCGAAATAGTGATCACCAATAAAAGATAAATAATTGTTAGATGTTAGGCCAAAGGGAAAGGGATGAGGGAGTGCAGAGAGCTGAAAATATTTCTGGACAGAATCAGACCACCCAAGAGATATTCTCTTCTTTTTTTTTTTTTTTTTTTTTTTTTTTTTTGAAAAAGTAAGTGTTTAATTTAATGAGAAACTCATGCAGGGATCGATCGGCCTTTGTGGCAAAAGAAATTTTCCTAGATCGGCTCCAGATAAAACTCCTATGAATAGAGACTGCCTGGATGTTATCTTCTGGTCAACCTCTGTGTGGTCGAAATAGTGATCACCAATAAAAGATAAATAATTGTTAGATGTTAGGCCAAAGGGAAAGGGATGAGGGAGTGCAGAGAGCTGAAAATATTTCTGGACAGAATCAGACCACCCAAGAGATATTCTCTTCTTTTTTTTTTTTGAAAAAGTAAGTGTTTAATTTAATGAGAAACTCATGCAGGGATCGATCGGCCTTTGTGGCAAAAGAAATTTTCCTAGATCGGCTCCAGATAAAACTCCTATGAATAGAGACTGCCTGGATGTTATCTTCTGGTCAACCTCTGTGTGGTCGAAATAGTGACCACCAATAAAAGATAAATAATTGTTAGATGTTAGGCCAAAGGGAAAGGGATGAGGGAGTGCAGAGAGCTGAAAATATTTCTGGACAGAATCAGACCACCCAAGAGATATTCTCTTCTTTTTTTTTTTTTTTTTTTTTTTTGAAAAAGTAAGTGTTTAATTTAATGAGAAACTCATGCAGGGATCGATCGGCCTTTGTGGCAAAAGAAATTTTCCTAGATCGGCTCCAGATAAAACTCCTATGAATAGAGACTGCCTGGATGTTATCTTCTGGTCAACCTCTGTGTGGTCGAAATAGTGATCACCAATAAAAGATAAATAATTGTTAGATGTTAGGCCAAAGGGAAAGGGATGAGGGAGTGCAGAGAGCTGAAAATATTTCTGGACAGAATCAGACCACCCAAGAGATATTCTCTTCTTTTTTTTTTTTGAAAAAGTAAGTGTTTAATTTAATGAGAAACTCATGCAGGGATCGATCGGCCTTTGTGGCAAAAGAAATTTTCCTAGATCGGCTCCAGATAAAACTCCTATGAATAGAGACTGCCTGGATGTTATCTTCTGGTCAACCTCTGTGTGGTCGAAATAGTGACCACCAATAAAAGATAAATAATTGTTAGATGTTAGGCCAAAGGGAAAGGGATGAGGGAGTGCAGAGAGCTGAAAATATTTCTGGACAGAATCAGACCACCCAAGAGATATTCTCTTCTTTTTTTTTTTTGAAAAAGTAAGTGTTTAATTTAATGAGAAACTCATGCAGGGATCGATCGGCCTTTGTGGCAAAAGAAATTTTCCTAGATCGGCTCCAGATAAAACTCCTATGAATAGAGACTGCCTGGATGTTATCTTCTGGTCAACCTCTGTGTGGTCGAAATAGTGACCACCAATAAAAGATAAATAATTGTTAGATGTTAGGCCAAAGGGAAAGGGATGAGGGAGTGCAGAGAGCTGAAAATATTTCTGGACAGAATCAGACCACCCAAGAGATATTCTCTTCTTTTTTTTTTTTTTTTTTTTTTTTTTTTGAAAAAGTAAGTGTTTAATTTAATGAGAAACTCATGCAGGGATCGATCGGCCTTTGTGGCAAAAGAAATTTTCCTAGATCGGCTCCAGATAAAACTCCTATGAATAGAGACTGCCTGGATGTTATCTTCTGGTCAACCTCTGTGTGGGCGAAATAGTGATCACCAATAAAAGATAAATAATTGTTAGATGTTAGGCCAAAGGGAAAGGGATGGGGGAGTGCAGAGAGCTGAAAATATTTCTGGACAGAATCAGACCACCCAAGAGATATTCTCTTCTTTTTTTTTTTTTTTTTTTTTTTTTTTTTGAAAAAGTAAGTGTTTAATTTAATGAGAAACTCATGCAGGGATCGATCGGCCTTTGTGGCAAAAGAAATTTTCCTAGATCGGCTCCAGATAAAACTCCTATGAATAGAGACTGCCTGGATGTTATCTTCTGGTCAACCTCTGTGTGGTCGAAATAGTGATCACCAATAAAAGATAAATAATTGTTAGATGTTAGGCCAAAGGGAAAGGGATGAGGGAGTGCAGAGAGCTGAAAATATTTCTGGACAGAATCAGACCACCCAAGAGATATTCTCTTCTTTTTTTTTTTTTTTTTTTTTTTTTTTTTTTTTTTTTTTTGAAAAAGTAAGTGTTTAATTTAATGAGAAACTCATGCAGGGATCGATCGGCCTTTGTGGCAAAAGAAATTTTCCTAGATCGGCTCCAGATAAAACTCCTATGAATAGAGACTGCCTGGATGTTATCTTCTGGTCAACCTCTGTGTGGTCGAAACAGTGACCACCAATAAAAGATAAATAATTGTTAGATGTTAGGCCAAAGGGAAAGGGATGAGGGAGTGCAGAGAGCTGAAAATATTTCTGGACAGAATCAGACCACCCAAGAGATATTCTCTTCTTTTTTTTTTTTGAAAAAGTAAGTGTTTAATTTAATGAGAAACTCATGCAGGGATCGATCGGCCTTTGTGGCAAAAGAAATTTTCCTAGATCGGCTCCAGATAAAACTCCTATGAATAGAGACTGCCTGGATGTTATCTTCTGGTCAACCTCTGTGTGGTCGAAATAGTGACCACCAATAAAAGATAAATAATTGTTAGATGTTAGGCCAAAGGGAAAGGGATGAGGGAGTGCAGAGAGCTGAAAATATTTCTGGACAGAATCAGACCACCCAAGAGATATTCTCTTCTTTTTTTTTTTTGAAAAAGTAAGTGTTTAATTTAATGAGAAACTCATGCAGGGATCGATCGGCCTTTGTGGCAAAAGAAATTTTCCTAGATCGGCTCCAGATAAAACTCCTATGAATAGAGACTGCCTGGATGTTATCTTCTGGTCAACCTCTGTGTGGTCGAAATAGTGACCACCAATAAAAGATAAATAATTGTTAGATGTTAGGCCAAAGGGAAAGGGATGAGGGAGTGCAGAGAGCTGAAAATATTTCTGGACAGAATCAGACCACCCAAGAGATATTCTCTTCTTTTTTTTTTTTGAAAAAGTAAGTGTTTAATTTAATGAGAAACTCATGCAGGGATCGATCGGCCTTTGTGGCAAAAGAAATTTTCCTAGATCGGCTCCAGATAAAACTCCTATGAATAGAGACTGCCTGGATGTTATCTTCTGGTCAACCTCTGTGTGGGCGAAATAGTGATCACCAATAAAAGGCCAGTTAAGGGTGGAAAGATCTCAGGAGATGGCAAAATGTGGGGAAGAAAGCTAGAGCTGGGGGGGCCCCGAGAAGAGATGGAATCTTTTTGTTGGACTCAGGAGGAGGAGGAGGAGGAGGAGAAGGAAGAAAAGAGTGAGAGAAAATAAATGTTTGAAGTGGGCAGTTGGTTTCAGTGAGAGTTACCAGTCAGTTTGGCCACTGTGCCTCTTTCTGGTTAAATTACCGTATATACTTGTATAAGTCGAATTTCTGGGAAATAATTTAAAGGTTATTTTTTAGGGGTTGACTTATACATAGGTGATGTTTTTGGAAATGCTGTTCATGTGGTGATTCCTTGGTGCAATAAGGTGGGCGCTAGCAAACCCTGGGTGTGGCAGCAGAACTTAACGCCGACCCATAAGTTCATAGAGACCCAGGCTTGGCTTCAGAAAGAGTGTTATAACTTTGTATCCTTCTCTCACTGGCCTCCTTCTTCCTCCAACCTGAACCCATTGGACTACTTCATTTGGTCATACATCGAGAACATCACCAACATGACCTCCCACAACACCAAAGCCAGCCTGATCACCACCCGCTGAGTATTCACGGAGTTTGTGGAAAAGGCATGCTCCCAGTTCTGGACTCGTATCAAGGCAGTGATTGAGATTGAAGGTGGCTACATTGAATAGATATCAGCTCTACAACATAATCAAGTTACCTGAATTGATTTTTTTATCAATAAAAGTTTTAAAATAAAGCTGTAGTGTTGTTTTCTTTAAGGTGACACTTTTATCGTTCCACCTTATACTATTAAATCGTAGGTGAACTAGATGTGTATGGTGCCGCGCTTTGGCTTGTTATCATGGAACCCTAACTGGAAACCTGAAGACTAACGCTGATATTCAAAGAATAGATCGTGCGATACGTCAGAAAATTATTCAACAACAAGTCGCTGAAGGCCCAGTAATCTATTCCAAATTTTGTTCCACCTGGAGTTTTCCAGAATCAATAAATGTAAATTACGATTTAACATTTTATTTGTTTGGACTATTTTCATTATCAACATTAATTCTCTTCATATATTTCTGAAAGCAATTAGGAGGAACAGAATGACCCGTGGTTTGAAAATGTCATTGTGTTTCGTTCTACTTAATGCTATCTATCAGCAACAAATATGAGATTACAGTATTACATTAAAAAGGGATAGCTCCAGTATGTGAATAGCATTTTTATTTGCTTCAGCACATTAAAACAAGAAGGGGGAATGGGTTGGGTAAAGGATAAAGAAAAGTTTAAGGAGAATGATAAAGAGAGGGATGGAGAGATAAAAAAAATTTAATATAAAGATGTTACACATTATTTAACTTGCATTTAGTTTTTGTATAGCCTCAGGCAACGCCGGATAGTTCTACTAGTTGTTTATAAGTAGCGTTAATATTGAAATTTTCAGTATTAATTCTTGTTGCAAATTGCTACGGGTTAAAAACATTTTATGCTTTTGTATTGCGTCGATTATTGGATCCACATCCACATTTTGAGTTTGTTGAAAAACAAAATTTACGGTCGGTGAAATGAACATTGCTCATTTATCACCCCCTCCCCCCGCCCGAACTCTCAACCGAACTTTAAAAAAAAAAGGGTGGGGGAAGAAATCGCGAACATGATGATTGTAAACGAAAACAAATTCCCAAAACACAAACACCGAGGCGGACAAAATACGGTTAATGTTGTGAATTGTCAAACACAAAGAAAGGACACTTGTAATGAAAAGGAACCCCAAGAATTGCAGTCGTGACGAAATCAGTTGTGAGTATGAACAGAGAACACCAAGGCAGTCAGGAGTATTGGCGGGAAAGCTCATTTGGCTGAGTTTTAATTTTCTATTTTTTTTTTTTTTTTTTTGAGCGATTGTCAAGATTCCAAAGATGTGATTCTCAAATCAGCCATTTTTTTTCTTGTTCTCGTATAACACTTGACACTACTTGTTTTTCGAACTGAATAAACGCTTTAAAATAAGTTCAAACATAATTAAAAAAAAACTTATCGAACTATTTTTTTATCACTTTTTTCGTTTTGACTGTCTATAGAAAAACCTGCCCCAACTGTTTATTTTATTTTATTTTTGCAAGGAATTTATTTAATTTACCGAAAACTAATTTTTTTAATTTTTCGTTACTGAATTTTTTTTTTTTTTAGATAAGCATTGAATATTTGTTATTTAAATTCTTTGGGCATCTATTATCATTTTAAGCATTATTTTCATGACGTTTCGGTCAGTGTCACCTCCAGCCTTTTTTTATGTATGTCTTGTTGAATCCGAGAATCTTTCTGTGGAATTCAAGAATCTTTCTGTTGAATTCGGGAATGTTTCTGCCGATTTCGGGTATATTTCTGCCGAAATCAGGAATATTTTTGTTGAATTTGAGAAGCTTTCTGTCGAATTCGGGAATAATTATGTCGAAATCAGAAATCTTTCTGTCGAATTTTGAACGCTTTATTTAATCCACGTGGGTAGCATGTTCTCGTTCTGCCAGCCATAATTGAGTAGAAGTCCTAATTAACGAGTATTGGTAACTATGTTATGACCGTGTTCGATTTCAATTTCGACTACCCCAAAAAGATACCAATTCTTATTGAAAGATAGCACCTGCATAGATGGCATTCGAGCCAAGACTCCTTTCCTATGTATTTCTCACAAAAAAAGAAAAAAAAAAGGAAAAAAAAAAAGAAGCTTTCCGTCGCAGGCTTTGCTCCTTACAAAGACTTACACAATTGTCTACGAAAGATAAAATAGTAGAATTGTCTTTTGCGTAATTTGCTGAACTCAGCAAATATGTAACCAACATGTAACTGCCTCTTTTTATTTGTATTAACCATCTTTGGATTCGGAAATAGTCGTAACTTCCTTGGGATTCTACGCTCATACACGGAACTGCCTATGTCATGACTGCAATTATCTGGTTGTTTATTCATTATAAGTACCAAAGTCTATTATGCTGCCACAAAACCGAATGTGGAATCAGTACAGTTGGTGCCCTTAAACAACCCAACCACTAAACCTGAGCCTGGGTTGATGTATTGCCAACCCAGACTTAGGGTTAGTAAAGTATTTTTTTCTTGATAAAAGGAACATTTAAATTATTTTATTTTTAGAAGGACACCGACTGTACCAATTCCACATTGGGTTTCGCAGCGGCGTAACAGCTTTTTACCGAAGAAACAAACCACAAGAAGATGAAGTAAAGAGCAAAGATGTTTGTTATGTCGAGAGAAAGATAGAATGAGAAAGAGAGAATGAAAAGATTCTTGGAAGTTTTCATGCCAAAATCATAGTTGAATAGAAGGCCAACCTTTGTCGATTGTCTTTCTCCAAACCCGTCAGATTCTGATATGCAAAGGTCCGTCGTAAGAAGGGGGAATTTTCAACATGTCTGAAATAGGCAGTCATTATCATCAAAAATTAGAATTATCAATTTTTAACAATTTTTTTTTTAAATTCCTGGATGCCAAAAACCTTCTACTTTTGGTAAGGGATTGTCAACACCTGTAAAAGTTTTCATAAAAACAGGAAAAAAAAAACAAGCATATTTAATAATTTAAATTGTCTTTGGTACATGTTGCAAAACTCGTAGGTCTCAGATGAGCCAAATCATGTTAATATTTAATTTTGATCACTACTTTGCTTGTCTCTGCTGAGTCGAAATAATTTTAATATTCAATCCTGATCACTATTTTGCTTGTAGGTCTGATGAGCTAAAATAATTTTGATATTCAATCCTGATCACTATTTTGCTTGTATTTTTTTATGACTTAAATGAGATAGAGGGCAATCAAGTGCTGTCTGTAATTGAAACCTGGTGAGTATATGTTTATTCCTACCTTTCTATATTTTAGAGATTGGTTATTCATATTTGGATTCATCGGACTACTGTTCTCATCTTGAGTGTCATTTTCACAATGTTTCGGTTGATGTAATTCCTGGCCTTCTTCAGATGTATCTGGTCGAACTCAAGAATGTTTCTGCTGAACCAAGGAATTAGGACGGAATTTCAAACGAGACCCTTTATTTACTTCACAGGGGTAGCATGCTCTCGTTCCATCAGCCATAACTGGATAAATGTCCTAAGTAATTTGTAATTATACAGGGTGTTCCAAAAGTCTTGGACAAATTTTAGGACTTTATATCTACTGAACTATATATGTTTCAAAGTGACATAATTTGCAAACTGAATTTATATGTTCAACTTTAATATTAATGATTATATATATATATTGCCAGACTTTTTAAATCTTTCATATTTTTTTTTTTTAGATATTTAATGTTCAAATGTGTTCACGACTTGTGGAACACCCTGTATTTTTCACACTGAGAATTGAACCTTCAATCTTCAGGAGAATAACACTTTTACAATTGATTTTTTCCAAGTACTCTAACCACTGTGCCACAGGTCCAAATTCCAGAGTTCAACAAGATACACCTGAAGAAGGTCAGAGGTTTTATTGAGCAAAACGTTGCGAAAATAAGAACAGTAGTCTGAAGAATCCAAATAATACTGATTGTTCATTTTTGCATGAAACAGGTGGGGAAAATCTTGATTGAATACTCAGATATCTATGTATCTCATATAGAAATCAAGTATTAGCCCCAGAAAGGAAGACCCCTTGATTTCAGAAGACTTACTGAAGTAAAATGCAGACACAGCAAAGGCTAATTACAATCACTGATTTAAATAATACAAACAAACATATCCGATGTTGCCCAGGTATAAAAAGAAAGAATCTATATACTCTGCTCCCTGCCCTGGATTCTATATCAACAGTACTTATTCCTATCTTTTACATTATTTAGCTATGTTAAAATAAACAAAAAGCTATCATAAAAAGCTATCACATAATAAAAAAAAGTAGAGTGGCCGACTATAGCCAAGGACAACCTTAAGACTCCCTTATTACACTGAGATGTAAGGAGAGTGTCACTCCTTTCTTAGTATTACTCCACTTACCCTTGATCCCTCACCTTATAATGTTGAATATTTAGCAAGAGGACAACAAGTGCCATTTGTTTTTAGTCTTTGGCTACTACACTGAGGTTTAGGGGAGAACACTACTTTTTCCGGCGATTGCTCCACTTATCCTTGATTCTCAAGTTATATTGTTGCATGTTTAACAAGGGAATATGAATTACCATTTTTTTAGTCTTTGCCTACTACACTGAGATGTAGGGGAGCGTGCTACTTATTTCTCGGGAGTGCTCCTGGCATTTTTTGAAGGGAGTAACCCTGAGATCTGAAAAGTGACAGGATTAATAATGTGGAGAGAGTATGAGAGAGTTTAAATTTTTCGAGATATAAAGACCTGTATTATGCACTGTAATTCACTGGCGGCCATGTTTGTATGCACGTGCAAGATAAACAAATAGGTCCACCTCCACAATTAAAAAAAAAAAAATGTTAAGAACGGCTTCCGGAATAAACACTCCCAACCTCCCCATGTTAAGAGCGGCTTTCAGAATAAACACCATTTGCTCCAGATTTAACTGCAATATTTGCTGTCAGCATATCCACCTGCAAATACTATAAAAAAATTAGGGGTCAGTCGCAGAAAAGTGGGTTTGTTTATCGTTTGTGGATACAAACATAGCTGCCAGATAATTACAGTCCATAATACAAGTCTTTATAGTTCGAAAACTACTTGTCTCTGCAAAATTTAAATGAAGTTTTCTTATTCAGCATAGTCGAAAACCTATAAAGGTCGTCATTTTAAAGAAAATTGTGTAGGTGGAGCTAATGTAAAAAATTATCGACTAGTCTTTGGAATATGATTCTAGTCTAGTCAACTAGTCTTTGGAATATGATTCTACATAGTGGGGCAGGTTGTCTCAATATTCCATAAGAATCTTTCACTTAGTGATACAAGCACCAAGTGAAAGATTGTTTCACCAATTTGCCCACTAACAGATTTGATGACTCAAGAAAGCAATCTCAAAGAATTTCCAGTTTCTTTGTTTTTATTTTCTTTCTCTTTAACTCTTGAGTGTGTCGAGCTGCACAGAGGAAGGTAAAAGTGCGTAAGTAAGTACATAGGTAGTTATAACAAGTGAAACACATTTGGAAAACATATAAGGGTTGTTCCAAAAGTGAAGCCTCCTATTTTTTTTTTTTTTAAACTCAAAAAGTTGAAAACTACAAAGACGGGAGTGGTACCACTAAAACGAGCGACCTTTTGTGCTCCAGAGTTTATTTTTCTACATGGTCAACACCATTCTCTCAATACATTTCTTGGCAGGAATTCAATGACACACCCCTGCTTCTAACGCACGTTCATGACAAGGGTTGGTTTCTTAGAGTTTCACACTGTCAATATCTGCAATAGAGAGATGAAGCTGTCAGGTCATGAATGCATAAGTATAGTTATCATAGCAATGCAATTTGCAATCCCCTCTGATCCATTTGGGTGAAATAAAAAAAATAGGAGACATTACTTTTGGAACGCCCCTTGTATTATGCATATAGCCAGGCCATTTCATGCAGTGGCAACTACTGCAGAATCATGTCGAAACAGTGCGAAAGTAATAGGGTTTCTATTCACTACCGAGGTTGACGAAGACTTGAAAGGGTTGCAAGCGATACACACGAAGAAGAAAATTAGGTTATCGTTGTTAAGTTCCGCATGTCTTTGTTCATTTTGTTTTCTGTTGATCACTCTGCTTTGTAATGAATGCCCTGGAAAAGTCTTTTCTGATTAATATTTACCAGTTTAAAAATTATTATTCTAGAAAATAAAAATTAAAAAATTTAAAAAACAGTCAAGTTCGTTTTTTTATTTTAAAAGAAGTAACCATTAATCAGAAGAGAATTTTCCAGGGCATTTAGCATAAAGCAGAGCGACCAGTAGAAAACGAAAATAAATAAAGACACACGGAACTCAACAATAACTGTAAATTAGACAAAAAAAAATGAAATTATGTAATAATGATGTATAATTGTATATAAAAAAAAATGTGTTTATTTAATTGTTGTAACCATAGGTTTCATGCCGTGAGCGATTCCTCAGATGGTTTTAACACACTATGATGGTGTTTTTGTTGTTAACTTTCGGTTTTACATGCATAACCGGAAGTAAACAAAGCAAAACGTCCTAAAAGCGTATCTACTTCCCGTTCTACAGGTAAAACTGGAAATTAACAGCTAAACACCATAAAACGTGTTAGTCATCCGACGAATCGCCCACAGCATGAAATGAATATAATCTCCACTGATTAAAAATATAAATTTTATTCAACTATCTGTAATTTTGTATTTTGTGATACCCACTTTTTTTTTTTTTTTTTTTTTTTTTTGCTTGGTGAGCTCGTAATTTTTAATGAATACTGATCGAAACGTCAGCACGTCAGTATATTTTGTATAAATGAAAGTATTTAAAAGAGAAACAGTACCTGTAACATAAAGAGTGATTACGTTTGGCTCAAAATGATGACTTCATAACTTGTCAAACGATTTCTTAGAAAAAACAAACAGCAAAGAAAAAATAACAAATCAAAGATGACACCTTTTCCATGAACTCCAGATTTGTTTAATATATATATATATATATATATATATATATATATAATTTCATATATCCACATAAATGTCATAATGTCTTATGTATCGATTTTCAGTGTTTACTTCAACAGTGCTCAATACGTGAGTAGAGCTAGGCAGTAAGTTATGAAAATATATATGGCAATTAAGCTACACAGAATTTTCTGTGTTTAATTCTCATGGAGATTTGTCAGGATTGCTGTTACTGAACGTCTTTAGTCCGTCAATCAGATTCTTTGTTATTCCCGTTGCTATTTTCAGTAGCAAATAGTCGCAAATTTATTAGGCAAAGGTTCACTTGATCTGTAATTCACCTCTGCTTTTGTTAATTTTTGGAAAGAATGGGCCATCATTCTTTGTGTACTGAAAGGTCTGCTAATATATATAATTTATAGGAATATATCTATATGCAAAAACTCTTAACAGAACTGTTCAGCCCCAAAACATCATGGTTTTATGAAGGTTAGAACTGCCTAAATTTGACAAGAAATATGACAAGGGCTATTTAATATATGCATCAATAGTCAACAAATAATATAGTATGGCAGTATGGCTACTCTCTACTGGCTTAGGGATATTATTTTGTATATGTTCACTGAACATATACAAAATAGTATTTGATGCCCAAATAAGATCCCTATCAGTATGGCTACCCTATACTAGAATATGCAAAGAATGGTAAAGCTTCTCCAGGAGATGGTGTCTCTAGTAACAGCACAAAGTTTGATACTCTAGTAGACCTGATGAATTCTTCTCCTGGAGCATAGTAAGACCAAGTAACCACAAAAAAGATATACTATAACACAATGAACTGGTTAAATAGTAAAAAAGAAAAATAATGTTTACTTCTTTTCTTTATAGACTAAATGTTTAAGAGAATTTTAAGGAATATTTGAATATATACAGAGATCAAGCCCCAAGAAGAGGAGCCCTTGATTTCTGAGAACTTCGATTGAAGTAAAATAAAACAAAAAATCATCAAAGAGTTGAATCCAATCAAAAGATGCTGAAAAAAGAAAAGAAAAAATTAATAAAAAAGAAAAATGGAGGGAAGGATTGCAAGTTCATACCTTTCCCGACAGTATTAGTCTATAAATGACTCCAGTAGATCCAACGAGATTTTTAACATGGCATAGCCGATCTCATAGTCCTTACCAGTGTCCATTAGACCAATAAGGTACTTCGTAAAAAGATTGGAATCTAGATTTTCAAGGATTAAAAAAAAATGGTAAAAAAGGTGCCATTGCTAAAGTTGCGATCGACTTACTTATGTTTGAGTAATAACGTCCTGAGGACGTTCCCTTTGTCTTCTGGCTGGATCAGATCGTAAATCCCCATCTGTTCGACAACGTTATGCACAATGGACGACAAATCTTTGCATTCAAGATCAAGTAAAAACACACCTGCAAAAATCGAAGAAAAAAAAAATGGAGTTTTAAAAGTGGGGTTTGAAAGTTGAAGAAAATTTTTTTTTTTTTTTAAATATGCTTGGAAAAATTGAAAAAAAAATGGATTTCGAAAAATTGTAGAAAATAAATGATTTTTAAAAAATTGAAGTAAAAATAGTTTTCAGAAAAATTGGAAAAAATTAATTTTTAAAAAAGGTTTGGAAAAAGTGAAAAGAAAATGGGTTTTTGAAAGTGGGATTTGAAAAATTGCAAAAAAAAAATGGGGTTTGAAAATTTTTAGAAAAATTAAATTTAAAGATGTGCTTTGAAAAATTGAACAAAAACGAGTTTGAAAAGTAGGTTTTGAAGAATTGAAAAAAAATTAAGCTTAAAAAATGCGCTTTAAAAATTCAAGAGGAAAATGGATTCTAAAAATGGGTTTTGAAAATTGAACAAAAGAAATTTTTTTAAATAGGTTTGGAAATATTTTTTTAAAAATGGGGCTTTAAAAATGTGTTTTAAAAATGAAAAAAAAATAGGTTCTGAAGATTTCAAGAAAAGAATGTAAATTTAAAAATATTTTTTTTTAATTTTAAGAAAAAAATGTTTTGAATTTGGCTTTTGAAATTAAAAAAAATAATCGTTAGAAAATAGGTTTTTGAAGTTGAGAAATTTATCAAAACATCGGTTTAAAAATTGGTTTTAAAATATTAAAAAAAAATAGGTTTTAAAAATATTCAGCATAAATAAAAAAAAAAACAGTAAACCAGGAAACTCAAAGTCAGAAGCAAACGGTGTCCAATCAGATTTAGTTCCTGATATTAAAGACTGCCTGTTTCGGATCGCTTACTCTCCTGTCAAATTTAATTAATTAATTTATAAATTGTGGGGGGAAAGTAGAGAATAGCTAACAAAGCCTTCCACCTCCCCACATATAAAATGGCTATCTAAATAATCTTCTTCAACTTACAGACTATGCTAAAAGACTAACTTATTTAGAAAGCCATTCTTAACATGCAGGGAGAAGGACTTTGTTAACTATTCTGTACTTTTACCTAATAATTTGATAAATAAATCTGGGAAACTGAAACTCTCGCTAGAATTAATGTTATATGTGAAGTTTAATATCGGGAACTAGATCTGATCGAACACCATTTGCTGCTGATTTTGAGATGGGTACTCATATATTTATTTACGAAATATTTAAATTTAATAAATATTTTCAAGATTGTTTATTTTTGTCTTTTAACAATGAAATAGACACGGTGTGAAATTTATATTTTTGCTACTTATGTTATGGATACGGGCACATAGACCCGTCATATAAACAGAAGATACTCAACATATCATACAGGCAGAGTAAGGGCCGGGCCGGCTCAGAAATGTTTGGGCAGTTTACATAAAATGGCAAACGGTGCCAAAACAATGACGTCAAAGCAGCCAACGTCATTTAAGAAAATATTTATTTGCTGTCATTGGTTTTTTATTAAAATACAAAACAAAAAAAAACAAACATTTATCTTGATTTGAACAAAAAAATATTAAAAAACAATTAAAAAAAATTGATCAATATATATATATATATATATATATATATATATATATATATATATATATATATATATATATATAGTCATCCACATACAGTATTGTTTCGCTGTTTCACAGCTCATCAGCGCGGCCAGACATGCAACCACCTCAAGCCAGGAATGAAAACCCGACTGCCTGTACGACAGTCAAGGCTCCTAACCACTACGCTATCGGCTGCTGCTGATCTAATCGTGAGCTTAACGATGTTTTGACATCGTCCGAAATACCTAAGCTCGATTTGTTTACACAAAGAGCATCGCTTTATACGCTAATGGTAATTCGTGTATCACTTCTCAATATGCTCAACTCAAGATGAAGAGCATTATATATATATATATATAGAGAGAGAAAATAAAAAAGGAACAAACCGTATTATGTGTTCACCAACGTTTCGTCTTTATTTCGAGACTTCCTCTGGGTGAATGGTATATTTTTTGGTTTCTTAATCTCATTCACCCAGAGGAAGTCTCGAAATAAAGACGAAAGTTGGTGAACACATAATACGGTTTGTTCCTTTTTTATTTTCTCTATTTTGTCGGAATACTATTTCCATTATTTTCATCATATATATATATATATATATATATATATATATATATATATATATATATATATAAAGCAGTAGCGTTTGTGTGTGTGTGTGTGTGTGTGGAGCCTACTTTAGGAAACTCTGCTCTAGAAAACCAAATGAAGAGTCACCATTAAAAAGTTGATTTCCAGGTGTATTCAACTCTGGTATGAACGAATATCACATTTAAATTGTTCGCAAACAAGTACTTTCTTTTAATATACAGACCTTCGTTATCTAATGTTATTTCTTATTGTTTTCATTGGTCGTCATTATTAACATGGGGAGGGGGTGTTTTGTATTGCTTCGATCATGCGTCAAGTGTGTTACGTAATAATGTTACAGAGGGGTACACATTGGGGACACATTAATGGGGACTCAGAACAGATGACGATGATAATGATTTTTTTTTTTTTTTTCAAATACATCAAGGACATTTTCTACTGGATCATTTTTCATAATCTTTTGAAGTTATACTAATTTCGACATGACACGTGAGTACATGAACATGTTTTCACATGAAATGTGTTGGTTTACAAGCCCACCAATAAACACAAGTACTTATGTATTTGTAAATAGACTGCAAAAGTTGGGACCCTTACAGGTACTGCCACTCCTTCGGGTCAGAGCAGATCTGGAGATAATGGTAACTAAGGGGTGGTTCAACACTTCCCCAAAGCTCCTGAATTGGGGGGGGGGGCTCTTACTACTTGTACTTTAAGGTTATAGCCAGGACAAGGAAGAGACAGAAAAGTGCAATTGTCCTGGTTTACTGGTGGTGATCACATTTCCTCTTTTCAAAGATTGTCTTCTTTTTTTGTCATTAGATGATGATGATGATGATAATGAGGAGGACATTTTATATCTGCCTGGGATGATTCTTGGGGACTTTATATTATTAATACAGACTGCACGATATGATGGAACGGTTCTTATACGCATATAGAGAGGAGGAGATACTTCACTTATGATGATGGAGGGGATGGGGACACATAATACTTGGAAGGAGGTTTACAATATTCGTTATGATAAAGCACATTTGCCTTTTTTGGTTGTAAGGAATGACGACACGAGACAACAGTTACAAACATAGTTAGTTTCTTTATTCTTCAATCGACCGATCGGTGACGTCAGGAATTCCAGCCTTTTCGACTACATGGTTTACTCTTCTACCCTTCGTCTCTAAGGGGCTCCAACTCTATCACCGTGTGTAATCTGCTCTAATTATCTCATCCCCATCAACTCTTGACTCTCAACTCTAACTCATCAACTCTTGACTCTCAACTCTAACTCATCAACTCTTAACTGAGCAACTGACTTCTAACTCCGAATCCTTAGATTCCTATATTGAGAAATCTCCTTTGTTTATGACGTCAGAAGTGTGGTCTTCAAACGTGACTAATTTTCACGTGGCTTTACATATGCTTGTCCAAACACACTTTTGGCAAACAAAAGAATCCACAATTCTAATTCTAACCTATTTTTAAACAATATATTCTTAATTTGCATTGTCCATTCTTTTAACTGACATATTTAATATGCAGATTTCTAAAAGAATGGACAATCGACTCTTTTTCCGACATAAACAATATTTAACTATTTCTAATAGAATTAATAATGGACTTAATTTCTAACATTCCATTTTCCATTTTTATCTTTAACACTTGCTTACAGGGTTCGATTCTAGCCTTTTCCTAATATCATTTTCACTTATCTAGTATGTCTTCTTACTTACGTGAGAAGGGACAGCCCTTTCATGTAACAACAAAAAAAAAAATGGCGGCAACTTTAAAGTATTCGCTAAAACATGATCCAGTAGAAAAAAATTACAAGTAAAAATAAAATTTATTGAATTATTGAGCTTTATTATATGTTTTAATGTGGAAGAGTTGTGCGACCACTTCTGTATGACAAACTGACTTATCTCCCTTGACTTAAGGGCCCGCCATTTTTAAACACATAATGTCAGAACATAATTGGATTATTTTTTTTTTTGTTAAAATATATCAAACACATTTTCTATTGGATCTTTCTTTTTTTTCTTTTTTTTTTTTTTAATTTTTTGGAATTCATTCTAATTTCGTCATACCACATAAGTAGATAATAATGTTTTCACCTAAAATGCGCCGATTTAAAAGATCACCAATCTTCCTATGGATTTGTAAATAGACTGGAAAAGTTGGGACCCTTACAGGTACTGCCACTCCTTCGGGTCAGAGAGGATCTGGAGATAATGGTAACTAAGGAGTGAGTCCACACTTCCCCAAAACTTAATTTCATAAAAATTAATTGCCGGTAATAAATTTAACTGTGATATTCATACATATCGTACCCCAAATACTCCTTGAATCAACTTTTTAAAAGTACGAAGTGTCTTAAATAAGTTTCCAGAATTTTTTTTTTTTTTTTGTACAGGCATTTACCTGAATACTCCTTAAAATTAACTTTTTAAAAGTATATCGGGTTTTAGCAGAGAAGTGAACAAACGAAAAAAAGGCCAAAAATTCAAATATACAATAAGTGAATGGTACCGTAGCAAATAAGAGTAACTTTTGTATTTATCGGGTTCATTTTTTTGTGTGTGTGCATTTTCAAGTCGTTTAAAATGCTCGGTGAAAGTGCACTTGGGGACCAACCGAAGACTTACCTTTGAGAGGTTGAAAATAAGAAAATACCTTTCGGACTAAACACCCCCAACCTCCTCATGTTAAGAACGGCTTTCGGAATAAACACCCCCAACCTCCCCATGTTAAGAACAGCTTTCGGAATAAACACCCCCAACCTCTTCATGTTAAAAATAGCTTTCGGAATAAACACCCCCAACCTCCCAAAGTTAAGAACAGCTTTCGGAATAAACACCCCCAACCTCCTCATGTTAAAAATAGCTTTCGGAATAAACACCTTCAACCTCCCCATGTTAAGAACGGCTTTCGGAATAAACACCCTTTAGAGGTTGGACAACCAGTGCATATTGACCCAATGCTCTTTCGTAATCTCAAATATTCAGTTTTTTTTTTTATGAGCTGTTTTGCAAACAATATAGCAGCAGGTTTGTTTACACGAAAAAGACTCTAGACCGCCATCTTATTTGCAAACCCGGCCATAAAAACTGAATATTTGAATAAATAAAATGCATTTAAAACTCTTTTGAAACACAAAAAATAAGTCAGGTAGGTACTAAAGTAACTTTTATTGTCTATGGTTGCATTTATTTATTGTATATTTGATTTTTTATCTTAGTAATTTGTTGACTTCTCTACTAACTCACCGTTAAGTCGCCATTTGATCCTTTAGGTCACAATGACCAACATTTTTTGTTCAAAATTAGTTTTTTGTTATTCAAAAAACAAAAAAAAAACAAAAAAAATATTCATGAAGCTAACCTTACAATGAGTGTTTTTACTTTTTGGTTTGAATTTTAATTTTCTTGAAATTTCATAAAAATTGTTCAATAATTATGCATTGTATTTTCTCCGTAACAACAACAGAACCATTTTTTTTTTCAATTAATTTTTCATTAAATTATGTTTTTAGTAACAGAAACAATTTTCTTTTCATTGAAAAAAATTGGTCAGTATTTACACAAAATAAAAAAAATATATTACTTAGGCATTTTACATAAATAGCGTATTCCTTATTCTGCATAAGTACATTTTTCAAACTACTGTTGCATGCTGGTTCTTTTTGACTAAAAAAAAAAAAAACGGGTCTTTCTTATGTTTTATTGAAAGACTAACCTGGGTGCCCGGCGTTGCCCGGGTGTTTGGAAGTGTGTGTTGAGCAAAAAAAAAAAAAAAGTGGTAGTAGGTACCGAGAAGGAGAAAAGGAATGTGAAAAAAAAAAAAAAATGATGTTACGTAGTTGCTGTTGCGTCCATCGCCAAACCGGAACTGATGAAGGCTTAAATTAAGGCTAGTCAATCGAAAAGAGAGGATGACTTTTGAAAATATCGGAGAAAATGCGACCCCTCCTTGTAGAAAAGTGCCCAGTTTAGGGTAAAGGAATTGATGTTTTTAGCCAATTTTTCGATATTTGTCGTGCGAAGGGTCAAGCTTCAAAATGATACCAATCTCGTGAAAATCCGTCGCCTCTGTCGAAAGTTTTAGTCAGAAATACATACATACATACATACATACATACAAACATTTAAACAGACAGGTGATATTTACATTATAGATGTACAATATCGTTTCATCATTATAGTAATTGAATAAAATTGTTTAAAATGATAACATAGTTTAAAAAAAAAAGTTTATTGTAAAGTTTCTCTGCCTCTTCCATCACCATCATCATCATAGTCATCATCAGTTTAACATCTTATTTTACATACTCAGACTTGCATTGGTCAGATAGTTTTTAGAAATTGACTTCCAAACTATCCTATCTCTGCCCAGGTCTTTATTGATACCTCTTTCTTTCAAGTCCATTCTTATTACTTCCTCCCATGTTTCGTTTGGCATTCCTATATGAACTGAACCTGCTACTTCAACTGGTCTACATATATTAACCCCAAAACACGGAATATGTTTTGGTGTTTTTTTTTTTTTTTTTTTTTTGTGGATTGTGATCTTTTAAACAAACGCATTTCAGGTGAAAACATTATCACATACTCACATGTCATGTCGAAATTAGTATAAATTACAAAAATTACGAAAATTGATCCAGTAAAAAATAATTACAAGTAAAAATAGAATTGATCAAATTATCAGGTTTCATCATATGTTTTAATGTGGAAGAGTTGTGCGACCACTTCTGTATGTCAAACTGACTTATCTCCCTTCACTTAAATGTCTGCCATTTTTAAACACAAAATGTCAGAACATAATTGTGGAGTTTTCTTTTTTTTTTTTTTTTTTTTTTTTCAAATACATCAAGGACATTTTCTAATGGATCATTTTTCATAATCTTTTGAAGTTATACTAATTTCGACATGACACGTGAGTACATAAACATGTTTTCACATGAAATGTGTTGGTTTACAAGCCCAACAATAAACACAAGTACTTATGGATTTCTAAATAGACTGCAAAAGTTGGGACCCTTACAGGTACTGCCACTCCTTCGGGTCAGAGCAGATCTGGAGATAATGATAACTAAGGGGTGGTTCCACACTTCCCCAAAGCTCCTGAATTGGGGGGGGGCTCTTACTACTTGTACTTTAAGGTTATATCCAGGACAAGGAAGAGACAGAAAAGTGCAATTGTCCTGGTTTACTGGTGGTGATCACATTTCCTCCTTTCAAAGATGTCTTCTTTTATTGTCGTCCCCAGGGAAACAGCAGGGTGCATTGCCTATTTCTCAGAGTTATATATATATATACATATGTGTGTGTGTGTGTGTGTGTGTGTGTGTGTGTGTGTGTATGTGTGTGTGTACATATGCGTGTATATATATATATACGTTAATATATATACGTTAATATATATAATATTAATATATATATATATAAACATATATATATATAAATATATAAACATACATATATGTATACATATAAACATATATATATATATATATAAATATATAATGTTATATATATATATATACACACACACATTATATACGGTCATATAAATAAAATTATATACATCTACACACACATAAACACACACACACACACATATATATACAGAGAGAGAGAGAGAGAGAGAGAGAGAGAGAGAGAGAGAGAGAGAGAGAGAGAGAGAGAGAGAGAGGGAGAGAAGACTATATATATATATATATATATATATATATATATATATATATATATATATAAAGAGATAGAGAGAGAGAGAGAGAGTGTATATATATATATATATATATATATATATATATATATATATATATATATATATATATATATATATATAACAAAAGTACTGGGTTCAAAAACAGCCTACAGAAAATAGACTCTGATTTATGAAAGTATGATAGGTTATGAAAAGGAAGGGGTGTAAATAGATATCTTCGAATTTGGGGGTATCAAAACCAAAGCAAAATATGATGAAAGTAAAAATAAAATAGATACACCCCATCATTTATTATACCATACCTGTTCACACTGAAACACTTATCACAATATTCTGTGGATCTATATTAAAAAACCTTGTTAAATTTGTGACATATTTCCATTCTTTGGAGGTCAGGTGCGAACGAACACCCCATAATTTTATTATACCATATTTCTTCAAACTGAAACATAATTATCAAAGTATACTTACGCAGATAGATATGAAAAGTCTTTATTAAAGTTTGTACCTATTTTTATTCTATGGAGGCCAGGCATGAACGCAGACCCCACAATTTTATTATACCACCCGTATTTAAGTTAAAACATACTTATCAAAGTATTCTTATGTATATTTATATCAAAAACACTTGCAAGCGTTTTTTTTTTTTATTTTTTAATTCCATACTTTGTGGACCAGGCGCGAACACAGACCCCACAATTTTAATGAACCACCGTTTGGCCAGATCAAACATATCCATTCCTGTGTCTCGATATATCTTCTATCATTATATGTAATCAGTTTTTTAAATTAGTCAACCATATAGGCGTCTATTCGTGACCAGACACACACACACAGCGTAATATTATATATATATATATATATATATATATATATATATATATATATATATATATATATATATATATAGAGAGAGAGAGAGAGAGAGAGAGAGTTAGATAGATATAAAATAAAGAGATAATTATTAAGTTTACAAGTCAAAAGCTTCTGTAAACTTCAATGGCATATAAATATGGACATTTATATGGCAATCCTAACCAAATAATATAGGAAATAGAAACTTTTATATAAGAACAAAGTTAAAGATGGTAAATTATAATAATTTATTATTCGACAGGAAACTCAGAAAGAAATATTAATGTTTCTTATTTGAGTAATAAATCCTTGTAAATTACAATCTTTAACTTTGTTCTTATATATGTGTGTGTGTGTGATGTGTACATATATAGAGAGAGATACATGTATGTATATATATATATATATATAAATATAAATATAATATATATATATTTGTAATCATCGACATACAGTCCTAGATTACTGTTTTAAAAATAAATAAAGAAATTAAAATTTTATTTTTTACGTCCAAAATAAAAAATGGGCAATTTCTAAAAAAAAACATCCAATCTTCAAGGTGAAGACGCGTACCTCAATATCGTTTAAAAAAATCAACAACAAAAAACTACGTCTATATATATATATATATATATATATATATATATATATATATATATATATATATATATATATATATATATATATATATATATATATATATATGATGAGAAATATGGAAATAGTATTCCGACAAAATAGAGAAATAAAAATACTACGGTTTGTTCCTTTTTATTTTCTCTCTCTCTCTCTCTCTTTCTCTCTCTCTCTCTCTATATATATATATATATATGTATATATATATATATATATATATATATATATATATATATATATATATATATATTATTATTATTATTATTATTACTTACTATAATAATTATTAAATACCTACAGAGACTAGTGTTTCATCCATTCGAGAATCACCAGTGCAGAGTATCACGATTATATATATATATATATATATATATATATATATATATATATATATATATATATATATATATATAGAGAGAGAGAGAGAGAGAGAGAGAGAGAGAGAGCTGAATTATACTGGGTTTATATAATTCGGTAATCGTTCATATACCAATAAATTTTAAGTCGAAAAGAGATGACTTAAACTGTAAGCTACAAAATTATCATATTTCATAATTGAACATTCATACATTGTTTTAACAAAAACCAAGACTTCAAAGAATGGGTTGATAGCAACAAAAAGTGTATTTCATTGTTAGTTACAATTGTTTCAAGACCATTTGGACAAATTCAAATTCATTCAAGAAAGGCTGTTCTTGTGAAAATTTCAAACGATATAATGTTTGAATTTGTGCAAATGGTATTGAAACAATTGTAACTAAGAATGAAATACACTTTTTGTTGCTATCAACTCATTCTTTGAAGTCTTGCTTTTTGGTAAAACAGTATATATATATATATATATATATATATATATATATATATATATATATATAAATCTGAATGTCTCTGTCTGTGTGTGTGTGTGGTCACGAATAGGCTCCTATATGGTTGACTATTATATAAAACTGATCACATATAATGATAGAAAATGTATCGAGACACAGGAATGGATATGTTTGATCTGGCAAAACGGTGGTTTCTAAAAAAATGGGGGGGGGGGGTGTTAAATAAGTACAGCCTCGGGAAATCCAAAAGGTGCAATCTATGTTTATTGGAAGCCTTCTACATAGTGAATTCCAAAGAGGAAATTTTTAATAAAAGACTAGATGCCACACAGGGATGTCTTCACAGGAATAGATTTCTGCTATCACGCCTTAAATGTAACTGAGGTATAACTTTTTACAACAATAAGGATCATCGGATGCTAGGATTAAATTTTACTGTAGAGTTAAATAGCTAGGAATGTTATAATCTAAATGAAGGATCCAAATCTAACATGCGAATATAGTTTCTATTATTTTAAACCGGGTAAAAAATATAAATAAAGTATAAAGCTCATCATCTAAGAATGGAATTTTTTTCCATAACGGTGAGCATTTTTGTATTCCGTTGTAGCAGTATTGATGGTAAAATAAGTGATACCCTCTTCAAATCAATAAAACAACTTAACAATAAACTAGTTATTATTAAAATTAAATTAGCAATTTGGGGACTGAAAATTAATTTAATTGATTTTGTCCTCTGACATCTTAAGTTGGCTGATTTATTTATTTACGTTACTCCTTGTTCTAAATGTTTTTACCCATAAATGCAGGAGTAGACATCTTCTCATCGGATTGAAACACATTTGTAGCTATTGGGTGGTTTTGCTGTCAGAATAATAATTAGAGGATATATACTATTTTATTTAGATACCCAAGAACACAACACACGAATTATAAGACATGAGCAGCATAAGTGATTAATAACAGATGTTGGTTAAACCCATGGGTAAAAAAACTATTTTTTAAGATTAAAAACATAATTTATATCCTTAATTTGTTAAATAAGCCATCGTAGCACGTTCTGGATCTGTCAGATTAAATTGATGATTAAATCATAAACGACTTCTAGTAATCAATAGACTGAAAACATCAAACGGCCTGAATTATCTCCCTTTAGGAAATAAAATCGTCCTCTTTTCCAACAGAATTAACTAGTAGCAATTAACAACATAATTGGATTATCTCCCTTCATAATTGTCTTTAGTAACGATATGAAAACATATTTTAAGTAGAATGACAATGAATTTTAAAACATTAAATAATAATAAATAGATCAGAATACCTTACTCGAAATGTTGTACAAGGATTTATATATAAAATACAGCCTTTTTATTTATTCTCATATTCAATTAAACTTTAAACTTAAAATGGTCTTAAATCTAAGTACTAAAATAACGATAATCTGTAAACATTACTTGCTAATAATACGAAACTAAAATAAACCATAATGTTATTGCAAGGTTGTTACGGCCATACTATAAATATAGAAATAAAAATTAAAAAATTCTTTTTATAAAAAAATTAATTATTGGGAAATAAAGAAACAGCGAGATCTAATTTAGGAACTCAACGAATGGGATATATATAAAAAAAATTTTTTAATGGCTTAGGGTTTTCTGTGGAAACTTCTCATGACTCTGCTCTTAAATAAGGATACGAAAATTAGGTGATATATTAATATTTAAATGGGCTTTTCCGTAGCTACCGCAAAGGTAAATGTTTCTTACATGCTTTTTCCGTTAAGGAAATTTTTCCTTTTTCTTTCTTTTTTCTTTCTCTTCAAAAATGCTCTATTGTCAAAAGTGTTTTTATTCATAAAGCCTGAAGAAATGCTGGTTTTTGAAAATTTTCAAACGATATAATGTTTGAAATTGTCGACTGGACATGGAAACAATTGTAACGTAAAATGAAATACACTTTTTGTTGCCATCAACACCTTTTTTGAATGTCTTGATTTTGCCTTCACAGTATGTTAATGCTCAATTATGAAATATGATAATTTTATAGCTTACTCCTTAAATCAACTCTTTTTTTTTGGCTTAAAACTTATTGGTATTAGGGGTAGGCTATAGAAACAAAAATTTTCAAATAAATGCCAAAAGTGGCTTATTACCTTCATTTATATGTAAATAGATGGGAACAAGTGATTTTATTCAAAACGGGTCAAAATTGGAGGGTCGCTGGCCCCAAACGTGATTTGACCGCGTCGACGCGTGAAAATGGCCCAAATTTCGCCCCTGAACCCACTTAATCACTTATTGAAAGCCACAGGGTGCATTTTTTGACTATGATACCCTAAAAAACCCTATACTTGTGGGATAGCCAATGGGAATGTAAGATTTAATGATACAAATGCATTTATAGTTAAAAAATGCACCCTGTGGCTTTCAATAAGTGATTAAGTGGGTTCGAGGGCGAAATTTGGGCCATTTTCACGCGTTGACGCGGTCAAATCATGTTTGGGGCCAGCGACCCTCCAATTTTGACCCGTTTTGAATAAAATCACTTGTTCCCATCTATTTACATATAAATGAAGGTAATAAGCCACTTTTGGCATTTATTTGAAAAATTTTGTTTCTTTAGCCTACCTCTATTGGTATATGAAAATTTACTGGATTACACGAACTCAGTATATTACATACAAAGTATATATATATATATATATATATATATATATATATATATATATATAGTAATTTATAAAATATATATGGCAATTAAGCTACACTGAATATTCGGTGTTTCATCCACTCTAGGATTCCTCAGGCTTATGCACCTAAGCCTGAGGAATCCAAAAGTGGATGAAACGCCGAATATTCAGTGTAGCTTAATTGCCATATATATTTTATAAATTACTAACTAGCTCTACCTACGTATTGAGCACTTTTGAAGTAAATACTTAAAGTTTACGCATAAATCTATACTTTCGTATATTAATTTTATGTGAGTAAATGAAGTAGTTATATATATATATATATATATATATATATATTAAGTAATGTGATTTACAATTTAAAAATTAAAAAAAAATTTTTTTTAATTTAAAAATTAAATTTTAATTAAATTAAAAATCAGTTTCATAAGAAGGAACAACAACAAAGTCAATTATCTGTACGATCGTTTCGGAAATCCGTGCTTTTTATTTGTGGTATACATGAAGTTATGTAGAACAATTATATATAGTTTTTTGGTAAGCACGGTCTCCTCATCAGCAAATTTAGGAGGATTTTTATTGAATTTAAAAGACACCATAAATAAACCTAGCATTAAAAGTAAGGCAGATGAATCTGAAAAAATTGAAATAAAAGGTTTGGATTTAAAATTTATAAGAAAATTAATATAGGTTAGAGATAGAAATGAGTAGAAAAAATATATATTTTTGAATTTACATAATAAATTTGATTTAAAAATATGTAGAGATAGTTACCTTTTAGTTTTTCTTTTTTTGAAATCAGGAACTGTGTTTAAAGTAGTCATTTAGATGTTTGCTATAGCTTTTTATTTTATTGAATGATGAATTTTAAAAGGGCGACGCTCGTGCAGTAAATTGTTTCCGTTAGCGTATTTTGATTTAAAGACGCTACAGTTAATATATATAGAGAGAATATTTATTTTGCAAGTTTTTAAGGGGAGATAATTGTCATGTGTTATTGACTTAATTTATTATTTATTTTACGGGTCTAAGGGAGGTAATTGGTCTAACTTAATTTATTAAAAAAAAAAAAAAATTGTAATCTATTTTTACTAATGAGTAATTTTTAATGATTTAAGGTGGTTTATATTTATTAAATTTAAACCAACGTTTATGATTACATGTCAGAAGCTCGTGTCTTGAATTTAATAGTTTGGTTGTACTTCTTATATCTTCATATTTTAAAATATTTAGGGTTTCTTTTGTACATAGTGCACAAAATTTATCTCCTGGTTTATATGATTTGCAAGTCTCAATTATTTGCCATTTTAAGTTGAAAGAAATATTGCTATTTTTTAGTTGCTAAATATAGTTGGATAGAGTAGTTTGATTTGATAGAGAGTTATTTTTAAAAGAATGTTTGTGCGTTGAAATTCTATGTTTTATTAGGCCAGATGTGGAACCAATATATATTACCTCTTGATTATTGTGATTATTTTTCGTTAGGTCTATTGTTGGATTATTATGTGGTGGGTTGATTAGTAATTGATTGGTAGATTGATTTAAGTTGGTGTTATTATTTAATCTGGTAGTTGAGTTATGGCTGTTAATAGGTTCTTGTAGATTTGGAGTTTTTGATAATTCCTCCTAAATTTGCTGATGAGGAGACCGTGCTTACCAAAAAAACTATATATAATTGTTCTACATAACTTCATGTATACCACAAATAAAAAGCACGGATTTCCAAAACGATCGTACAGATAATTGACTTTGTTGTTGTTCCTTCTTATGAAACTGATTTTTAATTCAATTAAAATTTGATTTTTAAATTTAAAAAAATTTTTTTTAATTTTTAAATTGTAAATCACATTACTTAATATTTAATTAGCTCTAGGACATTTAACTATCGAGCTTATTATATATCTAAATTACAACGAGCATTTCCTGTATTTTAATTAAACTAGTAATTTCACTGTTACATTAAAATACACTTAGCTCTTTAGACTATTAGTCTAATCTCCTTTATATATATATATATATATATATATATATATATATATATATATATATATATACAAACAGGCTGCCAGGCGTTGCTAGGTCATACAATAAACTTTAATATGATATTTTAATTAATGCAAATTTCATATTTGTTATAGAACCAATTCTTTGTTGATTGTATTCGATATTGTACGCAGTATATAGAAGTGATTTCAAAAGTTTTAAAAAAATATGACGTGAACGCCATCAGCTCAATGAATGAGAAAATAATGCATTCAGAGAATTACTATTTCTTACTTATTTCTTTTATGTTTTTATTTTCTCTCTAATCTCTCTTCGTGATCTACGTCATCTAATCTCATTAATTGCAGTATAATTATACTTTTAACTCCAAACAAGCAAAAATAATTCAATTTATTTAAAATAAACTGCGACGAGGAGTTCTTGAATCAGCGCTTATCACAAATTCAAGCACAATTAAACAACGTGAAAGCTTTTATAATTTATCGCCATTGATAAGTAAACTGCTACTAAAATTGCATAATCTAATTTTAGACACAGGTTAACTCTCTCACACCATAGAAAACACCACCTATAATAATTAATACACGTAATCAGTCAATAAATTACATAGCAAAAATACACTCATTTCATTTCAGTTACACACCCATAATTGAATTATAACGGACATATTTGTTTCCAAAGAAATATAAATTACATCATATCTTCTTTAAATATATTAATGGCTATTTATGACGTTAAAAAATCTTATTCTCTTTAAAACGCTATAAAGTGTTTTTTTTTTTTTGGGGGATTTCTAATGACTTTTTTCGTTCTGAAATATTTTTACAACAAATATATTCTAAAATATTGTACTGGCATTTTATTTTCTTCAATTTATTCATCCAGATAAAGTCTTACAATAAAGACGAAACATTGATGGACATATAACTTGGGTTGTTCCTTTTTCATATACATATTCTATATATATATATATATATATATATATATATATATATATATATATCTATTGTTGATTATTTATTTACTAGTGAGGGTACCCAGCGTTGACCGGGTGTATGGAGGTGTAGTAAGGACCACCTGGAGGGAGAAGGAATTACAAGGTGTAAAAAAAAAAAGTGGTATAGTAGCGGTGTTCCCCGGTGTTTCTTGGGTTGAGTGAGGAACCTTGCCAGGGGGGGGGGGGTTAAAAAATAAATTGGTATTAGCAGAGCGGGAGGGCGAAATAACAGTAGGCAGTTTGGGTAGAGAGAGAGAAAAAAAAAGTGGTAATAGCCAGGCATGCTCGAACTCGTAAAGCAAAGGAGGAAAAAAAAAACGTTACGTGTTTGTCGATGTCTCCATCGTCCGACTGGAAGTTTGGAACGTTGAAATTAAGCAAAGTCAATCCAACCGATACGATGATTTGCAAAAATGTCGACAAAAAAAAACCCACAAAAAAACAAAAAAAACAATGATTCGCCTTGTAGAAACTGCCCAGTTGAGGGTGAAGGAATTAATGTTTTTGGCCAATTTTTTGATATTTGTCGTCCGAAGGGTTGAGCTTTAAAACGATTCCGATTTCCTGAGGATCCGTCATCTTTGTTGAAAGTTTTTGCAGGACTGTAGACAATGTATGACGAGCCAAACGCTATCACATCTAATGCACAAATGACACTTCGGCTGCGTGATGGTACAGGAAATCCGGTTTGTACTCATTTGCATTAATTTGCGGCCCCGCAGATATAAAAGAGATCGGATTTTTTTTGTGTGGGCAGTATTTTTTCATTTGCTGCAGTCGGTGAGAAAGATTTCGTGTTGTCCGTTTCAGAAAGAGGCTGAAGAAGGGAGAATACTCAGTATCACGAATCGAGGTCAGGAAGAAAGGGTCAGTAAGAAGAAAGAACTGAAAATAGAACATTCTGCTTCAAGCTATCTCGGCGTTATGGCTGAAGGAAAGTTCAACCTAAAATTAGTACCGGAATATGACGGTACAACATCTATTGTAGACTGGTTAGAGAGAGTGGACCTTATTTGCAAGCTCTCGGAAGTTTACAGAGTTGGACAGGTCATCGGCTTGCGACTAGCTGGAAGAGCTTTCGACGTCTACCAACAGCTGCCAGATGCAGAGAAGAATAATGTAACATGGGTGAAAGATGCACTGCGCACGGCCTTTGCGCTTAACCCATGCAAGGCATACAAGCAGTTTTCAAGATGCACCTTACACTTGGACGAGTCAGTAGATGAGTTCTACGCTGCGTTAACAAAGCTCTCCAGCTTGTTCGGAGAAGTCCCAAGTCAGACGCTGAAGTATGCATTCATGGCTAGACTGCCTGCCCATACCCAGGAGTTGCTGCGTGCATCTGCTGATATCAACCAGATCCCAACAGAAAGTATGCTCAGCTGAGCAAGGTCCGTGATGAATAATGAACGGGTTGCAGCGGAAGTTGACAGGTCAGACACAGAAAAGCCTTTTGAGAACTCACTGCAGTGTTTTATTTGCTCTGGAGCCAACCGTCTTGCTAAGCACTGCCAGCTCGAACGATCGAGGCAGCACTGTACTCCAGGCATTCGATGCTACCGATGCCAGAAAGAGGGACACATCGCATCAAAATGTCCGGTAAACAGAAACAGGGGCGAGATGTGAGCGCCACTCCTGCTCCGAGTACGATGAGCACCGACTTGCCAGTGAAGCACGTGTGTGTCAATGGAGTAATTGACTGAGTGCACCCGATCTCTAGTAAGGAGTACGGTTTGTGGTCCATGGAATGGACACAAGACAGAGGTACTGACTGTTGATGGAAAGAGTATGACCAGCAAAGGAGCGACCAAGATCAGTTTGCAGGTGGATAAAAGGATCCCTGTGGTGGTGGAGATGTTGGCCATGGATGGAGATCTATTGGGATTCGCTCTCTTGCTTGGAATTGATGTCATCTGCCAGTTGGGTAGCGTTCATATAAATGAACACAGTGAGGTCAATTTCCCAAAGGAGGTTTGCGGTTTCGGCACTGCTGTTGCAGTGAAAATTCAACCCGACTAAGAAACATTGAACTGCAACCTGGAAGTGGTCGAGTGAGTAGCCGCCACAACAGCTGATCAATCAGACACCTGAATACACCAAGCACAAACGCATTCAGAGGGACTATGACTGCGAATTGGAAATTGGATTCGTAATGGAGGCTGATAACATGTGCACCGTTTTTTATGGCCGTCCTAAACCGTGGTTGTGAAGGAGGACAGATACTGCCTGACTAGGATGGGATTTGGGCTTAATATAGCCGCATCCATTATGCAGGCAGTTGTGGAGGCTGTTTTGTCCAAAGATGTTACCGTTCAAGAAGCAACATCGGCATATATAGATGATTTCTACATCAACAACAGTGTGACGCCTGTGGAACGAGTGAAGCAGCATCTTCTTTGGTTTGGACTGGAAAGCAAGGAATCAAAGCGGCTTGAATATGGCGCACAAGTGCTTGGATTGGACGTCTGGGGGGAGCATGGCACTCTATAATGGAAGCGTGGTAGTATGATTCCAGATGTTCCAGAGATTGGGACACGTCAAGCCATTTTCTCCCTGTGCGGGAAACTGATCAGGCATTTGCCAGTGTGTGGGTAGCTACAAGCAGCAACAGGAATCATAAAGCAACGAACCAACACCGTGACCCAAGGATGGGACAACACCACAGAGGATGTTCCATTTCAACAAATGCTCCAGGAAACAATAGCCAGGGTGAAGCAGGGCGATCCCTCACAGGGTCTATGGTGTGTAAACGGACAAGACGTCAATGTATGGAAGGACGCAAATTCCCTGGCAACTAGTGTGCTCCTGGAATGTGATACTATTGTCCTCGATCCATGAACGATGTGCAGCATATTAACTTGGCTGAATTTTATGCAGCGTCGAGGCGCATCAACCTTGTGTTACAATGCAAATTTATACACTAAAAAACGAACTCAGTAAGAGTGTATCACTGCTTAGCAGATACGCTCACTGGAAAAACTAGAGTATGCACAAAGGCTACCAGCGAAATGTTACTCCGATAACGATTGGGCATGATAAAATCACTGGTAGAAGAGTATGGACTTTCAATAGACGTTGTTCTGGTCCCGTCGAGTCAGAACTTGGCTGACCCCATGACATGTGTTCCACAAAGGTGGCTCGATAGGATGAAATCCGCGACTGAGCCTGTACTTTTGACCTGTGCTGCAAAGAGTAACGCAATGACTAGTAGTCAGATCATGGAACTGCATAAGAGTAGTGGACATCCAGGCATCCGACGCACAGCATATTTAGTTTGGCGAGTTTGCCCAACAATTACCAAAGCTGATGTGAGGTCAGCTATCGGAGAATATGAGGAATGTGGGATGATTGATCTGTCCCCAAGTTAATTGGACGCCAGGAAAATTGGCGGCACAAGCTAATTGGCAAAGGCTGGGGATAGATATAACACACTTTAATGGCACACATTTCCTGACGCTCACCGATTGCTGTCCAGAGCGTTTTACCATTTGGCGGATGTTGTTGCAGCAGGACTCCAGACACATCATTCAGCATCTTGAGTCGATATTTTTTTAGCGTAGCCCACCGCAAGAACTGCTTGCTGACAACGACACTACATTTACCAGTAAGGAATTCAAGGAGTTTTCTGCTGGTTGGAGCATACACCTGCAGTTTCGGTGTGCATACATGCCAGCAGGCAATGGCATTGCAGAACGATGTCACCGTATCAGTATTAAGCGGATTGCAGCCAGAACGAGATGCACTGTTCAGGAAGCAGTGTATTGGTACATTGTCACGCCCAAGGACGATACATCACTGCTGACTGCACCTGCCAATGGAATCTATAGATATGAAGTTAGAGTGAAGAACATTGACCCAGTGCTCACGTTACCAGCTTCCACACAAACTAAATACCATTTGGGTGGCCCTGTATGGGTAAAACCGCCAGGTTATCGATGCATATCCAAGTTCCAAGAAGGAACAGTAACGGAAGTGATCAGCCCACAAGCCATTGCTGTTGATGGTGTCCCACGCCATGTGAAGGATATACAACCCCGGAGATTTCAGATGACACTGCATGTATTACACTGCCTGGCTGACAACCAACCCAAAATGAAGAACCCTCAGAACACTGACCAGATGCCATTCCATCTGGCAGAGCAGATGAGACTACAGATGATATTGAATGTATGACACTGCCTGGCCCACAGACAACACAGAATAGAGAGACGCCCAGAACAACTCTTGTGGCGAAGTACATGCTAAAGATTACCAGCGCGACTTTGCACATGCTGTGATCGGGGATCATGTAGGAGTGTAGACAATGTATGACGAGCCAAACACTATCACATCTAATGCACAAATGACACTGCGCCTGCGTGATGGTACAGGAAATCATTTGCGTTAGTTCCCCCACGCCCCGCGGATATAAAAGACATTGGATTTTTTTGTGTGGGCAGTATTTTTTCATTTGCTTTGGTCGGTGAGAGAGATTTCGTGTTGTTCGTTTTAGAAAGAGGGTGAAGAAGGGAGAATACTCAGTATCGCGAATGGAGGTCAGGAAGAAAGGGACAGGAAGAAGAAAGAACTAAAAATAGAACATTCTGCTACAGAGACATACACATTTTGCCCTTTATATATATATACTAGCGGGGGTACCCGGCGTTACCCAGGTGTTTCGAGGTGTGTGTGTGCTTTTGGGTAAATCAAAACAAAGATTGCTGCCCGGGTGTTTGTGTCGGGGGAAGGGGTTAAAAAAGTTTTGGTAGGTAAGTATGAAGGATCGAACCCGAAGCCTTGAGGCGAAGTTGGAAAATAAAGTGTGAAAAAAAAACATGCAAAGTTAACCAACCGGCCAGCAAGAAATAGTAACGAAACATGTTTGAATTTATTTAAGTATTAAGAATTGGCAGGTTCCCATACTTAATGGCTTAATGAGGTCAACTTTCACTGCAGGGCAGTTTTTTATTTACTGCAGGGCAATTTTTTCTGTTTTTTTCTGTTTCCCCAAGATGTTGAGGCGGGGGGGGGGGACCAGCTCCCGCATAAAAAGGGGATTGTTCAAATTGAATAGCAATTGTCTGATATAAGGAGAAACTCCACATTGATCAAAGCTGATTGCTTTGGGATGTTCCCGGCGATCGTGCCAGTAACGATGCCGCAAGCTTCGAATTAGTTTTGCTTTCATACTAAAAAGCCGAATCCACACACGGCAATCCAAAAAATGTGAAATATTTAGCTTTTCAAAGTCGGGCAAATTAAATAGACAGGTGACCCCTGTTGTTAACTTGTAGATATTATAATTT
>NC_136525.1:19411951-19564451 GCF_053919585.1 Euprymna scolopes | reverse complement strand
AGTTAATTTCTTATTTTTCTCACGAGTCAGGATGGAAAATATTAAAAAATTTGCATAAGTATGATTGTTTCTGCGCTACGAAAGAGGTGCTGTCAAGAATTGACCATTTTAACATGCTGACTAAAATAAACGGTAAAATAAACATCTTGGAATTCGGAATAGAGACTATATATATATATATATATATATATATATATATATATATATATATATATATATATATGTGTGTGTGTGTGTGTGTGTGTGTGTGTGTGTGCGCGCGCGCAGAGAGAGGGGTGGGGAGAGACAGAGAGAGAAAAACAGAGAAATACAAAACGAACAAAATGACATAGATAGAGAGGAAGAGAGAGAGAGAGAGAGAGAGAGAGAGAGAGAGAGAGAGAGAGAGAGAGAGAGAGAGAGAGATGAAAAGAGAGAGAAGGGGTAAAAATAGAAAACTACAAGATCACAAGTTGTATTTGCGGTGACGATTGTCTTTTATGTCATTATATATATATATATATATATATATATATATATATATATATATATATATATATATATATATATATATATATATATATATATATATATATATATATATATATATCTCGTCCAGGATGATATCCGGGTGGGATGGCGTGGCGGTACCTGGGTGCCACGGCCAATATTTCTCTCAAGACGTGCACTCATTCTCATTAACTCGTCAATTATGACCTGACTTTTCCCACGCAGATCATTCGTTGTGGGAACCAACGGATCAGTCGTATTTTCTTAGTAACACAAGACCAAAAAAAAAAAAAAAAAAATGTCGAGCACGAAATAAAAAGAATCAGGTCACGAGCGAACGACGAAGAAAAAGAAACAATTATTCAATTAATAGCTTTCAAGGTCGACGCTTTAAAACACAAACAAAACAACCCAACGACTAAACAGAATTATATAATTGCTTGTGGGACCTGTGGAAATTCCACAGTTGTGTTTCTATATTAGTACAATGTTTTCACGAATGATGACAATTGTGTGTAAAAACTAGTGTTGGGGCAATTAATTGGAATCGGGAATCAGAAAAATCAGGTTTCTCTTACAATCCACAGAGATACAAAAAAGTAGTTAAATTAAAAAAAAAAATTGGGTTTGTATTACTGTACACATAAATTCGAAAAAGTTGTCAAAAAACAAATATATAACAAATAAATGTTATCAAAGGCAAGATAAGTTACTTTTCTACCTAACTGGATATGTTTTCAGTGTTTTTATTTAATGTAACATGTTTATTCAGCTCGAAAAACATACTGTGTTTACCGATGTATTGGAAAATTCAAAATGGCGCCCGACTCTCTCTTAAACACGGTAAGTTTGGGAAAAGGTGCTATAAATATAAAACTAGACAAAATACTGTTAGAAACTCACTCAATATATATTACCGTGACATAGGTTGACATATATTCGGTGTTTTTTTAAATAGTATTTTGTCTAGTTTATTATTTATAACACCTTTTCCCGAACTTACCGTGTTAAAGAGAGAGTCAGGCTCCATTTTGAATTTTCCAATACATCGGTAAACAATGTATGTTTTTTCGAGCTGAATAAACATGTTACATTGAATAATAAAAAAAGTTTGGTAGAAAAGTAACTTATCTTGCTTTTGATAACATTTATTTGTTATATATTTGTTTTTTGACAATTTTTTCGAATCTATGTGTACAGTAATACAAACACCCCCATTTTTTTTTTTTTTTTTTTACAAAAGAGTTACCACTTATCAAGGCTCGGGCACACTCGAGGATAAGGATTAATTAGTGTACAGTAGTCCATGGGACAACATCGTAGTAATCGTTAGTAGTGGAAATTTGGTAAATTGGATTACTTAAAGAGATGACTCATCAAGAACTTGTTTACATTGGACTTGAAGACAACCGTATTGTCGTCAGTTGGAAAGCAGGAAAACGGAAAAGAGTTCCACAGGTTTGCAGTTCTAAGAAAGAAACTTTGTTCATGGAATCTACGTTTAGGTTTAAGCACAGATACAGAGTGGAGGAAATTATTGATAGTGGTTTCAGCTAGACAATATGAGAGAAAAATGTATAAAGGTAAGATAAGTTACTCTTCTACCTATTTGGAAAAGTTTTTAGCGTTTTTACTCCCTCTAAAACGTTTAATCGTTTCGAAAAACAGACTGCGTTTTTAGATACGTGCAAACAAGAAAAATGGCGGCGAGCTGACGCCTAAATATGTGAAGTTTGAAAAATAAGTTAAAACTAAAGAAATATACAAAATACTGTTAGAAACCCACCCATTGTATATTACCGTGACATATATTAGTAGGTTTCTAACAGTATTTTGTATATTTTTTTAGTTTTAACTCATTTTCTAAACTTCACATATTTAGAGGCCGGCTTACCGCCATTTTTCTTGTTCACACGTACTGATAAACACTATGCTTTTCAAAATGATTAAACATCTTAGGGTGATTAAAAACACTAAAAAAAAAATTCCAGATAGGTAGAAGAGTAACTTATTTTTCCGTTGATAACATTTATTTTTATATATTTGTCTTTTTTTACCACTTTTTCGTATCTCTGTGGATTATACCCCCCCCCCCGAAAAATCGAACTTTTTGCATATCGGAATCGAAATAATAGGGAACTTGGGCAATGACGCATATTCACTCATTCGAGCTATTGCTAAGTAAGGAAGTGCAGGAAGTAGACGGTGACAGCCAATTTCGCGTCCCTGATGAAAAAAATTCTTCTTCTTCTTCTTCTTCTTCTTCTTCTTCTCCTCCTTCATCATCATCATCATCATCATCATCATCATCATCATCATCATCATCATCATCATCTATTCACACGCACATCATCATCAATGGTTGCCCACAAACAATAACCGGTTGTGTAGCAGTGTCAGCAATCGCCATTAAAAATGCGTGATAAACACTTGAATAATTCGACTTAATATCTTTCCAAGCTTATAACTACTTGAAAAATGTAATTCAAACCCTAATTTTTGTTCAATTAAAGGAGCAAAGATTAACTTAAAAAAAAAAATAACAGGTTTAATAGCAAATTATGCAATATTTGTTTTTTTTTTAATCAGTTTTCTTTAAAAAAGATTTAAAGAAAATCAACGAATTTTAACTTACTTCGATTCGATAATATATATATATATATATATATATATATATATATATATATTCTAAAAATCACTTACCTATAAAAATACTAATCAATGGGTACTTCCATTCTTCATTGTTAAGAATTTTTCCATATTTATGTTTTATATTCAATGTCCTTTTTAAATAAAATACTTTTTTAAACAAGGATTAAAAAACCGCGACATCAGATGTTTTTCACAGTTGAAATAAAGGGAGACAAATGTCTGCTTTTCTTCGAGTTGACATCTTCGGTGGCTTTAAGCGCCAGAATTAACGTCTCTTTCTATTGCGTGCTGTAAGCAAAAGTTAGTAAATATGCGCCACCGTAGTGGAAATATTATCATATTTCACTTATCAGTTTTTGCCGTTAAAAAAAAAAAAAAACACTCTACCGATTTTTACGTTTTATAATTACAAAAAAAAAAAGAAAAGAAAATGGCAGCCAACAACATAGTTCATGAAAGAGCGTAAAAAAGGGCAATTTTGGTCTTAAAAATGCCAATCTGTCAAACCTTAGAAAGGCCAAATCTTACAAACAATATGGCGGCTTCGATTATCGTACATTTTGTCTAATAAAAAATGTTGAGAAAATATTAAAAATTATTTTTTTTTCGGCTTTTATTTCAGCCTTAGGATAATGAATAATGTGTTTTATACAAAAATAAATAGTTTTTATAAATTTTTGTTTGTCAGATAATTTACGCCGCTAAACTATACATTTACCGATTTTTTTAGTGTTACAGTGTTATTTTACTAGAAAATTTAAATTTTAAAGAAAAAGGTCACTTTAATTTAATTTAATTTTAGTGTCCCCCCCCCCCCAAAAAAAAAACTCGGCTGTAAGTTGTGACTGTGACTAAATTCGTTTTGTTTTTATTTCAGCTCTTAGGTCTAATAATATATTTTATATAAAAGTAAATAGTTTTTACAATTTTTTGTCTGACAAATAATTTACGCCGCTAAACTACACATTTGCAAAAAAAAAAAAATCTTTGTAAAAAGTAGAAGAAATCCTTATCATTATTATCGACTATTGCTTGTTCGGTAATCGTGAAGAAAGAGAGAGCCTGTTTCCTCCGTTCGACTATAGGTGGCGTTACTGTCTGTCCACCCAGTTACGGAAGTACAAAATGTATATAATGCCACCCTTGAAATAAAAATAAATGTTTTTGTTATATTTTAATTTTAAACATGTTTCTTTTTTTTTTTGTGCAAACATATTTAAGTTTTATTTTTTTGCAAACATATTTAAGTTTTATTTTTCCAAACATTTACGTTTTGATGCTTGTTTATTTTTAAACATTTACGTTTTTTTTTTTGCAAGCATAAACTAAATGTTTTTGCTATATTTTTCTTTTAAACATATTTATGGGTACAACCGTTTTTCCTCGAGTATTTTTTACGTTCTTATGATAATAATAAAAAAAATCAACGTTTTTTCTTTTATCTTTTTTATGGACCCCCCCTTTTTTCTTAATTTTTCTGCACTTATTTTACCTTTTCCGCAAGTATATATATATATATATATATATATATATATATATATATATATATATATATATATATATATATATATATATATATATATATATATAAAATATATTTTAGTCATCGGCATACAGACCTGTTTCGTTGTTTCACAACTCATCAGTGCCGCTAGACTAACACCTCTCCCAAGCCGAGGATCGAACCTAGAACCGTCGTGATGACAGTCGGCAGTCCTACCCCTTGATTACGGAATCGGTGGCCGAAATTAACCTGTCCGAACGATTATTTAAATAAACATCCGTCCGCCACTCGTAGAGGGCTCAAACGTTTGTTTGTAAACAAATATATATATATTTATTTGAAAAAGGATATTGTAAAACCTGAATCTTACTTGAAACTACTATTAAAAAATAGCGCGGTACCAATAAGTGCATAAGCAAACTTTTCAAAAAGAAAAATATTTCAAAAATATTTAGTTTATGCTTGCAAAAAACAAAAACAAAAAAAAAACGTAAATGTTTTAAAATAAACAAGCAACAACACGTAAATGTTTGGAAAAATAAAACTTAAATATGCTTGCAAAAACAAAAAAAAAAACGTAAATGTTTTAAAATAAACAAGCAACAACACGTAAATGTTTGGAAAAATAAAACTTAAATATGCTTGCAAAAACAAACAAAAAAAAAACGTAAATATGTTTGAAAAAACAAAAAACAAAACTTAAATATGTTTGCCCCCCCCCCAAAAAAAACCATGTTTAAAATTAAAATATAACAAAAACATTTATTTTTATTTCAAGGGTGGCATTATATACATTTTGTGCTTCCGTAACTGGGTGGACAGACAGTAACGCCACCTATAGTCAAACGGAGGAAACAGGCTCTCTCTTTCTTCACGATTACCGCTTGTTCTTTGTTTGAATTTTAAATTAAACTTGAAACTGTCGAATTGACTAATTAAACCCTTTAATTAAACTGAGATGATCTTTTTCCAATACAATGTGCCAAATAATTGTTCGAGTCTTTTAGAATTTCATTAAAAGTACATAAAATCGTTTTTAATTTTTAGTCGCGCATAATTAGTAAAATCAAGGCACGACTAATCTAAAAAATAAACTTGTTTATTTTTTTTTTTACAAAGATTTTTAACAAAAAATAAAAAAGCGGAAAAAAAGTGACACACAGAATTAGAAAATTTTTTTCTTCAGTTTTTAAGGAATTCATTATGTAAATGAATACTTATGTATATATTTACTATCTGCCTTAAGAGAGAATATTAAAAAAAAAAAAAGAAATTTATTTTTGTAATAATTGTTATTTTTTTAGTTAAAAATAGTTACACACTTTTTGAAGACATTTATTCTGAAAAGAATTTAAGGTACTTGTACAGTTTAATCAAGAGATTAAAAAATGAAAATATCGAAAAAAAAAAAAAAAGTTATATTGTACGTATCCGTTATGACATGAAGATCTCCGAAAAAAAAATTCACTTAATTTGATCGAGTAGTTTTTTTTTGTTTTTTTTTTTACAGCGGAAAAACACGTTTTTTTTTTTTTTTTTTTTTTTTTCACTGTAAAATAAAAACTACTTGATAAAATTAAGTGATTTTTTTTTTTCGGAGAACTTCATTACGTACAATTGAAACTTTTTTCGATATTTTAATTTTTTAAATGTACACGTACAGCTATCAGTTTTAATTTACTTTGTTAGTGTTGAATTCCGATAAAGGAGGAGGTAATTCATGGAGAAGAAAAATTCAAATGTACGTGCTGTCCAATTTTAACAGCACGTACATTTGAATTTTTTTTCTCCATGAATTACCTCCTCTATTATAACAACAAAATGAAGAAAAATAAAAAAAAATACGGGCTGGACATAGAACCCTGATGAGGCTAATTTTACTTAGCAAAATATCGGAATTCAACACCAACAAAGTAAATTAAAAATGATTTTATCATTTCATGACATTTAAAGTTTTCTAATATATATTTAAATTATTATTTTATTATTTTTCTTATATGGATCTAAAAATTATATTTGCAAAAAAAAAAAAAAAAATAAATAATAAATAAATAAAAATAATCTCTCGACTGAAAATTTTGAGTAAATTCATTTTATTGTTTATTTTAATAATACCACAGCAGATTTTTACGATATTTTTGCACTGATGATAAACTCAATAGTTCGTTCGTGTCGAAGTTGCTTTAATAGCAAATCAACAGCAAGGGTAAATAATCGGACATTATTTCGTCGTACAAGTTCAGTAAACCTCGTTATGTACGACGAAAATCTGCCCGATTCTGCTTCTGCTAATTTAAGCAACTTTACACCAGTCGGCCTTCGGGCCAGGATCAAAGTGTAGTATCTGCCGGAACAGATACTGCAAGCTATGACTAGCTATGACTAGCAAAGACCAGATGTGGGGGCAACCCCACATGCCTGACCATTAACCAGCTCCCATTTCCCACCTCTCGGGAGCTGGTCCCCTTTTTCCCTTCTCCCTCCCTTCAGGACCCTTCACTCCTCACATTAAAAATCGGCCTTGTGCCTAATTTGCTCGGTGGGGGAGCAAATAAATACCATCTGTTCCGGTAGATGCTGCAAGCTATGACTAGCCATGACTAGCTATGACTAGCAAAGACCAGATGTGGGGGCAACCCCACATGCCTGACCATTAACCAGCTCCCATTTCCCACCTCTCGGGAGCTGGTCCCCTTTTTCCCTTCTCCCTCCCTTCACTCCTCACATTAAAAATCGGCCTTGTGCCTAATTTGCTCGGTGGGGGAGCAAATAAATACCATCTGTTCCGGTAGATGCTGCAAGCTATGACTAGCCATGACTAGCTATGACTAGCAAAGACCAGATGTGGGGGCAACCCCACATGCCTGACCATTAACCAGCTCCCATTTCCCACCTCTCGGGAGCTGGTCCCCTTTTTCCCTTCTCCCTCCCTTCACTCCTCACATTAAAAATCGGCCTTGTGCCTAATTTGCTCGGTGGGGGAGCAAATAAATACCATCTGTTCCGGCAGACGCTGCACTTAAGATAATTTGTACCAGTCAATGGAGGGGAAACCCTCTATACTGGGACAATTATTATTTTTGGTAACCAGAGTGCCCCCTTTTTGCCTACTTTTAGGGGAGCTGGTTTTTACCTCACATTAAAAACGGCCTTGTGCCTAATTTGCTCAGTGGGGGAGCAAATAAACACCATCAAAGTGTAGTATCTGCCGGAACAGATACTGCAAGCAAAGACCATATGTGGGGGCAACCCCACATATAAGATCTTAGTCAATGTAGGGGCAACCCTTCATACCAATTGTCACTATCCAACTCCCCTACTCCCCGGGGAGTTGGTCCCCATTTCCCCCCTTCACTCCTCACATTAAAAATCGGGCTTGTGCCTAATTTGCTCAGTGAGGGAGCAAATAAATACCTCAAAGTGTAGTATCTGTTCCGGCAGATACTGCAAGCAAAGACCCCATATATAAGACCTTGGTCAATGTAGGGACAACCCTTCATACCAATTGTCACTATCCAGGTGCCCTACTTCCCGGGGAGTTGGTCCCCATTTCCCCTTCACTCCTCACATTAAAAATCGGGCTTGCGCCTAATTTGTGGGGGAGCAAATAAATACCTCAAAGTGTAGTATCACTTCTATTTCTTGTTCTCTGTCAGTGGAGGAGAAATCCTTCACGACTGAGACAATTTTAATTTTTGTTCCTTTTCTTCACATTAAAAAACGACTCTGGTGTCTAACTCTGTCCTGTGGGGAGACATTGTAAATAGGAACTTTACACAAGTTGTTCTATATGACAAACAGCAGAAGTCAGTCGTACATTGATCGGGCATAATTTTGGTCGTACATTTTTAGTAAAGCCCGTGTTAAAGATTTGATTTGATTTAAAAATGTAAAAAAAAACAAACAAAAAACAAAAACAAACATGCTTTTATCCGAGCAATAACTGCGTAAGTTTCTATTTACACGTGAATCTATCGATTGATCCCTCTTGGGTGCCGCAACTGCCGCATGCCGCACATCTTTTCAATATTTGATTAGCAAATAATCGCATCATCTCCTTGATTTTCTTAATATTTCCATGTTTGCTTGGATCCTCATCCTCACACGCAGAGAAAAGAGGATGAAGGTGTTCATTAAAAACATGCTCGAAAGCTAATTCAATATTTAAGTAGCAAACAATCAAGATGCTAATCGAACCTAATCAATAATCAATTAGCAATCAGTTCTTCATATTTCCATGTTTACATGCATCTTCATCCCCACCATTATCGGAAGTGATAAAATATGTTGCTAATAATGACTTTGCATTATTACAACAGCCGTTTGCCATTGATGTCTAATATATATTTGGTTAACAATAAAGTCACCATTAATTGTAATAATATTTCTGTCATTTTGTAAAAACTTTTGTTCACTCCAAACCAGCCGAAGCTACTGCTCTTATTATTATTATTATTATTATTATTATTATTATTATTATTGCTGTTATTATTATTATTATTGTTGTTATTATTAATATTATTATTATTATTATTATTGCTGTTATTATTATTATTATTGCTGTTATTATTATTATTATTATTATTGTTATTATTATTATCATTATTATTGCTGTTATTATTATCATTATTATTATTGCTGTTATTATGATTATTATTATTGTTGTTATTATTATTATTATTATTATTATTATTATTATTATTGTTATTATTATTATTATTATTATTATTGTTGTTGTTATTATTATTATTATTATTATTGCTGTTATTATTATTATTTTTATTATTATTAGTATTATTGCTGTTATTATTATTGCTGTTATTATTATTGTTATTATTATTATTGTTATTATTGTTATTATTTATGTTATTGTTATTATTATTATTGTTGTTATTATTATTATTATTGCTGTTATTATTATTATTATTATTGTTATTGTTGTTGTTATATTATTATTGCTGTTATTATTATTATTGTTATTATTATTATTGTTATTATTATTTACTGGGTAACAAAAAATATGTTTTGAAAATCGTCCTGGGTTTTCCAGCTTAATTAGACTAATTTTGATGCTCTGAGTCCGAAAATGACCTTGGTTTTGCTCAATCAGGTCAGATTTTTTGCTACAGAGTTTTACTCTAGGGTGTTCATGGAGTTTTGGAACTCTGTGTCCTTTATGAGCTGCCGTATCTGTGGGCCATCGAAAATGCCGGCCTTCAGCTTCTCAATGGTCAGTCAAAGAAAGGCACAGGTAGTTGAAGCACCTCCCATCTTTGTCCAGAGCGTGTGTGAACTGTTTCATTAACCCAAGCTTCATGTGTAGCGGTGAGATCAATATCTTCTCCCGGTCAACAAGAGGTTCGTTTAACTAACTGCTCTCGCGCCGGCCACTCTTTCTTTACATAGTGCTGGGCTCTGTCTCGACCGTCCCACATACATATAAAGCATGGGCACTTCGTGAACCCGGACTGCTGACCAAGTAGAAAGTTCACCATCTTTTAGTCGACGCAGATGATCCATTTGTGCTGCTCATATTGGATTTTGTCGAGCACGTACTTCACTGCTTCATATTTCTCTTTGAGAGTTGTGGAGTGCGCAAAAGGGATTGAGGCGAACTGGTTCCCATTGTGGAGGAGCACACACTTCAAAGAGCGCTTGCAGCTGTCAATGAAGAGCCGCCAATCTCTCAGATCGTATTGAAGAGCGCCGAGTTTAACAAGAAGACCGGCAATATCTCAGCAGTACACGAGGTCTTCCTCCTGGCAGAAGTAGCCCATGTAGTCCTCATGCCTTCTACGAAAGAAAGTGATACGTGCGTCCTTGCCAAGTAGATTTTTCTCTTTGAGTCTGGAGTCCAACAGCTCGGAGGAAGTCTTCGACAAGCTGAGATCCCGAACCAGATCATTAAACTCACATTGTGAAAAGAGCTGCGAACCATCTTGTGCTTCATACTCGAACGCTTCTGTATATCCTTGCTCGTCTGTAGTTGTGGCCTCGTCGTCACTGTCGGGAAGCTGTGTGAACGCTGGTACAGGAATTTCTTTGCAGAAAGATGCAGCTGAGTGTCAGACAATGAAATTTAGAATCAATTTGATTGGCTAAGAGTTAATTAAGTAAATTTTGAATTATATTTTATTCATATATTCCTATGGAGTAATGGTGAGACAGGTATTGGTTTGATTGGCTAATTGTGGAATTCCCTTTATTGTTCTAAAAACCCAATGAATTTGAAAAAGGAAAATAAACAAATATAAGCTGAATCCCCCATTTACTGCTTTTTAAATACGCTCATACTGAAACATAGACAGTTAATAAATTAGTACTAGGATTTATAGCCACTGAATATGCCATAATTGTACTATTTTCTCAGAGACACAAACCCGCATAACAAAACCGGCGTGCACCAACTTCCACGTCTAAACACACACTGGGACCACAATGAGTTAATTTAAGGCAAAGGCAATAAATGTTAAGGTAATGAGAATATGAGAGAGAATATAAGAGGCAAATATTGTCACTATGGAGTCCTTGGGAAGAATGACCCAAATTTGCTAAAGTATAACCCTCGTTAGCCTAAATTCACACAAAAATATATTAAATACATTCTATACGTATTTATACACATAAATTTATGATAAACACAAATATATTAATTATTTATAATATTATTTGTGTCTGTGCATTGTAATTCAATATATTCTTCCAGAAAAATATGATTGAACTCAAAACTCCATATGTATAGCTCATCAGGTAGGCCTATGGCTGTATCTCAAAAAGTTGACCTGATAGAGCAAAATCAATGATATTCGGACTCAGAACACCAAAATTAGTCTAAATCAGCTGAGAAACCCCTGCCGTTTTTTTGGGCTGTTACCCAGTGTTATTATTGTTATTATTATTATTATTACTATTATTGTTATTATTATTATTTTGGCAGCGGTTATCGGTCTTCACGGGAATTTGAGTGGCAATAAGCCTCCCAAGGTCCCAGTTCTCTTCACACTTATCCAGCAGAAGCCTGGTCAATGCTTTCGGTCTTTCCTTCCTCCTTGACTCTACTTGGTTATTTGGTTTCATTCTTTTATTATTATTATTATTATTATTATTATTATTATTACAACTATATTAGTTTTACTACCACTACTATGGCCTGTAGGCTCACCATGCACCTGATATTTTCTGTTTCAATGTAATTTATGTCATATAAAGTATATAGAAAAAAGGAAACCCAGTTGATTAGGTCACATATATATATATATATATATATATATATATATATATATATATATATATATATATATATATATATATATATATATATATCAATAATTTAGTATGGAATCGGTAATTGTATCAGAATCAGAAAATTACCGATTCCACGGGACGATTCCAATATATTTCCTGATTCTGATACAATTACCGATTCCGTACTAAATTACTGATTCCGATTCTTTTTAAATCTCTGTTATTTTGTCTCGATTCCTGTAAAAACGCATCTTAAATGTGAATATATTTCCTCAAACGCAAAAACACACTTATGGGGGAGTGATCCATAGATTTTAGTCTTACTGGAAGTTTAAAATCAATAAATATTTATTATTTTATTATTACTACAAGCAGTGGAAGATGTTTCTTAAACCAAAATCAAATAAAAAAGATAATTTAAGGAATCAGTTTTTGCATCGGGAAACAGGCTAAAATTTTTCTGATTCCAATACCTCCAATACCAATTCCGATACTCCAAAAAGCTCTGGATTTTCCAATTCCGATTAATCGTCCCATCACTAATATATATATATATATATATATATATATATATATATATATATATATATATATATATATATATATATATATATACTCGGGTTTTTTTATATTCAAAAGTAATGGACTAATGAATTCAATGAGGTTGTTAGATAGTGCTCAATAAAAAGAGCTGATAATACTTGTTTATTGTTATATAAACATGCTCACATCCCGCTGCTACAAATAGCCACTTGTTTCAATCAAACAACAGATATCATCAGGCAGCGACTTGACTATTCAAAAGTTCAATGAATAATGGTTATTCATTGAACTTTTGAATAGTCAAGTCGCTGCCTGATGATATCTGTTGTTTGATTGAAACAAGTGGCTATTTGTAGCAGCGGGATGTGAGCATGCTTATATAACAATAAACAAGTATATATATATATATATATATATATATATAGATAGATAGATAGATAGATAGATTGTAAAAAAATAAAGAGGTATAAGGTATAAACAAAGACCAAATATAAGAAATGAAAAAGAAGATATTTTGCCTCATTATTTTATTGGAGGTACATGTCTGGAGATAGAGCTCAGAAAATTTTTTTTGTTTTAGTTTTTTTGTTCACTCTCAAACAAGGCATACTGCCACTTAAGTGTAAGAGGCTACTGTTATACGGGGCATCCTAAGCGGGGAGTTGGACCGCAAAATGTTTGTTCAACATCACATTTAAATTTCTCGGAAATATGGAGCAGAGAAAGAATCCCAGAGGCAAGCAGTCTATTAGAGTAAGAAATCTTCTGGCATCGAGGAGTATGACTTTGCTACTAGTTAAGTAGATTAACGGCACTTTCATTACGGGGAGTACAAGTGCAATAATTCATTGGAACACATTCCATGGAAATATTTGTAAAACAAACATAACAATGCAACACTGCAGTGATGGGATAGGGACTGGAGTTTGACAGACAGTGCAGGGCTTATTAGGTTAGAAATTCTTTTTTTGCATCCCGTTCAAGAGGGAGAGTGTTAGGGTTGGTGCAACAGCCTAGACGTAGCACCAATACTCCATGCATGGGTGAATGGTGGCTTTATAGAGATAATAGCAGGCTGCCTGACATTGCCTAGCGTTGCCCGGTTGCAAGATAAGCTTAAACATGATATTTTTATTTATGCAGATTTCGTATTTATTACTATAGAGCCAATTCTTTATTGATTATTATATTGTACCAAATGCATATCAAACTGTACAAATTAATACAATTAAAAGTATAAATGTATATTTACACATGTGTAGCGCATACACATTACATCAAACTACACAACTGCTAAATTAAAAATTTTCAATTTTGACCCCTTAGCAGCTCTTTTTCTCCAACTAAAAACCAAATTGGTCTTGTTCCACAGGTTTGAATACCCCATATATCAAGTTTCAAGTAGACCAAAAATTGACAGAGTAATCTAGTAGAGAATATGTTTCTCATTGTGAACACATAAGTTATGCATACTTGGTAGTCAGACTGACGTATAACGACACGTTTTATTTGTTCAATTTCTGTTCAATATATTTTCTTGTCTCCACACGTGTCAAATGAAGAAACAAAGAGGGAAGAATAAATGAGGAATAGAGAGAGAGAGATGAAGAAAAAGAATGAGAGAGGGGAAAATAAGATAGAGCCAATTCTTTATTGATTATTATATTGTACCAAATGCATATCAAACTGTACAAATTAATACAATTAAAAGTATAAATGTATATTTACACATGTGTAGCGCATACACATTACATCAAACTACACAACCGCTAAATTACAAATTTTCAATTTTGACCCCTTAGCAGCTCTTTTTCTCCAACTAAAAACCAAATTGGTCTTGTTCCATAGATTTGAATATCCTATATATCAAGTTTTAAGTAGACCAGAAATTGACGGAGTAATTTAGTAGAGAATATGTTTCTCACCGTTAACACATAAGTTATTGGTGGTGATGATAATGATGATGATGATAATGCTGCTGCTGCTGATGAGGATGCTGATAATGATGATGATGATGGTGGTGGTGGTGATGATGATGATGATGGTGGTGGTCGTCGTAGTGGTGATAATGATGATGACGACAACGACGATGATGATGACTTACACAAGAATTAGGAACCAGGATGATAAAAGGATTGATGAGAGTACTTGGATTATAAAAGATGTAGCCATCCTTTCATCATCATATTCCGTTTAACATCTGTTGCAGATAAGGATGGATTTGAGAGAAAGAGGTATGAATAAAGACCTGGCCAGAGATAGGTCAGGTTTACTATTCCTGAAGGCCGTCCAACACACACTTAGCATGTAAAAACGGACATTAAACTGATGATGATGATGATGATGATGATGATGATGGAAGAATAGGTGAAAGTGCCTGACCAGTGAGGGTTGAGGACATATGTTGCATGGTGACAAATGGTATGAAAATGATACAAGGATACGTAATGTAAGTCTTAAATACAGGCTTAGATCTGATGACCTCAGAGGAAGATTAGACAGTATAGAGAGATGTATGTCGAACTGGGGATTTTGATGGTGTGGTTACATTTAAAGAATGGATGAGAGTTCTTGGATTAGTAAATGTAGACCAGTTTCATGTAGCCGGTTGATTTCACAGGGAAACACCAGAAAAGAAAACATGGGAGAAAGTGGTAGGAATTGACTTGAGAGAAAGAGGGATAAATAAAAACTTGGTCAGAGATAGGTTAGTTTGGAAATCAATTTCTTAAATCTGTCCAACACATGCCGGCATATAAAACAGACGTTTAAGCAAATATGATTGAGATGATGAAAGTAGAACAGTTGAAGAAGCAAGGCCAGTTGGTAGGGGGAAACCAACGAAAACGTGAGCGGAAATGACAAGGATGGACTTGTGAGAAAAAAAAGCATAAATTAAAAACTTGACCTGAGATAGATTAGTTTGAAAGTCAATTTCTTAAAGCTGTCCAACACATGCCATCATGTAAAACGGACGTGATGCTGATGATATTCCAATTCATGCCAACACTTAACAGTCGTTAAACCAGATATGACGCTGATGCTGATTAATATATATAAATGTGATTGGGATCAGAGAGGAAATAAAAAAAAAAAACGTAGGGGATTACTAACCTTGCTCAAGTCCTTTACGAAGTTCTATAAGGCTGTGGAAGGATAACGATGCTACATGGGGTTTGCCCCATCTTTCAGCCCCCTCTTCAAGGTCCTCTTCAAATTTAATCCACCGAGCCTTTTCCCTCCATTCCCAATCCCAGTCGTACTGGTCACCGACGTGAAGTTCATCCAATTCAACAAACAGCTGAAAAACAAAAAAGAAAATTTTTTTTAGTTAAATACTAGACAACATAGGACTGCAGCTCCCATCGTCAGGGCAGGAAATAGCATAGGCAAAAAAAAAAAGAAAATTTTTTTTAGTTAAATACTAGACAACATAGGACTGCAGCTCCCATCGTCAGGGCAGGAAATAGCATAGGCAAAAAAAAAAAAGAAAATTTTTTTTAGTTAAATACTAGACAACATAGGACTGCAGCTCCCATCGTCAGGGCAGGAAATAGCATAGGCAAAAAAAAAAAGAAAATTTTTTTTAGTTAAATACTAGACAACATAGGACTGCAGCTCCCATCGTCAGGGCAGGAAATAGCATAGGCAAAAAAAAAAAGAAAAATTTTTTTAGTTAAATACTAGACAACATAGGACTGCAGCTCCCATCGTCAGGGCAGGAAATAGCATAGGCAAAAAAAAAAAGAAAAATTTTTTTAGTTAAATACTAGACAACATAGGACTGCAGCTCCCATCGTCAAGGCAGGAAATAGCATAGGCAAAAAAAAAAAGAAAAATTTTTTTAGTTAAATACTAGACAACATAGGACTGCAGCTCCCATCGTCAGGGCAGGAAATAGCATAGGCAAAAGACGAAGATGACTCCTCTGCATGTATTTCCCTTATTGAATTGATGATTATTAAATCTATGTGCACTAGTACATATTTTTGTATTGTCAATTTTTCTTTCTGTATCTAATCTCTATCTCATATGTAGAGCTTTTTTATTAGCACAATAAGTCTCCATAAAAAGAATTTTCTAATTCCTCTTGGCTGCCTTCATATATACAGGGTGTCCCAATAAAATGTATACACATAAGACCATAAAACCAACATCTATAATATAAATCTCATCTGTCTGTTTAAATGTATGTATGTATGTTTGTATGTCTGCCTAAAACTTTCAATAGAGGAGACAAATTTTTACGAGATCAGTATTGTTTTGAAGCTCGACCCTTCGGACAACAAATATTGAAAAATTGGCTAAAAACACGAATTCCTTCATCCTCTTTTTTGCCGATATTTTCGAAAGTCATTCCCTCTTTTCGATTGATTAGCCTTATTTAAACTTCCGTCACTTCCGGTTTGGCAATGGATGCAACAGCAAAGACGTCACTTTTTTTTTCACATTCTTTTCCTTCTCCACGGTACGGGTTTGAGCCTGCCTGCCTACTACAATTTTTTTTGTTGCTCAAAACACACCTCCAAACATCTAGGCAACGCCGGGTACCCATAATAGTTTATTATAAGAAAGAAAAGTTTCATACATCAAAATCCAGTGAACAACTATAGAAATCAGTTAATTATCGAAGGTGTTCAAATTGTTGGTCATTGTGGTCCATGAACAGCTGACAACGCTCACTGATTGAATCGAAAACGTTCCTAATCAGTTCAATTGGTGTGTTGATACATCTTCTTTCAATGGTTGCTTTCAACTCATTCGTTGTAGCTCGTTTTGTGGTGTGAACTCTGTGTTTAACATGCCCCCCACCCATCCCACAAAAGAGAAAAATCCGGGGTCAGGGGGTCAAATCCGGTTAGCGTGGACAGTACTCGATACTTCCTCTCTGTCCTAACTATCTGTTTTGCAGGTGACTATTAAGATATGCTCTTACGTGATGATGATAGTGGGGAAGTGCTCCATCCTGCTGGAAGTACCATTCTTTATTCCTAAACATCTCTTGGGAATGTGGTATCGCGTATTCATGTAGCAAGTTGAGATAATTTAAAGAGTGGATACATTTTATTGGGACACTCTGTATGTATGTATGTATATATATATATATATATATATATATATATATATATATATATATATATATATCGGTATATATATATAATATATATATATATATATATATATATATATATATATATATATATATATATATATAAAGACTTTTATTAGTTATACGTTTAATGAAAACAGCACACTGAGAAATATGAGAAATGAGATTGTTTGATGAAGATTGGATAGCCCTCCACACCCAAATTTGGATGCCTAGGGCTAGTGTCTTGCCCACCCCTTCCTCTGCATGTCACTGCAGAGCAAGTGGGTTCGGGCACAGGTGCTTACCTCATGCGGACTGTGGTCAAATTTTTTCTTAGGTTTTAACAATTTCCTCTTAAGTTTTTCAGTTTTACTGATGTGGACCACGGATGCAACGGCCCCGTGTTTGGCAATCTTGTGTCTCCGGATGCCCCTTACATCTCCCCAACGATGACCTAGATTAAAAAGTAAAAAAAATAAAAAAATAAAAATAAAAATGAAAGGAAGAATATTGGAAGTAGTGTGTGTAAAAATAAAGAAAAATGCTAAAGAAAATGGAAATTTTCCAATAAAGCTGGAATCGGAAAATTTCCGCTAGAAGTTTAAGAGTAGTAACAGATCTACATGTTCAAGATTATTAAAAGTGACTAATACTCACTGGCCATCTGATCCAGGTCAGACTTTTGTAAGGTCGAGGCTTCCTCCACCTCTGTGGGTACCCGGTGAAGCTTCTCGTCGAGATCAATCTCACTCCCTGCATGTCGACGCATGAGCAAGTCTTGCATCCGGAAATGTTCGTGGTGACGGTGATGGTGGTGGTGGTGCCCCCCACTGCTATGGTGGTGGCCCGGGTGGTGGTGGTGATGATGATGATGATGTTTGCCGTGTTTTGACTTGTGACCCTTACCCTCAGAATCGATCGATGACTTTTCGGCCTTCCTGCAAAAGGTCGAAAAAGAAATATAGAATTTAGTCATTCACTAGCAAGGTAAACTGGCGTTGTCCAGGAAAATAAAATGAAACCAGTAACAAGTGATAAAACAGATTTCGGTTCTTATCTAGAATTTTTTTTATATTAAAAAACAAAAATAAAGAAAAATATGTATGATGTATGACCTTAACGAAAATATATTCCGAAAAATGAAGTAAATTGATCAAGTACAGAGTATTTCAGCGTATAAGGCGACAGTCAGAGTGATAGAATGATCCAACCATTTTACCACTGACATTAGCAATGGATCTGATGCAAGTCTTCCATTTCAGGTTGGGAATAGAGGTCAGACTCAGGGGCTTGTCTAAGTAGGATGCTTCCTCAAGACAAGAGTTGTTCATTTTAATTGGGGCAAAGTGGGGATCAGAGTGCTGGTGATGAAAAGAGAGAAGCTTGGTTTTGGATGGAAAAAACGATGACCAGCCATTTTTTCTCCCATTATGTCATGCGCTAAAAACGAAAATATAACTTTTTATAGTAAAGAACTATTTTTTGTCATTGATCCAAAATGAAAAGTTTTTAATAAACGGACCAGTAATCTAGGCATTGAAAAGCATTGCATATTTATCTTTTCTGCATAAATAGCAACAAAGTACAAAAGTCTGAGAATGTCTCCATGTACTGCTGCCACATCTGGGCAGGAGCTGCTAAAAACAGCCCATCCTGCCTTGACAGAGTACAAAATAGACTTTGTGGCTTAGTGGGGGATGTCCTTTTCTCTTCCCTGCAACCTCTCTCCCACAGAAGAGACGTTGCGAGCCTGTCTTTGTTTTATCGTTATTTCCATGGTAAGCGCTCGTCTGAACTCCAATCTCTGGTCCCCCCTCGCCAATCTTTCACGATAAACACCCGTCTAGCTGAAACCACAATCAATAATTTTCCCCACTCTTTATCTTTGCCTAAATCAAAGCGTAGATTCCATGAGCAAAGCTTCTTTCTTAGAAGTGCACGACTATGGAACTCTCTTTCGTTTGCCTGTTTCTCACCTGACTACAACTTGAATGTCTTCAAGTCCAACATAAACAAATTCTTGATCAACCGCCCCCTTAAGTAAGACACTTTATCAAATCTCCAATACTAACAATTACTACGATACTATCCCATTGATTACTGTACACGCAATAACCCTTATCCCTGAGTGGCTTCCGGGCCTTGATAAGTGGTGACCGCCATTTAAAATAAACAAAACAAACAAAAAAAACAAAACAGACAAAGGTCTGAGAATGTTTCCATGCCAAACATGATATTAGAAAAACAAATTTTCTTTCTTCTAAAAATGGCCGAGTCTAAAAAATTATAAAACCTACAATATTGATATATAGCGTATATTTCGGACGAGGTACAAAACTGGAGCAAATTTTAATAAATTTATCATATATCGGTTGTATAAGACGACTGCTAAAATTTTTTTTTTTTTTTACACAGTGATCACCACTTATCAAGGCACGGAAGCCACTCAGGGATAAGAGTTATTGCAAGCACAGTACGTTAGTGTGGAGATTTGATGAAGTGTTTACTTAAGGGGGCGGTTCATTAGGAATTTGTTAATGTTGGACTTGAAGACATCCAAGTTGTAGTCTGGTGGGAAGCAGGCAGACGGAACAGAGTTCCACAGGCGTGCAGTTCTAAGAAAGAAGCTTTGTTCATGGAATCCACGTTTTGATTTAAGCACAGATATAGAGTGGGGGAAATTATTGACAGTGGTTTCAGCTAGACGGGTGTTTTTCGTGAAAGATTGGCGAGGGGGGGACCAGAGATTGGAGTTCAGACGAGCATCTGCCATGGAAATAACGATAAAACAAGGATAGGCTCGCAACGTCTCTTCTGTGGGAGAGAGGTTGCAAGGTAGAGAAAAGGGCATTCCCCACTAAGCCACAAAGTCTATTTTGTACTCTGTCAAGGCAGGATAGGCTGTTTTTAGCATGGAACCATGTTTGTTTAGTCTAGACTAGAGATTGCAACACCCTGTATCTTAAGAAATATTGGTTTTTAAAACTGATTTTTTTACTTTAAATGTCATCTTATATGCCAAAATATACGGGAGCTTTGTAAGTTATTTGTTATATGTCCATCCTTAGGACCCACACGTTGTATGGAGACAGTCGCAAGGAAACAAAGACAAGGAAAGAATTCAATTTGCTTTTTTCATTTGAAACAACAGACATTTATTAACAGGTACTTCTAGAATAACATCTTGTCTCTCATTCAAAAGTCTTCTTGTATTTCAATGTGCTTAACAAAACTTTGCTGTGTCAAACATGTGGTATTCTTAGTTCAGCCAAGTTTAGAAGACATATTTTCCCATTGCTCTCGGGCCATGTGTGTAATGCATCTATTTCTGTGTCTCTCAAGTCACATTTTCTTTTTTTTATCATCTTTTTTTCCTTCTTCCTTGCTGTGACGTCACCTCGTACACGGCTTGGTCATTTGCATATGTTGCTGCTGCTGTCATACACGCATGCATGCTCTGTTACAGTTTTATTTGCAACTAAAAATATCAAATTTTATGAGTAAGAGAGTAGCGACTGTCTCGCATCGCAATCTTGAAAAATAATCTAAAAAATCATGGAGATAATCAGGAATAATTCAAATTTGTGAGATTTTTGTTGTAATGTCTAGGAATTCCCATTAATAGCTTAAAAATAATTTTCTTTTATGAAAATATAACTACCTGGTCAATTTATGTGATTTTTGGAATATGATAGTTTCATTCCATCATGGGTATATACTTCATACAGAATTTGCTTTATTTTTGTTAATATGGGGGAATTCTCGATAAGAACCAAATATTTTTTTTTTTATCTCATTCAGGATTCCCGACTGTGGCTCACATGTAACCTTGGGGTTCAAAGAAACTTAAAGATGATCTAAAAAAAAAAAATACTTAAGTGTTAAATAATAAAGAGTTTCATACGAAAATCTGCTAAATATGAAAAATCTATATAATATTTCTCTTAGTCTGTCTGTCTGTACATTCCACTTTTACTTGGAAACTACTGAGCCGATCTGGTTTAAATTTTGTATGGACCTTTGTTATGATAAGGTGCAGCACACTAAGTATTATGGTATTCATTCGAAGCACAGTTAGGAATTAAGAGGGATGAATTACCACAATACCATATTTACTTTCATTTTTTTCTGAAACTACTAGTCAGATCAAACTGAAATTTTGTATGAACGTTTGTTATAATAGGGTGCAGCGAACTAAGTATTATGGTATCTGCTTGATACACAGTTAGGGATTAATAGGGATTAATCCCCACAATATTACATTTACTCTGGTAGTTTTCTCGGAAACTACTGGGTCGATCTGGCTAAAATTTTGTATGGACCTTTGTTCCTATTTACAATGCCTCCCCACGGGACAGAGTTAGACACCAGGGTCGTTTTTTAACATGGAGAAAAGGAACAAAAATAAAAATTGTCTCAGTCGTGAAAGATTTCTCCTCCACTGACAGAGAACAAGAAATGGAAGTGCAGCATCTGAAGAACAGATACTACACTTTGAGGTATTTATTTGCTCCTCCACTGAGCAAATTAGGCACAAGGCCGATTTTTAAAGTGAGGAATGAAGGGGAAATGGGGACCAACTCCCCGGGGAGTAGGGGAGCTGGATAGTGACAATTGGTATGAAGGGTTGCCCCTACATTGATCAAGGTCTTATATATGGGGTCGCCCCCACATATGGTCTTTGCTTGCAGTATCTGCCGGAACAGATACTACACTTTTATCCTGTCCCGAAGGCCAGGTATTTGATGCACACTCATAAAATAAGAGAATGAGTTAAGAAGAAACAGTTTTTTCTTATTTATTTATTTGGGGAATGTTGATGACAAAAAATAAATGAATAAAAACTCGTTAAATAATAATAAAAAAAAAAAATGGGGCTTTTTTTTTCAGACTATGCATATTTATAATTATTTGCTATTTTTATCTCATAAATAAAAGCATGTGCTTCATAAACAATAAAAAAAAATTATCATTACTAGAGAAAAAGATAAAAGAGTAAGTGAAATAGAACAGCACCAAGTTTTCTTTTTTATTGTTCTTAAAAGAGCTACCTTCCCACAGAGAGAGAGAGAGAGAGAGAGAGAGAGAGAGAGAGAGAGAGAGAGAGAGAGAGAGAGAGAGAGAGAGACCCATCGTCCTCTCTGACCTCTTATGATCCATCGGTATATCTTTCTAGCTAACTAAACATTAGTTTCATTCAAATTATCTCCCTTGATAATTAATGACCATATTTTAAGAAAAGGTTTCGTAATTTATTCTTTCATATTATATTACTTCAATTAATTACTAGTAATATTGACGAAACTATTCCAGATATACAGGGAAAATAACACAGTAAAACATTAATAAATGATAGACTATTTAAAAAGTTATGCAGATTAACACATTCCGATACAAAACCTATCCAAGAACACTATCAGATAAATAAAGTACATTTGTGTGAAATTAAAAAATAAATAAATAAATAAATCCACCTAGCCGTTTAGGAGTCCATAAAGAACTCTCTCTCTCTCTCTCTCTCTCTCTCTCTCTCTCTCACACAAGTTTGTTTTATATAATAGTGGAAATTATGGAATATGTATTTCAGGCAACACGGTGAGTATTAAGTAGAAAATGAAATAATAATGTGCCCACATTACTCACCGTGAGTAATGTGGGCACATTATTATTTCATTTTCTCTAAACTTTACCATTTATTAGGAATGCCACCAAAATCGTATCATACCTCTTCTTAACGAAAGAAAAAAAAAATTAAAACTTAAAACTAAACCAATATCTATTGCTTATACATGCTCACGCCTTTTATAGAATGGAAATACTTTTAAGCATGGCAACAATACAGAAAAGGATACGACTGTGGAATTTCCATGGGTTGCGCTAGTAATTATATAATAAACCTAACATAGTTATATAGGACGAGAAGGAGTAAGTAGCAACCATCGCGAAAGTCAGTGTCCCTAGTTATTCTGGCTTAAACAGCGCTGAGAGAGAAAAGATAACGACATACCAAGATCATATGTACGACATGAAAAGAAATTGGAAACTTAGGAAGATCTCTTGGTTTGAATGTCTGAAATAGCGGGTTAATGTTTGGCATCTGGTGGGATGCTCCATTCTTGGCAAAACCAAAATGATAAGAAAATTACGTATTCAAATGCGAATTGGTTTGGAAACTGAGTAGCAAATTTAAATCATAAGAAACACTTTTTTACATTATCGCGACAGCCGTTTACGATTTTATTTCTAGCTGGCAAAGACCATTGTTCCAGTATTAGTAACTAGCTGATCTAGAAGTTGATCTGGGTTCAGTTGTAGATTGGGGGTAAGAAATGGCTTGTTCCATTTAACCCTGTTGAGACTCAGCACCTGACTGTCAATAGTAGATTTTTTTTTTTTTATCTTTTAGTCTTCACAGCAAAAGTAATGTTTTCAGTTTTCAGAGAGAACTGTTATGAGAGGGAAAAGGAAAGCAAGACAAGATTGAGAAAGAGGTAAATAAGTGATTTTCTCTGTCTAGTAGGATTTCTCCTCTTGTGGATAAATCGACTCTAAAACTTCTTGGTTTTTCTTTCTCATCAAATCTTTCTTGAATTTCATATATAAATCCATTGCTCTTTCTGCTTCTCGGAAAATCGGTTCTTTCCATCGCTTTCAACATTATTCTCTATCTCTACAAATCTAATATCAAACCATGAATGGAATACTGTTGTTATAATTTTCTCTATCTATCTATCTATCTTTCTATCCATCTATCTATCTATCTATCTATCTATCTATCTTCTATCTATCTATCTTCTATCTATCTATTTATCTATCTATCTTCTATCTATCTATCTATCTATCTATCTTCTATCTATCTATCTATCTATATCTTCTATCTATCTTCTTCTATCTATCTATATCTTCTATCTATCTTCTTCTATCTATCTATCTATCTATCTATCTATCTTTCTATCTATCTATCTATCTTGCTATCTATCTATCTTCTATCTATCTATCTATCTATCTATCTTCTTCTATCTATCTATCTATCTTCTTCTATCTTCTATCTATTTATCTATCTATCTATCTTCTTCTATCTATCTATCTATCTATCTATCTTCTTCTATCTATCTTCTCTTTCTTCTTCTTCTTCTTCTTCTTCTTCTTCTTCTTCTTCTTCTATCTATATATCTTCTATCTATCTATAGAAATAAAATGAACTCATTTTTTTCCTGCGTGAGTTTGACCTTAATAGGATTAAAGATCAAGACATTACATGCAAATGTAATGTGCACAAACTGCAGCACAGGATCTATGGTGTGCTATACGCCTATTATCCTTAACCGTACATCCCTAAAAAAATGTTCTTCAAGAGCAGCAAAATCCCATCTCTTCACAGTTGTGGATTGGTATAAAAAATAGCTTGTTTCATTTAATCCTGTTAAGACTCAGTTCCTGCCATTCAATCGTAGACGATTTTGTTTTCTTTCTGAAATTCTCATGAATGGCTCAGCTCTTGAGGAGAAATCGACTCTGAAACTTCTTGGTCTTTTTTTCTCATCAAAATCTTTCTTGGAGTTCATATATTAGATCCATTGCTCTTTCTGCTTCTTGGAAAATCGGTTTTCTCCATCGCTTTAAACACTTTCTCACACCTGCAACAATTCTCTATCTCTATGAATCTTCTAACAGACCATGCAGTGGAAGCATACTGGGCCCATTACCTGTTAAGTTTTGAGACATTTGTGTTGAACAAAGATGGCGGCGTAGTTCAGATCAGTAACCAAGATGGCGGCGAAGAATTAAATGCGGTCCATGACGTAGCAAATGGCAAACTGATTGAATCCAAAATTCGACGATTTTTTTATAATAATTTTGCAACGTTTTGATTGGTTTTTTTAGCACAGCCGTTGGTTATAAAAATGATTGGCGAATCCATTCGTCTCATACCCCCATTAGAAGTCAAAAACTTTTTACAGTTGTCACATTTGGGCTGGTGAATCGCTATCCTATTTGAAAGTTCTTGATAAGGCGCAGTAACATATTTGAAATTTCATTCTTCTCTGCAACCTCTATCTCACGGACGTGATGTTGCTAATCTCGGTCTTTTCTGTAAATACTATTATGACATATCTTCTTCAAAATTGTCTGGTCAATTTCCTGCTTTTGAATTTTCCAATACATCGGTAAACACTGTATGTTTTTCCAGCTGAATAAACATGTTACATTAAATAAAAACACTAAAAAAGTATCCAGTTTGGTAGAAAAGTATCTTATCGTTCCTTTGATAACATTTATTTGTTATGTATTTGTTTTTTGACAACTTTTTCGAATTTATGTGTACAGTAAAACAAACCCTGAATGTCTTTTGAAACTAAACGATTATATCAACCAGGCTATGTAACATCATGGTATTAAAAGACCCATTTAAATGTACCCTCCCAGCTCAAAGCCCTAACCCTAATTGACAATTAGACCTGCCAGACGGTTATAGCGGACGCCATATTGACCCCCTTAATGTAAGGGATGTGCCTATCGTTTGATCACCTTTAACACCCTAGGAGCTGAATCAGGACATAACAACAGTTCAATAAATTTTCCCAGGACGTTTCTTAACCAAGTAAATTTCCCCGGCAGACGATCACAACAACTAAGGTTGTGGAGTTAGAGTTGGAGGAATTCAGATTTTTTAATCACCAAGGAATCAACAGATGGAAGCTCTACAGAAGACTTTGTGGAATTTCGTCTGACGTTAAGCATCTATAGGAAGAAAGGTAAGAGTGTTTTATTTTTTTTATTATTACTAGTGGCGGGGAGGGGGGGCGCTCAGCTTTGCCTGGGTATAAAATACGCTTAAATATGATATTTTAATTTGTCCAGATTTCGCATATATTATTATAAAGTCATGATTTTAAAAGTAAAAAAAAAAAAAAAAAAAAAAAAAAGTATTTGGGTGCAAAACTGTAGCATTCAAAGCTAGTGACGTTACCACTGTACTAATGTGACACGCGTATGAACTAATTAAAAATTAAAAATAAACTTAAGATGAATGTACAAAATGTATTATGATTTTTTTTCAATTTTGACCCATTTTTGACCCCTATTTTAACCGGCTAAAGACCCATAAAAGAAGGGTCCATAAAACATCCAATCATTTGAGGCCTCTAGGGCCGCTCTGCAACTTTTAATTTCGGAGGAGATAGAGTTTGAAAATATGGAGACAGACTGACAGACATATATTCGTTTATATATTAGATTTAAATAATAAAACGAGTTCTTGTAGTGAATGTCTTACAAGAATAAACCACATATGGGAGCTCAGTCGAGAACTTTCCATGATAATAGCGTTCTCTACTCTGAACAATCATTCCCCAAGCTTTGTTTTATAATGTTATTTTTAATCATGGTATAACGCCATCGAATGTGGATAAGAACAAAAAAAAAAAAAACGAGGAAACAAAAAGACAAACAAACAGACTATTTATTCACCTCCACTGCAGAAGTTAGTGCGACAAATTTATCGTTCCATCGCATAAGTAAAGGTGACCAGAAAGATGCAAAGAGATGCAGATGAATACAAAAATGAAAGACGCGTATCTTACCTCGAAGACGATGGAGAATGCGAATGTTTCTTGCGATTTTCTTTATCTTCTTCTTCTTTTCTTTTAACCCAAACGTCGACGTCAGGCGTAGATTCCTCAGCACCTATTGTGGGAAATAGATAAATAAATATATTAAATGAAAACCCTATTTTGATAGCTCCATATAACAATTTTGTTTTCCTAATATATATATATATATATATATATATATATATATATATATATATATATATATATATATATATATATATACATTCTTTTCGGATATCTTCGGATTTTCCTTTTAATTAAGCACTCTGCTGGATTTCTTTTTAAAAAAAAAAACTAATCATGTTTTATTTTTTTATTACCATTTTATCTGTTTGGTTACATATGTTTCGGATGTTGGATCATGTTTACGATCCAACAGCCTCGTCAGACCTTACAGGCTGTTGGATCGTAAACATCCGAAATATATGTAACCAAACAGATAAAACGGTAATAAAAAAATAAAACATATATTTGCTCTGCAATGGTATTGAGCACTCTCCTCAGGTTTTTACTAATTACCAGTTTTACCATATATATATATATATATATATATATATATATATATATATATATATATATATATATATATATAAGTCTTGGAAGTTTTTTTTTAACGTTTAAAACTATATAAAAAACAACTTATTTAATTTTTATATTTTTTATCATTCGTTAGAAAGCTATTTAGTCAGTAAGTCATTCAATCACTTGCAATCAATGCATCAACTTGTTCTCTTGAATTCACTAATTTAAGGGATCATCAATTGTTTACCATAAAACACTATTTCGGGTATTATATATATATATATATATATATATATATATATATATATATATATATATATATATACGTTTTATTTTTTATTACCGTTTTATCTTTTTAGTTACACATGTTTCAGTTTCTGGACCATATCTACGATCCAGCAGCCTCGTCAGACCTTACAGTAAAAAAAGTTTGTTTTTATTCTGTAAGGTCTGACGAGGCTGCTGGATCGTAGATATGGTCCGGAAACCGAAACATGTGTAACTAAACAGATAAAACGGTAATAAAAAAATAAAACGCATATTTGCTCTGCAATAGTATTGAGCACTCTCTCCAGGTTTTTACTAATTACCATTTTTGCTATATATATATATATATATATCAATCAAGTTATAAGTATTCAAGACAGAAAACTGAGGTTATTAGAAGTGCTCAATAAAAGAAGAGCAAGATATATTTTACTTAATTGGAATGCGTATTGAGATGAGTATTATCTATTATTTTATTTATTGCAGACTATTATCCTCATCTTTTAGTTGTTGTTTCACGACGTTTCGGCCACGTGGCACAGTGAATAGAGATGTTGAATCTCTACGGTTCCAGGTGAGCATTGTCTGAAGATAACGGTATCAATCCTACCCAAAGCTGGCCAGAGGCTTAGTTTGCCAAAATGTGGTGAGCCGACAACAATTATGGAAGACAGTAATTGCTGAGAATGCAGTTAGGAGATTCGGAGTTCCTATCCCGTCGCGGTTACCACCTGACGAAGGCCAGAGGAATAGTTGTCCGAAACGTTGTGAAACAACAATTAAAAAAGATGGGGATAATAGTCCGCAATAAGTAAATTAATATTATATTTTTATTGATATAGACAAATTTACAAAATTGTGACACTGGACGTGCTAATGTTTCGGACTGATTGTTGGTTAAAAGCACAAACCCTCATCAGACAAAAAAAGTTGCTGGTTTTCTTCTGTCGAAGACAAATATTTTTTTTAAGTCGCCTGATGAGGGTTTGTGGTTTTAACAAACTCTCTGTTCGAAACATAAGCATGTCCAGTGTCGCAACCTTGTAAAATTGTCTATATCAATAAATATATATATATATATATATATATATATATATATATATATATATATATATATATATATATATATATATATATAATAATTTTTAATTCATCCAGCCTTGACAGACGTGTTTTTAAATATTCTCTCCAGTGCTTTTCTTTTAATGATTTGGAATTCATTCCACTTGCGTTTTTTTCCAAGGAACTCTGCCTTTTGGATTATTTTGAACCATTTGGAATTTACCCATTGGATTGAAATTTTAAATTCGACCGTTTTGGATTTTACCATTTTTGGATTTTTACCCTTCACCGGACTATCCATTCATGTGAAATCTTTTTATCATTTTTCTTTTGCCTCCTGTTCCCCTTACCTCACCCTTTTTTCTTTAACCAAGTAAGATATGTGACTTACTTGTAGTTTCATTAAATACTTTTATATGCAAAATCCGATCCTGCATTTTGCTAATTCCTGCCCTCTGATGAGAAGGAGAATATTTCTTCGAAACTCCGCGGATTAAGGACTATCCATTTATCTTGTGTTTCCTTTTTTAAAATTAAATATGTTTTTAACTCTTTTTCAAGATGTCTTTTAACATGTTTTATTAATCATTTGTTCATATATATATAACAAATAAACGACAAAAGTCTATATATATATATATAAAGATAAATGACAAAAGTATATTCCAAATTTCAAGATGTTGACCATCTTACCATTTATTCCTTCAAGTATGTTTGACACCTGTTTCGTAGTGCAAAAACATACATTCAATTACTATATCAATCAATGAATTAATTTCACCCTTAACTCATCAGAAGAAAAGGTACTTACCAATTTTAAAAGAAAATAAATGCATATGGGCATGATTACAAAATCCGAAAAATTGGGAGAGAAATTACCTTTTTCCTTTCATTACGCCATCAGCATATTGAAATTTGGAATATAGACTTTTGTCATTTATTTGTTATATGCTCTGTAATCATATTGAGCTTCATAAATTGAATGATAAGTATAAATAAAAGCTGAAATTTGAAGAAACATATTTCCATATATATATATATATATATATATATATATATATATATATATATATATATATATGCAGACATTGTTGAACAGCACAAAGTGTTTTCGCTTAATCATCTCTTTTTGTAATTTTTCCATTTTTCATATGAAATAACCCAAAAACTGCCAGAATACGACTGAAGAAAATCAGTTTAAAGTACTTGCAAAAAAACCCAAAAAACAGATAAACAAAAACGACTATGGAACTTTCTTACACAAATTCGACCATACGAAAAATGGAGAAATTACAAAAAAAGACGATTAAGCAAGAACACTCTATGCTGTTCAACATGCTGCCTAAATGAAAACATGCTGCCTAAATACACAGTATATATATAACAGAGTACGGATGCAGATGTCGAGCCCTATGGGAAAAAAAAGACTATAAAAAGTGGAGAGAGGATGTTAGAGATGTGGAGTACATTCGAGAGGATAGAGGAAGAAGCACGATCACGATTTATTTGGGAAAGTACCCGGAAATAAATGGCGTCACAACACAAAAAAGTGAGTTTAAGTTATTCTTAGTCTTGGTCTTCTTTGAGACATAGCCTGCACACAACGTGTGGGTCCCGTGTATAAATGTGAATAATGCTACATTAGTTACGTTGATGAACATGCACTTGTACTGGCCGTGATCATTGTCGGACTCATTGTGCTGGTCCAAAGTTGTTGTCTGATCTAGAAGAATGAGGAAATAAATGTCGTTGTTGCATCAAGAAGTGAGTTTGAGTTATTCTTTGTCTTTTGCGACATAGACTGCATACAACGCGTGGGTCCTGTGTTTAAATGAATGTATAATGGTACATATATATATATATAAAATATATTATCTCGGCAGCCGTATTAAACGCATATCTTATTTTTCTTTTATTAATATTATTGGAATTTTTTCCCCTTTTCCTTGTACATATTTGTGAATTATTCCACGGATTTATTCCACGGTTTTCGGCCTTTTGAATTATTTTGGACCATCTTCCAATTACGCGATTTCCTTGGATTTTACTTGTGCAAATGGAAATTTAATTAACTTTCTTAGATTTACTTTTTTGGATTTTACCGTCATTGGATAATTTACCTTTCACCAGACTATCCATTCACGTGAGATCACCTTTTTCTTCATCCTATTCCCTCTGCTTCACTTTTTGTTATCAAGTAAGATCTTTGACTTACTTGCAGTTTCATCAAATACTTTTGTATGCAAAATCCGATCCCGCATTTTGCTAATTCCTACTCTCTGATGAGAAGGAAAGTATTTCTTCGAAACTCCACGGATTAAGGACTATCCACTTATTAAGTGTTTCCTTTTCAGATTAAATATGTTTTTAACTCTTTTTCAAAGTGTTTTTTTAACATGTTGTATTAATTATTTGCTCATACATATATATATATATATATATATATATATATATATATATATATATTATATAAACAAAATTGTTATATATAACTGGCTAGGATTCTCAAATCACACAGACGTAGCTGGTAGCGCAACTCATAGCTTCTCTATATCTCATTCCCTATCTCAGTTGGTTACATTTCCGACACGTTTCCCAGACCAGCACGATCAACATGCCTCACTTCTAGATCTCTTTCTGACAACGGTTCCCAATGACTGTACAACAAATGCCCACAGCCCACTCGGGAATGCTGATCACGCTGTGATAATGGTAGAAATCAGCCTAAATTCTCGCCCTAAAACTGAAGACCCACTTCTCAAAACAACGAGGTATTACAAAAAGGCTGATTGGGAAGCCATCAGGGAGCTCATCAGAGATGCCCCATGGCAAAATATCTTTACTCTTCCAGCGGAACAGTGTGCAAATGAGACAACTGAATGGTTCAAAACTGCTATTGAAGCACATGTTCCCGCACGGAAATACTATAGCAAGCCCCACTCTCCCCAATGGTTTACTTCTGCTTGTGCAGCTGCCATTTGTTAAAGGCAGCATGCGTTCCGCAGATTCAACCGACATAAGTCCAGCTCAAATAAACAGAAGTTTATAGAAGCTAGAAATAATTGTAAGAGAGTGATAGACACAGCTAAGACAGATTACTCTGAAACCACCAGAAAGCGCATCGAAGCACAGAAATTAGGAACCCGGGATTTTTGGAAAATCTACAACAGCGTAGTTAATAATGGACAGTCAATTATTCCCCCACTAACAAACAATCATGAGGTTGCTTGCACGGCAACTGACAAGGCTAATCTGCTTGCCAGTCGGTTTGCCTCAAACTCCACACTGAACTCGGTACACCACTCACTCCCTGATTTTCCTCTGCGAACAGACACCACACTTGACGATTTGAAAATCACCCCTTCTCAGGTACATGCTATTATAAAAAACCTAGACACCTCAAAAGCATGTGGACCAGATCTCATCCCGGCTGTGCTATTAAAAAAATGCTCTGCCGAGGTTGCTCCAGTTCTGTCCAAACTTTACAATAAATGCCTTAACGAATCTTGTTTTCCCGACTGCTGGAAAACCGCCTCTGTGGTACCAGTCTTCAAGAATTCTGGTGAAAGAACTGACCCACTAAATTATCGCCCCATTAGCCTCCTCCCGCTTTTCGCCAAAATATTTGAGTCCTTAGTTAATCAAGCCCTAGTCCAGCACCTAACAGCTGCTAAACTCCTGACTGACAAACAATATGGATTCAGGCAAGCCCGTTCAACAGCAGATATCTTAACTGTAGTTTCTGAACGTATATACCGTTCATTGGATAAAACAGGGGAGGGTAGAGCGGTGGCCCTTGATATATTTAAGGCTTTTGACAGGGTATGGCACGATGGTCTTCTTAGGAAAATTAGATCATATGGAATCACTGGAAGAATTCATAATGTAATTAAATCCTTCTTAAGTAATAGAAAAATCAAAGTTGTCCTCGACGGACATACATCCAAACAATATGACATAAATGCGGGAGTACCTCAGGGGTCTATCCTTGGACCTCTATTATTCCTGATATTCATAAACGACCTCCCTGATAATATTGTTTCGGAGATGGGTATATTTGCCGATGACACCACTCTCTATAACAGATATGAGGGGAAAACAAATGAACACATATCCAAGGAAATGGCAGAAACACTAGAGGACGACCTCCAATCCGTAGTGGAATGGGGACAAAAATGGTTGGTCACATTCAATGCTGCTAAGACTAAGCTTGTTTCCTTCAATAACTACAAGAAACCTTCTCTACCACCAATAGCAATGGCCAAGAACACATTGCCTGAAAGTACTTCTTTTAGACTCCTCGGCCTAACGTTTACAGGGAATATGAACTGGAATAGATACATTGAGAGCATTGCCAAGGCTGCTGCAAGGAAGGTTGGCTCCCTCTACCGTGCTAGAAAACTACTTACGCCTGCCAGTATCCTATACCTCTATAAGGCAACCATTCGCCCATGTATGGAGTACTGTTGTCACATCTGGGCTGGTGCATCTGCTGCTTGTCTCTCGCTCTGGACAGGGTTAAAAAAAAAGTCGCCAACCTGATAGGTCCTGAACTGTCATCTAGGCTTCAGCCTCTGTCCCATCGACGAGATGTTGCATCCCTCTGCCTGTTCTACAAATACTTTAATGGTGAATGCTCTGACGAACTGCAAACACTTGTACCTCCCCGACGTAACTACCCCCGACAAACCCGACAAGCTACTAAGTCTCATCCCTTTACAGTAGAGATCCCTAGGTGCAAGAAAGCCTTTTACTCCAATAGTTTCTTCCCCAGAACTGCGGGTCTTTGGAACTCCCTTCCGGGATTCTGCTTTCCCAACTGCAATGATATGCAGAAGTTCAAGTGTAATGTTAACAAACATCTTTCTACTCTTCTCCCTTCATAATGACCCCGCTAATTAATTCCCTAATAGTAGCCCCCTGCTTCAAAGTGGCACTGTGCCTTGTTTGGGGTGAAAATTGAATAAAAAAAAAAAAAATATATATATATATATATATAGAATAAATATATATATAAATATATATATATATATTTATATAAGTTTTTTTAACCTTTTACAGTCACGCGTAACCATGAGTTGTCTGACTTGGACATTTGGAATATCACTATTTTTTATTTGGGAGTCATCACTTATCAAGGCCCCAAAGCCACTCAAGGATAAGGATTAATAAATGTTGGGTAAATGATGAGACAAACTGTGATGATCAATAATGGTGGAACTTATTTATTTTAGACTTCAAAATGATAATGTTATAGTCAGCTGGGAAGCAGCTTCACGGTATTGTGTTCCACAAACGAGTAATTCTTGGGAAAAAACTTTGTTCATGAAATTTTCATTTAGCTTTAGGCACAGATAGAGAGTGAGGGTAATTGTTGACAGTGGATGTAGCTAGACGAGTGTTCATTATGAAAGTTTTACAGGGATGGAAGATCATAGATTGAAGCTCAGTCGAGCACCTGCCATGAAAATAATGATAGACTAGAAATAGACTTGCAACGTCTCTTCTGTGAGAAGGAGTAGTTGTGAAAGGAGAATACATCATCCACTAGATATTTAAGTCGGTTTTGTACCCTGTCAAGGCAGGAAAATATATTCTTAGCAGCTCCTCCTCAGATGTGGCAACAGTACTCCTTCTGATGAAGTAATTGTCTTTTATACAGGTAGAGGACCATGTCAGGAGTGAGATACCTTATGGAGTGATAGAATGATCCAAACATTTTTCCTGCAATTTTAGCAACAGATCTGATGTAAGTTTTCCATTTCAGGTCAAAGAGTGAAGGTCAAGCCCAGAAGTTTGTTAAGGCAAGGTGCTTCCTCAATACGAGAGCTGTTCGTTTGTACAGGGGGGAGGGGCAAATGGGGATCAGAATGCTGGTGGTGAAAAGACACAAATTTGGTTTTGGGATCGTTATTTCTCTGTTTACACGCATCCCCGTCTTTACAGCATTGTCTCTATCGAACACGGACAAAAGCAAGCGTAAGAAACATGCTCTTAGCTAATCAATAATTACCTACATATGTTTCTTTTGACTTACACGGAAAAATTATTGATTGGTCGCTATACGATGTTTGATTAGCGATTGATTGTCGATCCGTAATTTTCTTAATATTTTCATGTTCATTCATATTACACTTCGCTGCGACATTTTTGCCTCGCTACCTCCTCTTTCTCATAAAAGAGACGTTGCGAGTCTGTCTCTGTTCTATTGTTATTTTCATCACAGATGCTTGGCTGAGCTTCAATCTATAGTCTCTCCCTGCAAAACATTTGCAACAAATACTCATCTAGTTATACCGCTCGAGTAGATATCTCACTGCTGATCCAATTCTCTATCTATATAAAAGCCAAGTCCGTCCAATATGGAGTACTAGCATTTCAGCCCGGCGTTGCTCGGGTGTTTGGAGGTGTATGTTGAGCAAAAAAAAAAAAAAAGAAAAAAAAAAGTGGTCAATTTTTTTAACGTTGACTCCTATTATGACCCCTTAACATTTATTATTTTCGGCTCAAGTCAAGTTATTAAGTTAGATCCATGTCCAAGGAACCTATATCTAAAATTTCAAGTGTTCAGACCCAAAATTGGCGGAGGAGTTTGGTAGAGTTCTCAAAGGTCAAATCGTTGAACTTTGACCTCTTCACAGCCAAATTTCTGGCCGAAAACGGATTACAAAGATTTTCCCAAATCTCAGTACTCTGTATGTAAAATTTCGAGTCTGTAGACTGAAAATTGATAGAGTTATTGCATAGGAAAATGTACACAGACGCATACACACAGACACGTTCACTTTTATATATATACTAGCGGGGGCTACCCGGCGTTACCCGGGTGTTTGTAGGTGTGTGTATGGGGGGGGTAAGTAATAACCCTGCTGTAATATTATAAAAAAAGACAATGTTAAAAAAATCGGAAAAACCAAAACCAAAACTGAAAAAAAAATGGCATAAATAAACCTGTCGGATCAAACCTGTGTGTATTTACTTTGTAGCTTAGTGGGGGGGGGGATGCCCTTTTCTCTTCCCTGCAACTTCTTTCCCACAGAAGAGACGTTGTGAACCTGTCTTTGTTTCATTATTATTTCCATGGGAAGTGCTCGCCTGAGCTTCAATCTCTGGTCCCCACTCGCCAATCTTTCACGAAAAACACCCGTCTAGCTTAAACCACTGTCAATAATTTTCCCCATTCTTTGACAGTGCCTAAACCGAAACGAAGATTCCACGAACAAAGCTTCTTTCTTAGAACTGCACACCTCTGGAACTCTCTTCCGTTTGCCTGCTTCCTAGCTGACTACAACTGGGTTGTCTTCAAGTCTAACATAAACAAATTCTTGATAAACCGCTCCCTTAAGTAATCCAATCTACCAAATTTCCGTTACTAACGATTACTACGATATTATCCCATTGATTACTGTACACTCAATAACCCTTATCCTCAAGTGGCCTCCGGGCCTTGATAAGTGGTGACTCCTATGTAAAAAAAAAAAAAAGTGGTGACTCCTATACCTAAAACTAAATAAAAGTTCCATGACAAAAGTTTATTTCCTAGAACTGTCGGTTTGCAAGACACAATACCATGGGGTTGTTTCCCATCTGACTATAACATGGTTATTTTAGAAATAAATTAAAATATTGTTGTGATGAGTTGATTCTGTGTTCAGTGTGGAAAAATCTATTTTAAAATATGCATGACAGACCACAAAAAAAAGGTTATTTCAAAGTTAAACATGACAGACTGATGAAAATACTATTTCCATTGTAAGAATGATAGACTGATCAAAATGTAATCAAATGTAGCTCAAGCATGTTAAACCGATGAAAACTCTATTTCAAACTTAAGCATGACAAACCAAAGAAAATGCTATTTCAAACTTGAGCATGACAGACCAAAGAAAACATTATTTAAAACAAGCATGACAGACCAAAGAAAATGCTATTTCAAACTTAAGCATGACAGACCAAAGAAAATGCTATTTCAAACTTGAGCATGACAGACCAAGGAAAACATTATTTCAAACTTAAGCATGACAGACCAAAGAAAATGCTATTTCAAACTTGAGCATGACAGACCAAGGAAAACATTATTTCAAACTTAAGCATGACAGACCAAAGAAAATGCTATTTCAAACTTGAGCATGACAGACCAAGGAAAACATTATTTCAAACTTAAGTATGACAGACTACAGAAAAACAATACTATTTAAAACTTCAGTATGATAAACCAAAGAAAAATACTCTTTAAAATTAAAGCATGACAGACCAAAGAAAATACTATTTCAAATTGTAGCATGACAGACCAAACAAAAAATACTCTTTAAAATTTAAGCATGACAAACCAAAGAAAATGATATTTCAAACTTGAGCATGACAGACCAAGGAAAACATTATTTCAAACTTAAGCATGACAGACCAAAGAAAATGCTATTTCAAACTTGAGCACGACAGACCAAAGAAAATACTATTTTAAATTTAAGCATGACAAGCCAAAGAAAAAATACTATTTAAAACTTAAGCATGACAGACTACAGAAAAACAATACTATTTAAAACTTCAGTATGATAAACCAAAGAAAAATACTTTAAAATTCAAGCATGACAGACAAAAGAAAATACTATTTCAAATTGTAGCATGACAGACCAAACAAAAAAATACTCTTTAAAATTTAAGCATGACAAACCAAAGAAAATGATATTTCAAATTTGAGCATGACAGACCAAAGAAAATGCTATTTCAAACTTAAGCATAACAGTGTTATAGAAATTCAGAACCACTTTCATTGTCTTCCCCAGAAAAGTTTTGTAGATATGATTTAAACTTAATCAAAATAGGATATACAAGGTGTCTTCAATAAGTTTCCAGATTTTTTTTTTTTGTGTTCGGTATGTAATTCTTTTCTTCTTCTTCTTTTTGGTGTTTAGGAGGAGGCAAAGCCTTGGGATAGAAGAGGAGAAAAATGTATGTCTTAATCCACTGATTCCGCATGTGTTAGGCTCTAGTTATGAGTGGGAATCAAAATAAGTGTCTTCTTAAATTGTGTGACCATATTTTTGCTTATATATATATATGCACGGATTTCCGAAACGATCGTACAGATAATTGACTTTGTTGTTGTTCCTTCTTATGAAACTGATTTTTAATTTAATTACATTTTGATTTTTAAATTTAAAAAATTTTTAAAACTTTTAAATTATAAATCACATTACTTAATATTGAATTAGCTCTAGGACATTTAACTATCGAGCTTATTATATATCTAAATTACAACGAGCACTTTCTATTTCCTGTATTTTAATTAAACTAGTAATTTCACTATTACATTAAAATACACTTAGCTCTTTAGACTATTATTCTAATCTCCTTTAAATTATATATATATATATATATATATATATATATATATATATATATATATATATATATATATATATATATACTTTCAATTTGTCTTTACATAAGCAGTAATGTGTTGCTACACAGTCATGAGCATGTTTCGGTCTTCTAGTATTTAGTAACTAGAGACCTCTTTAGGCAACAGCTCTTATATTCAAATGCGGAATTCTTAATCTTCTAATCTTTAGATTAAGAATTCCACTTTTGAATAAAAGCGTTGTTGCCTGAGGAAGTCTCTAGTTATTAAACACTAGAAGACCGAAACATGCTCATGACTGTGTAGCAACACATTACTGTTTATGTAAAGACAAATTGAAAGTGTAACTTGCTCTACGCCAGTATTGAGCACTCTTGTATTAACCTCGTTATATTTCACTGGTTACTTTACTTTTGAAAAATAGTAACCTCAAATTATATATATATATATATATATATATGCTCATGACTGTAAAAATGGAGGAAGTGAGAAAGCATGGCTGTGGAAATCCTTTTACCCGAATACGATGTCCAGCATGCTAAAAATATACCATTTGTTGTAAAAATCTAATGGATAAACACCTGAAGAAGTTGGTGGGGACAGGTTATTTTTACGGAAACATAAATCGTAAAATTGCCAACTCATTAATGAAACAGCTGTAATGGAAAAATCCAGGAAATAAACGAAGGTTATAAAAAAGAAAACGTGAGTCTTCTAATTTTCAACAAAACTTTGCACTATGAAAATTACAATTGAATTCACCAAAATGATCCAAGATGGTAAAATTAAAGTAAATTATAAATATTAAAGAATTAAAATTTATAAAATTATCTCAGCCAGATATAAAAGCTCTATAAAACCAAATAGGAAATAGAGCTTATAATATGAGCAAACAGTTAATAAAATATATAAATAAATATGTTTTTTAACTCATTTCAAAATGTTTTTTAACATATTTTATTAACTGTTTGCCCATATATATATATATATATATATATATATATATATATATATATATATATATATATATATATATATATATGCATATATATATATATATATATATATGCATATATATATATATATATATGTACATATATATATATATATATATATATGTATATATATATGTATATATATATATATATATATATGTACATATATATATATATATGTATATATATATGTATATATATATATATATGTAACAATTAAAAAAATTGGATTTAACATGAAAACCCCATCTATAAAAAATAGCATGGACCATAAACTGCAGAAGTTTCAGGAACTAACATACACACACACACACACATATATAAATATATATATATATATAGTAAGTAATTTATAAAATATATATGGCGACTAAGCTACACTGAACATTCTGCGTTTCATCCACTGTAGGATTCGTCAGGCTTATGCGCGAATTTTTTGGTTGCTTCTTGTTTTTATATATGTTGAGGATTTCTAGTTAGCCAATCAGCTTTCTAGTATCCACCGCGCCCCCTCCTATCAGCCATCGGTGGATACTAGAAAGCTGATTGGCTAACTAGAAATCCTCAACATATATAAAAACAAGAAGCAACCACAAAATTCGCGCATAAGCCTGACGAATCCTACAGTGGATGAAACGCAGAATATTCAGTGTAGCTTAGTCGCCATATATATTTTATAAATTACTAACTAGCTCTACCTACGTATTGAGCACTTTTGAAGTAAATACTTAAAGTTTACGCATAAATCTATACTTTCGTATATTAAATTTATGTGAGTAAATGAAGTAGTTATTGTTGCTTTTTTACTTTCACTAGATTTGCAATGTACTTTTCTTAATAGATGCGTATGAACCAGGTAAGAAAAATGTCTGAAACAAAGTCAAAATAAGATTAAAAAAAAAAAAAAAAATGTACCTAATTGAAAGTTGACTTTCAGCAAGGGCTGGCTACCACTGGTCATGTCCTCCATGTTTCCCTCAACAGACATTTTGCGGTGGGCTGCCTGCTCTGAGGTTCTCGGCGTCTCATCCATTTCAAACATGGACGTTGGTTCAGGCGATCCGGATGCTTGGCGTCGGAATTTTTGTGCGGCTACTGATTTGGATGATACATGCGAATCTGTCGAGGGCTGTCGCATCAGCAATGGCGATCCTTCTGACTCTGCTTGCAGCGATGCTACTTCCCCACTACGGTCACCTTCTCCGATGTAAAAGCCGACTTGGAGTTCAGGAATGTCAGTTACAGAACCCGGAATATCGACGCCGTACATATTAGAAGCCATATCAAAATCAGCGTCATCAGAATCAATGTCCTGAGGAAAAAGATGTTCAAAACGTTAATCAAAAAATGTCAAAACCTATTTGTAAAATCTCAAATTATAATAACATTCACTAAAAACTGATGCCAAAATCTATTTTTAAAGTGAAAAATAAAAAGTTGTAATCTATTTTGAGAATTTCAAAACTAATAAATAAGTTAAGAAATCTTCTATAATATAAATCTCAAACGTCTGTTAGTGTGTGTGTATGTTTGTATGTCTCACTAAAACTTTTGACACATGCGACAAACATTGACACAATTGTTATCGTTTGAAAGCACAGTCTCTCGGTCTTCAAATATCCAAAAATTGGCCAAAAATATTAATTCTTTTACCGCCAACTGGGCTGTTTTTTTTCAAGGAGGGGTTACTTTTTTCGTCGACATTTTTGCAAAGTCATCATACGCCTTGTAATGACTAAGCTTAATTTGAATGGCAGCGATGTCGTCTGTCACGGTGAGCACGGCAATTAAATCGTTTGCTTTTTTCACTCCCTTTTCCTATTAGCATTACAGATTCGAGCCTACCTGCCTACTTACTACTTTTTTTGTGCTTGCATGGGTACTCAGTGCTATTTACAATTTTTTTAGGGGGTTGGTTAATTTTTTTTCTGTTTAAAACAATTTTTTTAGGGTTTAGGGCTCCCTTGCTCAATAGCCTTACCATAAAACCTCTCCACACCCGGGCAACGTTGGGTACACTTGCTAGTAACAAATAAAATGTAAAACAACTAAAAATATTCAATGAAAAATGAGAAAAAATATGTGGAAATCTATTTTTAAAATGTTAAAAACTGATAACAGTAAATAAAAATATGTCGAAATCTATTTTTAAACTGTTAAAAACTGATAACAGTAAATAAAAATATGTCGAAATCTATTTTTAAAATGTTAAAAACTGATAACAGTAAATAAAAATATGTCGAAATCTATTTTTAAAATGTTAAAAACTGATAACAGTAAATAAAAAATGAAAAATAAAATGTCGAAATCTATTTTTAAAATGTTCAAAACTGAAAACAGCAAATAAAAAAATGAAATATAAAATGTCGAAATCTATTTTTAAAATGTTAAAAACTGATTACAGCAAATAAAAAACTGATAAATGAAATGTCGAAATCTTTGTTTAAAATGTTAAAAACTGATAACAGTAAATAAAAAAATGAAAAATAAAATGTCAAAATCTATTTTTAAAATATTAAAAACTGATAACAGCAAATAAAAAAATGAAATATAAAATGTCGAAATCTATTTTTAAACTGTTAAAAACTGATAAAAAAAAATAAATAAATGAAAAAAATGTTGAAATCTATTTTTAAAATATTAAAACCTGATAACAGTAAATAAAAAAAATGTCGAAATCTATTTTTTAAATGTTAAAAACTGATAAGAGTAATTAAAAAAATGGAAAATAAAATGTCCAAATCTATATTTAAAATTTTAAAAAATGATAACAGTAAATAAAAAATGTCGAAATCTATTTTTAAAATGCTAAAAACTAATAACAGTAAATAAACAATGAAAAATAAAATGTAAAAATCTATTTTTAAAATGCTAAAAACTGATAACAGTAAATAAACAATGAAAATAAATGTCGAAATCTATTTTTAAAATGAAAAAACTGATAACAGTAAATAAACAATGAAAAATACAATGTTAAAATCTATATTTAAAATATGAAAAACTGATAAAAGAAAATAAAAAAATGTCGAAATCTGTTTTTAAAATGTTAAAAACTGATAACAGTAAACAAAAAATAAAAAATAAAATGTCGAAATCTATTTTTTAAATTTTAAAAACTGATAACAGTAAATAAAAAAATGAAATATAAAATATCGAAATCTATTTTTAAAATGTTAAAAACTGATAACAGTAAATAAAAAATGTCGAAAACTATTTAAAATTTTTTTTTATTTTACTGATAACAGTAAAAAAATGAAAAATAAAATGTCCAAATCTATTTTTAAAATGTAAAAAAATATCGAAATCTCTTTTTAAAATGTTAAAAACTAATAACAGTAAATAAAAAATAAAACGCCGGAATCTATGTTTAAAATGGTAAAAACTGATAACAGTAAATAAAAATATGTCGAACTCTATTTTTAAACTGTTAAAAACTGATAACAGTAAATAAAAATATGTCGAAATCTATTTTTAAAATGTTAAAAACTCATAACAGTAAATAAAAATATGTCGAAATCTATTTTTAAAATGTTAAAAACTGATAACAGTAAATAAAAAATGAAAAATAAAATGTCGAAATCTATTTTTAAAATGTTCGAAACTGAAAATAAAAAAAATGAAACATAAAATGTCGAAATCTATTTTTAAAATGTTAAAAACTGATTACAGCAAATAAAAAAATGAAAAATAAAATGTCAAAATCTATTTTGAAAATATTAAAAACTGATAACAGCAAATAAAAAATGAAATATAAAATGTCGAAATCTATTTTTAAACTGTTAAAAACTGATAAAAATAAAGAAATAAATGAAAAATAAAATGTTGAAATCTATTTTTAAAATATTAAAAACTGATAACAGTAAATAAAAAAATGTCGAAATCTATATTTTAAATGTTAAAAACTGATAACAGTAATTAAAAAAATGAAAAATAAAATTTCCAAATCTATATTTAAAATGTTAAAAACTGATAACAGTAAATAAAAAATGTCGACATCTATTTTTTAAATACTAAAAACTGATAACAGTAAATAAACAATGAAAAAGGAAATGTCAAAATCTATATTTAAAATGTTAAAAACTGATAAAAGTAAATAAAAAAATGTCGAAATCTGTTTTTAAAATATTAAAAACTCATAACAGTAAAAAAAGAAAAGAAAATGTCGAAATCTATTTTTTAAATGTTAAAAACTGAAAACAGTAAATAAAAAACGAAATATAAAATGTCGAAATCTATTTTTAAAATGTATAAAACTGATAACAGTAAATAAAAAATGTCGAAAACTATTTTTAAAATATGAAAAACCGATAACAGTAATTAAAAAAATGAAATATAAAATGTCGAAATCTATTTTTAAAATGTTAAAAACTGATAACAGTACAAAGTGAAAAATAAAATGTCCAAATCTATTTTTAAAATGTAAAAAACTGATAAAAGTAAATAAAAAAATGTTGAAATTTGTTTTTAAAATGTTAAAAACTAATAACAGTAAATAAAAAATAAAATGTCGGAATCTATGTTTAAAATGTTAAAAACTGATAACAGTAAATAAAAATATGTCGAACTCTATTTTTAAACTGTTAAAAACTGATAACAGTAAATAAAAATATGTCGAAATCTATTTTTAAAATGTTAAAAACTGATAACAGTAAATAAAAAAATGAAAAAGAAATAGTCGAAATCTATTTTTAAAATGTTAAAAACTGCAAACAGCAAATAAAAAAATGAAATATAAAATGTCGAAATCTATTTTTAAAATGTTAAAAACTGATTACAGCAAATAAAAAAATAAAAAATGAAATGTCGAAATCTTTTTTTAAAATGTTAAAAACTGATAACAGTAAATAAAAAAATGAAATATAAAATGTCAAAATTTATTTTTAAAATATACAAAACTGATAACAGCAAATATAAAAATGAAATATAAAATGTCGAAATCTATTTTTAAACTGTTAAAAACTGATAAAAACAAATAAATAAATGAAAAAATGTTGAAATCTATTTTTAAAATATTAAAAACTGATAACAGTAAATAAAAAAAATGTCGAAATCTATTTTTAAAATGTTAAAAACTGATAACAGTAATTAAGAAACTGAAAAATAAAATGTCCAAATCTATATTTAAAATGTAAAAAACTGATAACAGTAAATAAAAAATGTCGAAATCTATTTTTAAAATGATAAAAACTGATAACAGTAAATAAACAATGAAAAATAAAATGTCAAAATCTATTTTTAAAATGCTAAAAACTGATAACAATAAATAAACAATGAAAAATAAAATGTCAAAGTCTATATTAAAAATGTTAAAAACTGATAAAAGTAAATAAAAAAATGTCGAAATCTGTTTTTAAAATGTTAAAAACTGATAACAGTAAATAAAAAAATAAAAATAAAATGTCGAAATCTATTTTTTTAATGTTAAAAACTGATAACAGTAAATAAAAAAATGAAATATAAAATGTCGAAATCTATTTTTAAAATGTTAAAAACTGATAACAGTAAATAGAAAATGACGAAAACTATTTTTAAAATGTTAAAAACCGATAACAGTAATTAAAAAAAATGAAATATAAAATGTCCAAATCTATTTTTAAAATGTAAAAAATGTCGAAATCTGTTTTTAAAATGTTAAAAACTAATAACAGTAAATAAAAAATAAAATGTCGGAATCTATGTTTAAAATGTTAAAAACTGATAACAGTAAATAAAAATATGTCGAAATCTATTTTTAAACTGTTAAAAACTGATAACAGTAAATAAAAATATGTCGAAATCTATTTTTAAAATGTTAAAAACTCATAACAGTAAATAAAAATATGTCGAATCTATTTTTAAAATGTTAAAAACTGATAACAGTAAATAAAAAAAATGAAAAATAAAATGTCGAAATTTATTTTTAAAATGTTCAAAACTGAAAACAGCAAATAAAAAAAATGAAACATAAAATGTCGAAATCTATTTTTAAAATGTTAAAAACTGATTACAGCAAATAAAAAAATGAAAAATAAAATGTCGAAGTCTATTTTTAAATGTTAAAAACTGATGACAGTAAATAAAAAAATGAAAAATAAAATGTCAAAATCTATTTTGAAAATATTAAAAACTGATAACAGCAAATAAAAAAATGAAATATAAAATGTCGAAATCTATTTTAAACTGTTAAAAACTGATAAAACAATAAATAAATGAAAAATAAAATGTTGAAATCTATTTTTTAAATATTAAAAACTGATAACAGTAAATAAAAAAATGTCGAAATCAATTTTTTAAATGTAAAAACCTGATAACAGTAATTAAAAAAATGAAAAGTAAAATGTCCAAATCTATATTTAAAATGTTAAAAACTGATAACAGTAAATAAAAAATGTCGAAATCTATTTTTTAAATGCTAAAAACTGATAACAGTAAATAAACAATGAAAAATAAAATGTCAAAATCTATTTTTAAAATGTTAAAAACTGATAAAAGTAATTAAAAAAATGTCGAAATCTGTTTTTAAAATGTTAATAACTGATAACAGTAACAAAAACAAAATGTCGAAATCTATTTTTAAAATGTTAAAAACTGATAACAGTAAACAAAAAATGTCGAAAACTATTTTTAAAATGTGAAAAACCGACAACAGTAATTAAAAAAATGAAATATAAACTGTCGAAATCTATTTTTAAAATGTTAAAAACTGATAACAGTAAATAAATGTAAAATAAAATGTCCAAATCTATATTTAAAATTTTAAAAACTGATAAAAACAAATAAATAAATGTCGAAATCTGTTTTTAAAATGTTAAAAACTAATAACAGTAAATAAAAAATAAAATGTCGGAATCTATGTTTAAAATGTTAAAAACTGATAACAGTAAATAAAAATATGTCGAAATCTACTTTTAAACTGTTAAAAACTGATAACAGTAAATAAAAATATGTCGAAATCTATTTTTAAAATGTTAAAAACTGATAACAGTAGATAAAAATATGTCGAAATCTATTTTTAAAATGTTAAAAACTGACAACTGTAAATAGAAAAATGAAAAATAAAATGTCGAAATCTATTTTTAAAATGTTAAAAACTGCAAACAGCAAATAAAAAAATGAAATATAAAATGTCGAAATCTATTTTTAAAATGTTAAAAACTGATTACAGCAAATAAAAAAATGAAAAATGAAATGTCGAAATCTTTTTTTAAAATGTTAAAAACTGATAACAGTAAATAAAAAAATGAAAAATTAAATGTCAAAATCTATTTTTAAAATATTAAAAACTGATAACAGCAAATATAAAAATTAAATATACACTGTCGAAATCTATTTTTAAACTGTTAAAAACTAATAAAAATAAATAAATAAATGAAAAATAAAATGTTGAAATCTATTTTTAAAATATTAAAAACTGATAACAGTAAATCAAAATATGTCGAAATCTATTTTTAAACTGTTAAAAACTGATAACAGTAAATAAAAAAATGAAAAATAAAATGTCGAAATCTATTTTTAAAATGTTCAAAACAGAAAACAGCAAATAAAAAAATGAAACATAAAATGTCGAAATCTATTTTTAAAATGTTAAAAACTGATGACAGCAAATAAAAAAATGAAAAATAAAATGTCAAAATCTATTTTTAAAATGTTAAAAACTGATGACAGCAAATAAAAAAATGAAAAATAAAATGTCAAAATCTATTTTTAAAATATTAAAAACTGATAACAGCAAATAAAAAAATGAAATATAAAATGTCGAAATCTATTTTTAAACTGTTAAAAACTGATTAAAATAAATAACTGAAAAATAAAATGTTCAAATCTATTTTTAAAATATTAAAAACTGATAACAGTAAATAAAAAATGTCGAAATCTATTTTTTAAATGTTAAAAACTGATAACAGTAATTAAAAAATGAAAAATAAAATGTCCAAATCTATATTTTAAATGTTAAAAACTGATAAAAGTAAATAAAAGAATGTCGAAATCTGTTTTTAAAATGTTAATAACTGATAACAGTAAAAAAAAGAAAATGTCGAAATCTATTTTTTAAATGTTAAAACTGATAACAGGAAATAAAAAAAATGAAAAATAAAATGTCGAAATCTATTTTTAAAATGTTAAAAACTGATAACAGTAAATAAAAAATGTCGAAAACTATTTTTAAAATGTGAAAAACTGATAATAGTAATTAAAAAAATGAAATATAAAATGTCCAAATCTATTTTTAAAATGTAAAAAACTGATAAAAGTAAATAAAAAATGTTTAAATCTGTTTTTAAAATGTTAAAAACTAATAACAGTAAATAAAATATAAAATGTCGGAATCTATGTTTACAATGTTAAAAACTGATAACAGTAAATAAATGTCGAAATCTATTTATAAAATGTTAAAAACTGATAACAGCAAATAAAAAAAAAGAAATATGAAATGTCGAAATCTATTTTTAAAATGTTAAAAACTGATGACAGTAAATAAAAAAATTAAAAATAAAATGTCGAAATCTATTTTTAAAATGTAAAAAACTGATCAAAGTAAACAAAAAATGAAAAATAAAATGTCGAAATCTATTTTGAAAATGTTAAAAACTGATAACAGTAAATAAAAAATTTAAAAAATGTCGAAATCTATTTTTAAAATGTTAAAAACTGATAACAGTAAATAAAAAATATGTCGGAATCTTTTTTTAAAATGTTAATAACTGATAACAGTAAATAAAAAAATGAAAAATAAAATTTGAAATCTTTTTTTAAAATATTAAAAACTGATAACAGTAAATAAAAAATATGTCGAAATCTATTTTTAAAATGTTAATAACTGATAACAGTAAATAAAGAAGTGAAAAATATCGAAATCTATTTTTAAAATGTGAAAAACTGATAACAGTAAATAAAAAATATGTCGAAATCTATTTTTAAATGTTAAAAACTAATAACAGTAAATAAAAAAATGAAAAATAAAATGTCGAAATCTATTTTTAAAATGTGAAAAACTGATAACAGTAAATAAAAAATATGTCGAAATCTATTTTTAAATGTTAAAAACTAATAACAGTAAATAAAAAAATGAAAAATAAAATGTCGAAATCTATTTTTAAAATGTTAAAAACTGGTGACAGTAAATAAAAAGATGAAAAATGAAATGTCGAAATCTATTTTTAAAATGTTAAAAACTGATAACAGTAAATAAAAAATGGAAAATAAAATGTCGAAATCTATTTTTAAAATGTTAAAAACTGATAAAAGTAAATAAAAAAAGACGAAATCTATTTTTAAACTGTTAAAAACTGATAACAGTAAATAAAAAATATGTCGAAATCTATTTTTAAAATGTTAAAAACTAATAACAGTAAATAAAAAAATGAAAAATAAAATGTCGAAATCTATTTTTAAAATGTTAAAAACTGATAACAGTAAATAAAAAATGAAAAAAAATGTCGAAATCTAGTTTTAAAATGTAAAAAACTGATAATAGTAAATAAAAAAAATGAAAAATAAAATGTCGAAATCTATTTTTAAAATGTTAAAAAATGATAACAGTAAATAAAAAATGAAAAAAAATGTCGAAATCTAGTTTTAAAATGTAAAAAACTGATAATAGTAAATAAAAAAAATGAAAAATAAAATGTCGTAATCTATTTTTAAAATGTTAAAAACTGATAACAGTAAATAAAAAATGAAAAAAAATGTCGAAATCTAGTTTTAAAATGTAAAAAACTGATAATAGTAAATAAAAAAAATGAAAAATAAAATGTCGAAATCTATTTTTAAAATGTTAAAAAATGATAACAGTAAATAAAAGAATGAAAAATAAATTATGCCCAAAAATGTTAAAGAACTAATAAGCCAATAAAAGAATGAAATCTAAAATGATGCTGAAATTTATTTTTAAAATGTCAAAAACTCATAACAGTCAAAAAGTAAATGAAAACTGTGATGTTTAAATCCAGGAAAAAATATTAACTGTCAATAAAAAATGAAAAAATTATGTCAAAATCTATTTTCAAATTATCAAAATTTAATATCAGTAAAAAAAAGAAATGCAAAAAATAATGATGTAAAACTGTATTATAAAAACATTAAAAACTAATAAGTCAATAAAAATGACCAAAAATAATGTCAAAATCATTTTTGTAAAGGTAAAAAATTATAACATTCAATAAAAATATGGAAAAAATTGATGCCAAAATCTATTTTTAAAGTCTCAAAAATTAATAAGTCGATAAAAAATGAAAAAAATATCAAAATTTATTTCTGAATGTCAAAAACTAATAAATAAGCAAAGAATGATATGTCAAAAGTGTGTTTGAGAAATTATTGTTAAGTTTTAACAAGTGCAAATTATAACACAATCTATTTTTTTAATTTTCTAAACCTAATATCAATCGATAAAAATCATGTTGAAAATGTCAAAAAATAAATATATATATTTGCTGATGACACCACTCTCAATAACAGGAACAAGGCAAAACAAATGAACACATATCAAAGGAAATGGCAGAAACACTAGAGGAAGACCTCTAATCTGTAGTGGAATGGGGACAAAGATGGATGGTGACATTCAATGCTGTCAAGACTAAGCTTGTTTCCTTCAATAATTACAAGAAACCTTCTCAACTACCAATAGCTATGACTAAAGTACTTCCTTTAAACTCCTCAGCCTAACGTTTATAAGGAACATGAACTGGAATAGATACATTGAGAGCATTGCCAAGGCTGCTGCAAAGAAGGTGGGCTCTCTCTACCGTACTAGAAAACTATTTACACCTGAAAGTATCCTATACCTCTGCTACTTATCTCCATTCGCCCATGTATGGAGTACTGTAGTCACATTTGGGCTGGTGCATCTGCTACTTATCTCTTACACCTTGACTGGGTGCAAAGGAGAGTCGCCAACCTGATAGGTCCTGAACTGTCATCTAGGCTTCAGCCTCTGCCCCATCAGCAAAATGTTGCACCCCTCTGCTTGTTCTACAAGTACTTTAATGGTGAATGCTCTGACCAACTACAAGCCCTTGTACTCTCCCGACAAACCCGACAAGGAGCTAAATCCCACCCCTTCACAGTAGAGATCCCTAGGTGTAAGAAATAGTGTATTCTCCAGAATTGCTAGACTTTGGAACTCCCTTCCGGGATTCTGCTTTCCAAACTGTACTGACATGCAGAAGTTCAAGTGTAATGCGAACAGACATCTTGCTACTCATCTCCTTTCATAATACCCCTGAAATTTATGCCCCCAATAATAGCCCCCTACTACAAAGTGGCACTGTGCCTTGTTTGGAGTGAAAATTGAAAAAAAATAAAAATAAAAATAAATAAATTCTGTCTGGGAGAAAGGGAAAATAAAATTATTAGTACAAGATTTATAAAAGGGGAACAATATGTCATGGACGTGCGTCAGAAGCAGAGATGCGTCATTGAATTCCTGGCAAAAGTGCATTAGGAATGGTGGTGACTATGTAGAAAAAAAAAAAAAATTCCAGAGCACAAAAGATCGCTCGTTTTAATTGTACCACTTCCATCTTCGTAATTCTTGGACGTTTTCAGTTTAGAAAAAAAAGGAGGCATTACTTTTGGAACTGCTCTTGTATGGTAAAGCGTGTTCCAGACGCCCATGCACAGCCATCGTTCATTGCTGGCAAAAATACATTGAGAATGGTGGTGACTATGTGGAAAAATAAATTCTGGAGCGCAAAAGGTCGATCGTTTTAATTGTACCACTTCCGTCTTCATAGCTTTTCAACGTCTTGAGTATAAAATAAAAAAAATAGGAGGCTTTACTTTTGAAACGCTCCTCATAGAACAATCTTTACAGAATGAAATGGTAAAAGACAGAAATAATGAAATAATATAAGCAAGCCATGTTTTCATGTTTTCACAAGCTGCTTCGCTTGACCTTTACTCCTGATCTTAAATGGAACACATACATTAAATCCGTTGCCAAGGCCGCTGGAAAAATAGTCGGATCCTTCTATCGATCCAGTAGATATCTCACTGCTGATGCACTTCTCTATCTATATAAGAGCCAGGTATGTCCTAGGATGGAGTACTCCACACTAATGTACTTGCAATAACCCTTATCCCTGAGTGACTTCTGGGCCTTGATAAGTGGTGATCACTGTGTAAAAAAAAAAAAAAAAAAAAAACTGTTGCCACATTTGGGCAAGAGCTGCTAGAAAAGACATCCTGCCTTGATAGAGTTCAAAATAGACTTCGTAGCCTCGTAGGGGATGTCCTTTTCTCTTCCCTGTAACCTCTATCTCACAGAAGAGATGTTGCGAGTTTGTCTCTGCTTTATCGTTATTTTCATGGCAAGTGCTCGACTGAGCTCCAATCTATGGTCCCCCCCTCGCCAAACTTTCACAAGAAACAACCGTCTAGCAGAAAACACTATCACTAATTCCCCCCACTCTTTATCTGTGCCTAAACCTAAACGTAGATTCCATGAACAAAGCTTCTTTCTTAGAACTGCACGCCTGTGGAATTGTCTTCCGTTTTCCTGCTTTCCAGCTGACTACAATATGGTTGTCTTCAAGTCTAACGTAAACAAGTTTTTGATGAGCCGTTCCATATAAGTTAACAAATTTACCGAATCTCCATTACTAACGATTACTATATTGTCCAATTTCTACTATACACTCTTTAACCCTTATCCTCGAGTGGCCTCTTGGCCTTGGTAAGTGGTGATGCCTATGTAAAAAAAAAAAAAAAAAAAGCCAGAATAAGTTTGGAAATTCAGATGGTGACTGGTTCCAGCTTAGTGTGAAAGAGATCTAAATCCGCGAGAGAAAGAAAGCAAGAAAAGTAATCCACAGGAAAGTTACCATTTATGAAGACCCAAAGGCTACTCGAGGATAAGGGTTAATGACTGTAAGGTGGTATTGTAGTAATCGTTAATGGTGTAAATTGGGTAGAATTTGATTATTTATGGGAACAACTCAACGAGAACTTGTTTACATTGGACTTGAAGGCTATCATGTCGTATTCAACCGGGAAGCTTCTTGAAAACATTTGTCATCAAGCTTTGATCTTGAGCAGCCTTTCATGATCATAGTAAAGCAATGGTCTTTTTAGCCGGTCTATAGAACCTTCCTTCAGAAAATAATTAGAACACTGCTGCTTGGCCCTTTTGTGCATCTTTTTCTTTTTTTTTTTTAACTAGGAAGTCACCATTTATCAAGGCCCGAAGGCCACTCGAGGATAAAGGGTTAATGAATGTAAGGTGGTAGTGTAGTAATCGTTAATGTTATAAATTGGGTAGAATGTGATTATTTATGGGGACGGATCAACAAGAATTTGTTTACATTGGATTTGAAGGCTACCATGTTGTATTCAACCGGAGAGCAGAACAGCAAAACAGTGTTCCAAAGGCAGGCAGATCTGGGAAAGAAGCTTTGTTCATAGAATCTGCGTTTAGAATTAGGCACAGATAGAGAGTAGGGGAAATCGTATATAGTGGTTGTAGTTAGGTGTGTTTTGTGAAAGTTTGGCAAGGGTGGGGTGTCACAGATTGGATTTCAGTCAAGCACTTGCCATGGAAATAGTAATAGAGCAGAGAAGGCTCACGACGTCTCTTCTGTGGGAAAAAGGTCGCAGAGAAGAGAAAATGGCATCAACTACTAGATTTTGAAGCCAGTTTTGAACTCTATTAAGGCAAGATAGGGTGTGCCAAGCAGCTCCTGCCCAGATGTAACAACAGTACTTTGTTTTAGGACATACCTGACTCTTATACAGGTAGAAGATTGCATCGACAGTGAGATACGTACTGGAGTGATAAAGTGATCCAACCATTTTTCCAGCGATATTGGCAACAGATTTGATGCATGTGTTCCATTTCAGATCAAAAGTGAAGGTCAGTCTAAGAAGCTTGTCAAGACATGGAACTTCCCCAAGACGAGAGCCATTCATTTCAATTGGGGCGTGATGGAGGTCAGAGCGATTATGATGAAAGGAAAGAAGCTTGGTTTTCGATGCATTAAAATTAACCAACCACAATCCTAACTAATTAAAATTAACCAACCACAATCCTAACTAATTAAAATTAACCAACCACAATCCTAACTAATTAAAATTAATCAACCACAAAGGAGGGAAAAAAAACAATAACATCAATGTTTGGTCAATAAGCTAGCACGTTCAGAAAGCCTGATATGGTAGGCCCAGGTTTAAATTATGTGTCAATGACTTTTATGTGAGTACAAAGTCTGGTTTACCGACTTCTAACCATTCTAAAAAGAAAAAGATATGATTTCTTAGCCACTTACCTCTTGGTATTCTTCCACGTCGACTTCAGGAATGACAGGAGATTGTGCTGCGATTTTGGAAGGGAAACTCCTGGCCCCAGGAAATTTCTTTTTAACTTTCCGCTTCATTCCTTTCATCGATTTAAACGATCGGCTGTGCATAGATTTCAGAGGATGGTGGACGTGCGGAAATGACATTCGACGGTGGTCTGCAAAGTTTTGAGGAAATAAAACAAAATTAAATAACGTCAAGAATGAGAGTTCAATATAGAAACGTTTTTATTTGAATAAAATAAAATACGCATCAAGTGCGCTTGAAACCAAATCACAACGTAATAGTAGGAAAATAAATAAATATTTAACTTGTTTGAATTTATCACAAGTGTGCTCTTTGTTTCTTTTTTTTCTTTTTCTTCTTCCTTAGCATGCTGTAAATTTGGTTGTGGTTGTATTTTGAATTGTGATTTGGTGTCAACTAAAATCTTCTTAAATTGGGACAGGAATGTTGGTTAGTCAAGTGGTTAAATATACTGCTGTTTTCAGAGTGATGCATGGTTGATCCATATATATGCATACGGTCCTGGTCAAAATCATAAGACCACTTAAGAAAGTAGGCGTTTACGCACATTATCGAATTTTTAATCAAACAAATGGTTGAAACCATTGCCAAATGAGAAAATAAACAAATATTTTACTTATATATATATATATATATATATATATATATATATATATATATATATATATACTAGCTGTACCCTGCCACGCGTTGCTGTGGCTCAAATTGGCACAATGGAAAAAGTTCCAAAATGAGAAAAAGCATGTTTCTTATAGGTTTAATTTTCCATTTTGCATGGGTACTCAGTTTTTGTTGTTCCATTTTCTTAGCTGATATCGAGATTTTCCGGTTTGGTGACTCTTGAATATGTAATATAAATTGTCCATGTGAAAAAACAGTCAGTGTGTAACTGTAAGGCCCACAATTGTAAAGATTGTTCCCTGTGCTTTGTTGATAGTTATTGCAAATGACAATAAAATTGGAAAGTGCAATTTGCTAAAGTGTAATGATGTATCCGGTGGAATCATAGGAATGCATGGAATGAAGATATATTCATCTGTGAAAGGTCCTGTTAAGATTGTTGTTTCTATGATATTGTTTGTTAATTTTTTTTTACTGCAAGCTATGTGCCATTGCAAAGCTTGGATTGGTTTATATTTCACAACATGATAATTAGTACACCAAATTTCAGTTGCAATGCATGCGGTGGCATCCCTGGCAAATATAGCTGTTGGATAATTAACCACTTTATCTGCTTTCACAACAGTGTCGATGGATTTGTATTTGACTACCTCACTTGGAATTTTACATTGAATAATAGCGTTAAGTTCATGGGCATCTTTGTATTGACCTGCAAGAATAGTTCATTCACTCAGTCAAATGGAATTCTTATAATTTGAATATCTGCAAAAACCTTTTAAACTAACTATTCTTTTAATGAAATAAAATTACAGAAATTACAGAAGTTAAAAGTCAAAGAATTTTGCCCTTAACTCTGATCAGCTGGCACTTTTTCGTACCCAATTTCCCACAAGTGATGCAAAAGTTTTTGTGCAGATCGAACAGTCGGCAACTGGACATGCATATTTTGAGTTAAGTTTAATAGCTTCACATGGAACAAAAAAGTAGAGTATTTGAGGCAAGCATTTATTTCATCTGCTGGTGTTGATTGAAGAATAACAGGTAACATTTGTCTGAAATCTCCTGCAAGCAATATTACTGCATTCCCAAATGGTCTGACGTTGCCACGCAAATCTTGCAAGGATCGACCAAGAGCCTCAAGTGATTTTTTGCGTACCATTGTGCATTCATCCTAAACAATAAGTTTGCATTTCTGCAATATTTTTCCCCATATTGGATGTTTTGGAGATGTCGAACATGAGATTTTTGAAAAATTGAATGTTTTAAAGTAGAATAAATAATTCTTCTACTTTGCAGCAAGGTCGCAGGTATTCCTCATGCAGCAAGGGCTAAGGCTATGTCATTTTGTTACCAAATGGCTGCCAAAATCAATTTAATTAGAAAGGTTTTACCAGTTACTTCTGGTGCTGTTCAAGGTAGCAGTAATTTCCAGATAACTTCTATTCTCACAGTCAGTAAATTAGGTGACTAAAATAGGATTTATCCATGTTTTGACAATGCCTTATTCACTGTAATTAATTTAGGAGACTAAAATAGGATGAGGAATTAGAGATGGACAGATAGAGAGGAAGATATATAGATAGAAAAGAGAAAGTGAGAGGAAAATAGAGAAAGAGAAGGAGATAGAGAGATAAAGGGATTGATAGATAAACAGAGAGAGGGGGAGAGTTAGAAACAGAGAGGGATGAGACAGAGAAAAGGAGAGAGATAGAGGGAGTTAGAGAGAGAAAGGGGCTCAAAGAGAGATGGAGAGGGTGATATAGAGAGAAATATAGATTGAGAGAGGGAAAGGGAGAGATGGATAGAGAGAGATATTAAGAGAGGAAGAGAGAGGGGGAGAGAAACAGGTGAACTACACTTCACCGTTTGTTTCCTCGTTCAGTAGGGAAGAAATCTTTCGAGACTGAGGCAATTTTAATGTTTTTTTATCATCCAGAGTACCCCTTTTTTTTTGGGGGGGGGGGCTAGATTTTCATCACATTAGAAACCGACCGGGTTATCTGTACTTTCACTTAACAAATTAATAAAAGAAAAACATATTGTAAAATTTGAATTTAACATGAAAATACTATTTTAAAAAATAGCACGATAACATAAGTGCATAAGTGCCACTTTAGGTACTCCTTGGGCCTTGAGTTCCATGGCGACCAGCATAATTATTTAATGGTCGCTCCCTTAGCCCCCCCCCTAGTCAAGGCTAATGCATGCGCACATAACATTTTTTTATTTACTGACGTTGGCTTAGTAACTAAACGATTTATTGATAATTTTGTAACCCTTAAACGCATGCCGGAAGATTTAAATTGGTTCATTATTGTTGTAATGAAAAAAAAAAGTGTCATTCAACACAAAACCAAAAACACATATTAATGATAAATGATTTATTATTGTATTCATTGTGAAGCGAGGTGCTCGCTGGGCAAAACAACAAACAGCTCACTTAAAATTAATTTTTCAAAAAACATTAATAAGAAAATAAATATTTAGAAAAATTAATTAAAAACAAATAATCAGACTTAGCTTGTTATAATAGGTGTGAATTTATTTGCCCTGGTGTATCACACTCGTGTTATTTTTAGTCCGAAAATAAAGAAGAAGAAATCCTTCCCGACCGGTCAAATATTTTTGGCGATAAGTTGGGATGAAACGATAAATTAATTTTCTTTAGAAAATTCGTTCGGGTAAGGAGCGGCGTGAATAGATCAGAAGAATGTCTTTTCTTTTTTGTGTGGTTTCACCATTGGAAACGAGACAGTGTGTGTCGCGCACAAATGACAGAGCGTGGCAGTAACACGTCTTACTCCTCTGGGGTGCGCGAGCAAAATGAGGGCGAGAGACTACTCGAATTTGGCGCCACGGCTTTTTTTTGTCTTTTTCTTGGAGCTCTCTGGAAACGGTGAATGTTCAATGTCACTGTCAAAATTAGTTCTGGGGTAGACGCTACAATTGAAATTTACTAATTTTTAAATAAAAAAGTAAAAAAAAAAAGTTAATAAAAAAATAGTTGCTTATGTGCGCATAAAAAACTTTTTTTTTTTTTTTAGATTAGGTCCACCTTGGAATCACCCCCCCCCAACCTCCAAATCTTAAGAACAGCTTCTGGAATAAACATCACTTTTGGAGGCTAATAAACACCATTTGGGGGGTGATATTATTTAAAAAAAAAAAGTCGATAAAAGTCGTCATTTAAAAAGAAATTTAAAATCAAATGTTTGTAAAAGTGAGAAATTATTAATAAATGTTTAGTAACATTTTTCGGTGCTAATGCAGAGTTATCCGCGCTATTTTTTAAATCGTGTTTTTTTTATTATTCCAACCAATCTTATATCGAAAAACAAAAAAAAAAACTCAAAAAGCAAGCGACAAACTTTTCTTTTGGCCTCATATAATAAAGAGAAAATGTGTAAATTAAAAAATTTGGAAGATAAACAAATGAATTATGTTTTTTTTTGTTTTTTTTTTTACTTACTAAACAGAAAATGAAATCTTTCGTCAATTCGTGGCTGTGAAATGAATCGAACCGGAAGTTCAGTTTTATCAACAGAACAGATTCGCAGTAACGGTTAAAAAAAAATATTTATTTTATTTAATATTTTAATAATTCGCGAGGTAAATTTATTTTAATAACATAAAAACATACCTCGACTCTAAAAATGGGTTGTCTGAAAATTTCAAATAAATTGGTAACGTAGAAATATGGTTTTATTCGTTTAGAACGAACCAACTTTACATTTTTATATATATAGATTATTCCTTAATTGGAATTCATTTTTTTTTTTTTTTTTGTTGGCCGAAACGTTGTGAATAAACAAAACCAATAAAAGATAAAAAAAACAACAACTAATAAAGATGAGAATAATACTCCGAAATAAAAATAAATTAATAAATATTTTACTTGTTTGAAATTGATCACAAATATATATATATATATATATATATATATATATATATATGTTTATTTTCCTAATATTGCGTTGTAATTTGGTTTCAAGCGCACTTGATGCTTATTTTATTTTATTCAAATTAAAACGTTTCTATATTGAACTCTCATTCTTTACGTTATTCTCGCGTTACCTGCACACAGGTCAAACAATTCAAAATACAACCGCCAGATACAACGCACGGCTCTATACAGACTTCTTTCTCCAAATTTACAACATGCCAAAGAAGAAGAAAAAAAAAGAAACAAAGAACACACTGATGATGGAGCATACCTCCGAAATATATTTGTTATAAATTTCAAACAAGTAAAATATTTGTTTATTTTCCTAATATTACGTTGTCATTTGGTTTCAAGCGCACTTGATGCGTATTTTATTTTATACAAAATTAAATCTTTTAATAAAATAAAAGAGAAATCATGAGGAGAAATCCTAATAAGTCAATAAAAAAGATATGTCAAAATTATATTAAGATAAAAATATTGAGCGATTTCCATAAAAAGAAAATAACCTAGAACAAAAAAGATATAGGAGAACTGATATTACAATTTGCTATTTTCATTTCTGTTTGCTTTTTTTTTTTTTAGTAAATATTGAAAATCAAGGTCGAGAGAACCAAGTATAGCTACTCCTCACTACTGGCCACTGAACTTTTGGTCACCCTTCTTACTCAACTGCAACCTCCTTGACCATTTCTTCTGGAGAGTGATTAAGACCAAGACCAACAAGCATACCCATAATATGGTTGACTCTCTGAAGGCTGCCATTGTGAAGGTTTTCACCTCTGTAGATTCATTTCACATCCCCTTTGATATAAGAAAATATATTCCAAAAATCACTTAAATTGATCAAGTAGTTTTACTTTTAAATATGGAAATCAAAATTTATGGCTCAACTATGAGCGACGATCTTGTGACACAATCTTAAAAACAGTTTGTTAGACTTTGGAATTCTCTCTGATTCTTGCTTCCTGGACATCTAATTTATAAAATTCACTATGTCTGTCTGTGCGTCTGTCTATATTTTCAAACTCTATCCCTTCGAAAACTAAAAATTGCAGAGCGGTGCTAGGGGCCTCAAATGATTGGATTTTTATGGATCGTTCTTTTATGGATCTTTAGCCGGTTAAAACAGTTCTTAAGCGGGTAAAAAATGGGGAAAAATTGAAAAAAGCATTATGCATATTGTGCATTCATCTTAGTTTATTTTTTATTTTTATTTTTAAATTTAATTTTTAATTTTAATTTTTAATTTTAAATTTAAATTTTAATTTTTAATTTTAATTTTAATTTTTTATTTTTATTTTAATTTTAATTTTTTATTTTTATTTTAATTTTAATTTTTTATTTTTATTTTAATTTTTCATTTTTCATTTTTTAATTTTAATTTTTCATTTTTTATTCTAATTTTTAATTTTTAATTTTAATTTTTATTTTTAATTTTAATTTTAAACTTTTATTTTTAATTTCTAATTTTAATTTTTAATCTTAATTTTTAATTAGTTCATGTACGTGTCCCGTTGGTACAGTGGTAACGTCACCAGCTTTACATGTTTCGGTTTCGATTCTAGCTGATGGCACCCAAATACCTTTTTTTTTTTACTTTTGAAATCCAGACTCTATAATAATAATGACGAAATCTGGACAAATTAAAATTTCATATTTAAACGTATTTTATGCCTGGGCAAAGCCTGGCGTAACCCCCACCCCCGCTAGTCTAATTTATAAAACTTACTATGTCTGTTTGTCTGTCTGTCTCCATATTTTAAAACTTTATCCCTTCCGATACTAAAAGTCACAGAGCTGCGCTAGGGGTCTCAAATGATTGGATTTTTTATCAACCGTTCTTTCATGGGTTTTTAACCAATTAAATTAGTTTTATACATTTTGTACATTAATCTTAGTTTATTTTTTTTATCAGTTCGTATATACATATTACGTTGGTACAGTGGTAACGTCACCAGCTTTAGAGATTGCAGTTTTGTTTTCGGTTTCGATTCTAGCTGATGGCACCCAAATACTTTATTTTTACTTTAGAAATCACATCTGTATAATAATATATACGAAATCTGAACAAATTAAAATATCATATTTAAGCGTATTTTACGAATGGTCAAAGCAGAGCGTCCCCTCCCCAACTAGTTACTGATATATAGATGTTTAAACATAATGTGAACAAACATCTTGCACTCAACTTCCTACAGTCCTCTTGTTAGACGTTAATCAAAATAGTAACCCCTTACATTCCAAGTGGTAATATGCCTTGTTTGAGGCAAAAAAGAGTTTAAAAAAAAATTTAAAAATTAGAAACCTACTCTTGTAGTCATCCTCTCCGAATCGGTGTTGATCAACGCAAACCTCTCCAATCGAGAGGGAGTCGATACTGAAACGAGGCGGAGTCTCAAACATCTTTGCGACTTCATCGTGTAGCGTAGATATGTGGCCCATACACTCTCCTCGATCCATCGTGGAAATGTGGGATATGAGGGGCTGCAATTCGACTTCTTCCTGATTGGCTGTGGGCTCTTTCGATGATCCCAATCCGGGTGCCTCATTAAGGGCTGTGTCGGACAAGGCAGACTCAGGATGGCTGCCAAGGCCCACCTTGAGACTACCATCTTCCATTTCATCCTGAAAAATGAAAAAGGAAAAAATGAGAGAAAGAAAAAAAAGATATATGCAATGATATTATTATATAATATTTACAGATAGAAATTATGCCGAAATTTATATAAATAAATAATACATTAATTAAAATTGCTATGGTCTAGAAGGATTTCTCCTCTTGAAGAGAAATCTATTCTGAAACTTCTTGGTCTTTCTTTTTCATCAAATCTTTCTTGGCGTTCATATTAGTGATGGGACGATTCCAAAATTTTTCCTGATTTGGATGCAATTATAGATTCTGTTCTAAATTTGTGATTCCGATACAATTCCCGATTACAATTCCTATTCTTTATAAATCTCTAAGTATTAATAACAAAGGTTGTTATTTTTTCCCTGATTACCATTGAATGTGCAAATATTTTCTCAAACAATTAAATATACTTGCAAGCGGTGATCTTTGGATGTTCGTGTCAATTTACAATCAATAAATGTTTATTATTTTATCATTACTACCAGCAGCGGAAGATTTTGCTTTAAACAAAATCAAATAAAAAAAAACGGTAAATTTTTAGATTAGGTCCACCTCCACAATTTTCTTTTAAATGACGACTCTTAAAGGTTTTCAACTATGCTGAATACGAAAATCGCATTGAAATTTTGCAGAAATAAGTAGTTATCGAGATATAAAAAGTTGTTTTATGCATTGTATTCTTTGGCGGCTATCTTTTTTACACATGTGCGTGCGCCATAAACAAATCTACGCACGTAACAAAGATGGCCGCCAAAGAATACAATGCATAAAACAACTTTTCATATCTCGATAACTACTTATTTCTGCAAAATTTCAATGCGATTTTCGTATTCAGCATAGTCGAAAACCTATAAGAGTCGTCATTTAAAAGAAAATTGTGGAGGTGGACCTAATCTAAAAAGAAAATACCAAAAAAACAAAGGAATCGTTTTTGGCATTGGAAAATAGGCACAAATTTGGAGTTCATATTAGTGATGGGACGATTCCAAAATTTTTTCTCGATTCATATACAATTACTGATTCTGTTCTAAATTCCCAATTTCAATAAAAGTATTGATTCCGATTCTTTAGAAATTTTTTTTACATTTAATTAAAGATTTGATCCTTTTTAAAAATGTTCAAAGAACTGTAACTAAGTGCTTTCCTTTTATGTATTTTATCTAAGATTTTGATAAACTGATTGTGAGATTTTTACAAGTTGGAATGATAAAACTGTTGCTCTAAAAAAGACGACATGATTCCATTTCCGTTTGATGAAAACCGATTTTCTTTTGTTGTTGCCGACCATCTACTAGTTGGCCAGTTGTGTACAAATCCCAAGAAGGATAAGAGCCTTCTATCATGTCTGAAAGTGACACAATATTCAATGAATGAGATTGGAGATGCGCCACTGTTAAACTCATGCTCTCTACTGATCCAATGTATGAAAACAGGACCATTGCCAGCACCCTCAAAATGCATCGCTTGATTGCCACGAATAACAGGGACATGCCCAGGATAATAAAAAACAAAGTTTTCGGCCACGGTTATGGTATTTGGTGTGGTTTCAAGTGAGGGCTACATCATGCCACGTCACATCTTCGAAATTGGCTTGAAAGTCAACACCAAAGTGTGCCTGGATGTGCTGAAGAGTGTGGTGATCCCCTGGTGCAATCAGGTGGCCGCTGGCAGACCCCAGATTTGGCAGCAGGACTCACCACTAGCCCACAAGTCCAAATAGACCCAGGCTTGGCTTCAGGAATACTACGACTTTGTACTCTTCTTTCATTGCCCCCCCCCCTCCCTCACTCCCGACTTGAACCTGCTGGACTACTTTGTTTGGTCATACGTTGAGAACATCACCAACATGACCTCCCACAACACCAAAGCCAGACTGATCACCGCCATCCGCTGAGTATTTGCTGAGCTCCCGCCAGCGCTTGTGGAAAAGGCAGTTCCGGACCAGTATTGAGAGTGATTGAGACTGAAGGAGGCTACATTGAATACACGTCAGCTCTACTACATAATCAGGTTACCTGAATTAATTTTTTCGATAAAAGTTTTAAAATAAATCTGTAGTGTTGTTTTCTTTAGGGCGACAACTTTATCGTTCCACCCTGTATATACTTAACAACATATCCATCATACTTTTAAAATCAATCAAACTAAAAAGATTTAATAAATAAAACAATGAGTTGAAGCTATCTGTAAAGAGACTTTTTTTTGTTATCCATCTATAATATAAATCTCACCTGTCTGTTTAAATGTATGTATGTATGTATGTATGTATGTATATCTAAAACTTTCGACAGAGGCAACAGATTTTCACAAGACCAGTATCATTTGGAAGCTCGACCCTTCGGATGACAAATATTGAAAAATTGGCCAAAAACATTAATTCCTTCACCCCCAACTGGGCACTTTTCTACAGGGAGGAGTAGCAAAAAATCGTTCCTTCATGACAATTTAGCCATATACGCAAGCGCAAAAAATGTTCTTTCTTGAATTGGTTTAAATATAAAAAAAACACTTAATTTTGTTAACGAGGTCATAACCCAGTTGGTATAGTAGCAGCGTCGTTATCTTAAGATTGCCCGTTCAAGCCAGGATATTATATATATTTTTTTGATTTTTAAAGTTTTAATATTGAAACAGGGTTATTTATGCCATTTTTGCATTCGTTTCTTTTCTTTTTTTCATCACGTTCGCTGTTTTTTTAAATTTTTGTTTTTATGATTTTTTAAAGTTTTAACATCGTTCACTTAATCTTTATTTTGCATCACGTTCATTGTTTTTTTTTGTACTATTTAAACAGGGTTATTACGTTCGCTTATTCCTTATTTACCATTTTTTAAAATTTACCTCCCCTCTCCCACACACACCCTTCAACACACCCGGGCAACGCTGCTAGTATATCTATAAAAGTGAATTGTCTGTGTGTGTGTCTGTCTGTGTGTGTGTACATTTCCCTACCAAATAACTCTGTCAATTTTCAGTCTACAGACTCGAGATTTCACATAAGGAGTATTGAGATTTGAGAAAATCTTTTTAATTATTGTTCAGCCAGAAATTTGGCTGTTAAGGGGTTAAAGTTCAATGATTTGACCTTTAAAAACTCTACCAAGCTCCTGCACCAATTTTGGGTCTAAACACTTGAAATTTTAGAAGTAGGTTATTTGATTTGAGCCCAAAACAATAAATATTAAGAGGTCAAAATTGCGGTCAAAGTTAACAAAACTTTGACCTCTCAGCCAATTTTTGGTCTAAACATTTGAAATTTTACATAAAGTGTATTCAGACAAAGGGCAAGCTTTTTAATCAGATTTTGGCCGAAAATTTGGCTGCCAAGGGGTCAAAGTTCAAAGATTTAACCTTTGCGATGTCTAGCAAACTATTCAGCCAATTTTGGGTCTAAACATCTGAAATTTTACATAAAGGGTATTCAGACATGCAGCAAGCTTTTTAATCAGATTTTGGTGAAAATTTGGCTGCCAAGAGGTCACAGATGAAAGAGTTGACCTTTGCAGACTCTACCAAACTTCTCCGCCAATTTTGGGTCTAAACACTTGAAATTTTTGATGTAGGTTACCTGGACATGAGTCAGACTTTTTAATATATATATATACATATGCACATAAAGTTATGAACAGTACATAGGGCCCGAGCAAAGCCGGGCTGAACTGCTAGTTTATCCATTGAACGTTGAATCCTCAATACAAGAATTTCACTCCAAATTTCTTTCACAAGTGATTTTCTAGTTTAATGTATCTGAACTTATTTAATATTTACACACACACACACACACACACACACACACACACACACACACACACACACATATAGAAGGAGAGAACTTGAATGCCTACTAGACACTATCCTCGAGTCTCCAAAATCTCTGTGTACAGAGGGTTGTCAGGAAAACCTTACATGAGGATACTTTTTCCCACAAGTAAACTCAATAACAGTATTTCTTCTAGGGAGTGATTGAGGTCAAGACCAATAAGCACACCCATAAGATAGTAGACTCTCTGAAGCCTGCCATTGTGAAGATGTTCACCTCTGTAGAATCATTTCACATCCATAACAAAGGGTTGGGTTCGAAATTCCAAAAAAATAGTTCCAGAGTTCGAGATACACCTGAAGAAGGCCGAAGGATGATACGGCCGAAACGTACTGGAAAAAACACCGAAGATGAGGAAGTGAGTGCGAAAAACGAAATCCATAATGAAATCACCTCATCCCAGAACTATAGACAATTAATATCCAATTGGTACGGACCCAACATTAGGATTGAATGGCGATGGATCGAAAAGTTACAACTGAAACTTGCACGACTATCAAACCATCTGATCTTCCTATATCGATGCCGAGGCTTACGACTAATACCAGCAGGGTTAAAAATACGAACATCAGTGGACTCAAGGCAGGTACGCAGAGTCATGGAAAGGGCAGGACACGCCCTCGTCTGAGAAAGAATACAATACACCCGCTGGAGTAAACAAGAACTGGGGAAGAAAGTCTCTAACACCGTAACATCGTTTCTCGGTAAAGTAACACAAGAATCGTACAGACAGGAATTTGAGAAGCTTAAAACACGCCAAATCCAGAAGCTCACGACGCTGAAGGACATCAAAAACCGACACCCGCCAGAGGAAACGGTACTGAATAAAGGTCTCAACTTCGCAACAACCACCAAATGCATTGCATACTTAGACATAATAACTCATATTGAGGAGGGAGCCTTGAGAATCCCCACGAGCCAAGGCAATGAAATAAGATGGAAAGTAAGACAAGTACTGGAGAAAGCCAAGCCACCCAAATCAGACATGACACGGGAAGATAAGCTGGCTATACGATCCCTACAGAGTGACAGCAGTATAATAATACTGCCAGCAGATAAAGGTAACGCCACTGTGGTAATGGACATGTCGGAATACTCTGAAAAAATGGCAAACCTAATTGCAAATGGTAGCTACGGTAAAATAAAGAAGGACCCAACTCTGAAAACCGAGAGGAAGCTGTCACAGATCCTAACTAAGAACAAAGAGAACATCACACCAGCGAAGTATAGACAGCTGGTCCAGCATTACAGTAAGCTAACACACATGTACGGTCTCCCAAAAATACACAAAGACGGTATTCCACTAAGACCAATAGTGAGCTGCCGAGGCTCAGCATTACATCTACTGAGCCGCTACCTTGTGGATATAATAAACCCATTGGCAGGCAAGTCAGCAACACATGTTAAGAATTCAGCCCACTTCACAGAACTGATCAAGGATGCACCCATCGGTTCGCTACAATTAGGGACAAACTAGCTGCGGACCCTGCCATACAAGAGCGCATGTGTGTACCATTGCCGAACATAATGGAAATAGTGGGGAAAACACTGAAGATGAGGAAGTGAGTCCGAAAAACGAAATCCATAATATATATATATATATATATATATATATATATATATATATATATATATATATATATATAAATGTTTTTTTATTATTACAAAATGAAGTGTGTTAACTTAATTCATTACAAATTGTTTCAATAGACAGGATAAAAATAATCCGTCCATGTCGTCAGAGGATTCAAGTTAAAAGGTTTTAACTTGAATCCTCTGACGACATGGACGAATGGTTTTTATCCTATCTATTGAAACAACTTGTAATGAATTAAGTTAATACACTTGAGGTTGTAATAATAAAAACATATTTGCTCTACTAACGTATTGAGCACTCTTTATTCTTGTTTTTTTACGACATATACCTCTTTATATATATATATATATATACTAGCAAAAGTACCCGTCGTTGACTGGGTTCAAAAACAGCCTACAGAAAATGGACTCTGATTTATGAAAGTATGATAGGTTATGAAAAGGAAGGGTTGTAAAGAGATAGCTTCGAATTTGGGGGGTATCAAACCAAAGCAAAATATGATGAAAGTAAAAATAAAATAGATAAACCCCATAATTTATTATACCATACCTGTTCACACTGAAACACTTATCACAATATTCTGTGGATCTATATAAAAAAAACCTTGTTAAACTTTGTGACATATTTCCATTCTATGGAGGTCAGGTGCGAACAAACACCCCATAATTTATTAGACCATATTTCTTCAAACTGAAACATAATCATCAAAGTATACTTACGCAGATAGATATGAAAAGTTTTTATTAAAGTTTGTGCCTATTTCCATTCTCTGGAGGCCAGGCGCGAACGCAGACCCCACAATTTTATTATACCATCCCTATTTAAGTTAAAACATACTTATCAAAGTATTATTATGTACATCTATATCAAAAACATTTGTAAACGTTTTTTTTTTTTTTCATTTTTAAATTTTTTATTTCCATACTTTGTGGACCAGGTGCGAATGCAGACCCCACAATTTTAATAAACCACCGTTCTGCCAGATCAAACATACCCATTCCTGTGTCTCGATACATCTTCTATCATTATATGTAATCAGTTTTTTAAAATAGTCAACCATATTCGTGACCAGACACACACACAGAGACATTCAGCTTCATATATATATATGGCATAATCACGTTGACATTCTGGTTCCAGTCAGATCACTGAAGTTAAGCAACATTGAATCTGGTCACTACGAAAATGGGTGACCATTTGGGAATTCCAGTTGCTGTATGGGCTCTCAGCTTCTCTCATCATTGTTTCTAGTCAGTCTTGGGCCTTTCCTTGCCACTGGACTCAAGCAGTGTTGATTCAGGAGAGGTGTGGTTGGAGATTGCACCACCTTTATTTCACAATTACATATGCAGCTACCCTAACAGGGGTACCCATTGTCTCTTGAGACTGAACAGAGGCATTGACTATATTCTTATATATAATCATCCACGGACAGACTGTTTTGCGGTATCACAACTCTTCATTACTGCAAGACTAGCACCCACCCCGAGCCAGGAATCGAACATATAACCATCAAGGTGATAGTCGGCAGTTCTTCCTCTAAGCCATCTAAATCATATCCCCAAAGCAAAGACATTGGAGTTAAGATTTATGAGCTTGTTTGGTTGTTATTAGGTTGGTGCAAAAACAACATCATTTATACATGTTTTCTAGATTAATTCACTGATATATATAGTCATCTTATATGTCTCGCTCTATCAATTAATGTTCGTTACCGTTTTCAATCTCTTCATTCATTTTTTTTGCAGGCTTTTCGACAGCATGGATAAAATTCAAATTTCACATAATTTTCTTGTTCCCGTTCAAACTAGGCTGAAAAGCTGCCAAGACAGCTTGTGATATCAATGATGCGTTTGGCCCAAGAACCACTAATGAATGTGTGGCACAATGGTGGTTCAAGAAATTTTGCAATGCTGACAAGAGCCTTGAAGATGAAGACGGTCGCGCCGGCCATTTGCGGTTGATAACAAACTTTTGAAAGCCTTAATTGAAGCCGATCCTCGCAAAACCACACGAGAAGTTTCTGTTGAACTCGAGGTCGACCACTCAACAGCCGTTCATTATTTAAAGCAAATAGGGAAGTCAAAAAAGTTGGATAAATGGGTGCCGCATGAATTGAACAATAATAAAAAAAAATCGTCGTTTTGAGGCGTCTTCTATGCTCCTTCTGTGCAACAAAAACGACCCATTTCTCAAGCGGATTGTGATGTGTGATGAGAAGTGGATCCTCTACGACAACCAACAACGGTTGGATGCCGGAGAAGCTCCACAACACTTCCTGAAGCCGAAATTGCACCAAAAAAAGGTTATGGTGACTCTTTGGTGGTCTGCGGCTGGTCTCATCCATTACAGCTTGAATCAGGGCGAAACGATTACGGAGTAGAAGTACTGCCAACAAATTGATGAAATGCACCAGTAGCTCCAACGTATGTGCCCGAGATTAATCAATATGAAGGGCTCAATTCTCCTCCCTGACAACGCTCGCCCACATGTTGCTCCTGCAGAAGCTGAACGAATTGGGCTACAAAATTCTGCCTCATCCACCATATTCACCAGACCTATCGCCAGCCAATTATCACTTTTTCAAGCATCTTGACAACTTCCTGTGCGAAAAATGCCGAATTGGCCTTCAATGACTTTAGCGCTTCCAGAACTGTAGATTTCTACGCTAATGGGATAAATGAACTTGTTTCTCATTGGCAAAAATGTGTCGATTCTAATGGTTCTAATTTCGATTAATAAAGTTTATTATGAAAGGAGTTATGATCTTTTGAAATTGAATGTGAAAAAACGATATTATTTTTGCACCAACCTCATATTACGGACTCAGTTTCCCTGTTCAGGTTTCCTTTTTGTAGCCATTTCAAAGTGTTTACGTTAGCCTCATCTTTTTTTAATCTTTATGAATCATCCGAGTAACTGTTTCTCTTCCCATTTTTCTTTACTCGTCCTATACCGTGTCTCTTCTGTTTCTGTTTTGTTTGTTTTTTTTTTTTTTCAGTGTCTTTGCTGCAGTAATTATTCTTTCAGTGTTCTGCATTATGTGTTTTTTTAAAATTCGTCTTTTGTGTCATTTACACAGCCACTATACAAACCAGCCTTCTTCCTCCACCTTTCCCTTTGACATAGAATCGGTCAGTATTATCCTTTGGGTGTAGTGCATTGTGAATAGTCATGCGTTTCTTAGTCTTCTGGTAGATATGCCTAAGTTCTTCTTTTGTCCAACCTATAAACGGTCCAGAATATCTTACTAGTGACACTGTCCATGTGTTTATACCTTTAATTAGGTTTCTACTATGTAGTTTAGATTCAAGGAGTTTTCTTGTTTTTCTGCGGTATTCTTTTCAATTTTCTCTTTCATTTCTATTGCTTTAATGGTGTCTGCTTCCAGAACTCCCAAATATTTGTAGCTATCATGTTCACCTAGTGCTCTCATCTCTGTTTGATTGGGCAGTACTATACCTTCTGTTGCTTCCAGTTTTCCCCTCCATATGATTAGTAGTGTGCACTTTTCCATATGGAATTTCATTTGGATATGCTGGCTGATGATTCTGGTTGTATTTATTAGCGTCTCTGGTTTCTTTTTGTTTTGTGTTAACAGTTTCAAGTCATCCATGTACATTAGGTGGTTCATTCTTTCATCTGTATTAGTGAACTTGTATCCGGCTTGACATTTTCTTAATATATTGTTCAGGGGTATTGTCCATCAGCTGTCTTCATGTTCTCATTGCATTTTCAATTAAATTGATAATCTTCTATTATCCATACTTGTGAGATCTTTTCAAACGTTTTCTTGTAGTCGATCTATGCCATGGCTAAGTTTTGTTTCTACTTTTTACCTCCTTCAGGATCCTTTGATCTATGTATAATAGATCATATGTTCCTCTTTTTCTTTTTTGGTATTTTTTTCTGTTCCTCGGAAAGTAGTCCACTATTATGAAGGAAATTATAAATTTGTTCCCTCAAATGTACATTATAGGTAAACATGTTATAGGCCTGTAGTTGTTGGGGATAGTTCCTTTTTCTGTATCTTTTTTGCTGTACATTCTGGCATGTGATCTTTGCGGATACATCTTTTCAGGTTCTGAATTAGTCTTTCATGCAGCGTTGTGAATTTATAGGCATGTATTCTGTTGCGACCTAGCGCTCTCGAGTTTGCCATTTTTCGTAGGGTTTTCTTGAGAGTGATTCCATTCTCTGTCCCTTCTTCAATTTTCTGTGACTCTTCTTTCATGTCTTCCAATCTCAACCTCTTTCCTTTATCATTATTTTCATGGCAAGTGCTCGTCTGAGCTCCAATCTAGGGTCCCCTCTCGCCAAACTTTCACGTAAAACGCTCATCTAGCTAAAACCACTATCAATAATTTCCCACACTCTTTATCTGTTCCTAAACCTAAATGTAGATTCCATGAACAAAGCTTACTTTCTTAGAACTGCACGCCTGTGGAACTCTCTTCTGATTGGCTGCTTTCCAGCTGACTGCAATCTGTCTTCAAGTCCAACGTAAATAAGTTCTTGATGAACCGTCCCCCTAAGTAACCCAATTCACAAAATTCCCACTACTTATGTTTACCAAGCTATTATCACATTGACTAATGTATACCCATTAACTCTTATCCTAGAGTGGCCTCTGGGCCTTGATAAGTGGTGATTCCTGTGAAAAAAAAAACAAAAAACATTCAGCATTTCTATTATGACCCTGTCATGCTTCCCTTATCTGGCTCATGTAACGTTTTGTTTCTGTCGGGACCGGTTGTTCTGTCCTTGTTTTTCCTTCATTAACATTTTAATAGAATTGGCTTTCATTATTTTTCTATTTTGCTTGCAATGTTCAGATTTGTATCTGTCACATCTTAATCTCTCTTCTTCTGCTGCTATTTTTTGCTTCAATTCTTACTATTTGTTGTTGTTTGTTGTCGTTTTGTTGTTCTTTTGTTGCTGTGTCAGCATTAACTGTGAGTCAGTAGAACCAGCTTCTCCAATTGAATTCTCTGCACCTCATATAGACACTGCCTAAGCATGTCAGTTTGAAGCTGCGGTTGATATCAGATCCAGCCAATTGCAGTTTCAGTGGCATACTCAGTAACGGTGAGAACTAGGACTATGACAACCGCATATTCTTTTCATTGTTTTGACTCTCGAGTGTGTATCCGTTGATATCTTATATGCTTTTAGAGTGATGTGGTTCTCAGTTGATTAACTGTGTCTAACTGTGTCGGATATATGCTCGAGAGTCAAAACAATGAAAAGAATATGCTGTTATCATAGCCCTAGTGAGAACACAGGATCAGATCGGCATTTTGCTTCATCGAGCTGAGCCAGATTTTCAGCTGACCACTGCATCGTTTCGTCCAACCCTGGAGTGGGGCTGGGTTGATGGTGGCATGTATGAAGTCATCTGGTGCGACTAAACCATCGGAGACGTCTCAAAAGAAGAGTCTGTTTGAGGGATGGTACCCAGCAATGCAAATGAAGGATGTGGCGTAGATATCGATGATCAGAAGTTTCCAGTCTGCACAGGTCACAAACTTGTACTGGCCAGGTTTTGCATCTGTAGGAGAATAATGCAAACAAGAGCTTGATATATTCAAATTTTTGTACCGAGTCTGATTTCATTTCTGGACCAGAGTCGGGTGTGAAGGTGGCAGAAGGTGACACGAGCATTGTTGATACGGTTGCTAATGTTCTCTTCACCTTGGCCTCTTGCAGTGATAATAGAGCCCAGGTATTTGAAACCTTGGACCTCTTCAAGGATTTCTCCGTCGAGGAAAATTGGTTGTAAATCGTTTGGGGAGAATCCAGCCGCTAGTAATTTTGTCTTTGCTGCGTTGATCTTCATTCCTATTTTTGAAGCAAAAGTCTGCATCTGGTTAATGGCTGCTTGGATGTCATTAAAGCTTTTGCCTAGGGTAGCTTTATCGTCAACATAATCGAGGTCAGAGATGCGTAGGTCATGGCTCACTGTGACATCTGGGAAATTGGTTAGAGAGTTGGAGTTGATCCAGTCAACAGCATAGTTGAAGAGTGTGGATGAGAGAACACAGTCTTGACGGACTCCCAAGCGTATTTCAAAGAAATTAGACTCTTGACCGTATGTGTTGACCTTTATGCATGTGGATAGGTAAACAGCTTTGATCAAGTTGAGCAGTTTCGACAGAATGCTATCTGCCTGCATTATCTGCCAAAGAGCTTCACGGTTGACCGTGTCAAAGGCAGCGGCAAAATCGATCAAGCACACAAGTGTTTTCTGCTGAAAGCTCCAGTGATGTTCAAGGATTCGGCACAGCATAAAAATCTAATCTGTGTAGCTGCAGCCTTGATGGAATCCGCATTTGTTGGTTCTGGTTCTGGTGTCACGTCCTCTCTGGAACCTCTTCAGTAATAAAGATGCAAATATTTCGATGAGGCTTATTCCATTGTAGTTATTGCAGCAGCATTTGTCTCCGTTTTGAAGAAAGGGAGCAGAACTGCGTCACTCCAGTCTTCGGGAAGGTCCTCAGTTTCCCACACGTGAGAGATGATCTGATGAAGAACTGAGTTGTGCACTTTTAAAGATTTCAGCAGGGATGCCATCCTTTATGGCCGCTTTGTTGTTTTTTAACTTTTTGATGACGTCTTGAATTTCATCTTGAATTTCATCAAGCATTGGAGTAGAGCTGTCACATTCGTGTGTATTTGGAGTGTTGATCAGGTTCAGTTGTGTGGTGTTGCTATCATGCTTCCCTGCAGCCTCTTTCTCACAGAAGAGATGTTGCGAGTTTGTCTCCGCTTTATTGTTATTTTCATGGCAAGTGCTCAGTTGAGCTCCAATCTATGGTCCCCCCTCCCTTGCCAAACTTTCACAAGAAACACCCGTCTAGCAGAAAACACTATCACTAATTCCCCCCACTCTTTATCTGTGCCTAAACCTAAGCATAGATTCCATGAGCAAAGCTTCTTTCTTAGAACTGCACGCCTACGGAATTGTCTTCCTGCTTTCAAGCTGACTACAATATGGTTGTCTTCAAGTCTAACGTAAACAAGATTTTGATGAGCCGTTCCATTATAAGTTAACAAATTTACCAAATTACCATTACTAACGATTACTATATTGTCCAGTTTATGCGGTAGATTCTTTAACCCTCATCCTCGAGTGGCCTCTTGGCTTTGATAAGGGGTGATGCCTATGTGAAAAAAAAAAAAAAAAAGTAGTCGCTCCATTGTTGTATGCGCTTATCAAGATTTGAAATGAGTTTTCCTTGTTGGTTTAAGATCACCTCCCTGCTTTCCTGGAACGGTTTGATGATGAACTGGAGAATACTGTGAAGCTTTCTCGTGTTTCCAGCAGATGCTGCATGCTCCCATATCTTTGAAAATTTGTGTCTATTTCTTGTTAAGCCTCTTCCTGCTAGCCAGATTACTACTTTACCATTCCCTTTTAGTTGCTTTATTTATATTGTTTTTATTATTATTATTATTATTATTATTATTATCATTATTATTATTATTATTATTATTATTATATATTATATATTATCTCAACTATTATATAAAAGGAATTTTGTGTGTTTCTGTGTGTGTGTGTTCATTCCCAGTGGACGCAAAAACGTCTGGACCGATTTTTGTAAAATTTTACACAAAGATGCTTTATGTATCTGGCAGTGTTCTTAGATAGGTTTTGCATTGGAATGTCTTTGATAAGTGCCAAAATAATCCAATGAAAAGAAGGAACAGACGAGTTTGACCAAAGTTAACACCTTTACACAGCCTAACATCACAAGTGCATTTCAGAAGTCTTATTATTGCAGAAGCCGAAAGGCCCGATGTATACAATCAACAGTAGGTTCTTTGATATGACAGGGGTGCATTTGAAACGAGTGTTTCTGCCTAAAGCACAATTGTGCTATGATACTTGACGCTTTTATTTTAAACTTAAATTCAAGCCATTATAACTGCACAAGCAGTAAGGCCAGGCATATAAAATCAACAGTAGATCCTTTGATATGACAGGGGCGAGTGCGAAATGAATGTTTCTGCTTAGAGCACAAGTGAAGCATGATACTTGACTTTTGCATTTTAAACTTTAATTCAAGCCGTTATATATATATAAACAATTTTATAAAATCAGCGGTAGGTTCTCTACAGTACAATGTAGACTACAATGTATTGTGAACAGTCACTGCGGAGAGGCACGTAAAGCTTCCTCCTGGTGCACTGTGATGGGTTCACAACTAGAGCAGGCAATCAATCGATTTGACTGAAAAATAGGCGATTTCACCGATTTTGATGACAATAAAAATATGGGAGCGTGAAACATTTGTTGACCATCATTTAATCCCAGGCAACGTCGGGTGTCCTTGCTAGCTATTATTATTTATATTATTATTATTATTACCGCATATTCCGGCGCATAAGGCGACCATCAGATAAGACGAGATACAAAACTGGAGCAAATTTTAATAAATTTATCATATATCGGTTGTATAAGACGACTGCTAAATCACGAAACCATGTTTGTTTAGCCTGGGTTAGAGATTGCAACACCCGGTATCTTATGAAATATTGGTTTTTAAAGATGATTTTTTTACTTTAAAAATCGTCTTATACGCCGAAATATGCAATATTTATACTCACTAAGAGCTCTCACACAATTCCTCATCAGAGAAGACTCACTGGTAATGACTGGTTCTGTTCCCCGGAATCTGGGTGACAATAAGTTTCCCTAGATTTCCAGTACTCATCACCTCTTTTGATGACCATTCCAAATCATATTGTCTTATTGCAACAGCCGTTTACTATTTATTTCTTGCTGACAACGCTCAGTGGTATTCACTGGTACATTATTATTATTATTATTATTATTATTATTATTATTATTACTATTATTATTATTATTATTATTATTACTACTACTACTATTACTATTATTATTATTATTACTATTATTATTATTATTATTATTATTACTACTACTACTACTATTACTATTATTATTATTATTATTATTATTATTATTACTACTACTATTACTATTATTATTACTATTACTATTATTATTATTATTATTATTATTATTACTATTATCATCATCATCATCATCATCATCATCATCATTATTATTATTATTATTATTATTATTATTATTATTTGCTCTCAAAGTCATAAAGCTTTCTATTCTAATAGTTTCTTCCCTCGAACAGCTAGACTTTGGAATTCCCTTCCTGCTTCCCTGGCTGTACTGATATGCAGAAGTTTAAATGTAACATAAACAAATATATTGTTAATCTCTCCTAGACATGGTCCCAAATAGTAGCCTCCTTACGTCCAAATGACGATATGCTTTGTAAGGGGAGAACATGAGTTAAAAAAAAAAAAAGAAGGATTTCTCCTTGAGAACAACCTATGGTGTTCCCTGGAAGCTGAGTGACAACAAGCCTCCCCAGATTTTCCAATACTCTCCACCTCTTTCGATAACATTTGCAAATAAATTTGCATTATCGCAACAGCTGCTTGTCATTGATTTCTTGTTTGCAGCAGCCATTGGTTTACTAGAATTTGAGTAGCAATAAGCCTCCCCAATGTCCCAGTTCTCTTCGCACTTATACAGTGGAGGTCTGGTCAGTGCTCACTGCTCAGTCTTTCGTTCCTCCTTGACTACTTGGCTATTCGGTTTCACTCTGTTTTTTTTGGGGGGGGGGTTATGAGGAGATGGGGGGGGGGGTAGAGAACTCATAGGTATGCAGCTTTAATGTTCTTGGTTCCATTAGCGCCTCATGTTTTGTCTCTGCAGCAGTTTGTCTTGTCTGTGCTTAATGTGTGTTAGTCTCCACATTCAGCTGTTTTCATTATTATTATTATTATTATTATTATTGTTATTATTATTATTGTTATCATCATCATCATCATCATCATCATTATTGTTATTATTATTATTTTTATTATCATTATTGTTATTATTATCATCGTCGTCGTCGTCGTCGTCATCGTCATCATCATCATCATCATCATCATTGAGAATGTGGTCGGGCTTTTGGAGATAAGTATGGCTCAATGGAAAACGGAGCTGACAGCAAACAGAGAGGAGATGGGGCACGTTGCCATTAAACGTGGGATATTTCAAGGAGATTCGTTATCGCCACTTCTTTTTGTAATGATAATGATGCCACTGAGCATCCTCTTGAGAAAAACTGGGGTATAACTTTGGATCTGGTGAAAGACGCCTAAACCATCTACTGTTAATGGATGATTTGAAAATATTCGGTAGAAATGAAAAGGAAATGGAGAGACTGGTAGAACTCGTGGGGACATACTCAGAAGACATTGGGATGGAGTTTGGGATTAGTAAATATGCAGTGCTGGTGATGAAAAGAGGAGTAAAGGTTCATTCGAATGGAATAGTTCTGCCAAATGGAGAATGAAAGAAATAGAAGATACAGGATATAAGTATTTGGGAGTGCTGGAGGGTGTAGGCATCATGAACAGAGAAATGAAGGAGAAAGTCAGGAGAGAGTATCTTAGAAGAGTGAAACTAATTGCAAAGTCGAAACTGTATGGAGGAAACCTAATGAAAGCAGTGAATGCATGGGCAGTCAGTGTTTCGAGATACAGTGCAGGAATTTTAGAATGGTCTGACAAGGATTTACATGCTATGGATATCAAAACAAGAAAAGTTTTAGCAATGTTTGGTATATTTTACATTCGAAGTAGCGTAGCAAGGCTGTATCAAAAGATGGTGGGAGAGGATTGAAAAGTGTAAAAGATTGTGTTAGAACCGAGGAGATGTCATTGAAGGAGCATGTGGTTAGAAGTGAGGAGTGGATGCTTAAGGTTGTGGCCAATGAACTGGAGGTATGTGAGACCAAGGCTGATTATGTGAAACGTATGGATAGAGAAAGAGTAGAGGAACTAGCTAGGAAGAAAATGCATGGAAGGTTCTTCCAGGATATAGCAGAAGTGGCTGATGAAAGATCATGGCAATGGCTTAGAGCTGGGTATCTGGCTAAGCGTACTGAAGCTTTTTTTTGTGCAGCACAAGAGCAGGCATTAGGAACACGATTGTTCAAAAAAGTGGTTCTAGGAGAGGAAGTTGCTGCAGAATGCTGGATTTGTGGTAAGACCTCAGAGTCAATTGCGCACCTTGCAGCAGGGTGTAGTGGACTGGCCCAGAGAGAGAGTACCACAAAAGACATGATCGCATGGGACTTTGGATATATTGGGAGGTGTGTAAGTGGTTTGGGGTGAAGTGTGCTGGAAAATGGTTTGAGGAGGTGTCTGATGAAGTGAGAACAAGTGAGGATGGCAAGGTAGAGGTATGGTGGGACAAAATTATCATAACGACCAAGCAATTGGAGCATAACCGTCCGGATTTGGTCGTCATTGACAAGGTCTCAAAAAACTGGAAGATTGTAGACTTTTCAGTACCCTGGGACAGGAATGTGAGAGAGAAGGAGAATGAGAAGTGGAGCAATTATGCTCCATTGGACTTGAAGATAAGGCGTATACACGGGGTTAAAACACAAATAATCCCGGTCATAGTTGGTACACTAGTAGTAGTATCAAGTCGTCTGGAAGGACAATTGAAAAAACTACAAATCCCTGGTTTTAGGCGGCCTTCAGACCTCTGCAATTATAGGTACCACCAACATCCTTCGGAAAACCCTTGATCTTTGAAGCTCCTGGTTTGAAGCTGGGATTAAGGGAAATCCTCTGGAAATGAATCCCATCCCTTTCCAGAGAGACATTGATAAACGAAATCAGAATTATTATTATTATCATTATTATTATTATTATCATTATTATTATTATCATTATCATCATCATCTACTCACTGGGAGTTCTCAGACTGGTTATCATTAGTGACTGCCCATAGAGTGCTGTTCCCTAGAATCTGAGTGACAAAATCTTCCCAGATCTGCATACAATCTACATCTTTCAATCTGGGCAGGAGCTGCTAAGAAAACCTTATCCTGCCTTAATAGAGTTCAAAATAGACTTTGTTGTCTCGTAGGAGATGCCCTTTTCTCTTCCTTACAACCTCTTTCTCACAGAAGAGACATTGTGAGCCTGTCTCTGCTTTATTGTTATTTTCACGGCAAGTGCTCGTCTGAGCTCTAATCTATGGCCCCCTCTTCACCAAACTTTCACGAGAAACACTCGTCTAGCTTAAAACACTATCAATAATTTCCCCTACTCTTTATCTGCGCTAAACCTAAATGTATATTCCACGAACAAAGCTTCTTTCTTTGAACTGCACACCTGTGGAACCCTCTTCCGTTTGCCTGCTTTCCAACTGACTACAATATGGTCGTCTTCAAGTCCAATGCAAACAAGTTCTTGATGAGCCGTTCCCCTTAAGTTAATAAATTTACGGAATCTCCACTACTAACGATTACTAGGATTTTGATACTGTACACTCTTGAACCCTTATCCTCGAGTGGCCTCTAAGCTTTTTTTTTTAAAAAAAAGTTGCAAATGATTTTACATTATCACCACATCCATGTACCATTGATTTCTAAATGAAATAGTGTTAAAGATTTGATTTGATTTAAAAGCATAAAAAACATGCTTTTATCTGAACAATATCTATCGATTGATCCCTCTTGGGTGCCGCACATCTTTATCAATATTTGATTAGCAAATAATCGCATCTCCTTGATTTTCTTAATATTTCCATGTTTGCTTGCATCCTCATCCTCACACCCAGAGAAAAGAGGATGAAGGTTTTCATTAAAAACATGCTCAAAGCTAATCAATATTTAAGTAGCAAACAATCAAGTTGCTAATCGAACCTAATCAATAATCAATTAACAATCAGTTCTTTATATTTCCATGTTTACATGCATCTTCATCTCGACACACTATTATCGGAAGTGGTAAAATATGTCGCTAATAATGACTTTGCATTATTGCAACAGCCGTTTGCCATTGATTTCCTTCTTCTTCTTCTTCTTCTTCTTTTTATTATTATTATTATAGCTACATTTGTTTTACAACCACTACTCTATCGTGTAGGCTCACCATGCACCTTATATTCACTGTTTCAATGTAATTTGTAAAAAAGAAATTTCTGTTTCTTGTTAAGCCTCTCCTTGCTTTTATTCACCTCAAATAATTGACACTGCTATTGCAATTATTATTATTATTAATATTATTATTATAGCTACATTTGTTTTACTACTACTACTATTTCATGTAGGTTAACAATGCACCTGATAATTGTGTACGTACGTCTCTATCTATTTATATGTGAATCTATCGATTGATCCCTCTCGGGTGCCATACATCTTTATTAATATTTCATTAGTAAATAATCGCATCTCCTTGATTTTCTTAATATTTCCATGTTTGCTTGCATCCTCATCTTCACAGAGTGAAGAAAAGAGGATGAAGGTGTGCGTGAAAAACATGCTTGAAGCTAATCAATATTTAAGTAGCAAACAATCAAGTTGCTAATTGCAGCTAATCAATAATTGATTGGATTCGATTTATCTGTTTTGTACATGATCAAACTATAGTGGTTTTATTTAACGCTAGAGACAGCACTAATTATCGCCAGAGTAGGTTATGCCTGCCAGGGATTGAGGAATAGCGAGGGTTGAAATTTATAGTTTCAAAAACGGTGTGTATCTATCTTTCTATCTATATATAAAAGTGAAAATGTGTGTGTGTGTGTGTGTGTGTGTGTGTGTGTGTGTGTGTGTAAATTTGCCTACTAAATAACTGTCAATTTTCAGTCTAGAGACTCGAGATTTGACATGAGGAGTATTGAGATTTAGGAAACTCTTTTTGATCGTTTTTCGGCCAGAAATTTGGATGTTAAGGGGGTCAAAGTTTAATGATTAGACCTTTGAGAACTCTACCAAACTCCTCCGCGAATTTGGGGTCTAAACACTTTATATTTTTAATGTAGGTTACTTGGACATGGATTAAACTTTTTAATTTGATTTGAGCCCAAAAATGTAAATGTAAGATGTCAAAATTGGGGTCAAAGGCTTAAAAAATTTGATCTCCGCGATCTCTACCAAATTACTCAGCTAATTTTTGGTCTAAACAATTGAAATTTTAAGTAAAGTGTATTCAGGCATAGGGCAAGCTTTTTAATCGGTTTTGGGCCAAAAATTTGGCTGTGAAGGGGTCAAAGTTCAAAATATTTGACCCTTGTGGTCTCTAGCAAATTATTTAACCAATTTCTGAGCTAAACATTTGAAATTTTACATAAAGGATATTCAGTCATGCAGCAAGATTTAAATAAGCTTTTGGGCAAAAATTTAGTTGCCAAAAGGTAAAAGTTGAAAAAGTTGACCTTTGCAGACTCTACCAAACTCCTCCGCCAATTTTGGGTCTAAATACTTGAAATTTTAGATGTAGGTTACTTAGACATGGGTCAAACTTTATAATATATATATATATATACATATGCACATAGTATTATGAACAGTACATAGGGCTCGAGCAAAGTAGGGCTGAACTGCTAGTATATATATATATATATATATATATATATATATATATATATATATATATATTCCTGTGGAAATATTTTTATCCACTTATATTTCATTATATATATATATATATATATATATATATATATATATATATATGTATATATATATATATATATATATATATATATATATATATATATATATATATATATATAAAATAAAAATTACAATAAGTTTACTAAGGTAATCAAAATGGTAAACTTAAAATATATTATAAATATTAAAGAGTTAATATTTACAAGTAAAGTAATCTCAACCAGATGTAAAAGCTCAATAAAACCGAAAAGGAAATAGATCTTATAATATGAACAAATGATTAATAAAACATGTTAAAAGACATCTTGAAAAAGAGTTAAAAACATATTTAATTTTAAAAAAGGAAGCATAAGATAAGTGGATAGTCCTTAATCCGTGGAGTTTCGAAGAAATACTCTCCTTCTCATCAGAGGGCAGGAATTAGCAAAATGCGGGATCGGATTTTGCATATAAAAGTATTTAATGAAACTACAAGTAAGTCACAAATCTTACTTGGTTAAAAAAAAAAATCCTTTTTTTAGAAGCTAAATCTAATTTCAGAACATATAATGAATAAATGACAAAAGTCTATATTTCACATTTCAAGATGCTAACCATCTTACAATTTATTCCTTTAATTCAGTTGACATTTACTGAATGGCAACTGAATTAACAGAATAAATTGTAAGATGGTCAATATCATGAAGTTTGGAATATAGACTTTTGATATATATCAAAAGTTTATATTCCAATATATATATATATATATATATATATATATATATATATATATATATATATATATATATATACGGCACAATCACGTTGACACACTGGTTCTCACCAGATCACTGAAGTTAAGCCACGATGTGCCTGGCCAGTACCAAACAAGTGACCATTTGGAAAGGCTAGGCGCTGTATATACAGCGCCGATTCGTAGAAATTGTCAGGTTTAAATTTGGGGGTGCATTAATTCACTGGTAGAGATGCACTCCCAATCTTTGTTAAGACATGCATCTAAGAGAAGTTAACTGTGATGTAAAAACCCGCGTTGTACTGTTTGCTTTGTCTTGTAGCACCGACAAGGACTAGCAGTAATAGCAAAAATGTGGTTGGTTCTACACAAAGCCTTCACCATTATAAACAAATTATCTGTGTGGATTTCCGAACAACTAAGTTGTTGGGGGGGGGGGATCTCATACGTCGAAATCAACAGAAGAGTCCATTTTTTTTTATATATACCGTTTTTGGAACCATAAATTTCATACATATATATATATATATATATATATATATATATATATATATATATATATGTGTGTGTGTGTGTGTGTGTGTGTGTGCGCATATATGTATATATATATGTGTGTGTGTATATATTTATATGTACATGTATATAAATATACATAGATACATTAGCGTTTGTTTATTCAAACTTCATTTAAAAAGAATTACTTTTCAAAATAAAAATGTATTGTTTGAACCAAACAATACAATGTTTAAATTAATGTCCTTTATCCACGGATTTTCAACGTAAGTACATCTCCTCAGAGGAAAAACACTAGCAAAATATTAATATTGGCTCGAAATTATTTTGCTAAATAGCACATACGGAGAAAATATTAAAGATTAAATGCCTTTAAGAGTCATAGAGAAAAAGAATGAGTGTTGAAGCAAAAAAAAAAAAAAAAAAGAATATGATAATTGGTATCCAAATAAAGTATTCATCTTTGCAAAAATAGGATTTTAAACAGAAAAATGGTTCGCCTTTTTTCTTCTTGGCCTTCGAGCCAAGGTCTATTTTCTGTTATCAAAGTGTAGTATCTGTTCCGGCAGATACTGCACTTAAGATAATTTGTAGTCAATGGAGGGGAAACCCTCTATACTGGGACAATTATTATTTTTGGTAACCAAAGTGCCCCCTTTTTGCCTACTTTAAGGGGAGCTGGTTTTTACCTCACATTAAAAACGGCCTTGTGCCTAATTTGCTCAGTGGGGGAGCAAATAAATACCAATAAATACCATCTTTGCAAAAATAGGATGGTATTAATAAGTTCCATATTGTTTGAAGATTGGCAGAATGTAGGTAAAAAACAAATGTCTCTGGTAAGCATTCAAAGCAGTGGGCAGCAATCCTTTGCGAATATAATTAATCTGCTTCATTTTTTTCGTAGTATAAGACAGCAGTAGTATGTTCCTTTGCATAAATGTAAATCCAAATGGTCATGGTTGAAGTTCAATTTTGTTAACGGCCATAATAAAATATAATTGTTATATTTTTATAATTCGGATTGGATTTACATAAATATCCGGGAAATAGTACAGCAGTATACATATTTACATATCAAAGGCCTTCGATAAGGTATGGCATAAAGGCCTACTTCACAAAATTTCCAGCTACGGTATAACTGGAAATGTTTTCTCAATTATTAAATCATTTCTCTCTGATAGGCTCATAAGAGTAGTGGTTAAATGGGCAGAAATCAGATACCCACAGTATTAATGCTGGAGTCCCTCAGAGGTCCATCCTGGGCCCAACTTTCTTCCTGATCTACATTAATGATCTCCCAAAACACATACTTAAATCATTCGTTGACATCTATGCTGATGACATGACCATCTATGGCAACACATCAAAGGCTGTAAATGATAAAGTTCTCTCTAATTCTCTCTCCTCTGATCTTGAGTTTGGTTCAGTAGGGGAAGAGGTGGCTGGTTACCTTTAATGCATCTAAAACCAAACTCCTATCTTTACATCATCAATGCTCTCATCCCCATCTGGCATCAATTGAAATGGATGGCTCTCGTCTAGGAGAAGCCCCATGTTTTGATAAGCTTCTGGGGTTGTCCTTTACTCCTGATCTGAAATGGAACACGTACATCAAGTCTGTTGCCAAGGTCGCTGGAAAAATGGTAGGATCCTTCTACCACTCCAAAAGATATCTCACTGCTGATGCAATTCTCTATCTATATAAAAGCCAAGTACGTCCAAGGATGAAGTACTGCTGCTACATATGGACAGGAGCTGCTAAAAACAGCCTATCCTGCCTTGACAGAGTACAAAATAGACTTTGTGGCTTAGTGGAGGATGCCCTTTTCTCTTCCCTGCAACCTCTCTCCCACAAAAGAGATGTTGCGAGCCTGTCTTTGTTTTATCATTACTTTCATGGGAAATGCTCATCTGAGCTCCAATCTCTGGTCCCCCCTCGCCAATCTTTCACAAAAAACACCTGTCTAGCTGAAACCACTGTCATTAATTTTCCTCACTCTTTATCTGTGCCAAAATCAAAACGTAGATTCCATGCTTCTTTCTTAGAACTGAACGCCTGTGGAACTCTGTTCCGTTTGCCTGCTTCCCAGCTGACTACAACTTGGATGTCTTCAAGTCCAACATAAACAAATTCCTCATGAACCGCCCCCTTAAGTAAGACACTTTATAAAATCTCCAAAAATAACGATTACTACGATATTATCCCATTGATTACTGTACACGCAATAACCCTTATCCTCGAGTGGCTTCTGGGCCTTGAAAAGTGGTGACTACCATGTAAAAAATACAGATCTATGCATATATATATATCCTTGCATCTTTTGACTCGGATAAACCAGCATGTTCCATCGAAGATCAGACAAGGGAGGATGGGGTCTGGTAGTCTCCCTCCTTCTGCAGCCCTGGACTCTGCTATTGGCCAGCATTTGGTTGACAACCCGTGCTGTGCCGATAAATATAAAATAGATTGGTTCGAGGTGCTACATAGAGCGTACTCCAGAAACCATTTAAAGATTTTGGAGTCTGTCTCTATTGCGGTGTGGAAACCTTCTCTGTGCCGGCAGAAAGAAACATCAAACGCATTGTTTCTCTTTGGGGAACTTTGAATCTTTTCTCCCGCTTTTTTCCCCCCTCCCTCGTTGTGCCAATATTTTAATCGTTTTTAAACGTTAATAAACTTTATTTTAGTGTCCCCGTATTTTTGGCACATTCAATAGTTCCCCATCAGAACTCTTTACTTTCGACATAGTATTATTATTTTACGCTATCGATTTTCTCCTGATGAGATGATAGCTGAAAGAGCTCTTGAGAGACTTCCGCCCATTATATTTAAAACTGTGTGTGTGTATATATATATGTTGCTACAAAAGCAAAATTTGCAATGAAAATATTAGGTCATCTTCGTCACAAGGAGTTAATATTAGGAAGTTACGTTAAATGTTGTGAAAAATAAGATTTGATTGTATGTAGATACTTGCGGATTGGGACCTGTGTTGAGACATTAACATGGAGAGTAAGGAGTAGGGGGTTATAAATTGAGATAAAGATTGTATGCTGGCCGCCCTAAATCTTAAACATACTAGTGTGTATAGGTTCAATTAGCAGGGGAATGTGAATTTGTACATATTCCTGCCAAAAAAAGGTTTCAGATTTAACCGAGTTATTCAGTTATAAAAATGCTTTTGAATTTGACGAGAATTTTTATATATATTTTATATGTATATCTCCGCCCTACCCTACATAAAGCTGTTAAGAGATAAGGAAGAAAAGGATAAGACACAAGGGAGAAAAGAAAAAAAGAAAAAAAGGAAAGAGAGGAAGAATGGAAAAAGGGAAAGAGGAAAAATGAAAATGGGGAAAACGATAAATAATTTATTGGTGGTGATTCTAAAGCATGTCTTTCTTCTTCCTACTCTTACCTAATCCTCGTCCACTCCCCCCACCCTCACTCCCATTTCTCATCATAACTTTTTTTTATACTAGAGAAGCTTTGGAAGTTGTATAGCAATAATAATATTGTACAGTAATAATAAAAAAAATCTCAAAATGTATATACTTAATTTATCTCCATGCTTAGATATAATTATCTACTCTATTTGTCATAATGATAATTAAAAATAAAAAGTAATGAGGGATGAACAAGTTGGTGACTATGATGTTGATGAGAATTGATAATGATAATCTATATATTAATACAATAGTGTGTGTGTTATTTATTTATTTTGTGTATCATGCTTATATCCAAGTCATTTAATTGTTATGGACTTTTATATCTTGTAATAAATAATTTTACCAAGAGGTCTTCATAAATTTTGGTTTCGTTTATAGCTGATGGTTCTCAAGTCATTTATTTTTTGATAAATAATTTTATCAAGAATTCTTGATAAGTTTTGGTTTCAGTTTCGATTATAGCAGTTGGCACTCAAATCATCTATTTTTCAAAAAATAATTTTATCAAGAATTCTTTATGTTTTTGTTCTGATTTCGATTATGACAGAAGGGACTCAAGTTATATATATATATATATATATATATATATATATATATATATATATATATATATATTTTTTTTTTTTGTAAGTTTTGGTTTCGATTTTCATTCAAGCTAATGCAACCAAGTCATACGGATATTTTTTTTATTCTTGAAATCACAACTTTATAATATATAAAAATTGATAGAAAATTGACTCTATAATAATATATACGAAATCTGCAAGAATTAAAATATCATATTTAAGCGTATGGTATGACCGGTCTTTGCCGAGCGCTCGTGCTAGCTTAGATAAATACTTTTGCTGTTTTAACAAAAAAGCTACAATATCAGAGCATCTCCATTTACACTAAACATCCACAAAATGCCAACATCAATATTTCACCTATGAAAGAGTTCGCTGTGGAATTTCCACAGGTCCCGCTAGTTTTTAATAATAGTTATATTGATTAATGATAATAATAATAGACGGAAGTAAGTGTTTAAAGTAAAATTCAAAGTGTTTCATCCTTTCGGGAATCATCAGTGCAGGGGGTCACGATTAATACCAATTGATAGATTTGAACCCGGCAACAGAAGCCATCTTTGACTTCATTAGCAAGGACCTATTCCATTCGGCTAACGTTAACAGCAAGAAATGCTGTTGAAATTGTAACATCTATTTAAAAAAATTTTTTAACGTCTGTCAGAGTGATTTAATCATTATATATGATGATCTGCGCATATGAGCTAAATTGACCGACTTTTTATTTCAACTGAAAGTGCTCAACGATAAAAAACGAGTTTCTTAAAGGGGCTGATATAATTAATACATAAGTAATCGAAACCAAAACCAAAACTTATGAAGAATTCTTGGTAAAATTATTTACTAAAAAAAATTACATTACTGGAGTGCCATCAGTTATAATCGAAATCGAAATCGAAACCGAAACCAAAACTTAAGAAGAATTCTTGATAAAATTATTTATTTAAAAAAATAGATTACTGGAGTGCCATCAGCTATAATCGAAACCGAAACCAAAACTTATGAAGAACTCTAGGTAAAATCCTTTATGAAAGAAATGGAAGTACACAACCATTAACCAGAAAATAACACACACGCTATCGTATTTATATATAGATAATATTTTACTCGTATGAATTGAGTATTTTTGTATATTGATATTCATATTAAAAACCCTTTTTTCTATTTATTATAATCTGGAACTATTCATTCATGAATTTTTTTTATTATTCTTTATGTAAATGCAATCATATCATATTTGATTTCATCATGCAAGAAAAATTAAAATACAAAAACGTGACCGTATCGTATAATAGTGTACATATATATATATATATATATATATATATATATATATATATATATATATATATACACACACACATATATATACAGGTGGTTTTTGTTTTGATTTTTTTAAACGATAGTAATGTTTATGTCTCCGCCTCGGAGACCGGTGTTTTTTTGAGAAAGTCGCCCTTTTTTATTTGGACGTATTATTTATTTAGAATTTTTAAAAACAGTAATCTACGGACACGCGTGTTTCGGAGGCTATATATATATATATATATATATATATATATATATATATATATATATATATATATAGTCATCGATATACAGTTCTGTTTCGTTGTATCACAACTCATCAGTGCCGCTAGACTAGCATCTCTCCCAAGCCAAGGATTGAACCTAGAACCGTCGTGTTGACAGTCGGCAGTTCTCTCACTCGACCATGGAATTGACGCCCGTAAATAACTCGTCAGAATGTCTATTTAAATAGACACCCGCCACCACTTTTATAGTGCTCAAATCGCCTGTTCGTAAACAAACAAACAACAAGCTTCGCATTTTCAGCCAATTAAGTAGCGGGTTAGATTAGTCATATCTTGCGACGATGTGCAGACCGTTTCGATCATAATAGATCTCATCAGGCAAGAAAAATAAAAAATTCGAAAATTAAAAAATGATTCAGGACAATTTTTAGTTTTAGAGGAGATAAACTTAGCCATGACTGGCGTGGAGTGAAGTTAAAGATCTTAAGGATTAAGTTAAAGATCTTAGCGAGATATGAATGTGTTTACATAAAGAATAATAAAAAATATAATTTGCTCTCTTTGATCTATATTGGAATTGTCCCATCACTAATATATATATATATATATATATATATATATATATATATATATATATATATATATATATATATATATATATAAAATCAACTCCGCAGATTAAGGACTATCCATTTATCTAGTGTTTCCTTTTCAGATTAAATATGTTTTCAACTCTTTTCAAAGTGTTTTTTAACATGTTTTATTAACTGTTCGTGTATATATATATATATATATATATATATATATATATATATATATATATATATATATATATATATATATATATATATATTTATAAAGTAATAGGGTTCGTGTGTTTCTGTCTGTGTGTACAGCTCTCCATCATCAACGAAATATAAAGGAGGTAAGAGGGTAGATCTCTCCTGGTAGAGAAACATTAGAACCCATTTTAGGATGTTTCTGTTATAGGAGACATAAGAATCTTTGCCTAATTTCTTTATATACTATTCTACAAACCACCCCCATATCGAATGACCTATATATATATATCTATAAAAAACAGAGATGTGTGTGCCACAGACGATTTCTGATTGGTTAATCCAATAATCACATCTCCTAAAAAACAATCGTTTCTACGCTCTTACCTTTACCATAAAATATTATGGCTTTATTTATTGTCCATCTTGGAAGGGTTTAATTTTTTAATAACTTGTTATTTACAAATTAAATAAATACGAAACTATTATACGAAACTAAACTACACGAAACGCGCACACACGCACACACACACGTTCACTACCGTCACGTTGTTATGGCAAACAAACCCGCTGACTCTTCAGGACAAGATCAAAGTGTAGTATCTGTTCTGCAGATGGTGCACTTCTATTTCTTGTTCTCTTTCGGTGGAGGAGAAATCCTTCACGACTGAGACAATTTTTATTTTTGTACCTTTTCTCCACGTTAAAAAATGACCCTGGTGTCTAACTCTGTCCCGTGGGGAGGCATAGTAAATAGGTACATAAACAGTAAACACACACAGTAAATGTGATTTTCTTCATTTTCTCATTTCACTCGTGGTCTTAAATTCATTTCGGGTTTGTATTACTGTACACATAGATTCGAATAAGTTGCCAAAAAACAAATATATAACAAATAAATGTTATCAAAGGCAAGATAAATTACTTTTCTACCAAACTGGATATATTTTTCGTGTTTTTATTCAATTTAACATGTTTATTCAGCTCGAAAAGCATACAGTGTTTACCGATGTATTGAAAAATTCAAGATGGCGGCCGATTCTCTCTTTAACACGGTAAGTTTGGAAAAAGGTGTAATAAATAAAAAACCGGTTAAAATACTGTTAAAAACTTGCTCAATATATGTTACCGTGACATAGGTTGACATATATTCGGCGGGTTTTTAATAGTATTTTGTATAGTTTTTTTATTTATAACACCTTTTCCCAAACTTACGGTGTTAAAGAATGTGTGAGACGCCATCTTGAATTTTCCAACACATCGGTAAACACTATATTCTTTTCGAGCTGAATAAACATGTTAAATTGAATAAAAACACGAAAAATATATCCAGTTTTTATCGGTTTTTTACCTTCTCTGCAGAAGTACAAAAAAAAAAACAAAAAAACGGAAGGTACTTTTACAGAATGTTAAACTATTCTTTCGAAGAAATTTAGCAAGAATACCTGTAAACCAGGAAATCGGTAAAATGTCATCATGGATGAATACTTGTCTATTATAATTTCTACCCTTGACAAAAACTTAGCCATAACAAAAGAGATTTATTGTTCAGATTGTTTTTGAGATTGATTTCTAAAAAGATATTTTATAAATAAAATCGACTTTAAAATTAAAGACTTAAATTACAATAATTGAATTTAAACATTCTTATTTCAATATTTGGCACATAACACCTGCAAAAATGATCACAATGTCAGGATTTCATTTTATTTCAGAATCGATGGCAAATTGTGTAGATTGATATCTCATTATATTAAATACTAATATTTAACATTAGTTTATCATTTAAGCCGATAAAAAGCCCTTTTTTTTTTTTCGAGTCATAAAAGGATTTGGAGTTTCCTAATCAACCTTTCGGGTGCAGTTGCACGCTCTCAAAATAACTAAAGTGTTGGATTTAAAAAAATTGGTTCATTAAAACTAAACAGGTTTAGTTTTAATAATAAAAAAAAAATTTTTTAAATGGCTTTGGTAATTAGATATGTCGTATGGTTATCCCTAATCGCTGAATAAAACCGCTAACGAGTTGAATGATTACGACATAAAATTAAACTCGGGTTCCTGAAACGGAAACTTCATTTGTTTTTGTTTTTTTCTTATCAATATATTTACATTGTTATTTTGTTTTCATTTTCAATCATTCGAACAGTTTTCTTTTTCAAGTAATCCAAGTTACAAAATTCCCACTGTTTACTATGTTAAAATCACAATGACTAATGTATACCTATTAACCCTTATCCTTGAGTGGCCTCTGGGCCTTGATAAGTGGTGACACCCATGTAAAAAAAAAAAATCACTCGAACAGTTTTCTTTTTATAATGTACAGTTTTAAAAGTTTAAAAACTATATAGTTTTTACTTCAGGAAAATTAATGGGTCAGTTTTTACGATGTGCCCTGTTAAAATACTGTTAAAAACTCGCTCAATATATGTTACCGTGACATAGGTTGACATATATTCGGCGGGTTTTTAATAGTATTTTGTATAGTTTTTTATTTATTACACCTTTTCCCAAACTTACGGTGTTAAAGAGGGTGTGAGACGCCATCTTGAATTATATCGCATAGGATTAGCAAATCTCTCGACGGTGGCAATCTTTCTAGGGCAATTGCTCTTGACCTATCTAAAGCCTTTGATAGGGTATGGCATAAAGGTTTACTTAATAAGATCGCTAGCTATGGTATAGCTGGAAAAGTCTTCTCAATTATTAAATCATTTCTTTCTGATAGGTTCATAAGAGTAGTAGTTGAGGGGCAAAAATCAGAAGCTCACAGTATTAATGCCGGTGTCCCTCAGGGATCCATCCTGGGCCCAACTCTTTTCCTGATCTACATTAATGATCTTCCAAATCATATCCTTACATCATTTGTAGACATTTATGCTGACGACACTACCATTTATGGTAGCACATCTAAGACAGTAAACGACCAAGTTCTCTCCAATTCTCTCTCCTCTGATCTTGAGCACGTAGTACAATGGGGAAAGGAGTGGCTGGTTACTTTTAATGCATCTAAAACCAAGCTTCTCTCTTTACATCATCAACATTCTAATTCACATTTGTCATCAATTGAAATGAATGGCTCTCGTCTTCAGGAGGCCTCAAGTTTTGACAAGCTTCTGGGCTTGACCATTACTCCTGATCTTAAATGGAACACGTATATCAAATCTGTTGCCAAGGCCGCTGGAAAAATGGTGGGATCTTTCTATCGATCCAGTAGATATCTCACTGCTGATGCTATTCTCTACCTATATAAGAGCCAGGTACGTCCAAGGATGGAATACTGTTGCCACATCTGGGCAGGAGCTGCTAGAAAGGACTTGTCCTGCCTTGATAGAGTTCAAAATAGACTTCGTAGCCTCGTAGGAGATGTCCTTTTCTCCTTGCAACCTCTATCTCACAGAAGAGATGTTGCGAGTTTGTCTCTGATGTATCGTTATTTTCATGGAAAGTGTTCGACTGAGCTTCAATCTATGGTCCCCCCTCGCCAAACTTTCACAAGAAACACTCGTCTAGCTGTAAACACTATCAATAATTTCCCCCACTCTTTATCTGTGCCTAAACCTAAACGTAGATTCCATGAACAAAGCTTCTTTCTTAGAACTGCACGCCTGTGGAATTGTCTTCCGTTTTCCTGCTTTCCGGCTGACTACAATATGGTTGTGTTCAAGTCTAAAGTAAATAAGTTCTTGATGAGGCGTTCCATATAAGTTATTAAATTTACCAAATTTTCATTACTAATGATTACTATATTGACCAATTTCTACTGTACACTCTTTAACCCTTATCCTTGAGTGGCCTCTGGGCCTTGATAATGTGGTGATGCCTTTGTAAAATATATATATATATATATATATATATATATATATATATATATAAATGAGATTATAGCAGTTAAAAAACATTTTTAAAACACACACACACCTTTTTCAAAGTGATCAGAAATCGTATAAAAGTAAAAAGGGTAAATTTTTACTTACTTTCCAACTTAATCACCTTTAACGTGACTTTTACAGTTTTTTTTAAATGGAATTCATTTACCGATACAAAAGAAATGATAAGTAAATAAATCCATAAATAAATATTATAAATGGTTTATTTTAATACTTGCCAGGATGCGGAGGAAAATGAATGAAGGGGGAGGGGAATAAAATAAAAACATTTTGGAAACAGAGTAAGTTGTAAAGAATTGCTTTGCACAGAAAGAAATTAATGAAAAAATAAAATTAAATTTCTTTTCTTTCTTGATTTTTTTTTAGTTTTTTATGAAAAAGGAAGTCAAAAATAAGACTATAAAAAACAATTTTTATTAAGAGCGAACCTCAGTCGTCAGGTCTGTAAAAAAAGACGTGGAATAATTAATGTTTTCTAATACAAATTGTTTTTACTTATGTGTTCATTTGTCTCTTTGAAGTTCGTTTGTTTAATATATCGGTTTGCAATATAATTTTGTCATTCTGTCAGACTCAAATTTTAAATCTATATATCTATAAAAGTGAAAGTGTGTGTGTGTGTGTGTGTGTCTGTGTACATTTCCCTACGAAATAACTCTGTCAATTTTTAGTCTACAGACTCGAAATTTGATATACAGGGTACTGAGATTTGGAAAAATCTATGTGATCGGTTTTTAGCCAGAAATTTGGCGATTAAGGGGTCAAAGTTCAACGATTTGAGCTTTGAGAACTCTACCAAACTTCTCCGACAATTTTGGGTCTACACACTTGAAACTTTAGATATAGCTTCCGTGGACATGGATCTAACTTAATAACTTGATTTGAGCCCAAAACAATAAATTTTCAGGGGTCATAATAGGGGTCAAAGTTTAAAAAATTACCCCCATTTTTTTGCTCAGCATACACCTCCAAACACCCGGGCAACGCCGGGCACCCATGCTAGTATATATATATATATATATATATATATATATATATATATATATATATATATATATATATAAAAAAACAATATCCGTCCGGGGAGAATTAAAATTAATTCTATGAACAAAACAGGTTTTGTAGCATATTTATGTCTTTTTCTGACGATTGAAATCAAGATATTAAACCTTATATTTAGAATTCGTGTTTCCATTTTTATGAAAATCGATTCCATGATTTTGATTCTATAAAATGCCTAAAACTTAATTTGCAAGCTTAAGCGATCAAATTAAATGCAAAATCTGATGTGATCATATTTATTATATTCCCCGAAAACACTTTTAAAAAAAGTACAGAAACTGAAATTTGAGGAATATTTATTAATTGGTGTCGGTGTCTGAGTTTTCGGAAAGGGATTCCACCCACTCTTCATCCCTTTTACAGAAAGCTAAATATAGCCTACATTACCAACCGTTATGCATTGCAGATGTATTTCAACATTCGTAAGGATATATATATATATATATATATATATATATATATATATATATATATATATATATACTAGCATGGGTGCCCGGCGTTGCCCGGGTGTTTGGAGGTGTGTATTGAGCAAAAAAAAAAAAAAAAAAAAAAGAAAAAGTGGTAGTAGGAAGGCAGGCTCGAACCCGTACCACGAAGGACGAAAAGAACCGGCAAAAAACCTGACATCTTTGTCATTACGACCACCGCCAAACCGGATGTGACGTAGGTTTTAATTAAGGCTAGACAATAGAAAGGAGAGGATGACTTTCAAAAAAAGCGACCCCCACCCCTGTAGAAAATTGCCCAGTTGAAGGTGAAGATATTAATGTTTTTAGCAATTTTTTTCTATATTTATTGTCTGAAAGGTCGAACTTCAAAACGATACTGATCGTGTAAAAATCCGTCGCCTCTGTCGAAAGTTTTAGACACACATGCAAACATACATACATACATACATACATTTATATATTCGTAACTAAAGATTTTCGACCAAACCGATTAAAAAGCTTGCCCTATCTCTGAATACCCTTTATGTAAAATTTTAAATGTTTAGACCAGTAATTTGGTAGAAACCGCTGAGGTCAAAATTTTAAAAACTTTGACCCTGTAATATTTATTGTTTTCGGCTTAAATTAAATTATTAAGTTAAATCCATGTCCAAGGAACCTATATCTAAAATTTCAAGTGTTTAGACCCAAAATTGTCGGAGGAGTTTGATAGAGTTCTCATAGGTCAAATCGTTGAACTTTGACCCCTTAATAGCCAAATTTCTGGCCGAAAACAAATTACACAGATTTTCCCAAATCTCAGTACACTGTATATCAAATTTCGAGTCTGTAAACTTAAAATTGACAGAGTTATTGGATAGGGAAATGTACACACACAGCCAAACACACAGACACGTTCACTTTATTTATATATATATATATATATATATATATATATATATATATATATATATATATATATAGATAGATAGATAGATAGATAGATATATAGATAGATAGATGGATAGATTAAACAAAAATATACACGTATACATAAATATATATCGAAACAATTTTGTGTTTACTATAAACTTTTTATGCAAATATTATGCAAGTATAAATCATGTAGAATATCTGCATGAATATAATTACACGTAATGGTTAACTAAATATGATCATCCCATAAGAAAACCGAAAATACTAATAGGGAATGAATTAAAATGAATGTTTAAAAGAATATGCAAATTAGCTAGATCTTTTGCTAGTGAATGCAATTCCATAACCAACATATAAGAAAATTGTATTTTCTTTTTAAATAAATAGAAAATAGGGTTTTTAATATGAATATCAATACACACAAAAGAAAAACAAATTTATAGGAGTATATATATATATATATATATATATATATATATATATATATATATATACACATATATACACACACATACATACACAAACACACATATATATATATATATATATATGTGTGTGTGTGTGTGTGTGTGTGTGTGTGTGTGTGTGTGTGTGTGTGTTAGGACAATTTAGCAGAATCGCTATCGGAATCGGATAAAATTGTGCCTATTTTCCAATGCCAAAAACGATTGTTTTAATTGTCATTTTATTTGAAAAATCAAACACTGCTGGTAGTAATGTTAAAAAAATAAATATTTATTGAATTTGCTAGTTAGCCAATCAGCTTCTTAGTTGCACTACGTAACTATACTTATGTATTGAGTACTATTAACGTAAATACTGAAAATGCATGCATGAAATTATATCTTCTTATATTAATTTATGTGATTAAATGAAGTAGTAATATTTATATATAAATACATATATATATATATATATATATATATATATATATATATATATATATATAAACATACATATATATATATAAATATATATAAACATACATATATGCATACATACATATACAGAATACATAAAGATATATGTGTGCGTGTGTGTGTGTGTATGTATATGTGTGCGTGTGTGTTCTTTGTCACTGTTAAATTCATATATTTCAAAATAAAAAGAAAATAGTGTAGTACCTGTGTGTCTGATTTCCGTCGGTATCCAACAAGCACGCAAGACTCGGACAACCGAGTCGTAGTGGACATTGTTTATCGTTGGGTCAGCACTTTACAATATTGCGCGGCATGAATTCTCGGGCAATTAAAAACCAAAAAACGAAAACAATAAAAACCCACGTCCCTAACCAGTCTGGTTCAGGCGAAATGGAAACTGGCCTTAATAATAATTTTCCCCCAACTGGGCAAAAGGTGACACGAACGAATGCTGACAGGTGTAAAACAAAAAGAAAGAAGAAAAAAGAAAGAAAAATAGAAAGAAAAAAAAAAGAAAAAATGAAAGAAAAGAAGAAAAGAAAAAAAAAGAAAATTTTTTTTGTATGCTCACCTTTATGGGGAGAGTTTTCCTACCTGTACTTCCGTTTAGCGTGTAGTGCGATGGCCACACTACCGATCTTGCAAGCTAATTGGCTCCAATGGAGTCAGGCGTGGATTTCTTTATTTAGCTTATTCTTACTTCTTTTGTTTCTACGACTCCCAACCACCCACCACCCCCTCAACTCAAATGACCAACTCACCTGCCGACTTTACGAGTACCTATAAATAAGTCTCATGATTATTATTTGTATATATTATGAAACTGAACGTGTGCATGTGTGTGTGTGTGTGTGTGTGTGTCTGTGTGTGCGCGCGCGAGTGGAACGGTCTCTACCAAACTACTCTGTGTTTACTGATTCTGGCTTAGATCCTTTCTCCCCTCCGGATTAGCTTCCTTACTTCTGGCAAGAATTGGCTGATGCAGTCACTATCTTTATTGTTGGCTAAAATACTTTTATTCAATGAAATATATCTAAAAAATGCTGCATATATATATATATATATATATATATATATATATATATATATATATATATATATATATATATATATATATATATCACTTAAGTTAATACACTTGTGTATTACACAATATTATACATAGTATTATACACAAGTGTATTAACTTAAGTAATTACAAGTTGTTACAATGGACAGGATAAAAATTATCCGTCCATATAGTCAGATGATTCAAGTTAAAATAAAAAAGTATAATCAGTAGACACAGAGTAGTTTGATAGAGACCGCTCCACACACACATTCATATTTATTTAAACTTGAATCATCTGACGATATGGACGAATAATTTTTATCCTGTCTACTGAAACAATTTGTAATGAATTAAGTTAACACACTTGAAGTTGTAATAAAAAACATATTTGGCTCTACTAACGTATTGAGCACTCTTTATCCTTGTTTTTTTTACCACATATACCTCTTGATATATATATATATATATATATATATATATATATATATATATATATATATATATATATATATATATATATGGTGCTCTATAGACAAATTTATCTTTACTTGACCTTTGACAACTAAATATTTTCGTTTACTAGCCAGATAGAAAAGTTACTAGTCAAAGCCACATGATTTTTAGAATATGACATCTTCGTTCTGTGACGAGTATGTACATCATAAAGATTTTTCTGTATTTTTTTTTTTAAATAAGTGTAATTCTAACTATACAACAAATTTTATGTTGATACTTGAAGGTATAAACATTCTAATTTCTTCAGATGTTTTTAAACAGCTTTCGTTAAAAAAAAACAGACAATATTGTTCTATTAAACTTTTATTGCTTAAATAATTTAATTTATAAAAAAAAGGGTTTGTATTACCGTACACATAGATTCGAAAAAGTTGTCAAAAAACAAATATATAACAAATAAATGTTATCAAAGGCAAGATAAGTTACTTTTCTACCAAACTGGATATATGTTTCGTGTTTTTATTCAATGTAACATGTTTATTCAGCTCGAAAAGCATACAGTGTTTACCGATGTATTGGAAAATTCAAAATGGCGCCCGACACTCTCTTTAACACGGTAAGTTCAGGAAAAGATGTTATAAATAATAAACTAGACAAAATACTGTTAGAAATTCGCTCATTATATGTTACCGTGACATGATTTGACATATATTCGGTGTTTTTTTAATAGTATTTTGTCTAGTTTATTATTTATAACACCTTTTCTCAAACTTACGGTGTTAAAGTGAGTGTCGGGCGCCATTTTGAATTTTCCAATACATCAGTAAACACTGTATGTTTTTCGAGTTGAATAAACATGTTACATTGAATAAAAACAAAAAAAAAATGTATCTAGTTTGGTAGAAAAGTAACTTATCTGCCCTTTGATAATATTTGTTTGTTATATATTTGTTTTTTGACAACTTTTTCGAATCTATGTGTACAGTAATAAAAAAAAAACGTTGAAAAGATATTTTTCACTCAGTAGTAAGCTTTGGAAGATTGTCAGTGAGAGAAATATAATCGCCAAAAGATAAGCGTTTCATTATTTCTAGTTGCCATTGTGAAAAATCACTCGCAAATGCGACTGTTTCTCTCGCAATGTAGAGACCTGTTATATATATATATATATATATATATATATATATATATATATATATATATGTATGTATGTATGTATGTATTCATCGACTATATATTTTAGCTGATCATTACCTAACGCTGTTTACAGTAAATTGGTATATTTAGGCAGCATTTTTTCATTCAAGCAAATATTATTAAGTGCAACCGAGATACTTTGCTTTGTGATTTTTTTTTTTTTTTTAATTTTTCGATTTTCTGTATTATCTATTTCTGTATCAAAATCAAAACTACTGATAGAAGTTCCATAGGTTGTTGCTGTCACGAGCGATTTCGATTCGTTCACGAATCATCATCAGATGTTGAAATATACAGTATATTTTATTTTTCAGTTTTAATTCGCATTTTTACTCTTTCGCACTTTTGCTTCAACATATATATATATATATATATATATATATATATATATATATATATATATATATATATATATACCATCTCAAAACATTAACTTATTCCATAACAATCGTATCCGCAGACGAGATATCTCATCTGTTTCATCAGACAGTGAAAACTAAAATCTCTCGTCTGCAGAAACAATTGTTATGGACTAAGTTAATATTTTGAGATTGTAAAATAAAAAACATATTCAGCTCTATTAACGTATTGAGCACTTTTATCCTGTTTTTTAATATATATATATATATATATATATATATATATACTTAGATGTATATATGTCAAAAACGACATTATTTTTGCACCAACCTAATCTATAAATATCACCTGTCTGTTTAAATGTATGTATGTATGTATGTATGTATGTATGTATGTATGTATGTCTACAACTTTTGGCAGACTCGACGGAACGTGGCGAAACCAGTATCGTTTTAAAACTGAAACTTTCGGACGACAAATATAAAAAAAATTGGCTCTAAACTAGGCAATTTTCTACAGGGAGGGTCGCTTTTTCGCCGATATTTTCGAAAGTCATTCCCTCTTTTCAATTGACTAACCTTAATTTAAACCTTCGCCATTTCCAGCTTTGGCGATGGACGCAAGGGCAAAGATGTTTTGTTCACGTTCTTTTCCTCCTTCGTGGTACGGGTTCGAGGCTGCCTGCCTACTACTATTCTTTTGTTAGCCAGGCTAGTATATATATATATATATATATATATATATATATATATATATATATATATATATATATATATATATATATATATATATAATTACTTCATTTAATCACATAATATACAAATATATAATTTTATGTGTAAATTTTCAGTATTTACTTCCATAGTGCTCAATACATAGGTAGAGCTAGGTAGTAAGTTATAAAAATATATATGGCAATAAGGCTACAAAGAATATTCCTGTTTCATTCCTGTGAGAATTCATCAGGCTTATGCGAAAAGTTGTGGTTATCGCGCGTTTATATATACACACATGCTATTGAAATTTCTAGTTAGCCAATCAGCTTCCTAGTTGCATCTACACCCATCCTAATCAGTCAATGGGCGCGCACTTACAGGACAAAGGCACAGTTGATCTCTGGTTCACCCCTTCTCTTTGTGTCTATGGGAAGCTGATTGGCTAATTAGAAAATTCAATAGGATGTGTGTATATATAAACATGCGATAACCACAACTTTTTGCATAAGCCTCACGAATTCTCACAGAAATGAACTGTGGAATATTCTGTGTAGCTTAATTGCCGTATATATTTTCATAACTTACTATATATGTGAAAGAACAACTAAGAAAGATGAGGATAGTAGTCCGCAATAAATAAATTAATAAATAATACTCATTTCAATAATGAATTCCAATTAAAATAATATATATACCATTCGATACGGACCCGACTATAGAAGATGAGATATTAAATAAACATGGATTTATAAGACCAAAAAATCCAAGCTTGATCGCCCTTCGAGGCCGTGGCGCAGTGGATAGAGACATTGAATCTCCACGGTTTCAGATGAGAATTGTCTGAAGATAGCGGTTTCAATTCTACTCAAAGCTGGCTAGAGGCTTACTTGGCCAAAAACGTGGTGAGACGTCAACAACTATGGAAGGCAGTAATTGCTGAGGATGAAGGAGATTTGGAGTTCCTATCTCGTTGCGGTTACCACCTGACGAAGGCCAGAGGAATAGTTGGCCGAAGAAAAGGTGAGGATAATAGTCCGAAATGAATAAATTAATAAATAATACTCATCTCAATAATGAATTCCAATTAAATAATATTCATATATATATATATATATATATATATATATATATATATATATATGAATATATTTTCATGGAAAGTGTTCGACTGAGCTTCAATCTATGGTCCCCCCTCGCCAAACTTTCACAAGAAACACTCGTCTAGCCGTAAACACTATCAATAATTTCCCCCACTCTTTATCTGTGCCTAAACCTAAACGTAGATTCCATGAACAAAACTTCTTTCTTAGAACTGCACGCCTGTGGAATTGTCTTCCGTTTTCCTGCTTTCCGGCTGACTACAATATGGTTGTGTTCAAGTCTAAAGTAAATAAGTTCTTGATGAGCCGTTCCATATAAGTTATCAAATTTACCAAATTTTCATTACTAATGATTACTATATTGTCCAATTGCTAATGTACACTCTTTAACCCTTATCCTTGAGTGGCCTCTGGGCCTTGATAATGTGGTGATGCCTATGTAAAAAAAAAAAAAATATAAATACCTACATAAATTTACGTATATATACATGCATATACATATATACTCACATATGCACACATATACATATAAATAAGTACGCACACACATATAAGTGCACACACACACATACACATATCGCTCTTAAAACCAGATTTTTCAACCTTGGATCTTGATTCAATAATAGAAAGTATAAAAATAATACATCATAATCAAAGTAGTTCTGGGAACAAACCAACAACAGCAGAAATGGAAAACAGTAAAATAGGCCACAGAATTTTGTTGTCTTTAGCGAAGAGTCAAATACGTCCTAAGTGGCATTCACCCTAGGCGGGTTGAACCGGCTTACTCCAAAGGAGGAAGTTTCATTCAAATATCAAATTCACAAGAGATCCCCAGTCGTATGTATAAGGGGAATTCCAAAAGTAATGCCTCCTATTTATTTTTATTCCACCCGAATAAATCAGAGAGGATTGTTATGATGAATGAACTTATGCATTCACCACCTGAAAGTTTCATCTCTCTGTCGCAGATATTGACGGTGTGAGACTTAGAGTCTCACAACCCCTGTCACTGACGTGAGTCAGAAGCAGAGATGCGTCTTTGAATTCCTGGAAAAAGGGTATTGAAAATGGTGGCGACTATGCAGAAAAATAAATTCTGGAGCACAAAAGGTTTCTTGTTTTAATGGTATCACTTCCGTCTTTGTAGTTCTTTAACTTTTTGAGTTAAAAAGCATTTGAGGCTTTACTTTTGGAACGATCCTCGTATGTCCTGGTCAGGGGAGATAATTACATTAGGTTTTTGTTTTTCACGCAATAAGGTGTTGAGGTCCTCCTACATACAGTGCCTGGTATTCCCAAATGGTCACCAATCTGATACTGATCAGAAACAACGTTGCTTAACTCCATTGCACTAACGTGATTATTGCGCATATATACGTTTTTAAGTTGCCATTCTTTCTTCATTAACCGAGTACAAAATCAAGTTAACAATCTAGTGGAGAGCGTCTTCTTCTTGTTCTTAAAATCTTTTTCTCACAGAAGAGAGTGTGTTAGTCTTTCTCTATCGTTTATCGTTATTTTTAGGGTAGTTATTCCAATGAGCACCAATCTCTGACTACCCCTCCCGTTAAGACATTCACAGCGAAAACTTGTCTAGCTACAACCACTATAAATAATTTTCCTTCACAAGAATTTAGACCCTTCTCCGAGGGAAAAATAAAAAAGCAAGAAAAAAAAAAAAAACAAAAAAACTAAAAAACTAAAGTTTACAAAAAAATGAACAAACCAATCCAAATAAAATGTCCTCTTTATTTTACCGTTTTCGGTCCGAAATGCCTCTTTTCCTTTTCATTTTTTTTTTTTTTTTTTTTTTTGCAATTTAAATAAAAAGAAAAGGAACGCCAACGCATTTCTCTAAATATGTAAGGACAATGTTTTACTACGTTGAAAGGGAAAAAACTTAGTTAACTGTTTCAATAGCGAGAATGCAGCCCCCCCCCACCAAATATTTCACTGAATTAGTGCAGAAATACTTCAGCTTCATTGTCCAGAATCAAAGTTTTAAATGTTTATAATACGTTACAACGCCAGACAAATAAGTGTCATTGAATAATCATGCGGCTGAAAATTCACCAAACGGAATATTTTAATTTTAGTAATAAAGTCTATTTTTGCTTTTAATATAGAAGGCGGTGAAATATTTTTGATATATAAAGAGGGTAATTATTTAAATTGCTGCCCACATCAGCAATATTTGGCACAAGTTTTCTACCAAAACTGGATATATTTTTCGTGTTTTTATTCAATGTAACATGTTTATTCAGCTCGAAAACCATACAGTGTTTACCGATGTATTGGAACATTCAAGATGGCGTCTGATTCTCTCTTTAACACGGTAAGTTTGGGAAAAGGTGTTATAAATAAAAAACCGGATAAAATACTGTTAAAAACTCGCTCAATATATGTTACTGTGACATAGGTTGACATATATTCGGCGGGTTTTTTAATAGTATTTTGTATAGTTTTTTATTTATAACACCTTTTCCCAAACTTACGGTGTTAAAGAGGGTGTGAGACGCCATCTTGAATTTTCGAATACATCGGTAAACACTGTACGTTTTTCGAGCTGAATAAACATGTTACATTGAATAAAAACACAAAAAATATACCCAGTTTGGCAGAAAAGTAACTTATCTTGCCTTTGATAACATTTATTTGTTATATATTTGTTTTTTCACAACTTTTTCGAATCTATGTGTACAGTAATACAAACCCGAATATTTTAACATTTCAGCACATAATTTTTTTCGTGTCAACACGAGAAAGGTCTTTTGCTCTTTGCCTGCAAAATTAGAAAGTCTGAGACTTATACAGAACAGCTGCCCACCGAAAACTATTCATCCCCAGGACTCGTACAGAATAGTTACCCATCGTAAATTCTCCTGAAATTAAACATGGCTTTTTTCAATTCCAAAAAAGGTATTTGGAGCAAAAACACTAATGTAAAACTTGAAGTCATCAAAACAATTGTAGTCGTATTCCAAACGCGATGTTTACCCACACCTGACTTACGTTTCGTTACCATCCCTGTTTCCTATTTAACATCCTGCTTTTTGTTTTTAATCACTGCGTGGGAAATCTCATGACACACCCAGACAACACCAGGTTAATGCAATTATTCAGTAATAATGATAAAATTAGTCGATGAGCATTTGGATATGGCGTATCTGATTTCTCCAGATAAATTAGGAAAATGAGAAGCAAAAAAAAACAAACAGGTTTTATTTTTTTTTTTACTAGCAGCTCAATCTGGCTTTGCTCGGGCCCTATGTACTGTTCATAATTTTATGTGCATATGTATACATGTATTAAAAAGTTTGATTCATGTCCAGGTAACTGACATCTAGAATTTCAAGTGTTCAGACCCAAAATTGGCGGAGGAGTTTGGTAGAGTCTGCAAAGGTCAACTCTTTCATCTTTGACCTCTTGGCAGCCAAATTTTCGCCCCCAAACTGATTAAAATGGTTGCGGCATGTCTGAATACACTATATATAAAATTTCAAATGTTTAGACCCAAAATTAGCTGAATAGTTTGCTAGAGACCGCAAAGGTAAAAATCTTTTGAACATTGACCACTTGGCAGGCAAATTTTCGGCCAAAAACAGATTAAGCAGCTTACCCTATGTCTGAATACACTATATATAAAATTTCAAATGTTTAGACCCAAAATTAGCTGAATAGTTTGCTAGAGACCGCAAAGGTAAAAATCTTTTGAACATTGACCACTTGGCAGGCAAATTTTCGGCCAAAAACAGATTAAGCAGCTTACCCTATGTCTGAATACACTATATATAAAATTTCAAATGTTTAGACCAAAAATGGACTAATTAGGTAGAGACTGCAGAGGTCAATTTTTTAAAAAAAACTTTGACCGCAATTTTAACCCCTTAACATTTACTGTTTTGGCCTCAAATCAAGTTAAAAATTTGATCCATATCCAAGTAACCTACATCTAAAATTTCGAGTGTTTAGACCCAAAATTGGCAGAGGAGTTTGCTAGAGTTTTCAAAAGTCAAATTGTTGAACTTTGACCCCTTGACAGACAAATTTCTGGCTGAAAACCTATTGAAAAGATTTTCCCAAATCTCAATACCCCTTATGTCAAATCTCGAGTCTGTAGACTGAAAATTGACAGAGTAGTTTGGTAGAGAAATGTACACACACACACACACACACACAATTTCACTTTTATATATATATATATATATATATATATATATATATATATATATTACTTTTTCACACCAAACAACACACATTGACTTTGAACGTAAGGGGCTACTACTTGGGACAAAATTTACAGGAATACTCTCTTATTATTTTTCATGTTGGAAGATGAGCCTTCTTGCTGCTTGGAGACTTGAGTAGAAAAAACTCGTCAAGAATCTGTTTTTGACAATCAGTCCGACAGATGACGAACCATTTACGTGACCCAGTACCTGTCCAACTGAGATACTCCGCCTGGGTATTATCTAGGAGGTCTACCTTTCCAGGCCTTGCTATCTGGCTTTCGGGTGAGGCAAGTTTATTGTTTGTTGCCTGAGGCGCCCCGACTAAGAAATGCTGATGGGGATGCCCAGACAATTTTTGCTATGCCAGAGTGCCCCTCTTTTAAAGGTGCTGGCTAGACGCCCTCACTTTCTGACCTTGCTGAAATGGGCAGCGAATAAATATCTATGTAGGGAGTTGAGCAGCGAGATTCACATTATACTTGAACTTCTGCATGTCAGTACTGTCAGGGAAGCAGGGGCCCAGGAGGGAATTCCAAAATCTAGCAGTTTTAGGGGAGAAACTATTTGAATAGAAGACTGTCTGGTATCTAGGGATCTCTACAGTGTAGGGGTGGGATTTTGGTGCTTGTCTGGTTAGTCAACAGTATTTACGTCAAGGGAATACAAGCGCTTTGACTATGTCGAAACACTTTTCATTAAAATACTTGTAAAATAGGTATTTCGTTGATGGGGACAGAGGTTGGAGTTTGGTTGACAGTGCATGACCTATTCGGTTGTCGACTTTTTTTTAACCCTGTCCAGGAGTGAGAGACACCAGCTCAAATTTGACAACAATACCCCATGCATGAGCAAATAGTGGCCTTGTAGAGGTCTAAAATACTCTCAGGTCTAAGTAATTTTCTAGCACAGTAGAGCCCACTTTCTTTGCAGCAACTTTGGCAATGCCCTCGATGTATTTGTTCCAATTCCTGTTCCCTGTGAACGTTAAACCGAGGATTTGAGTGAAGAACTTCCAAATAGTGTATCATTAGCCATGGCAGTGAATGGTTGAGAAGGTTTCTTGTAATTATTAAAGGAAAGAAGCTTAGTTTTGGCAGGTGGCTTCGTTTCTTTTTTTTTACGGTTAATACCAAACACAATACTGGTGCTACCAGATCAGGCTGTCTGAAAATATTGGCTTCCTGAGATAAAATGCACCTAACATTGATGTTTCCTGTTTTTCTATTCCCTTTTGCAAAACTTAATTATGTTCAACAAAAGCCAAACCAAAAAACAACAGCCTCACTTTTTCCCCCTCTTCCTTTTCCTATTTCTCTTTTCTCTTCCCCGCCCCTCCACACTTCCCGACTGGTTTCCTAACTTTAAATGTACCAAACATTAATACTATAACCCTTTTCCCTCTCCCATTGCAAAACTCATTCATGTTCTGCAGAGCAGGGAACAAAAACAACAAAATTCACTACAAGACAATCAAACGAAACACTACAAAATAGCCATTCAAGATACAGGGAACTTGAAGAATAAAAAAAAAACTTCTACAAAATAACTGGATGCAACATGAATAAGCCAAAGGGGTTGATGTATTATACTGGATTCGGCATTAAATAACTCAAAAAGGGTAGATATGCCATAAAACAAAACAACCAAACCAAACTCTACAAATAAACATTTGGAGATATAAAGAACTTGAAGCAGAAAACGTTTTTCCAAAATAACTCGATTTGACATTAAATAATCCAAAAAGGGTTGATATGCCATAAAACGAAACAAACAAACCAAACCAAACACAGCACAATACCGACGAGGGTCGTTCCAAAAGTAAAGCCTCTTTTTTTTTTTTTTTTACTCAAAAAGTTGAAGAGCTACGAACACGGGAGTGGAACCATTAAAACGAGCGACCTTTTTGCATTCCAGAATTTATTTTTCTACATAGTCACCATCATTCTCAATGCAGTTTTGCCAGGAATTCAATGACGCATCTCTGCTTCTGACGCACCTCTATGACAGGGGTTGCGTTCTTAGAGTCTCACACCATTAATATCTGCAAAGGTGAAACTTTGAGATGATGAATGCATAAGTTTAGTTGTCATAAAAATGCAATTTGTAATCTCCTCTGATCGATTCGGGCGGAATAAAAAACAGGAAGCATTACTTTTAAAAGGACCTTCATCTTATAAACGACTTGCAGGGAGATCTGACGTTGCCCGGGATTGAATGATGATCAACGAATATTTCATACTCCCATATTTTTATTGTCATTAAAATCGGTGAAATCGATCATTTTTCAATCAAATTGATTGATTGCCTACTCTAGTTGGGGACCCATCGCGGTGCACTAGAAGGAAGGCTCACATGACTCCCTGTAGTGATTTAGTCCACAATACATTGTAGTGTACATTGATCTGCAGAGAACCTAGTTTTTTTTTGTTTTTTTTTTTAATATTCAATTTTCACCCCAAACAAGGCACAGAGCAACTTTGAAGCAGGGGGCTACTATCGGGGACAAAATTTGCAGGGGCATTATGAAGGGAGATGAGTAGCAAGATGTTTGTTCACATTACAATTGAACTTCTGCATATCAGTACAGTTGGGAAAGCAGAATCCCGGAAGGAAGTTCCAAAGACCTGTAGTTCTGGGGAAGAAACTATTGGAGTAAAAGGCTTTCTTACACCTAAGGATCTCTACTGTAAAGGGGTGGGATTTAGTTGCTTGTCGAGTTTGTCGGGGGTAGTCACGTCGAGGAGGTACTTGTAGTTCGTCAGAGCATTCATCATTAAAGTATTTGTAGAACAGGCAGAGGGATGCAACATTTCGTCGATGGGGCAAAGGCTGAAGCCTAGATGACAGTTCAGGACCTGTTGATTTTATAAAATTATTTTTTATGGCTTGGAGTAAACTTTAAAATGAAAAAGTTAAGTATCATGCTTCAGTTATGCTCTAAACAGAAACATTAATTTGGAACGCGCTCCTGTCATATCAAACCTACTGTTAATTTTATATGTCGGGCCTTTCTGCTTGTGTGATAATAAAACTTCTCATATGCACTTGTGATGTTACATTGTGGAAGGCGGTCAAAATTGCCTGTTCTTTTATTGATCGGATTATTTCATTTATCGATTATCGATATTTATCGAAGACGTTCCAATAATAATAAAAAAGAAACCTTTCTAAGAACACTGCCAGGCACATAAAGTACCTTTGTGTGAAATTTCATAAAAATCGACCCAGCCGTTTTCGAGTCCATAGGATATGAACTCACACACTGACAAATTCCTTTTATATAATAGCTAGACAGACAGACAAACAGACAAATAGAAAGATAGATAGATAGATAGATAGATTCATTCATTTATTCATTCATTCATTGGCTTAGTTTCTCTGTTTTACGGCATATCAATACTTTTGGGGTCAGTTAATTACAAAACACAGTGCTTATTGCGAACGATTCATTCACTGGTATAAAACTTGAAGTTATCCAAACAATTGTAGTCGCATTCCAAACGCAGCGTCTACCCACGCCTCTGACTTGCATCTGGTTACCAATCACGTTACTATATCTATTTAATATCCTGCTTTTTGGTTTTTTTGATCACCACGTGGGAAATCTCATTACACATCCAGGCAACGCCAGGCTAATACAGACTAATAGTATTAGTTGACGGGCATTTGAATACGGCGTATTTGATTTCTGCAGATAAATTAGGAAAATGAGAAGAAGAAGAAAAAAACAGGTTTACAAAATTGAGAACGTGCGGTTGATGGAGGGGGCGAGTAAAAGAGGGGGAAAAATTAATACGAATATACATAATGGAAACGTCTAGGGCTGCGTCGCCAACGGAATAACGAATCGAGCGAGACAAAGGCTCGGGCTCTGGGAAATCCCCACCCACCTGTTGCCTCCCACGCAAACCGGCTATCATATCTGCTATGACAACGACGTCTATTTTTTTTTCTTTTTTGTTTTATTATTTGCTTTTGTTTATTTTTTAATTATTATCTCGGCCATCACACAGTAACCGTTCGATTACAATTTGTCCAAGGACGCTTTTAGTAAATACAAAAACAAATAGAAAAGAAATAACCGTTTCTGAATTTTTGAGATGAGGATTGGTTTAATCATATTATCTGGATTCTTCCGACTACTGTTCTCATCTTGAGTGATTTCCACAACGTTTCGGTCGATATAACCTCCAACTTCCTTCAGGTGTATCTTGTTGAACTCAGGAATGTTTCTGTCGAACTCGGGAATCTGGACGGAATTTGAAGCGGATCCCTTTATTTACGTCACGGGGGTAGCATGCTTTTGTTCCGTCAGCCATATCTGGATAGAGATCATGAGACTGAGACCCATGGCGTAGTAGTTAGAGTACATGGAAAAATCAATTGTAAAAGTGACCTTCTCCAGAAGATTGAAGTTTTTTTTCCACACATTAATTTCCAATTTTGCCTCAAGGGTTCGGGTTCGATCCTCATACTCACCTACCAAAACTTTTTTTATTTTATTTTAGTTCAGTTTGATTTACCCAAAACCACACACACCTTAAAACACCCGAGCAACGCCGGGTACCCCCCGCTAGTATATATATATATATATATATATATATATATATATATATATATATATATATATATATATATATATATATATATCAACAACTTACATAGTTGTAAAAGATACTTTGAAAGACCAAAGTTTGTTGAGAAGTTTTAAAGTTCTTGAATAAGAAATAAAGAAAGGCTGAAAAGATTCTCCTGACCACATGTAATGTATTAGAACAGTGTTAATAATTAATATGTACTTAAATTAATAGACATCTACTAAAATTAGCCAATGAAAAAGAAGAATAAAAACACGAATATTATGAAGGGGTCACAGATTAACAACGGGATTTCGGGAATGAAAGTGAAAAAAAAATCCATGAATTAGCAAACAAAATATATTTATATCAACAATTTTATATAGATGTAAAATGTAATTTGAAAGACAAAAGTGTGTTGTGCTGTTTTAAATTTCTTTTTTTTTTTTACACAGGTATCACCACTTATCAAGGACCGAAGGCCATTCAAGGATAATGGGTGTACATTAGTCAATGTGATTATAGCGTAGTTATCATAAGTAGTGGGAATTTTGTAAATTGGATTACTTAGGGAGACGGTTCATCAAGAACTTGTTTACGTTGGACTTGAAGACAATCAGGTTGTAGTCAGTTGGAAAGCAGGCAATCAGAAGAGAGTTCCACAGGCGTGCAGTTCTAAGAAAGAAGCTTTGTTCATGGAATCTGCATTTAGGTTTAGGCACAGATAAAGAGTGTGGGAAATTATTGATAGTGGTTTTGGCTAGACGGGTGTTTTTCATGAAAGTTTGGCGAGGGGGGGGGGACCATAGATTGAAGCGCAGCTGAGCACTTGCCATGAAAATAACGATAATGCAGAGACAGGCTTCAACGTCTCTTCTGTGGGAAAGAGGTTGCAGGGCATCCCTCACTAAGCTACAAAGTCTATTTTGAACTCTGTCAAGGCAGGATAAGCTGCTTCTTCCAGCGTTGGGCATTCCAGTCACATATTTCTAGGGTAGATGTTGTTGACATTAAGAGTCGGAGCACATCGCAGCTATCATCATGGGAGAATGTAAGTTCACATCGGTCTGTTACTCTAACGTACACTGATTTTTCTCGTTGAGAAATTACTCTGAGTTAACACATTCCTGTGAAAACTTATTTGTTTCGGGGGGGGGGGAGCAAGGAGAAAAGTGCATCTCGACAAAGCGGAGAAAGAAAAAGGTTAGTAATTATAGACATTTCCTTTTCAACATTCGCCCGCATCGCATCTTGATGTAAAAATCCGATGCCAAACACTTGGTTAGCATTGAAGTTTGAAACGATATTCATTGGTCAGAGATATTTTCAGTAAACAAAAGGGAAAGATGAAGAGAGCACAATCAAACGAAACAAAGAAAGAAAGAGGTTAGCTATTCGAACCATTTGCTTTTTAGTGTTCGTCAGCATTGTTTTGCGACTCAGTCGCCACAAATATGTCAACATTTCGAACTATAGTAGTTTATGTGCATTGGATTTGTTTCTCTTGCATTCGAACCACTTAAATTTATGTTATCTATATAAATAAAACAGTAAATGTATGTATGTGTATCCGTATAAAAATATTTAACCGATAAACTCTTAAACTACCAGTCACATAACACTGAAATTAACACGAAATAGTAATCATACACCAAAGATAGTTTATAACGAGTAAAATCTTTGTTTGGATGAATCAATAATGCGTACAGAAATATGTCAGCAAGTTGAATGCAAAATGTTCATTTCAAATGCTTTAAGTATTTACTTCAACAGTGTTCAATACGTAGGTAAGGCTAGGTAGTAAGTTATAAAATATATATGGCAATTAAGCTACACAATATTCCGCGTTTTATCCATGCTAGGATTCAAGCCTGATGAATTCTAGCGTGGATGAAACACGGAATATTCTGTGTAACTTAATTGCCATATATATATATATATATATATATATATATATATATATATATTTAGTAAGTTATAAAATATATATGGTAATTAAGTTACACAGAATGAATATATATATATATATATATATATATATATATATATATATTCATATTCATATCTGTTTGTTTGTTCACAATTTGATTAATATATACAAAACGTGTCTTGCTTTAATCTTTCATTTATTTCTATATATAGTACGATGCTTGGAAAAATATACAATTAAGAGATCACCTTATTTGCATATGACATTAAGAAAAATTGATTTTACTAAATAGCGGTATCTTAGTTAATGTTTTTAGCGAGAGAACTATTTGAAGTATTCTATTTAAAATTGTTATTTAATAAATTCTAAACAACAATTATAGTGATAATATATTTAATTTAAAATATTTTGGAATTAATATTTCCAACAGCAACCTTTTTTGAAACTTTTTTTTAGAGTTATTTGCTCCTAGATGCTATCCATAAAAAAAAAAAACGTTTACCAAATATCATTTGGTGATTTCATTAAATTTCTAGCTGGGAACATAATTCCGTGTAGATAGAAAAAAATGTTTGCCTTTTATTGTGTTTTTTTTTAATATTAAAAAAAAAAGAACACTCACGAAAAAATCTGCAAAGATTTCATTTGTTTGTTTGTTTTGTTTTTTTTATTCCTAACGGCAATACAGAAATCGGTAAATTTTTACCACGAAATTCAGCATCGTTTAATACCTAAAAAATGAAGATCTACTGCCCCTTTCCTCTAAATTCCACAATTTACACTTTTTTCTTTTTTCGCGTTAATTTCATCGATTACAAACTTAATTTTCTAAGTAGAAAGGTAACTTTATATGACGTGACCCAGCAGAGTTTAACCCCTAAAGAATGGAGAGCTACTTTTTTTTGCAACCTAATACATTTAAACAGCCTTTATAAATATTATGGGAAGAAATTTTGAAAAATAAATAAAATACTAAAATAACATGTTAGAGTGGGGGATCACTTTTCTATATAAATTTAACGTAAAATGAGCACCCGCTTTTTGGCCACCAAGCGTTCAACGAGACATGTCATCTCTAGCATTTTTTTTCAAGTTTGGCGATTGAAGGGGACGGCAAAATCTGACAAATACAATTTGTTTTTTTCTGGTGGTGGTGGTGGGGGAATTACATTGGAAACATAAAATAATGATAAATTTAATTACTTTTATGAGACCATTCTCTACTTTCACCTAACAATTTATTAAACAAAACAAAGCCCAAAATATCATAAAACGACAAATAAAAAGCAAATTGAAAAGCCCCCACCCACTAAAAAAAGCAAATCTAAAATTTCCTTCATTTACAAAAAAAAAAAAAAAAAAAACAGTAAAAAAAAGTGCTCTTACAAAAAGTAAAGATAAATGTGTAGTTTAGCGGCGTAAATTATTTGACAGCCAAAAATTTATAAAAACTATTTATTTTTATATAAAACATTATTAGACCCAAAGACTAAAATAAAATTTTAAAAATTCATTTTTATGTTGTTTTTATCATTTTTTATTAAATGTGCACGCCTTACTATGTGTATCAGAATTTTGGGGGAATTTTGACACCCCTAACACAAAACTGCGAATAAAATATAAAAAACTCATAATTTCTCTTTTAAAAGTGGGTTGTTTATTTTCTTTATGGGTTATACTTCCAAAATAAACTATTAAAGTTGTATGAAAAATAATAGAAATATTATTTTAAAAAAAAGTGTTTACAAAATGCCGGCGAGCTTCGATACAGCCATTGTTTTACGTAATGAAATCAATTGAATTTTAGGAGTTAAATATTTTTCAATTTTTAAACTTTAAAAATCTATCAAAATTTTTCTATTGATTCAATTTTTACGATATTTTCAGGGTCAATGTGAAATTTTATGCTCTTTCCAATAAACTGAATATAATATTTTAAACAAACGTTCCCCCCACACATTTTTAAACGTCTATTTTAATTTAAATAATTAATTAATGTACCAAAATTTTATATATCACAAATTGAAGATAAAAGATCAATAAATAATATATTGTAAATTAAAATAAAAAAATAAGTGTTTTTTGGAAATTTTCCTGTAAACTCCGAAGTGTAAAACCTTTTTTTTTTTCAAAACCACGTTGATTTTTTTTTTTTTAATTGGAAGCCTATGTTCTGCTTATCCAGTAAGTAATGGACGATAACAACAATGTTTTTTCTATTTCATTCAATATTTTCTTATTTTAGATATTTAAAAAAAAATTTCACTCAACAAAAAAGAATGAAAATATAACAAATCAAAAATTTATGTATTTCTTTGAGAAAAGAAAAAATTGCTGGAGTGTTTTTTTCTTTTTTTTAAAGAAATAATCTTATGAGTAAAATTTGACTATTTTTAAACTATGGGAACACATATTTCTCCAGGTACAAGGCTACACGCCTAACGCGAATGTGTGGTTTTTATGTCCTTTTGTTCATCCATAGTTCAAAACAAGGAAAAAAATTACTTCCGGTTTTTCGAAAAATGATTCCATGATCGCGCGTTTTTCAAATAGTCACTTAAAAAATTATTTTATTTAAAAAATAAACGGAATTTAAAATATAAATATGGAGAATGGAACTACACGTTGAATTGTTTTTTTTTTTTAGGTAAATGATTTTTGGAATTTATATCGATTTTTTATACTCGAAGGAAGAAAAATTTCGTTGATTTTCTTCAAATCTTTTTTAAAGAAAGCCGATTAAAAAAAATCAAAACAAATATTGCATAATTTGCTATTAAACCTGTTATTATTATTTTTTTAATTTGGTCTTTGCTCCTTTGAACAAAAAAATAGGGTTTGAATTACATTTTTCAAGTAGTTATAAGCTTGTAAAAATAGGAGGTCGAATTATTCAATTTTTTCACGCATTCTTAAAATCGGTTTCTGACACTGCCGTTAAAATTTGACCCTTTTTAGGTTTGGCAGATTGACTTTTTAAAGACCAAATTTGGCCTTTTTACGCTCTTTCATTATAAAATCAAAAACAAAAAAAAAAATGGCGGCCAAAAACCTAGTTCATGGAAGAGATTAAAAAGGCTAATCTGCCAAACCTTAGAAACGCCAAATTTTAAAAGCAATATAGCGGCATCGATTAATAAATATAAATGATAAAAAAATAATAAAAATGACATTTTTTTTCTGGTTTTGGGTCTAACAATGTGTTTTATATGAAAATGAATAGTTTTTATATTTTTTTGTCTGGCAAATAATTTACGCCGCTAAACTACATATTTACCAAAATAAAAAATAAATGCGCGCATTAATGTTTATAAACGTTATTTTTTTTTTTAGTTTCACAAAACCGTGAGTTTTCTTAGGCAGTGATCCCTTCTGCCGAAATATCTGGTGGAGAGGATATCAGATACTTCTTTTTGGGGGCGATTACATTTACATGTTTTTATCCGTTCTTTTATTTTGGAAATTGTTGTGGGGGTATCCACGTTACCCATGATGAAAATGATTAGTATAGCAGGCGTGTTTCAAACGGAACTTCATGTCAACCCAGGCAACTCCGGGTACCCATGCTAGTATATATATATATATATATATATATATATATATATATATATATATATATATATATATATATAACTACTCGATCAATTTATATGATTTATTTTCTTCCGTATATGACATCTTCGTTCCGTGACGGGTACGTACATCATAAAGACTTTTCCGTATTTTTTTTTCTTACAATTAGGTTGAATTCTGGACAACAATCGGAAGAATAAAAGCCCCCCCCCCCAACCTCGTCGGTATCCGTCGAGAGAACGATTTCGTTTTGTTTTTAAGCTTCCTCCTCCTCCTCCTCCTCCTCCTCCGCCGCCTTCTTGCTGTGTTATTGATTCGATTATTAAAAAATAAATAAATACTTGCTTCTGCAATTTAAGAAAGAAAATATTTGAAAAAAAAAAAAAAATGGTTCAGCTCTCAAACAGGAAACAACAAAGGCACGGTGGGTCGTCACGTGCAACTATTCTGGGAAGTTCAGTACAATAAAATAAAAATGAAAGAAAGAAGAAAGGAAAGAAAGAAAGAAAGAAAGAAAGAAAGAAAGGAAAGGCGTAAAGTAGAATATTCAAATATCAGAGCTGCCTTTCTGTTTCTGGTACGAAGTCATTTAGACGCAAGCCAGCGATTGAGTTTCGTTTTGTTTTTAACGGCATATCAGGCTTTTATTTTGTGCGGATATTATTATTCCAATTGATCTGGGAGAAACCTCAAACTTTGAATATGGGTGAGAAAGACGAAAGATGTGCATGAGGGAAGAAAGAGGGAAGGATGTAAAATCTATAATATAAATCTCATCTGTTTGTTTAAATGTATGTATGTATGTATGTACGTATGTATGTATGTATGTATGTATGTATCTATGCCTAAAACTTTCGACAGCGATGGCAGATTTTCACAAGATCGGTATCGTTTTGAAGCTCGACCTTTCGGACGACAAATATCGAAAAACTGGCCCAAAACATTAATTCCTTCACCCTCAACTGTGCAGTTTTCTACAAGAAGGAGTCATCCCCTCTTTTCGATTGACGAGGCTTAATTTAAACCTTTGCTACTTCCGGTTTGGCGATGGACGCAACAGCAAAGACGTCACGCTTTTTTTTTACAAGTTCTTTTCCTCGTTCGTGGTACGAGTTCGAGCCTGCTTGCCTACTACCATTTTTTTTATTTTGCTCATCCCACACTTCCAAATACTCAGGCAACGCCGGGCACCCAGGCTATATATATATATATATATATATATATATATATATATATATATATATATATATATATATATATATATATATATAGTGCTATATCGTTATTTATCATCATTATCTATTGTTGGATTATTATATATTTGTTATTAAGTCATTATCATTGCTAGATCAATTTTTATATCATTATTCATTTATTTCTAGCCTGGATGCCTGGCGTTGCCCGGGTGTTTAGAGGTGTGTGTTAAGCAAAAAAAAAAAAAAAAGTGGGAGTAGGTAGGCAGGCTCGAACTCGTACCGTGAAAGAGGAAAAGAACCCAGAAAAAAGTGATGTCTTTGTTGTTGTGTCCATCGACATTTGTCGTCTGAAGGGTCGAGCTTCAAAACGATACCAATCTCATGAAAATCCGTCGCCTCTGTCGAAAGTTTTAGGCAGACATACAAGCATGCATACATACATACATACATACATACATTTAAACAGACAGGTGAGATTTATATAATAGATTATTTACGTATATTAATTTCCTTTTATGATCATTATTTTATTTATACCATTATTTTCTGGTTGATTCTATCTATTGTTTATTATTTAAATTTATTATGATTATTTATTATTAAATCATTATTTATTATTATTTATTATTTAAATTTTAAAATCTATTCTGTTAGATTTTTTTTTCATCTCTATTTCTCTTCCCTTCTTCTCTATATCAATAATGTAGCCGCTAGAATTCCCCTCTGGAAAAAAAGTATCGTAGATTTGCAACAACAGATGCCACATACAAATTCAATACATCTACCCTGATAGCCACTATCTTATGTAACTTTTGAACACCATTTCAGACAAATTCAATCGTGATGATAAAATACTACATTACATCCTAGGAGCAACACCATCACAACCGCAACATCGTTACAGGAAGAGATACCTATTTTTCTCTATAAATATTCAGATCTACCACCACAATCAGTCGACACTGGGAGGAAATTTACACGTTCCACAGATCCTACGCTTACACCGGCCACAACCGGCTCATATATGCACGATATACCATTATCTTTCCTGTAGTAGAATAAAAAATAATAATAATAAAGTCTGCCTCGGGAAAGTTTGCTGCCTCTGATTGGTTGGCCACTAATTCTCTTATTATGGAATTAGATCATTCTAAATGAACACTTCAGAACATTATAATATGGCGTCGCTAGAACAAATACTTAGTCGCACGGCGTCAATTTCATTTAATAGACACTTAATTTTCAACATATAACAGCGAATGAATCGTCCATCGCTTTTACGTAACTAATGACTGTTTAGCTTTCCTGCTAAGACTGAAACATACACAAAACTACTACTAGATACAATACTATCCTCTTGCTTCTTTTTTCTTTCTTTTTTTCTTTGTGGTCGTCGCCGTCAAATATAAACAACACACGAGTAGTATCAAGACATCCGTACCAGCTTTCAAGCGGGGAACGATGTTCACCGATATTATATCAGTCGCGGTTTAATGTTTAATGTTTGCTCATTTTTTTCCATTTACACATCTAATTTTACACATTAACTAATTTGTTAGGATAACACTTTCTTTCCTCATTCTGATCGCCTACAAGCAGAGGACGATGTTTACACAAAATATATATGCTGCGATTTAATGAATTTCCTAAAGATTGGCAACTTATTTTTAACAATTCAGCATGCTAACATACATGCATAAGTCAAAAAAAATATACATAACGTCTTTTAACACTCGATAATCGCACAAACATCTAAAATTTAATCAACTTCTAAACATGATGCAATTCTGCTAAAAACATATTTGAAGTCTTGATAATCGCTCAAAACTTTTAAAATTAAATTTTAAAACTCTTAAAATTTTACCACGGTGAACTCTAACAAAAGGTTTGAGAATTAGTGGCATTTTAACACACATTGCTAACACTTTCCTTGCGCAACTATTCCTCTGGCTTTCATCAGGTGGTAACCGCAACGGGATAGGAATTCTGAATCATTGTTCCTATCCCGTCGCGGTTACCACCTGATGAAGGCCAGATGAATAGTTGGTTGAAACGTCATGAAACAACAACTAAGAAAGATGAGGATAATAGTCCGTAATAAAATAAATTACTAAATAATACTCATCTCAATAATGAATTCCAATTAAATAATATATATATATCAGTACAGACTTGACGATGGAAGATCAGATAATAAATAAATATGGATTTTATAATTATATAAGACCAAAAAAATCCAACCTTGATCATCCTTCGGAACCCGTGGCGCAGTAGATAAAGACGTCGAATCTCTATAGTTCCAGATGAGAATTGTCTGAAGATAGTGGTTTCAATCCTACCCAAAGCCGGTCAGAGGCTTACTTGGCCAAAACGTGGTGAGACGACAACAACTATGGAAGGCAGTAATTGCTGAGAATGCAGCAGGAGATTCGGAGTTCCTATCTCGTCGCGGTAAGCGTAGGATCTGTGGAACGTGTAGATTTCCTCCCAGCGTCAACTGATTGCGGTGGTAGGTCTAAATATTTATAGAGAAAAATAGGTATCCCTTCCTTTAACCATGTTGCGGTTGTGATGGTGTTGCTCCTAGGATGTAATGTAGTATTTTATCATCACGATTGAATTTGTCTGAAATGGTGTTCGAAAGTTACATAAGATAGTGGCTGTCAGGGTAGATGTATTGAATTTGTATGTGGCATCTGTTGTTGGCCGAAACGTTATGAAACAACAACTAAGAAAGATGAGGATAATAGTCCGCAATAAGTAAATTAATAGATAATACTCATCTCAATAATGAATTCCAATTAAATAATGTACATGGATGTGTATGTTCTGCATTTTGTATTTGTGCACATCCATGCAAATTTGTTCCTAATAATGTTTCTTTCCTGCATCTTACAAAGATATTCTCACCTTTTGTATTTTTTTTTTTTTTTTTGGCTATGAACCTTCTTTCCTGACAAATATGCTTAAATATTATAATTTAATTTACGCAGATTTTGTATTCATTATTATAGAACCAATGCTCTATTGATTATTATATTGTACCCAATATATAGTAGTAATTTCAAAAGTTAAAAAATGCCTTGGGTGTCATCAGCTAAAATCGAAATCGAAACATAAAACTCTCCAGCCTTGTGCGATACCATCTGAGCTAAGTGCATATAAATACCAAAACTTTAAAAAAAAAAATATTGTTGTTAAACATATAAATATATATATGTGCATGTGTAGAAAGTATACATTAAGTCGACTTACGCCTGCCATGTTACAATTTTTCAATTTTTATCCCTTATGAGCTATTTTTACAAGCTATTTTTTCCGAAAATTTTTTTTATAATTTCGCACATTCATTCATCTATGCTTTTCAAACAAAATTTTCTTCTTGTTGCAATTAATCGATTTCATTGAAATTTGTCGTCTGCTGACCGCTGATTGCTGATTAGTAAGGCTATGACAACAGCATATTCTTTTTCATTGTTTTGACTCTCGGGTGTGTATTGGTTGATGTCTTATATGCTTTTATATAGAGTGTTGTGATTCTCGGTTGATTACCAGTATCGGATATATACTCGAGAGTCAAAACAATGAAAAGAATATTCTGTTGTCGTAGCTAATCACGTCGGTGCTTTCCGGCTGCCAAAAAATGCTGGTGCAACCTTGGGTCAGTAGTGAAATGTCTTAAATTATTTAAAACAAATTCGGTATTATTATTATCTATTATTGTACGAAAAATCTGAATCTGTCTGTCACCGTCTTCTATTTTAACGTCATAACGTCATTGCTAGAAAACTTTTCAAACTTAACAACTGAACTATATGTTTGGGTTTCGATTCTAGCTAATAATACCCAATTTTTTATCTTGTTTTTTTTTTTTTTTTTTTTTTTTTACTTTTGAAATCACTACTACATATTGGGTACATTATAATATTCAATATAAAATTGGCTCTATAAAAATAAAAATGAAATCTGCATAAATTAAAATATCATCTTTGAGCATATTTTACGATCGGGTCATGCCAGGGAGGGGCTACTGTATAGATTGGGTACAATATAATAATCAATAGAGAATTTATATATATAAATGAGTAAAATGCTAACTTACAGCTTCTCGGGCTGGTCGTTTGCCAGAGACTTTCTTCGGCATGCTGATTGAAGATGCTTATGTGACCTGCAAGTATAAATAAATAAAAATTAATACATTAAATTGACACGATACAAAGACATGATAATCTATAGATTAATATGATAGCATGTGTGTTATTTATTTTGTGTGTCTCGCTTACAGCGGAGTGACTGTCGTTTAATTGTTATGGACTTCCATTTCTTTTAATAAATAATTTTACCAAGAATTCTCCATAAGTTTTGGTTTCGATTATAGCTGTTGGCACCTAAGTCATTTTTTTTTTTTTTTAAATAATTTTACCAAGAATTCTTCAGAAGTTTTGGTTTTGGTTTCGATTATAGCTTGATAGCACTTAAGTTATCTATTTTTTTTAATAAATAATTTTATCAAGAATTCTTCATAGGTTTTGGTTCCAGTTTCCATTATGGCTGAAGGAACTTAAGTTTTATATATATATATATATATATATATATATATATATATATATATATATATATATATAACTACTTAATTTACTCACATAAAATTAATATACGAAAGTATAGATTTATGCGTAAACTTTAAGTATTTACTTCAAAAGTGCTCAATACGTAGGTAGAGCTAGTTAGTAAGTTATAGAATATATATGGCGATTAAGCTACACTGAATATTCAGCGTTTCATCCACTCTAGGATTTCTGAGGCTTATGCGCGAATTCTGTGGTTGTTTATCGTTTTTATATATTCAGTGTAGCTTAATTGCCATATATATTTTATAAATTACTATATATATATATTTTTCTTTTTTTCGTAAGTTTTTATTTCAGTTTCGATTCCATCTTATGCGCCCCAGTAATATGGATATATTTTTTTTTATTTTTGAAATCGCAACTTTATAATATATAAAAATCGATAGAACATTAACTCTATAATAATATTTACGAAATCTGCAAGAATTAAAATATCATATATAAGCGTATTTTACGACCAGGCTTTGCCGGGTATCCCTGCTAGCTTAGGTAAATACTTTTGCAGTTTAAACAAAACAGCTATAATAATATCAGGGCGTCTCTATTTACGCTGAACATCTACAGAATACCAACATCAATATACAGGGTGTTCCAAAAGTCTAGGGCACATTTGACATTGAATATCTTAAGAACTATTAAGATATTGGATCTAAAAAGAAATGAAAAATATCAAAAGCCTTACAAAAAACTTAATGCATTTTACTTTAAAATGGAACCACTTTCATCTTTCTACTTTTCAGAGTTATGAAGATATGAGGACTTGAAATGTGACCAAGACTTTTGGAACACCCTGTATTACATATGAATGAGTCCTCCTGTGGAATTTCCACAGGTCCTGCTAGTTTTAATTAACTCCTTATTAGTTTTTTCGTTTTTTATTTTTAATGGGATGATCATCTTTAGTTAACTATTACGTGTAATTATATTCATGCAGATATTCTACATGATTTATACTTGCATAATATTTGCGTAAAATGGTTATATTAAACACAAACCTCTTTATATATTTATGTATGCATATATATATTCGTTTAAAAAATTTTGCCAACTATACTTGCGTAATATTTGCGTAAAAAGCTTATAGTAAATACAAAACTCTTTCTATGTATATATATATATGGTTGCGTATATATAATTGTTTGAAAAAATTTGCCTACTAAACTCCTCTGGGTCTACAGACATAGGGTATTTGAACTCATGCAAAACTTTATATTTGGGTTTTATCCGGGGAAAATCGATGCAAAAGTGTGAAAATTAAAAAAAAAATGGAATTTGTCAGGTGAAGGTTGAGCGACGGCATTACGAATATGCACGCGTAACGTAATACCTATTGCTTCCTGTTTTAATTTTTAGCCTTGCGGCAAACATATCTTCATAGCTCAATCATTAACGCCAAAGTAAAAAGTAAATCGTAAGCTAAACGTTTTGATTTCGATTCTCGGTGATGGCGAGAAATAACTTGATCTTTTTTTTTTACTCATGTTCACCCCTTACAAAGCATATCGCGATTGCGGCGATGGGACAGGGGCTTGAGCTTAGTTGATAAAGTGGGACCGATTAGATTGACAACTCTTTTTTGGACCCTATCTAAGAAGGAGAGACTAGTGGTAGATGCACCAGTCCAGATGTGGCAACAATACTCCATGCAAGGAGCTACTAATAAGTAAATAAATAAATAAATACTTCAAGGTAAAAAAAAAATAGCAACGGTAAATGTTATATGGACAGATTCAGGAAACGGCAATTTTTCCTCCTTTGTCAGAAACATCGCTCATGGAATATGAGGACTAAAGGAGAAAATAAGGAAAATGAAAGTTATGGAGTCCACTTTCTATTATCCCCGTTTTTATTGGTAACTTTCTAGTGGTCAGTTGTGAGGAAAAGTTGCTTAGCAAAATGTCTGACTTGCTACGTGTATACGTCGGCAGATATGCATATGGCACATTGCGTGTCAAATCAACAACGGATTAAACCATGTCCAACGCGGATGGAAATCTCGGGAAGACAAGTAAAGACAGTAGTTTCCAGTTGCTTTCCATTTTTTTTTTTTTTTTTTTTTTTTTACATGGGTGTCACCACTTATCAAGGCCCAGAGGCCACTCAAGGATAAGGGTTAATAGGTATACATTAGTCATTGTGATTTTAGCATAGTAAACAGTGGGAATTTTGTAACTTGGATTACTTAGGGGGACGATTCAATTAGAACTTGTTCACATTGGACTTTTTCTTTTTTTTTTTTTTATAGGTATCACCACATTATCAAGGCCAATAGGGCACTCAAGGATAAGGGTTAAAGAGTGTACAGTAGAAATTGGACAATATAATAATCATTAGTAATGAAAATTTGTTAAATTTGATAACTTATATGGAACGGCTCATCAAGAACTTATTTACGTTAGACTTGAAGACAACCATATTGTAGTCAGCCGGAAAGCAGGAAAACGGAAGACAATTCCACAGGCGTGCAGTTCTAATAAAAAAAGCTTTGTTCATGGAATCTACGTTTAGATTCGGGGATGCATCTCCACCAGTGAGTTAAGCGATAGCCATCTGTCTCTCGGAGGTGGCGATTAAATGCGGCCCCCAGATATCAACCTGGAAATTTTTACAACTCGACGCGGTACAAACAGCGCCTGGCCTTCCCAAATGGTCACCCATCTGGTATTGGCCAGGCTCATCGTTGCTTAACTTCAGTGATCTGGCGAGAACCCGTATTTCAACGTGATTGTGCCGTGCATTGTACAGTGGGTTTAAAAAGAGAACTAGATGGGGAAGGGGAAGCGTATATCATCAGAGAAATATGGGACACCAGAGAAATATGGGACAGGCAAATAAATCGGAATCCTTTTCTTTTCTTTCCCTCTTTTGTAAACATCGGTCGATGAATGCGAGAATGTGAGGACTAAAGGACAAAATAAAGGGAAGCGAAAGTTATGAAGTTGCCGAAAATATACCCAATGTCCGCTTTCTATTTTCTCCCCACCCCCCAAAAAAAGACAAGAAAAGAAAAAAAAGACACTGAATTCTTAAAAAAGTGTTAGAATATAAAAAGGAAACTATGTTGACGAACAAGGTCGACTTTTGGCTAAAAAAGATGTTTTTATAAGTTAAGTGGTAATGTTGAGACACAGCGGCCTAGAATGAAAATGGCCTCTGAGTTGGAGCTTTATGTAAAAATCACACACACACACACACACACACACACACACACACACACACACACACACACATTATATATATGCCAAGGGTGAGAGTTCCATATACATTTACAGACTTTTCTTTCTCCAACTTTACAACATGGCAAGAAAGAAGAAAAAGAAAAAAAAAAAACAACATACTGATGATGGAGTATAGCTCCGAAATATATTCATGTTATAAATTTCAAACAAGTAAAATATTTGTTTATTTTCCTAATATTACGTTGTGATGATTTATCTTTCAAGCGCACTTGATGCGTATTTTATTTTATTCAAATTGAATCAACGTTTCTATATGGAACTCACACCTTTGACATTATTCTCGCTTTGCCTACGCACTGTTCCAACATTTCAAAATACAACCGCTCAGATATAACGTGCGGCTCTTTACAAACAGACTTCTTTCTCCAACTTTACAACATGGCAAGAAAGAAGAAAAAGAAAAAAAGAAAGAAAACAATATACTGAGGATGGAGTGCAGCTCTGAAATATATTCATGTTATAAATTTCAAACAAGTAAAATATTTGTTTATTTTCCTAATATTACGTTATGATTTGACTTTCAAGCGCACTAGATGTGTATTTTATTGTATATATATATATATAATTCGAAATGACTTGGCATAAAGAGTCCTTTCTATCCCCCAACTAATTGTTTGTATTCCCTTATTGAATAAATAAACCAATCTATATTTATCAATATATAGTTTTTGTGACTTCATTTCCCATTCCTATTGTTCTCCTATGTAAGCTCCAATGATACTTGTTGAGCTTTATATTTATATTGTCCCGATACGTCTCCTCTTATAAAATTGAGCTCACTCTTTTCTTCTAATGCACTAAGCTATATATATATATATATATATATATATATATATATATATATATATATATATATATATATATAGTCATCGACATACAGTTCTGTCTCGTTGTATCATAACTCATCAGTGCCGCTAGACTAGCACCTCTCCCAAGCCAAGGATCGAACCTAGAACGGTTGTGTTGACAGTCGGGAGTTCTACAACTCGACCACGGAATCTGAGTGTCTATTTAAACAAACATCTGTCCACCACTTGTACAGTGTTCAAACCGCTTGTTTGTAAACAAACCGCGAGCTTCGCATTTTTCAGCCAATTAAATAGCGAGTGAGATTATTTACGACAGTGCTCACCCATAAGAGAGCGATGAGACCATTCCAATATTTTTCCCGATTCCGATACAGTTCCCAATTCTGATTTCGATTCTCTAATAATCTCTAAATATTTAGCTATGAAGTAGTTATTTTTCCCAATAAAAGCAAAAACACAAGTTAAATGTGCAGATATTTTCAAGGGACGATCTACAGATTCTAATTTTACTATCAGTTTCAAATCAATAAAGATTCATTATTCTTAGCTTTTAACAAAATCAAATAAACACAATTAAAAGAATCGTTTTTGGCATCGGTAAATATGTACAAAAGTTTCCGATTCTGATATCAATTCTGATACCCCTAAAAGTTTCATTTTTTCCCGATTAATTGTCCCAACACTAATATATATATATAACTTCATTTTGTTCCTTCGCTACAATAATAATAAATGGCCAAGATCAAAGTGTAGTATCTGTTCCGGCAGATGCTGCACTTAAGATAATTTGTACCAGTCAATGGAGGGGAAACCCTCTATACTGGGACAATTATTATTTTTGGTAACCAGAGTGCCCCCTTTTTGCCTACTTTTAGGGGAGCTGGTTTTTACCTCACATTAAAAACGGCCTTGTGCCTAATTTGCTCAGTGGGGGAGCAAATAAACACCATCTGTTCCGGCAGATACTGCAAGCAAAGACCATATGTGGGGGCAACTCCACATATAAGACCTTGGTCAATGTAGGGGCAACCCTTCATACCAATTGTCACTATCCAACTCCCCTACTCCCCGGGGAGTTGGTCCCCATTTCCCCTTCACTCCTCACTTAAAAAATCGGCCTTGTGCCTAATTTGCTCGGTGGGGGAGCAAATAAATACCATCTGTTCCGGCAGATGCTGCACTTAAGATAATTTGTACCAGTCAATGGAGGGGAAACCCTCTATACTGGGGCAATTATTATTTTTGGTAACCAGAGTGCCCCCTTTTTGCCTACTTTTAGGGGAGCTGGTTTTTACCTCACATTAAAAACGGCCTTGTGCCTAATTTGCTCAGTGGGGGAGCAAATAAATACCATCTGTTCCGGCAGATACTGCAAGCTATGACTAGCTATGACTAGCAAAGACCAGATGTGGGGGTAACCCCACATGCCTGACCTTTAACCAGCTCCCATTTCCCACCTCTCGGGAGCTGGTCCCCTTTTTCCCTTCCCCCTCCCTTCACTCCTCACATTAAAAATCGGCCTTGTGCCTAATTTGCTCGGTGGGGGAGCAAATAAATACCATCTGTTCCGGCAGATGCTGCAAGCTATGACTAGCTATGACTAGCTATGACTAGCAAAGACCAGATGTGGGGGCAACCCCACATGCCTGACCTTTAACCAGCTCCCATTTCCCACCTCTCGCGAGCTGGTCCCCTTTTTCCCTTCCCCCTCCCTTCACTCCTCACATTAAAAATCGGCCTTGTGCCTAATTTTCTCGGTGGGGGAGCAAATAAATACCATCTGTTCCGGCAGATGCTGCACTTAAGATAATTTGTACCAGTCAATGGAGGGGAAACCCTCTATACTGGGACAATTATTATTTTTGGTAACCAGAGTGCCCCCTTTTTGCCTACTTTAAGGGGAGCTGGTTTTTACCTCACATTAAAAACGGCCTTGTGCCTAATTTGCTCAGTGGGGGAGCAAATAAACACCATCTGTTCCGGCAGATGCTGCAAGCTATGACTAGCTATGACTAGCTATGACTAGCAAAGACCAGATGTGGGGGCAACCCCACATGCCTGACTTTTAACCAGCTCCCATTTCCCACCTCTCAGGAGCTGGTCCCCTTTTTTCCTTCCCCCTCCCTTCACTCCTCACATTAAAAAATTGGTCTTGTGCCTAATTTGCTCGGTGGGGGAGCAAATAAATACCATCTGTTCCGGCAGATGCTGCACTTAAGATAATTTGTACCAGTCAATGGAGGGGAAACCCTCTATACTGGGACAATTATTATTTTTGGTAACCAGAGTGCCCCCTTTTTGCCTACTTTAAGGGGAGCTGGTTTTTACCTCACATTAAAAACGGCCTTGTGCCTAATTTGCTCAGTGGGGGAGCAAATAAACACCATCTGTTCCGGCAGATGCTGCAAGTTATGACTAGCTATGACTAGCTATGACTAGCAAAGACCAGATGTGGGGGCAACCCCACATGCCTTACCTTTAACCAGCTCCCATTTCCCACCTCTCGGGAGCTGGTCCCCTTTTTCCCTTCCCCCTCCCTTCACTCCTCACATTAAAAAATTGGTCTTGTGCCTAATTTGCTCGGTGGAGGAGCAAATAAATACCATCTGTTCCGGCAGATACTGCAAGCAAAGACCATATGTGGGGGCGACCCCACATATAAGACCTTGGTCAATGTAGGGGCAACCCTTCATACCAATTGTCACTATCCAGCTCCCCTACTCCCCGGGGAGTTGGTCCCCATTTCCCCTTCACTTCTCACTTTAAAAATCGGCCTTGTGCCTAATTTGCTCAGTGGGGGAGCAAATAAATACCATCTGTTCCGGCAGATACTGCAAGCTATGACTAGCTATGACTAGCAAAGACCAGATGTGGGGGCAACCCCACATGCCTGACCTTTAACCAGCTCCCATTTCCCACCTCTCGGGAGCTGGTCCCCTTTTCCCTTCCCCCTCCCTTCACTCCTCACATTAAAAATTGGCCTTGTGCCTAATTTGCTCGGTGGGGGGAGCAAATAAATACCATCTGTTCCGGCAGATACTGCAAGCTATGACTAGCTATGACTAGCAAAGACCAGATGTGGGGGCAACCCCACATGCCTGACCTTTAACCAGCTCCCATTTCCCACCTCTCGGGAGCTGGTCCCCTTTTTCCCTTCCCCCTCCCTTCACTCCTCACATTAAAAATCGGCCTTGTGCCTAATTTGCTCGGTGGGGGAGCAAATAAATACCATCTGTTCCGGCAGATGCTGCACTTAAGATAATTTGTACCAGTCAATGGAGGGGAAACCCTCTATACTGGGACAATTATTATTTTTGGTAACCAGAGTGCCCCCTTTTTGCCTACTTTTAGGGGAGCTGAATTTTACCTCACATTAAAAACGGCCTTGTGCCTAATTTGCTCAGTGGGGGAGCAAATAAATACCATCTGTTCCGGCAGATACTGCAAGCTATGACTAGCTATGACTAGCTATGACTAGCAAAGACCAGATGTGGGGGCAACCCCACATGCCTGACCATTAACCAGCTCCCATTTCCCACCTCTTGGGAGCTGGTCCCCTTTTTCCCTTCCCCCTCCCTTCACTCCTCACATTAAAAATCGGCCTTGTGCCTAATTTGCTCGGTGGGGGAGCAAATAAATACCATCTGTTCTTCAGATGCGGCACTTCCATTTCTCGTTCTCTTTCAGTGGAGAAGAAATCCTTCACGACTGAGACAATTTTTATTTTTCTACCTTTTCTCCACGTTAAAAAACGACCCTGGTGTCTAACTCTGTCCCGTGGGGAGGCATTGTAAACAGGTACAATAATATCATATCTTCCGGCCAAGATCAAAGTGTAGTATCTGTTCCGGCAGATACTGCAAGCTATGACTGGCTATGACTAGCTATGACTAGCAAAGACCGGATGTGGGGGCAACCCCACATGCCTGACCATTAACCAGCTCCCATTTCCCACCTCTCGGGAGCTGGTCCCCTTTTTCCCTTCCCCCTCCCTTCACTCCTCACATTAAAAATTGGCCTTGTGCCTAATTTGCTCGGTGGGGGAGCAAATAAATACCATCTGTTCTGATGCTGCATTTCAAATTTTTTGTTCTCGGTTAGTGGAGGAGGAATCCTTCACGACTGAGACAATTTTTATTTTTGTTCCTTTTCTCCACATTAAAAAACGACCTTGGTGTCTAAGTCTACCCTCGTGGGGAGGCAAGTAAATAGGTACAATATTATCATATCATCTATAATATAAATCTCACCTGTCTGTTTAAATGTATGTATGTATGTATGTATGTATGTATGTATGTATGTATGTATAAAACTTTCAACAGAGGCGACGGATTTTCATGAGGTCGGTATCGTTTTGAAGCTCGACTCTTCGGACGACAAATATTGAAAGAAATTGGCTAAAATCATTAATTTCTTTACCCTTAACTGGGCACTTTTCTACAGGGAGGGTTCACTTTTTTCACATATATTTTCGAAAGTCATCGCCTCTTTTCAATTGACTAGTCTTAACTTAATCCTTCGCCGCTTCCGGTTTGGCGATGGATGCAACGGCAAAGACGTCATGCTTTCTTTTTTTTTTTCACGTTGTTGTTTCCTCCTTCGCCGTACGGGTTCGAGCCTACCTGCCTACTACCACTTTTTTTTTTTTGCTCAACATACACCTTTAAACACCCGGGCAACGTTGGGCTAGGGGTGTCAGAATTTTTTTGGAATCTTTAACATAAAACTGCGAATAAAATATAAAAAAATTCGTAATTTCTCTTTTTAAAGGTTGTTTTTCTTTATGGAATATACTTTCAAAATAAACTATTAAAGTCGTTTAAAAATTAATAGAAATATTATTTGTTATTTAAAAAAAAAAACAGTGTTTACAAAGTGCCTGCACGCGTTCATGCATCCTTTCCTTTTTACATAATGAAATCAATTGAATTTTATGAGTTAAATTTTTTCCAATTTTTTCACTTTAAAAATCTATCAAAATTATTCTATTGGTTCAATTTTTACGATATTTACAGGTTCAATGTGAAATTTTATGCTCTTTCCAATAAACCGAATATAATATTCTAGACAAGGTTTTTTTTTTTTAAATTCGCCCCCCCCCATTTTGAAATGTCTATTAAAATGAAAATAATTAATTTTCTCACCTCAAATTTATATATCACAAATTGAAGATAAAAGATCAATAAATAAAATAAACTAATTTAAAACAAAAAAAAGAACAGTTATTTTCAAATTTACCTGTAAAATCTAAAGTTTAAAACCTTTTTTTTAAAAACCACGTTGAATTTTTTTTAAGTGAAACCTAATAATCTTGTTATATTGTACAGAAAGTTTCGTTTAATTACGACAATTATTTCTATTCCATTCAGTGCTATTTTTTTAGATATTAAAAAAAAAATTCACTCCATAAAGAAGAAATAAAATATATTAAATCAAAAACTCATGTATTTCTTTAAGAGAATAAAGAAAAAAAAAAAATCACTCGACTGTTTTTTTTTTATCGGCAAAAACTGATAAGTGAAATGGGAGTATTTTTTAACTACGGTGGCCCATATTTACTAACTTTTATTTACAGCCAGCAATAGTAAGATACATTAATTCTGTCGCTTACAAGCCACCATAGTTCATAACTCTAAGAAAGGGAGACGGTTATCTCCCCTTTTTTCATTTGTGACGAGCTGAAGTCATGGTATTCTTTAATATTCGCTTAAAAAAGTATTTTATTTTAAAAGGACATGGAATATAAAATATAAATCTGGATAAATTCTTAATAATGAAGAATGGAAGTACCCATTGAATAGTATTTTTTATAGGTAAGTGATTTTTTTAAATTTATATATACATATATTTTATCGAATGTGCGGATAAAGGGTTTAGGTTCATTACTGCAGGGTTCCAATTTCGAATCTCATTAGATTCAGCCACTCTGATGAGTCATAGACGACAAAATACGTGTCAGTGAATAATTATATTTTAAAAACAATATGTATGCCGCTTCCCATGTGGGGGTACCAAGTTGGTTAAAGGGGAAATTATTCCCAATTCTCATTTAGGTACAAATGCACTTTCGTAAATAATTGAATACATACAAAACGTATTGCAAAAACAAAAACAAATAACATCTATATTTTATCGAAGTAAGTTAAAATTCGTTGATTTTCTTTAAATCTTTTTCAAAGAACACCGATTTAAAAAAAACAAATATTGCATAATTTGCTATTAAACCTATTATTTTATTTTTTTTTTATTTGGTCTTTGCTCCTTTAATTGAAAACAAAATTAGGGGTTGAATTACATTTTTCAAGCAGTTATAAGCTTCGAAAGATAGGAGATCGAATTATTCAATTTTTTATCACACATTTTTAATGGCGTTTTCTCACACTACTAACGCTGGGCACCCAGGCGAGTATAAAATATATCTTAGAATTTCATTTCAAATGTCGGTGTGATTCTTAACTATACACAAAGACGGTCTAAAATGGCTTCTACCAAAGCCAGGGACCACTCCACACACTTGCATCTAACCCACGCTTGACCTTGTGTCTAACCTCCTGGAGAGGGGGTAAATAAATACAGTGGGTTTAATAAAGGAACCGGGCGGGGGAGGGATGTAAAACAAACATGTCTTATCAGGGAAATATGGGACAGACAAACAAATCGGAATCTTTTTCTTTTCTTTCCTTCTTTTGTGAAGAGTTCTCTACCTTGTAAAAGATAATGTCGGCTTATTTTTCGTTTGCTTTGCTGGAAGAAAGAGAAAAAAATATCTTTGTGCTGGAAGAAAGGTGGGCGGTGTAGGAGGAGAAATTGTGACTCCCCCCTCCCCTCCAATCCCAGCACCGACCTTTATCACCTAGGTGCGGGTGGGGGATGAATGGAAGGGGGTATAGAGTGCTTCTTTCCCTTTTTACAAACAAGATCAAAACAAAAATGTAATCGTGCCGAGATTAGCTAAGAACTCGGAAAAATAAATAAACTTTTATTTATATATATATATATAAAGTTACGATTTTGCAAATTATATTTTTACAGCATTTATTATTCGAAACAAGGAATACCGATTAAACAAGTGAATCATGCATGGTCCCCTGTGAGCGCACAGTGAGCGAGGCGTAAAAAATGACTAAGTTCAGCATTTGCCAGCCCCCATTTAGCCCCAAAAGTCCCCAGAGGATGTCAAATCCTGGTGAAAATGAACAAACGGGGCAGTATTAGCCCTTAACATATGTAAATTTCAATTCTGCACCATGCAAAAAAAGAAATGACAAAGTCCATCATTTGAACAAGCCCCAAAAGTTCCCAAGGTCTTAACATATTTAAATTTGAGTTCAGCACCATCCAGAACTGCTAAATAGACATAAACACAAAAATTTGGACAAATATGGTAAAATAGTCCCAAAAATGAAGTGTTTTTATTAGCCCTAAAAGAGCCCCTGGGGCACACCCAAGAGGCATTGCGAAGTATAGACAGACAAAATTATATAAAAATCAGTTACTTACAACTTTTCAGAAAGTTTTATAAAAATCCAAGGCATCAATTTTTTTTTTTTTAATAAGCATAAAAGTGCTAAGTTTAGCCATTTTAACCCAAAAGGCACCTCTAGGGGAGGAGGGGGGGGGCAACCGGGTTTTCCCCAGAAAATCCGTTCAGTTACTTTTTTACTCATATCATGTTTAATGTTTGAGCAAAATTTCAAAAAATTCCAAGGCGTAGTTATTGAGAAAAGTGCGGACAGACAAACGGACGAACGGACAAGGGTGAATTTACAGGTCCACCCTCCTTTTATTGGGGGACCAAAAAGATTATTTCTGAACCATACACATACGCACACAGTCATGACAGAAAATAATAGATACCCATAGAAACAGTTTACTTGAATAAACATATAATTTATAGAACAGAATCAAAATTATAGGGTCACAAATTTAATAACTAATACTTGATTGACATTCCCTTTAATATTTTTAATGCCAGGACCATTCTAGGCATGGCATTCATCAGTTGACGAATATCATTTTGAGGAATTTCTAGCTATATCTGACGCAATAATGCTAAAAGTTCAGGCTTAGAAGATGGCTTTCTTTTCTTTTTGCGAAGGTTCCGGTCTAATATGTCCAAAAGGTTTTCAATTAGGTCCATATCCAGAGACTGACTTGGCCATGGAAGTTTATTAATCCCATTTTAGCTCAACTAATGTTGTGTCGTCCTAGCAGAGTGGCAAGGAGATCCGCCTTCCATAAAAATGGAGTTAACTTGGTTCACTTTACCACTTCAGAATATTGGTAGGAATCTTTTATGTAATATTGAAACATATTTAGCAGAATTGGTGTTTCCTTCACACTCCACCATGTCTGAACGACCACAACTCCAAATTGAACCCTATACCATGATCGAGAAATCCCCATGTTTCAGTGTTAGCTGCAGTCTTTTAAAGTTAAACTCTGGCTGAGGGAGCCTTCATACACATACCCTTCCACTGTTAGGAAATAAGGCAAATTGTAACACATCAGAGAAAATGACGTTGGTCCAAAAGGTCATAAGTCTCTCCCCTTCTCACGAGCCCAATATTTCCTGTGCTTGATATTGGCAGAACAAAGGAGAGGTTTCCTTTTCGCAGCTCTATCACAGTAGCCCAGCTTGAGAAAATATCTGACAGCTGTTTTTCAACATTTCTTTTCACAAGACGACCTGGATGAGGTTTTGTGCACTCTTTGTCCTCTCTTCTGAAATGGCAGAAACACTAGAGGATGATCTCCAATCTGCAGTGAAATGGGGACAAAAATGGATAGTTACATTCAATGCTACCAAGACTAAACTTGTTTCCTTCAATAACTACAAGAAATAGCAATGGCCAAAGACTCTTTATCTGAAAGTACATCTTTTAAACTCCTCGGACTAACGTTCACAGGAAACATGAGTTGGAACAATTACATTGCCAGGAACACTGCGAAAAAGGTAGGTTCTCTACTATGCTAGAAAGCTACTAACGCCCCAAAATATCCTGTACCTCTATAAGGCCACCATTCGCCGATGTATGGAGCATTGTTGTCACATTTGGGCTGGTGCATCTGCTACTAGTCTCTCGTTCCTAGACAAGGTTCAAAAGAGAGTTGCCAATCTGATAGGTCCTGAACTGTCATCTAAGCTTCAGCCTCTGTCCCATCAACGAAATGTAGCATCTCTCTGCCTGTTCTACAAGTACTTTAACGGTGAATGTTCTGACGAACTGCAAGCACTTGTACCCCCTCGACGTAAATACCCCCCGACAAACAGCTAAATCCCACCCCTTCACAGTTGAGATCCCTAGATGTAAAAGAGCCTTATACTCCAGTAGTTTCTTCCCCAGAACCGCTAGACTTTGGAATTCCCTTCCTGCTTCCCCAACTGTACTGACATGCAGAAGTTCAAGTGTAACGTGAACCGACATCTTGCTCCCCAACTCCCCACATAGTACCCCTCTAGCTTATGTCCCTGATAGTAGCCTCCTACATCAAAGTGGCAATGTGCCTTGTTTGGGGTGAAAATGTAATAAAAAATTTTTTTTAAATTGTACGATTACTATTAACAGTAGAAAAGGACTATTGAAAGATTTCCTGCTATTTTGCGATACTGAGACCACCTTCATGTTGACCAACATGTGGAACATCTGTAAAATGCTGAATATCCAGTATAGCAGCAAGTCTTGGGAACATATATAAAAAAAATATATATCTATTATATATATAAAAGTGAACGTGTCTGTGTGTGCGTCTGTGTACATTTCCCTATGCAATAACTCTGTCAATTTTCAGTCTACAGACTCGAAATTTGATATACAGGGTACTGAGATTTGCGAAAATCTTTGCGATCCATTGTCGGCCAGAAATTTGGCTGTTAAGGGGTCAAAGTTCAACGATTTGACTTTTGAGAACTCTACCAAACTCCTCCGTCAATTTTAGGTCTAAACACTTGAGATCTTAGATATAAGTTCCTTGGACATGGATCTAACTTAATATCTTGATTTGAGCCCAAAACAATAAATGTTAAGAGGTCATAATAGGGGTCAAAGTTAAAAATATTGACCACTTTTTTTGTTTGCTCAACATACATCTACAAACACCTGGGCAACGCTGGGTTGAAATGCTAGTATATATATATATATATATATATATATATATATATATATATATATATATATATAAAGGTTAATGAGTTTGTTGGGTGAACAGTAAGACAACATCATAAGTGATTGAAACTAGTCAGATTTTGTTTTATTTAAGAGAATGGCTCAATAAGAGTATACAGGGTGACCCAAAAAAAACAAAAGCTAAATGGAGGCCATCTAGAACATTATGCTGTAGAACGGAGAAAAAAAAAGGCCAAAGACCCTAATGTTTTGATGTGATGTTTTGAATATAATAAACTAGTTATGACCAAAGTTTAATTTCATTCGGACAAAACACTAAGAAACGGGGCCTAATTAGAGTTGGGTCCCGTTTTATTTGGGTCATCCTGTATTAATATTGGACTTGAAAACGACCCTGTTGTAGTAAGCGGGGAAGCAGCCCCGATGTATTGTGTTTCACATACAATAAACTTACTGTGGGATAAATGGTGACCCCGCCCCCAACCACCACTACTCCCAGCACAGACTTTTATCACTCAGTAGGTGGAGTGAGGGGGGGGATGAGTAGAAGCGGGGAGGGGGGGATAATAGATAGAGTGCATCCTCTACTTTTTAAAAACAAAGTCAAAGACAAAATTTGAATCTTCAGAAACTAGCTAAGAATTCAGAAAATAATAAATAAAATAAAAGGTGCTTGTTTATATTGGTGATCTTTTAAGCCAACACATTTCCGGTGAAAACATTATTACATACTTACATGTCATGTCGAAATTAGTATAAATAAAAAATTAAAAAAAAGAATTACGAAAAAAATGATCCAGTAGGAAAATAATTACAAGTAAAAAAAGATTTTGCAATTTATTTTTTGAACGAGGTGTCATTGTCTTTCCACATACAACACCTTGTTTCCTCAAACCCATCTGCTACTGACCAGGCACAACGTTGCTTAACTTTGGCAATGTAATGAAATCCAGTGTTAATGCCTTATACTGGTAATATGATAACGTCCTTTGCTATAGTTTATTTTTAAAATGATTAGTCCGACCGAGACAATTGTTGATATGGAGCATTTTTTTTTTACAAGGTGATCACCACTTATCAAAGACCGGAAGTCACTCAGGGATAAGGGTTATTGCATGTACAGTACGTTAGTGTGGGGATTTAATAAAAATGTCTACTTAAGGGGGCGGTTCATCAGGAATTTGTTTATGTTGGACTTGAAGACATCCGGGTTGTAGTCAGGTGGGAAGCAGGCAGACGGAACAGAGTTCCACAGGCGTACAGTTCTAAGAAAGAAGCTTTGTTCATGGTATCTACGTTTTGATTTAGACACAGATAAAGAGTGGGGAAAATTTTGTTTTTCGTAAAAGATTTGCGAGAGGGGACTAGAGATTGGAGCTCAGACGAGCACCTGCCATGGAAATAATGATAAAACAAAGATAGGCTCGCAACTTCTCTTCTGTGGGAGAGAGGTTGCAGGGAAGAAAAAAGAGCATCCCCCACTAAGCCACGAAGTCTATTTTGTACTCTGTCAAGGCAGGATAGGCTGTTTTTAGCAACTCCTGCCCAGATATACATTTTTAAATAATCACGTAAAAATAAAAATCAACAAAGGGAAATAACTAATTTTGAATTCATTTGAATTAATGATACTTTTACAGTTTAATCAACACATTAAAAAATGAAAATATCGAAAAAAGGTTATATTGTAAGTATCTGTTATGGAATGAAGTTCTCCGAAAAAAAAAATAATTCGCTTAATTTCATCAAGTAGTTTTTTTTACAACGAAAAAACAATTTGTTATGATAGCAAGCAAAAGGTTCGATTTTTAGGAAGAAAAGCTAGTATTAAAAATGGGGAGGGAATGTCGGCACTTCAAATTGAGTTATCTCCCCTGGCGTGTTCAAAAGATTTCGTTATGACGGACTTTTACGCACTCTCATAAAAACATGTTTTTCGGCTGTAAAAAAAAAAAAAAAACTTTTAGGACAATCAACCAATGAGAAGCGTGTTAGGACAATCAACCAATGAGAAGTCTCCGACATCATTATAAAAATATTGAATTTTGGATTCAATCAGTTCGCTATCAGTTTCCGTCTTAACACAACTGAACCACTGCTCATCGTAGCTGAACTGTTTCATGATAGAACGAACTGCTTGCACTAGACTATTACACTTGACTCCTAGTTTGCCAGCATGGCAATCTGGTGTCGCCCGGCATTAGAATTAGTGTTACAGCTACTATTTGACCTAAGTATACATGCATGTCAAAGCTTTACAAATTAACACAGTTAAACCTACAAATGTATATTTGCACATACATAGAGAATATACATAAAGTCGACTTACACCTGCCAAGTTTGAATTTTTCAATTTCGATCTCTTAGCAGGTATTTTTTCCATCTCAAAACTAAATCGAGTTTGTTTCACAGGGCCGAATATCTTATATATCTAATCTGTAGACCAAAAATTGTTAAAATGTTTTTGCTAATAATGGAGTGCATGACTCCCAGAATTTGGACTATCTTATTTATAACTACGCGTTAAAACAACCAGCCAATGAGAAGCTTCCGACCTCATTATTAAAATATCAAATTTTGGATTCCAGTCAATTCGCTATCAGTCTCCGTCTTAACACGTTGAACCACTGCTGATTGTAACTGCATTGATTCTTCGCCGACTGCCATCTGAATGGCTCAACACTTAACAAAGTTTTTCCTTCTCTACAATTATTGTTTTACCAAGGCCTATCCTATTAATTGAATATCATAATCACAATGACATGCTAGTTCTCATTAGATCACCAAAGTTAAGCAACATAGTACTTGGTCAGTACCGAATGGGTGACCAGTTGGTAATACCAGACATTGTATGTAGGAAGACCTCATCACCTCCCTGCAAGAACTACAAAAATTTAATGTCATCATCTCCCCTGATGAGGATATACATGTGACTGGGGAGCGTTTGTGAATTTCATACAGTTATTTCACAAGGGAAGAAAAAAAAAGAAAAGAAAAATTTATCATATTTGACAGCACAACTGCAACAACCGTCAAGTCAGGTTAGGGTTAGGGTTAGGGTCAGCTGAACAATAAATGAAAACCGAAAATTCTCTCTTAGCTGTCGCTATTTCTTTCTTAACGTTATTTCTAGCTTCTATATACTTCAGTCTGTTTGAACTGGACTTATGTCAGTTAAATCTGCGGTATGCATGCTGCTTTTGAGCAATGGCAGTTTCGCAAGTTGACGTAAACCATTGGGGAGAGTGGGGCTTACTATAAAATTTCCGCAAGGGAACATGCACTTCGATTGCAGTTTGGAACCAGTCAGTGGTCTCGTTTGCACACTGTTCAGCAGGGAGAGAAAAAATATTTCTCCATAGGGCATCTCTGATTAGTTCCCTGATGGCTTCCCAGTCAGCCTTTTTATAATATCTCGTTGTTTTGAGCACTGGCTCTTCAGTTTTGGCTCTAGAGTTTAGGGCGATTTCAACCATTATCACTGCATGATCAGCGTTTCCAAGTGGGCTGTGGGCCTTCGTTATGCAGTCATCGGGAACTGTGGTCAAAAACAGGTCTAGAAGTGATGCGTGTTGTTCTTCCTGGTCAGGGAAACGGGTTGGAAACGTAATAATTTGTGATAGGGAGTGAGATATAGTGAAGCTATGAGTTGTGCTGCCCGCTGCATCTGTGTAAGTAGAGAATCCAAGCCAGTTTTTGTGGTGGACATTAAAGTCACCAAATACATGTACTTGTGCGCTAGTGTCGAGGGACAGTGCCGTGTCTATGCTGTCAGAGACTTTGTTTATTATGTTGTATATACGACTCAACAGAGTCCCAAACAATTCCGCCCATACACTCCAGCATAGTCCCAAACAATTTCTTCCATGTGACCCGACACAATCCTGAACCCGATCACCTCCATCGATCTGACATGACACAATCCTAAACAATGCCGTCGATTCAGACCCAAACATTTCTGTCAATTCGACACGACACAACATGATCCTAAACAAATCCATCGATTCGACAACACGATCCTGAACAATTCCGTTGATTCAAACACAAATCGATCGATTGATGTTTCCATTCAGTCTTGAAAGACAAAAGAAACCCCCCTGTAGGGGCAGTTGGGCGTGTAATTGTGAGGCAAGGGTTGCACAATCCCAACCATACCTCTCCTGAATCGACACTGTTTGGGTCCAGTGGCAAGGAGAAGACCAGAACGACTGGAAACAATGCCGAGATAAGCGGAGAGCACATACAGCACCTGAAAGTCCCAAATAGTCACCCATTTAGTACTGACCAGGTTCAACGTTGCTTAACTTCGGTGATCCAGCGGGAACCAGTGTATCAATGTGATTATGCCATATCCCAAACCCAAACACCTTCATTGAGTCAACACAACACGATCTCAAATAACTACCAAGACAACTGAACATAGCACGTTACCAGAACAACCTCGGCAGTTACTCTCCGAATGACCCTGGTGACGGCTTTTTACAGCCCTTGAACGAACTCATTTTCCGTGTAGGAAGGCCAGATTAAGACACTGATTCTTGAGTGCTTCCGTGCATGCTCGTCACATATTCTCCCATGAAACTTCCCCCTGCAGAGGAAGTTGGTTCAACACGCATAGGGTGAGTGCCACTTCAGCACAGTACAGGACTACTAATTCAGTTGGTGTTATCAGATCAGGCTGTCTGAAGATACTGGCTTTCTGACCTATAATGCACCAAACACTGATGCTATTGTTTTTCCCTATGCTATTGCAAAACTCAATCATGTTCTGCAAAAGCAAAAACAAGAATTTTCTTCTACAAAACAACCAAACCAAACCCAAACACCATGAATAAATTTAAAGAACTTGAAGCATTAAAGCTTTTATATATATATATATATATATATATATATATATATATATATATATATATATATATATATATATATATATATACACTAAAATAAAAATAAGAATTAAAATAACAAATAAACAGTAAATATAATTTGGTGGAGAGGTAGGCCCAACTGCTTGATTTCTTAAAATGGAGATTCTCTCTTTGTTTTATTTTACTTCAGTCGAAGTTCTCAGAAATCTAGGGGCCTACAACTTGGGGCTACATTCATATATGTATGAATAGTGTATTTTGCCGTCTGAAGAGTAGCTATTTTCGAATATTTATTAACTGCTATAATATTTAAAATTGTCCTAATGGTTATGAAACAATTGTAGCGCATAAGAAAATACACAATATGATGTTCTCATTTTATTTTTTGTTGTTTTGGTGTTTGCGAAAAGATTATATATATATATATATATATGTAAGTGAACAAAGAGAAACAAATGGTGGAGAGATAGGAAAATAGATTAATACATAAATAGGGAAAGAGAGAGACAGAAGGGGGATAAAAGAAAGATGGAGATAATACATAAATAGGAGGAGAGAGAGAGAGAGAGAAAAAGAAAAGAGAAAAGAAAAGAAAGAGGGAGATAGAGAAAAGAGCGACTGAGAGAGAATGAGTTTATGAGTGAACGAAGAGAAAGAAAAATAGTGGAGAGATAGGAAGATAGATTAATACATATATATATATATATATATATATATATATATATATATATATATATAGAGAGAGAGAGAGAGAGAGAGAGAGAGAAAGGGAGAGAGAGAGAGGGGGGTTGGATTGAGAGAGAATGAGTTCATGAAAAACAGAGGAAAACAAAAATGTTGGAGAAATAGAACGATAGATTAAGTAGAGAAAAAAAAAGAGAGAAAAGGAAAAGCTAAGGCCTAACAAAAGAGAAGGCAAGCTAAAAACATGAGAGAAGACTGTGTTAGAGAGAGAGAGAGAAAGAAAAAGAAGGGAAGAAAAGGGGGAAGAGAGAGAGGGGGGGACTGGAGAACGACGTGTTTATGAGTGAACAGAAAAGGTGAAGAGAGAGAGAGAGAGAGAAAGAGAGCCTCATTTATAATAAGAAAAACAAAGAGAGATGGTGAGAGCATGTGTGTGTGTGTGTGTGTGTGTGTGTGTGTGTGAGAGAGAGAGAGAGAGAGAGAGAGAGAACGAACTAAACGAGGAAGATAAAAAAAGTAAAAGGGAACACGGAAAGTTGAAGGCATAATGAGAAAGGTGAGCTAAAAGCAGAGAGAGAGGGGGAGGAAGAGAGAGGGGGTAGAGAGAAAGATAGATACATAGAGAGAAAGAGAGAGAGAGAGAGAGAGAGAGAAAGAGAGAGAGAGAGAGCGATAATACAAACATATTTTTTTAATAAAAGCTTATCTTCCAAGATTTTTAATGCAAAACATCTGATTGTTATCTAGGTTAAGGCATGTTTTTTGTGAGTAAATAAGCGTCTGTGTTTGTTAACATGCGTATATATTAATGGCCTGGCAAGGCCACAGGGGAGATAACCAAAGCAGTAAAACTGAAGCTGGCCTGCAGGACACTATACATAAAATGTAGTCAAATTTGGGCATATTTTATTGGTGTGAAAATATAGGTTTCTTTTTACCAACTGTCATAAAATTTAAACCATAAAATAGTAATAAAATCTTTAAAGAAGCCCGCAAATTTTCATGTAGTTTCGTCCCACAGAACCAAAGCATTTCAATATTCCATTTGGCTACAAGTATATAGATATATCCATATATGGATATATCACCTTTTCTGACAATATTCCATTTGGCTACAAGTATATAGATATATCCATATATGGATATATCACCTTTTCTGACAATTTTATAAGTATCAAATCTCAGTGACTATTGATCAGAATTAAACAAACGAAGGCTTGTTGGAAAAATAATGACTTGAATTGTATAGTGAGTTATGTGACATATGTCCTTAGGGCCGCACCATAAGAGAATCATCCAACCCAATTTTCGCATGTTTTTACAGCAAAAAAATGTTTAAATCACACTCATTTGTTTTTCTTAGTTTTGAATATGAATTACAAAATATCTGATATTTCCCCCTAATCTCTGGCCTTGATAGAGAGGATACTAAAACTGGCTGCTATAGTTTAAAATGGTTTGAAATAACAGCAAGGGGCGACTTGATGCCAAATATTTCTCATATGTTATATTTCCCCTCTTTGTTTTTCATACATAAAGTAAATTTCACCATATATAAAGATTATTTGATACTGGAGATGTTCACAGGCGTACCCTATTTCCAAAAGAGGGAAGATATAACAAATGAGAAATATTTGGAATCAAGTCTCCTTTCGCGGTTATTTCATATCATTTCAAACAATAACAGCAAGTTTTAGTCACCCCTCTATGAAAGCCAGAAGTTTGGGGGGATATATATATATATATATATATATATATATATATATATATATATATATATATATATATATATATATATATATATGTATATAAATATAAATATAAATATATATATAGGAAGTCTCGAAATAAAGACGAAACGTTGGTGAACACATAATACGGTTTGTTCCTTTTTTATTTTCTCTATATATATATATATATATAAAAATATAAATATATATATATATATAAAAATATAAATATATATATATATATATATAAAAATATAAATATATATATATATATATAAAAATATAAATATATATATATATATATAAAAATATAAATATATATATATATATATATATAAAAATATAAATATAAATATATATATATATATATATAAAAATATAAATATATATATATATATATATATAAAAATATAGATATATATATATATATATATATATAAAAATATAAATATATATATATATATATATATATATTTATATTTTTATATTTTTATATATATATATATATATATATATAAAAATATAAAAATATAAATATATATATATATATATATATATATATATATATATATATATAATGCATGTAATATATTTTATATATTTAGTTTTTTAATACTTGTACCAACAATTGAGGATTTTCTTTTTAAATTAGATAAAAAAAAAACAATTCAAGGAATCGTTTTTGGCATCTGAAAATAGGTATCCTTACAAAACTGTTTAAATGTTGCCTTAAGGAGAATTGCTTCCCATCACCCTGGAAAATCTCATCAGTATGATCTTTATTTAAGAATTCAGATGATTGCTCATCTCCCTCTCAGTACAGGCCAATAAGTCTCCTGTGCATCATGAGTAAGTTGCTGGAATCTGTGTTAAATAGAGAAGTAATCAACCATTTCAGCAAAAATAACCTTCTTAGTGACATGAAATATGGTTTCCGTTCTGCTAGATCTACAGTAGCTGTGCTTATAGTTATATCTCATAGAGTTAGCGAATCTCTCGACGGAGGCTTCCTTTCTGGGGCAATTGCTCTTGACATATCAAAGGCCTTTGATAGAGTATGCCATAAAGGTTTACTTCACAAGATCTCCAGCTATGGTATAGCTGGAAATGTCTTCTAAATTATTAAATCATTTCTCTCTGATAGGTTCATAAGAGTAGTGGTTGATGGGAAGAAATCAGAAGCTCTCAGTATTAATGCTGGAGTCCCTCAGGGGTCCATCCTGGGCCCAACTCTCTTCCTGATCTACATTAATGATCTTCCAAATAACATCCTTACATCATTCGTAGACATTTGTGCTGATGACACTACTATCTATGGTAGCACATCTAAGACCGCAAACGACCAAGTTCTCTCTGATTCTCTCTCCTCTGATCTTGAGCATGTGGTACAATGGGGAAAGGAGTGGCTGGTTACTTTTAATGCATCTAAAACCAAGCTTTTATCTTTACATCATCAACGCTCTGATCCCCATCTGGCATCAATTGAAATGAATGGCTCTCGTCTTCAGGAGGCCTCATGTTTTGACAAGCTTCTGAGTTTGACTTTTGCTCTTGATCTTAAGTGGAACACATACATTAAATCCATTGCCAAGGCCGCTGGAAAAATGGTGGTATCCTTCTATCGATCGAGTAGATATCTCACTGCTGATGTAATTCTCTATGTATATAAGAGCCAGGTACGTCCAAGGATGGAATACTGTTGCCACATCTGGGTAGGAGCTGCTAGAAAGGACTTATCCTGCTTTGATAGTTCAAAATAGATTTTGTACCCTCGTAGGGGATGTCCTTTTCTCTTCCCTGCAACCTCTTTATCACAGAAGAAATGTTGTGAGTTTGTCTCTGCTTTATTGTTATTTTCATTGCATGTGCTCGGCTGAGCTCCAATCTATGGTCCCCCCTTGCCAAACTTTCACAAGAAACACCCGTCTAGCAGAAATCACTATCAATAATTTCCCCCACTCTTTATCTGTACCTAAACCTAAACGTAGATTCCATGAGCAAAGCTTCTTTCTTAGAACTACACGCCTATGGAATTATCTTCCGTTTTCCTGCTTTCTAGCTGATTGCAATTTGGTTGTCTTCAAGTCTAACGTAAACAAGTTTTTGATGAGCCCTTCCATATAAGTTAACAAATTCACCAAATTTCCATTACTAACGATTACTATATTGTCCAATTTCTACTGTACACTCTTCAACCCTTATCCTCGAGTGACCCCAAGGCCTTGATAAGTGGTGGTGCCCATGTAAAAAAAAAAAAAGTACAAATTTTCTAATTCCTGATTCAAACTAATCGTCCCGACAGTAATAGGTATGATTGTTTCAAACATAACTCCTATTTCTAAGGGAAAAACTAAAACTTTGAAGAGCTATAGAAGAAGCTGCAGCTCCCAAAATGATTTTTTTATCTTAATTTTCTCAAGCCAATTCTTCTATATTTGCATTTTGTATAATTTTGTTCCGTCTCCCCTTCTGATGAGAAGAATTTTGCGATTTCGAAATGGCATGGCCTAAAGAGGTTCCTATTTACAATGCCTCCCCACGGGACAGAGTTAGACACCAGGGTCGTTTTTTACCATGGAGAAAAGGAACAAAAATAAAAATTATCTCAGTCGTGAAGGATTTCTCCTGCGCCGAGAGAGAACGAGAAATTGAAGTGCAGCATCTGAAGAACAGATACTACACTTTGATGTATTCATTTGCTCCCCCACTGAGCAAATTATGCACAAGGCCGATTTTTAAAGTGAGGAGTGAAGGGGAAATGGGGACCATCTCCCCGGGGAGTAGGGGAGCTGGATAGTGACAATTGGCATGAAGGGTTGCCCCTACATTGACCAAGGTCTTATCTGTGGGGTCACCCCCACATAGGGTCTTTGCTTGCAGTATCTGCTGAAACAGATACTACACTTTGAGATATTAAATCCTTTATTCATGTTAAAAATACATTGAAAATCAACAATGAACAAAAAACTTAGGCACATGGCCAACTACTTTGATCCCGGCCCGTAGGCCAAGTACGATGGCTTAAAGAGGTTTATTCTTAACTTTTATACCTAATCTTTCATTGAATATGATATATATATATATATATATATATATATATATATATATATATATATATATATATGCACACATTAATATGCATAAATATACACATATATAGATACTCATACATATACATATATATATACACGTATAAATGCATAAATACACACACACACACACATATATATATATATATTCATATATATATATATTTCTGTAGAAATATATTTTCTTATAATATATACCAATCCTTATATAAGAAGCTTCATATAATTACAGAGCAATATAGTAAATGACAAAAAACTATGTTCCAAAATTCATGTTGACCACCTTACAATTTATTCCTTTAATTCAGTTGACATTTACAATTCTCGACAATATCTGTTTCGTAGCGAAAAATCAATCACTTAATTATTATATCAATCAGTGAATCTACTCATAAGAAGTAAATATATATGTATATCTATAAATACACACACACACACACACACACACATATATATATATATATATATATATATATATATATATATATCTGTATGTACGTATCTATTTATATATATATGAACAAATGATTAATAAAACATGTTAAAAGACATCTTGAAAAAGAGTTAAAAACATATTTAATTTTAAAAAGGAAGCACAAGATAAGTGGATAGTGCTTAATCCGCGGAGTTTCGAAGTAATACTCTCCTTCTCATCAGAGGGCAGGAACTAGCAAAATGCGGGATCGGATTTTGCATGTAAAAGTATTTAATGAAACTACAAGTAAGTCACAGATCTTACTTGGTTAAATAAAGGGTGAGATAAGGGGAATAGGCTTATAAGATCTATTTCCTTTTCGGTTTTATTGAGCTTTTACATCTGGTTGAGATTACTTTACCTGTAAATATTAACTCTTTAATATTTATAATATGTTTTAAGTTTACCATTTTGATTACCTTGGTAAACTTATTGTAATATATATATATATATATATATATATATATATATATATATATATATATATATACACACACACACTCGTTTGACGCCCGTCGTTGCCCGGTCGCTTAAACATGATATTTTAATTTATGCAGATTGCGTATGTATTATTATAGAATCAATCCTCTATTGAATATTACATATTACGCGGAACAATTTGCTCAGTTGACTAATTGGCAAATAAATAAATAAATAAATAAATAATAATGATAATGTCGTTCATCAAATTCCGTCTGTGTTTCATTTACAAAATCACGTCAGTTGACAACATTAAAAATAGTCTTCCTTCTTTTATAAATAAAAAATGAAAAATTTTTGCAGGAGAATATTTTACGTAACACCGGTGTAACCTTGGCCGGTGCAACTTAAAATATTCCCGTGTAAAAATTATTTTATTTATAAGAGAACAAGGACTATTTTTAAGATCGGATTTTTTCGATTTTCGATACTTATCAGATGAATTTCTCTACAAAACACATCTAAGAACACTGCCAGACATATAACTTAGCTTGGTGTGGAATTTGCAAAAGATAGGCTCAGCCGTTTCCGAACTTATGAGGGAAGAACACGAACACACACACATACACACAACACACACACAAAGTGACTTTAATATAATACTAGAGACAGAAATATACATAATAAATACATATATATACATACATATATATTTATATGGATATATACATATATATACATACATATATACATATATATACATTTATACTATACTTATATACATATATATACATACATGTATATATAGACATACATAATATATTTATACATATAAGTGGCTGAGTAATTTGTTAAAGACCGCAGAGGTAAATTTTTTTTTTTTAACTTTGACCCCACTTTTGACCCCTTAGCATTTATTATTTTGGGCTTAAATAGAATTATAAAGTTAGATCCATGACCAAGTAACCTACATTCAAAATTTCAAATGTTTAGACCCAAAATTGGCGGAGGAATTTGGTAGAGTTTTCAAAGGTCAAATCGTTGAACTTTGACCCCATTTACAGCCAAATTTCTGGCCAGAAACTGATTAAAAAGATTTTCCCAAATCTCAATACCTCGTATCTCAAATCTCGAGTCTGTAGACTGAAAATTGACCGAGTAGTTTGGTAGGGAAGTGTACAGACACACACACACACACACACACACACACACACACACATTTTTACTTTTATATATATACTAGCAGTTCCGCCTGGCTTTCCTCAGGCCCTATGTACTGTTCATAACTTTATATTCATATGTTTATGTTAAAAAGTTGAATATGTACGGCAATGCCTTTCTATATAATAGTCTTCCTTAACTACCAAAGAGAAAAGTTGGTAGAGACCGCAGACATAAATTTTCTTTTAACTTTGACCCCAATTTTGAACCCTTAACATTTATTGCTTTGGGCTCCAATTAAATTAAAATGTTTGACCAACGTGCAAGTAACCTATATCTAAAATTTCAAGTGTTTAGACCCAAAATTGGCGAAGGAGTTTGGTAATTTTCTAAGGTCAACTCTGTAAACTTTGACGTCTTGCCAGCCAAATTAAAAAGCTTGCTGCATATCTGAATACCCTTTATGTAAACTTTCAAATATTTCGACCCAAAATTGGCTGAATAGTTTGCTAGAGACGGCAAAGGTAAAATCTTTTGAACTTTGACCCCTTGGAAGCCAAATCTTTGGCAAAAATAGCGATTAAAAGGCTTGCCCTATCTCTGACTACACTTTATGTAAAATTTTAAATGTTTAGACCAAAAATTGGCTGAGTAATTTGGTAAAGACGGCAGAGGTAATTTTAAAAAAAAACTTTGACCCTATTATGACCCCTTAACATTTATTGTTTTGAACTCAAATCAAATTCTAAAATTAGATCCATGTCCATGTAACCTATATCTAAAATTTCAAGTGTTTAGACCCAAAATTGGCGGAGGAGTTTGGTGTAGTTCTCAAAGGTCGAATCATTGAACTTTGACCCCTTAACAGTCAAATTTCTGGCCAAAAACTGATCACATAGATTTTCCCCAATCTCAATACCCTGTATATCAAATTTTGAGTCTGTAGACTTAAAATTGTTGAGGTAGGGAAGTGTAAACAGACAGACACAGAGACATTTTCACTTTTATAAATATACTAGCAGGGCTACCCGGCGTTGCTCGGGACCGTATAAACAACGAAAAAACAAAAGCAGATATTGAACATATGTTTTATTCTTAGGGGAGAGGAATCTTTCATCTCAAGTTTTAGCATTGTTGTCACATTTGGGCTGGTGCATCTGCTGCTAGTCTCTCGCTCCTAGACAAGGTTCAAAAGTAAGTCGCCAATCTGATAGGCCCTGAACTGGCATCTAAGCTTCAGCCTCTGTCCCATCGACGAAACGTTGCATCCCTCTGCCTGTTCTACAAGTATTCTAATGGCGAATGCTCTGACGAACTGCAGACATTTGTGCCCCCACGACATAGACACCCTCGACAAACCTGACAGGCAGCTAAATCCCACCCCCACACAGTAGAGATCCCTAGATGTAAAAGATCTTTCTACTCCAGTAGTTTCTTCCCCAGAACCGCTAGACTCTGGAATTCCATTCCAGGTCCCTGCTTCCCTAACTGTACTGACATGCAGAAGTTCAAGTGTAACGTGAACCAACATCTTGCTGCCCAAACCCCAACATAGTGCCCCAGTAGTTGCTGCCCCTGATAGTAGCCCCCTGCACCAAAGTGGCAATTTGCCTTGTTTGGGGTGAAAATGTAATAAAAAAAAAAAAAAAAATGTACCATAATGCCTTTCTATATAATAGGCTTCCTTAACTACCTTAGAGAAAAGTTGGTAGAGACTGCAGACGTCAATTTTTTAAAAACTTTGACCCCATTTTTGACCCCTTAGCATTTATTATTTTGGGCTCAAATAGAATTATAAAGTCAGATCCCTGTCCAAGTTATCTATACCTAAAATTTCAAGGGCTTAGACCCCAAATTGGCAGAGGAGTTTGGTAGAGTTTTCAAAGGTCAAATCGTTGAAGTTTGACCCCTTAACAGCAAAATTTCTGGCCGGAACCCAATTAAAAAGATTTTCCCAAATCTTAGTACCCCTTATGTCAAATTTCGAGTCTGTAGACTGAAAATTGATAGAGTTATTTGGTAGGGAAATTTACACAGACAGACAGACATTTTCACATACATATATATATATATACACACACACACACACACACACTTTTATAGCTTGTATTGTTTCTTTCTCTCTCTACTTTCTTTTATCTTCATCATATTCCCCCCAGCCCCCCCCCAATTTTTTTTCTAATTCTAATCTAAATTTTTTTCAAAGTCTGTGTTGTGTTTTTACCTTTACATTTGTATAATGCCGACTTTTTCTCCTCTTCTGATGAGAAATATTTAGCTTTGAAATGACATGGCCTAAGGAGGTTCCTCCCTTATCCCTCTTTCTGTAACCAATATTGACTTGATAATATAGTAAAGTTCCTATGTAGTGTAGAAGGGGAAACCTTGCTGGTAGTTTTTTAAAAAAATTTTTGTTACAGATTTTAAATAAAAAAAAAAAGCTTATATATCATTTTAATTGGAATTCATTGAGATGAGTTTTATTTATTAATTTTTATTTATTGCGGACTATTATCCTCATCTTTTTATTAGTTTTTTCACAACGTTTCGGAAAACTATTCCTCTGGCCTTCGTCAGGTGGTAACCGCAACGGGATAGGAACTCTGAATCTCCTGACTGCATCCACTGCAATTACTGCCTTCCATAGTTGTCATCATCTCGCCACGTTTTGGCCAAGTAAGCCTCTGGCCGGCTTTAGGTAGGATTGAAGCCGCTATCTTCAGACAATTCCCACTTGGAACCGTGGTGAGACAACATTTACGGAAGGCAGTGAATGCAGTCAGGAGATTCAGAGTTCCTATCTTGTCGCGATTACCACCTGACAAAGGCCAGAGGAATAGTTGTCGAAACGTCGTGAAACAACTAATAAAAGATGAGGATGATAGAATAATGAATTCCAATTAAATAATATAATTTATTTTCTGTTCAATTCTTTCTCTATCTACTATGGAGGGAGAGAGAGATGTGGTGTGGTGGAATGTTGTGGGTGACACAAAATAACTGGTCGTCTCGGTGACCTCTCTAACTTACTTCTTCCTTGGCAGGCATTTGTTTTTATTTACAATTTAGGAATTTTGTCTCTCCATGCCGCATTCCACTGGCCCTTATCAAATTCATCCAAGGCCAAATTTCAATATGACTGTTTTCAAAGCTTCTGCACTTTTCTTTCAATTGTTATGACTTTTGATGACGTTTCTTGGTTTGAAGATTTGAGGATTGAAACCGCTATCTTCAGACAATTCTCGCCTGGAACCGGAGCCCGTGGCGCAGTTGATAGAGACGTTGAATCTCTATGGTTCCAGGTGAAAATTGTCTGAAGATAGCGGTTTCAATCCTACCCAAAGCCGGCCAGAGGCTTACTTGGCCAAAACGTGGCGAGATGACAACTACGGAAGACAGTAATTGCAGGGAATGCAGTCAGGATATTCAGAGTTCCTATCTGTCGCGGTTACCACCTGACGAAGGCCAGAGGAATAGTTGGCCGAAACGTCGAGAAACAACTAAGAAAAAAGATGAGGATAATAGTCTGCAATAGATAAAAATTAATAAATAAAGCTTACTTCCGTTTTTAAATGGAACTGACGTTGACTTTAGCAAATAATTTAAAATAAATTAAAAATAAATTAAATAAATAAACTTTAAATAATATTCCTAAACGAAACAAAGCAATCACATTTTTAATTACTAAAGTAGATTTTCAATAATGCAAATGAGGTAACTTCGTTTGTAGTTTTCCATTTCAATATACCTGGAATAAAAGTATATAAAGTAAATTCAAAAAAGTCTGTTAAATTACTGGGAACATAAGATACATCCATCTTCATCTCTTTTATCCTCATCATATTACCCCCCCCCCCCAATTTCTTTTTTCCGATTCTGAAAAATTTTTACACTTCTAATCTGAATGTTTTCTTTTACCTTTACTTTTGCATAATGCTGAGATTTTTCTTCTTTTGACGAGAAGTATTTAGCTTTGAAATACCATGGCCTAAGGAGGCTCCTCCCTTACTCCTCTTTCTGTAATCCTTATTGACTTGATAATAAATATATAATAAAGTTCCTATGTAAATTTACTCTTTATCATCGTAGCCTATATATACATACTAGCAGGACGTCTGGCATTACCTGGTCATAAAATACTCATATTTTAATTCATACAGAAACTGAGACATGTGCATGCGAGTATTATGTTTTTTTCTAAACAATTCATTTCTTTTAAGTAAAAAAAAAAATACTCAAGCTGCTCATTTTTCTGGATGAAAACCGATTAAAAAGTTTTCCACGTGTCTTAGTACTCTATATACCAAATTTCAAAACTGTAGATCGAAAATTCGTTGAGTATATAGGTTGAGAATTGTCCTCTCTATCTCTCTCTCACACACACACGCACACACACACACACACACACACACACACACACACACATTCTCACTTTTATAGATATACTACTAGCAGACCGCCTGGTGTTGCCCGGTCGTAAAATATGCATAACAACTATCATATTTTAATTAATACAGAAACTGATACACGTGCATGCGAGTATTATTTTTTTTAAAACAGTTCACTTCTTGTAAGTAAAAAAAAAAAAATACTTTGAGCTGAAATCGAAACTGAAACCTAAAGACAGTAAGTCAAGTACAGTAACCACTCATGCATGTGCATTCATAAAACAGTTGACAAACAGATAAATATCTAATAACCCCCTCCCACCGATCAATTTTTCAATTTTGACCCTGCAGCAGCCCTTTTTTCTGGGTGAAGACCGATTAAAACGTTTTCCACATGTCTGAATATCCTATATACCAAATTCGTTGAGTATATAGGTTGAGAAATGTACTCACGCACACACACTCTCACTTACATATACTAGCAGGCCGCCCGGCGTTGCCCGGTCATAAAATGCGCATAAATATTATCTTTAATTAACATAGAAACTGAGATATGTATTATGGTTTCACTTAAACAGTTCACTTCTTGTAAGTAAAAAAAAAAAAAGACAAAAAGTACTCGAACTGAGATTAAAGCCAAAACTTAAAGACATTGACTCAAGTACGATAACTATTAGGCCAGCTTGACACAATCTTTAAAAAGTGTTTTCAGACCTACTTATTCTTAATATAAGGTATTTGTCAGGTGAACGATTCATGCATGCACATTCGTGAATCAGTTGACAAACAGATAAAAATCCAATCACCCCTCTAACCAATTTTTGAATTTTGACGCCTTATAAGCCCTGTTTTCTGGATGAAAATGGTTTAAAACGTTTTATACAT
>NC_136525.1:19399451-19406951 GCF_053919585.1 Euprymna scolopes | reverse complement strand
CTCCTTTTAATTCAATCAAAGCCTGAGTAACTCTCTTGTACCATGCCCGTGGAGCATCATTCAATCCATAGATGCATCTTTTTAATTTCCACACTTGAGATTTAGGACAAACATCAGATGGTGGCCTCAGGTACACATCTCTCTCTAAAATACCACCTTGCAAAAAGGCTGAGGTAAAATCTATGGTCTGCAGCATCCAATTCTTTATTGATGCGGTTAGCATGACCATTCGCATAGCTTCACGGCTACATGTTGGGGAGTCCGTTTTCAGATTACTATTTTCTTCATAGCCTCGTGCTACAAGGCGAGCTTTCATTGTTTTCTGATTATCCTTGAATTTTTCAGTAATCACCCATCTTGTGGATATTGTTTTTTGACCTGTGTATGGCACACATTCAAATACTTCATAGGTGTTCATGTTTTTTATTTCTTTATGCTTGGCATCCATTACAGCTTTCGACTGCTCTTGTTCAGCGGTGAGCAGGACTACATTTTCCTGTTCAGTATATTGGGGCACTTTTCTCCAATGATCAATATGATTCCAGTTGATACAAACTTGATCCTCGTTTTCATCCTCAGGTTCTATATTGATCCAATGACTATATTTGCCAGTTGATTTAGGCTGTACTGACATAACCTTTCCTTTCTTCCACTCCTCACTTCCATTTATTTTATAAGTTATGGTCTTATTTCGGCCAGGTTTTTCAGTCTTATCTCTTAAACTGGTAGAACTATCAACAACTTCTTCTCTGTCTATATCTTCACTTTCTACCACTTGATTCTGCAACTCCTCCTCCTCAACTGGAAGGTATTCATTCTTCCCTTCTGTAGTGTTTCCCAGCATTTCACCTTTTTTTGTTCTTTTTTCGTTGTTTTTATTCACTTTCATCAATTGGCACGGATGCATCCTATAAAATGCTCCGCCATGTCTGATTAAGACAAACTGGCCTTCTCTGCCTAACACTTTTGCTGGACCACGCCATCCTTTAAAACCCTGCCTCCGATAATAGATTTGGTCTCCGGTAGCATAATCTTCATCAGCATAAGTTCTGACATTAGACCTGAGAGCTCTCCTAATTCTCTCACTGGACTCAGCTTCCAAAAAGTTTCTCCTTGCACTATGGAGAGCATTTAAATTTTTTCTCACCATGTCACTTGTAGTAGAGGACTCCATAGCAGGTAACTGGTCTGTCAGAATTGAGGGTGTATTTACATTGAAACCGAATACAAGTTCATTTGGACTGTGTCCAGAGTAATTGAGGAGGGCATTTTTTGCACAAATAGCCCATGCCAAGGCAATTTCAGGTTCACACTTCTCATCGTCAATTGTTTTTTTCATTGCCTCAGCAACTATCAAATTATGACGTTCTACAGTACCGTTGCTGAATGGACTTTCTGCGGCAGTAGTACAGGTCTCTATGTTGAGTTTTTCATTCATCTGTCTATAGTGTTCGTTGTTGAATTCACCCCCATTATCACTCAGAAAACGAACAGGAGATCCGAAATAGGTAATCCATATCATAAAGATGTTTTTGATGATCTCCTCCTTCTTCTTTGTTTTGATCAATGTTGCCGCTGAATACCTGGTAGCGGCATCAATGAGATGTAGTATCCACACCTCATTGTGGATGAACTCTTTCAAATCCATGCAAACTGTGTGATTAAATCTATTGCCAAGAGGCAATCCCACAACCGGTCGCAGTGGAGCTTTTTTAAATCTAAGGCAAATTTGACAGTTTTCACAAACCTCCTCAATCGCCTTTATAAATTCCTTGTCATTGAATTTGCCACTTTTTTTAACCAAGGAAACAAGTTTTTCCTTCGAGGCATGAGCAAACTGTCGATGAAGTTTTTCTGCTTTTTTTTTTTCTGTGAAAGAACACTGACCAAAATTCTGAACATGTAATACAATGTTCTTAGTACCACTATGATCCAACAACTTATTTGTTAAGGGGAGACAATAGTGCCCTGAAGTTGTGGTCTTTAGTTCAATACATTTATCAAAAATCCAGCACGTATCTTTCCGGAAATCTAGCACTATTCCTGCTGTCTTCATTGATTTGTGACTTAATAGAAGAGGCAAGTCGTTTTTCACAATATCTGCTTCGATATAAACTCTTATACCTCCGAGTGTAACCGGAAATTTAGCAACTTTAATTGCTGTGACAGCCACTCCATCACCAAAACAAAAACTCCGGTCTGAGTTCGTATACTTCACTAGTTGCAGGTCACTTTCATTTAAAGTATCTAAATAAACATCAAGCCACACTTCGCCAGCCAGTGTGCGAGTACAAGCAGAATCCAAGACTGCCATTCCAAATGTTTCCTTTACAAGATTTGAGATTTTTTCATTTGTACTGTTCAAATAAATATTTTCTTGAATGAACAACGTAATGTGTATTTGTTCTGTCGCTTCCGTAAACCTGGGCGTATTTCTAGGACACTCTCTAACTAGATGGTTCGGAGACTGACATTTGTAACAACAACACGTTTCCACTTCGGTCACATGGATTAGATTGTCCTCGACGAAAACGCCTTTTGTTGTTACCCGGTTTAGAATAATTATAGTTGACGATTTCGGGCTCTGATTTCACTGCCGGTACATTTTCATCACGATAAATGTCACCAAATACTTTCTTTATCGATTCCTTCATGTTTTGATACGTCAAAACAGAACATGTTGTCCGCGCTAATTTTTCGTTCTCTTCCGATATGTTAACCGCGTTCAAAACAAGAAAAGCTTGCACTCCTTCCGGTAGAATAATGTAGAATTTTTTTAATCTTTGGTACAAAAACTCATAACGAACAAGAAAGTCATTTATACTGGTACCTGACGGTCTTTTATAAGTGTAAAATTCCTTAAAAGTCATGTAAGCGCGCGTGTGTTCATCCTTTAAATATATGTCATCCAGTTTCTTTATTAAGATCTTCAAGCCATCTCGTCCGCCGATGTCACTTGTTGGCAATTCACGAACACATTCTCTAATATTCGGTGGTAGCGTCAAAAACACTGCTGGCCCTTTTTTTTCCTCAGAAAGATCCGTGAACAACGACCACATTTCAACGTCTTGTTTCCAGTTCTCGTAAACATCCTCCCCCTCCAACAATGGAGGTTGTTTGTTCGAAGTTGCCATATCCGATATCCGATCTGTCTAGTGCTACAGACAAGCTGTACAAAAAAAAAAAAAATTTTTTTTTTTTTTTTTTTTTTTTTTTTTCCGTTTTGTCGCACACAGAGGGATATCTCTGCTACCATTTGTTGAGACACTTGTAGTTTGTCTAAACTGTACGAACGAACTGACTAAACCAAGATGGCCGACTCCTATTTATATCACCACAAGCAAGGGAGGTAACCAATGTCTACATTAACAAACACACGCAATAAAAAGGAGACATTATTTATGTCCCTTGGCCAAATCCGTATTTCATAAATTTCATTTTAGCAGCAGCTCTTTACAACTTTGCGCAAAACACGTTGCAAAAATGCGATTTTCTACGACCCTCGCTTAAAAAAATGCTTTTATTTAAAAAATACATGGAATTTAAAATATAAATATGGATAAATTCTTAACAATAAAGAATGGAACTACTCATTTAATAGTACATTTTTTAAGTAAGTGATTTTTGGCATTTATATATATACATATATTTATAAGCAAGTCAAAATATGTTGATTTTCTTTATATTTTTTAAAAGAAAACCGCTTGAAAAAAACAAATACTGCATAATTTGCTATTAAACCTGTTATTTTTTTTAAATTTGGTCTTTGCTCCTTTAATTGGAAAAAAATTAGGGTTTGAATTACATTTTTCAAGTAGTTATAAGCTTGGAAAGATAGTAAGTTGAATTATTAAAGTTCTGATCATCATTTTTAATGGCCACTTTCTGATACACTTAATGCTAGATGTATTTTTTAACAGCAACAACGACAAAAAAAAACAAAAAACAATCTACAATTATGTTCTGACATTTTGCTTATAAAAATGGTAGAATAACAATTATTCAGTCAAAATGATCGTTTGCAGTTATCGCCCCTGGATCTTGCAAACTCTTCTACATCAAAACATTCGATAAAACTCTATAAATCGATAAACTCAATAAATTTCATTTTTAATTGTAATTATTTTCCTACAGGATCATTTTCTGCAATTTTTTGGAATTTATACTAATTTCGACATGACATATATATAATAATGTTTTCACCTGAAATGCATTGGTGCCAAAATTCACTATTTCTGCACAAGCACTTAAATTTGAATCATTGAGTTATCTCCCTTTGGTTCTTTTTTTTTATAGACTGTTTTCAAAATGGTGGGCAATACAGGCGCTCTTTTGTTACTCGTGAAATTTGATTTCTTATTTAAAAATGAAACTACTTGATCAGTTTACATTTATATGATTTTTGGAATATGATATTTTCGTTCTGTCATGGGCACATACATCATCGGACATATTTTTCTTTATTTTTGTTTTTTTAAAATAGGGGGAATTCAGGAAAAGAAAAAAAAATGTTATCTTCTTTTTTTTTTATTTTACTTGCCTCTGGATCGATCACTCCACCATTATGTTAAGGACGCCTTTTTCTTTTTTACTTATAAAATTTGGTTTTCTTAGCTAAAAAAAACCGGATCAAGTAAAAAATAGATACCCTGTAGTAGACGCCGCCTGGCGACGACCAGCACACATTTCAAGTGACACCGGTGATTCGACCTTGACATTGGCACAAGCACATGGCGTTGGTTGTTTGTAAACATGTCAAATAGCAAACAGCTCGAATATTCGTGAGCAATTTTTTAAAAAGTTTTTAAATAAATACAGGGTGACCCCCCAAAAAAACGGGTCCCACCTTTAATTAGTCCCCGTTTCTTAGTGTTTTGTCCAAATGAAATGATTTGCAGCTGCACATATGTTTAGCATTCTCAGTTGCCGTGCAGGTAATATAATGGTTGTTAGATAGTGGGGGGGGGAGTTTACTTATTATTCACTGTCCTATTATAAATTTTTGCCAGCTCCTAATTAAGTCATTCTGGTCATTTTGGCATGTCTTCCTTTGGCTGCAGCTATTTCACTCTTACAATGATTTCTAGCTTCTACCAATTTTTGCCTATCAATTTTTGCTTAGCAATTTTTGCCTATCATTTTTTGATCAATTTTTGCTTAGCAATTTTTGTCTATCAATTTTTGCTAAGCAATTTTTGTCTATCAATTTTTGCTAAGCAATTTTGTCTATCAATTTTTGCTTAGCAATTTTTGTCTATCATTTTTTTATCAATTTTTGCTTAGCAATTTTTGCCTAGCATTTTTTGCCTAGCAATTTTTGTCTCTCTGCAACTGACTTATGGCGGCTGTATTGGTGCAACACTTTCTGTATTTTCACACTGGTAGCGGCATAGGTTGAAGTGAACCATTGGGGAGAGTAGAGGTTACTATAAAATTTCCGTGTGGGTACATGATCCATTCTTCAATGCCTGCTTTGATCCATTCATTTACACACTATTCAGAAAAGTATCTGATGTGGTCAAAGATTGCTAATTAATCTTTTTTAAAGTATCTACGAGGTACCTTCAATAAGTTTCCGGATTTTTTTTCGTATGGGTACTTTTATTTATAGTACAAACATCAAACTCTAGTCCCCTTCAAAGTAATCTCCTCCGGCTGCAATGCGCTTGCTGTACCATTCCAACAATTTCTGCAAGACCCCATAGAAGTCCTCTTGTGTGAATGTGTCAATGATCCTTGTCGCAACCTTTTTCATCCCCTCAATTGTCTCATAAAAACAGCCTCTAAGGTTTTCCTTGAGCTTAGGGAATAACCAAAAGTCATAGGGAGCAATGTTTGGACTATAGGGAGGGTGAGGAAACGTCTTCATGCCCATTCTTGGTTAAATAGTCTGTGACAAAGGTAAAGCACTCTTGGGACAAACTTTGCACAAGTCTTTCGCATCTTCAGTTCCTCGCGAATAATTGTGGGTACAGTTCCCACACTGACATCAAACTATGCATTTATTGTCTCTATAGGCACAAGACGGTCCTTATCCATGAAATTCTTTATTTATATCAATCAACTCTAGTGTTCTGACTTCCTTACTCCTCCCACACCTCTAATCATATCTCACAGACTTCCTGCCTTCCTTGAATCTCTTATGCCACTCAAAAACTGATGCTCAATTCATGCAAGATGGTCCAAAAGCAGTCTGAAGTATTCCATACGTTTCTGTAGCATTTTTTTCAAGTTTAAAACAGAATTTTATTGCATGTCATTCTTCTAAAGTGTCCTCACATCCAGATTGCATTTTTGAAGTTCACCAGCTGTGACAATCAGGCTTTAGTAGGGTGTATTCCAATTCCCGCTGTTACTGTTCATTTGAACCTGAAGTAATAAAAATTGGGCAGTCATCTCATAAGATGTATAGCAATAACGTATAAAATTTGCAAGAGTCTATGACAATTTAAAAAAAACAAAAACTTATTGAAGGCACCTCGTAGTAGTTTTGAGCAATGGCTCTTCAGCTTGGGATCGAAAGCTAAGAACGATATCTACAAAATATACCAAGTTGATCAGCGTTCAAGAACGTCACTTTCAGACATGATAGAAGGTTCCTATCGCTCTTGGGGTTTGTACAGAAATAAGTGGCCAACTAGTAGATGGTCTGCAATAAAAAAAAAAAAAAAAAGCCGGTTTTAATCAAACGGAAATGGAATCATGTCGGCTTTTCTAGGGCGATAATTTTATTGTTCCACCCTGTATATACACAAATACAGGTGTGCGCGCACGCACGTATGTGTTATATAAGTAAATAGGTAAACATGTTTATCAACGAATCCATATCCAAACACAGTGTGTGTGCGTATGAATCTATGAATAATATGAATACCTAACAATTGTTTACTTCGATTGAAACAGCTTCAAGGAATCTCTGTGCACCCTTATTGATAATTTGCTTCCTTTTTTTTTTTTCTTTACTTTAGGGTGGCAAAGTAAAGGAGATAACTCATCTAGAGTCGGAGATGGGTCTGTTATCTATCTTCTTCTATCTTCTTCTTCTATATATATATATAAAAGCGAAAATGTGTATTTGTATGTATGTATGTGTGTTTGTGTGTCCGCTAAAAACTTTCGACAGACAGAACAAAAATTCACAAACTTGGTATCATATTGAAGCTCCATCCTTCGCCCGAAAAATATCGAAAAATTGGCCAAAAACGTTAATTTTTTCACCCTGAAATCGACAATTTTCTACAGGGGGGTCAACAAAAACCGTCTTCTCATGACGACGATCGGTTCTACGCATGCGTCAGATGACGTCATGACCTGATTTAGTTTAAATAGTTGAAGAACTGACTAAATTTCATGTATGTCGTGTTAGCTCAGTTGGTTAGAGTGTTGGTTCATTATCTAAATGTTTTGGGTTCGAATCGTGGTGTGAGATGTCTTCTTTGTTTTTTCGATTTTTTAAATTTAAATATTGAACCAGTGTTATTTAAGCCATTTTTCACGTAA
>NC_136525.1:19286951-19394451 GCF_053919585.1 Euprymna scolopes | reverse complement strand
TTTGTCGTCTGAAGGGCTAAGCTTCAAAATGATATGGATCTCGTGAAAATCCATTGCCTCTGTCGAAAGTTTTAGGCAGACATACAAACATACATACATACATTTAAACAGACAGGTGAGATTTATATTATAGATTAAATCCTATCCATTTTTTTTTTTTATTGCATGGAATTTTTTGAAATCTAGAAAACAACATTCAAATGAATGTTTACTTCACCTTTTTTCATATAAAACCAAAATTACAGCAGAAATTAGACTTTTTTTTTTAAAAATAAAAACCACCATGAGTTAGTTTTATTCATGGACCACCAAAATATCATTGTAGATCCGCAATTTGTTATATTTTGCCTGTGGACTCTCATAAGTATTTCATGGACCCCTGGAGTCAATGTCAATTGAGAACCCCTGGTTTAGTAGCATTTATTAGTGATGGAGCGATTTCGATACAATTAGTGATTCTGATTCTTATAAAATTGCAAAATATTTGTTAATTTCTTCTTTTTTTTTTTTTCAAATTTTCAATTACTGAAAAAAAACATATTTGTTAATTTCTTCTTTTTTTTTTTTAATTTTCAATTACTGAAAAAAAACATATTTGTTAATTTCTTCTTCTTTTTTTTTAAATTTTCAATTACTGAAAAAAACCTATATAATAATTTTTCACTTGGGAACCTACGCAAATTTCGAATTGAACCCTTCATTAAATATTTAGGGGGTGATTGTAATGATGGGACGATTTCAATATTTTTGCACAATTCTGATACAATTCCTGACTGGGTTCTGAATTCCTGATTCCAAAACAATTACTAATTCCGTTCTAAATTCCCGATTCCAATACAATTATCAATTCTGTTCAAAATTACTGATTCTGAGGCAATTACTGATTTGAAATTCTCTTAAAATCTCTAAAGATTTAGCTATAAGGTTCTTAATTTCTTTTCTTTTAAATTTTCCAATTACCATAAAATCCCGCAAACGTAAAAATACACTTGTGATGGCGTGATCTATAGATTTTAGACCTAAAATCAATCAGCATTTTGTCATTAGTATCTGCAATGCAGAATTAAGTTTTAAACAAAAAACAAAAAAAAAAAAAAAAAAAACAATTAAAAGAATCGTTTCTGGCATTGGAAAATAGGCACAAATTTTGTGGATTCCGATAAACCAAAAGTCTTAAACAAAAACACACACACAAATACAAACAAAGTAAAAGAAACGGTTTTGGCATTAGAAAACTTTTCAAATTTCAATTAAACAAAAAATTTCAAACAAACATTCACACAAAAAAAAACAAAAAAAAACAAAACATTATTCATCTCCAACAAAAGGTCGATCACTTTAATGGTGTAACTCCTGTCTTCGTAGCTTTTCAACATTTTGAGTTTTAAAAAATACGAGGCTTTACTTTTGGACGACTCCTTCATATGACAAAGCGTGCTCCAGGCGCCCATGCACAGCCATCGTTCAGTGCTGGCGAAAGTGAATTGAGAATGATGGTGTCTATGTAGAAAAATACATTTGGGAGCACAAAGTGTAGCTTGCTGGAATGGTACCACTCCTGTCTTCATAGCTCTTCAACTTTTTGAATTACAAAAGAAAAAAAAGGAGGCTTTATTTTTTGATTGATCCTCGTATGTGTAAAAACAAACACAGGGACACAAAATTACAGCGGTGATGGGACAGGAGCTGGAGTTTCAGAATTCTAGGATAGAAGAGGTTAACAGTTGGAGCACCAGCCCTGATACGACAAGAATACTTCACGTATGGGTGAATGGTGGCTTTGTATTGATACAGGATACAGGCAGATAAGGGAGCGCGCTAGTTCAGCAAGTTCATTGGAGCACATTCCATTAAAGTACTTGTAAAACAAGTGCAGGAATGCAACATGCGGTGATGGGACAGGGGCTGGAGGTTGGTCAAAAGTGTAGGACCTAGATTAGATGCTCTTCTATGGACCGTGCACTAGACCAGATGTGACAGCAATATTCCTTTGGAGCCAATGGGATACAACCATTCAAACAGTGCAGAAGTTGTCAGGTGATAGCCTCCAACCTATATATGGCATATGCAAGGGAGAGACTAGTGGTTGGAGCACTAGCTCAGATGTGGTAACAATACTTTTTTTTTTTTACATGGTAGTTACCATTTATCAAGGACCGGAAGCCACTCGGGGATAAGTGTTATTGCGTGTACAGTAATCAATGGGATAGTATCGTAGTAATCGTTAGTAATGGAGATTTGATAAAGTGTCCTACTTAAGGGGGCGGTTTATCAAAAATTTGTTTATGTTGGACTTGAAGACATCCACGTTGTAGTCAGGTGGGAAACAAGCAAACGGAAGAGCGTTCCACAGGCGTGTACTTCTAAGAAAGAAGCTTTGTTCATGGAATCTACGTTTTGATTTTGGCACAGATAAAGAGTGGGGAAAATTACTGACAGTGGTTTCAGCTAGACGGGTGTTTTTCATGAAAGATTGCTGAGGGGGGACTAGAGATTGGATCTCAGACGAGCACTTACCATGGAAGTAATGATAAAACAAAGACAGACTTGCAACGTCTCTTCTGTGGGAGAGAGGTTGCAGGGAAGAGAAAAGAGCATCTTCCACTAAGCTACGAAGTCTATTTTGTATTCTGTCAAGGCAGGATAGGCTATTTTTAGCAGCTCCTGCCCAGATGTGGCAGTAGTACTCCATCGTGGATGTACTCCATGTATGAGCAAATGGTGTCTCTGTAGATTATTATTATTTGTGGCTTTGTAGAGATAATATGATACTCTCTGGCTAGAGTAATTTTCTAGCATGGTAAAGGGAACCCACCTTGTTTGCAATAGCATGTGGAGATATAAAATACTGAATGGCTACACACCCAGAACATGCTTCAATTGTAGCTTTGATAAGCGTTATACGGATATACGAGGTGCCTTCAATAAGTTTCCAGATATTTTTCTACAGCCATTTAAAATTGTCAGAGACCCTTGAAAATTCAATATGTTATTGCTATACATCGTATGAGATGAGTGACTAATTTTTATGCTTCCAGGTTTAAATAAACAGCAACACCAGGAATTGGAATGCACCCTACTAAAGCCGGATTGTCACAGCTGGTGAATTAAAAAAATGCAATCTGGACGTGATGACACTGTAGAAGAACGATATGCAATAAAATTCTGTTTTAAACTTGGAAAAAAAAATGCAACAGAAAGCTATGGAATGCTTCAGACTGCTTTGGGCCATCGTGCATGAATCGAGCACCAGTTTTTGAGTGGCATAAGAGATTCAAGGAAGGCAGGGAATCTGTGAAGGATGATGAGAGGTGTGGGAGGAGTAAGGAAGTCAGAACACCAGAGTTGATTGGCCAAATAAAGAATTTCATGGATAAGGACCGTCATGTGTCTATAGAGACAATAAGTCCATAGTTTGATGTCAGTGTGGGAACTGTTATCACAATTATTCTCGAGGAACTAAAGATGTGAAAGATTTGCATAAAGTTTGTCCCAAGGGTGCTCTATGCTTGTCACAGACCATTTAACCAAGATGGGTATCAAGACAGTTTCTCACCCTCCCTATACGCTAGACCTTGCTCCTTGTGACTTTTGCTTATAAAAGGTTAGAGGCTGTCGTTATGAGACAATTGAGGAGATGAAAGAGGCTGTGACGAGGGTCATTGACACGCTCACACAAGAGGACTTCCATGGGGCCTTCCAGAAGTTGTTGGAACGGTACAACAAGTGCATTGCACCCGGCGGAGATTACTTCACAAAAGGGGACTAGAATTTCGCGTGTGTAGTATCACTAAATAGGGTCCATACAAGAAAAAAGTCCGAAAACTTATCGAAGGCACTTCGTAGATAGGCCACTAGTAGCTGTGAGAAGCAACTTGATTATCATTTTCACGACATTCAACCTGAGAAAATACAATCTAAACACGGTTGCACTAATTACATCCTTAATGAGACGTTTAACCAGAAAAGATTCCAAGGTCAAAATTTGCATTTTTATCTAATAATTTGTATTATTATTTATAACGTAGATTTCGTATCTGTCTGAAACCGAAGCTCTACTATTACGGCTATTAAATGCGGAGATTTGATATTTGTTTGTTTGAAGCTCAAACTATATTACTACTTCTATTACAAACAGAGATTTGGCATCTTTGTGAAACTAAAACTATACTGGAACAGCTATTTTACTATATATATATATATATATATATATATATATATATATATATATATATATATATATATACACACTAGCATGGGTGCCCGGCGTTGCCCGTGTGTTTGAAGGTGTATGCTGAGCAAAAAAAAAAAAAAAAAAAGAAAGAAAAAAAAGTCAATTTTTTAAACTTTGACCCCCATTATGATCCCTTAACATTTATTGTTTTCAGCTCAAATCAAGTTATTCAGATCCATGTCCAAGGAACCTATATCTAAAATTTCAAGTGTTTAGACCCAAAATCGACGGAGGAGTTTGATAGAGTTCTCAAAGGTCAAATCGTTGAACTTTGACCCCTTAACAGCCAAATTTCTGGCCGAAAACCAATCACATAGATTTTCCCAAATCTCAGTACCCTGTATATGAAATTTTGAGTCTGTAGACTCAAATTTGACAGAGTTATTGCATATGGAAATGTACACAGACACACACACAAACACGTTCACTTATATATATATATATATATATATATATATATATATATATATATATATATATATATAAAATTTTAGTCATTCAATAAATTTAAAAATTTATGACGTGAAATGGTTAAATTTCAAATCAAAAGATTTTTATTATTCTATGTAAGACAAAGAATACATTTGAAATATTATAACTCCTTATCCTATAGGATTTCGATGTCTGCCATGTGAATTGTTATATCCTTTTCATTAACTTCCCTTACTTGATATTTAAATACTTAAACAACTTTTAATTGTGATTTTCCATGTCTCACTGACTTAAGAAAATAAGGTGTTAACCATTATAAAATTTGATTTATTTGCTCTATCTTGTATATCGAGCAATTCTTATTTAGATGGGATAATACTTATAGAATATTATTGCGAATAATATTTTGTAAGACTTATAATCACAGGTTTCCATACCAGTTAATAGTAGTTAGATAATTTTATTCTGAAGTGTGTGTATATATATATATATATATATATATATATATATATATATATATATATCTGTAGAAATATATTTTCTTATAGTATATATCAATTCTTATTTAAGAAGCTCAATGTTTTCTTTTTCTATCTATCTTCTTATATTCTATCTTCTATCTAATCTTCTTATATATATATATATATATATATATATATATATATATATATATATATATATATATATATAAATGAACTGATTTTTCCCCTCCAACTTTGACCGAAACAGGATTAAAAATCATGACATAACATGCAAATGTAATGTGTACAAACTGTAGCACATTATCTGAGGTGTGCTATAGGCCTATTACCTCTACAGTTCCTCGACAATGGTACATTCCTATATTTTTTCCGGTGAGAGTCCACTGCCAAAATCGGTTAGATTCAATGGAAGTTGCAACATCTTTTCTTTCTATTAGATTCCTCCTTTTCCTGCTTCCCATTTACACCGCAGTGGATGCGTTCACAAGGAACAGTACGAGGAAACACCGGTTTGGAATCGTACAAGGTTATTTATGTCGTTTTTTTTTTTACATCTTTTTTTCCCTGATTTATGCTTTCTGTTTTCCCCATAATAAAATAAAAATAAAAATAAAAAATAATATAACGGAAACGCGATTATTATTATTATTATTATTATTTTCTTTTTGCTTTTTTGGAGTTACTGTAAGACGCAAGCTGCGTGACTAACCGTTTCTTACTTCCGGTTTTAACGACTCTAACCGTGAAATCTAACTATGACCTTTATTTATTTCAACTCAACATTTACTTTTACACAAAGAATTTATTAATATTTATTATCGTGATTTCACTTGCATTACACTTAAATTAAAATTTAAAAAAAAAAAAATTCACTTACAAGTCGAGGATGATGCGTGACTACTGATACTAAGCCAAAACAAACTTCACTGCGGAATTAAATAAATATATATATTTCCGCCATCTTGAATCCACTTTTGTCTTTTGAAAAAGAGAGGTCCCTTTCTCTCGAAATTAATCAAAGTTCCATGCCACCCACGGACTTTACATACACCGGACATACCAGCAACTTGGTTATTAATAATTATACATTGAGGCGAGGAAAGATAAGCGAATAAAGGCTAGACACTCCTCTACTCAAGCACACGCGTCTACATCTGGTTTTTTTTTTTTCTTTCTTTACTTCCATAATTCCGGTCTTTCCCCGCATTGTCTTTGGCTTGAATAAAAAAAAAAAAATTCTACATATTTCTTTACCAACAATGCTTCAAGCAAACTACTACCTACTCTTATATATATATATATTGTTTCTTATCGTTGAGCACTTTCAGTTGAAATAAAGTCAGCTAATTTAGCTCATACGCACAGACCATCATATAATGATTAGAACACTCTGACAGACGTTAAAAAACATTTAAAGAATAAACGTTTAAATTTCAACAGTATTTTTCGTGGTTAATGCTAGCCGAATGGATTAGGCCCTTGCTAATGAAGCCAGACAAAGCTTCTGTTGCCGGGTTTGAATCAATTTCTAGGGCAATTGTTCTTGACATATCAAAGGCCTTTGATAGAGTATGCCATAAAAGTTTACTTCACAAGATCACCAGCTACGGTACAGCTGGAAATTTCTTCTCAATTATTAAATCATTTCTCTCTGATCGGTTCATAAGAGTAGTCGTTGATGGGCAGAAATCAAAAGCTCTCAGTATTAATGCTGGAGTCCCTCAGGGATCCATCCTGGGCCCAACTCTCTTCCTGATCTATATTAATGATCTTCCAAATCACATCCTTACGCCATTCATAGACATTTATGCTGATGACACTATGGTAGCACATCTAAGACCGTAAACGACCAAGTTCTCTCTGATTCTTTCTCCTCTGATCTTGAGCACGTGGTACAGTGGGGAAAGAGGTGGCTTGTTACTTTTCATGCATCTAAAACCAAGCTTTTATCTTTACATCATCAACACTCTGATCCCTATCTGGCATCAATTGAAATGAATGGCTCTCGTCTTGGGGAGGCCTGGTGTTTTGACAAGCTTCTGGGCTTGACCTTTACTCCTGATCTTAAATGGAACACATATATTAAATCCATTGCGAAGTCCATTGGGAAAATGGTGGGATCCTTCTATCGATCCAGTAAATATCTCACTGCTGATGCAATTCTCTATGTATATAAGAGCCGGGTACGTCCAAGGATGGAGTACTGTTGCCACATTTGGGCAGGAGCTGCTAGAAAGGACTTATCCTGCCTTGATAGAGTTCAAAATAGACTTTGTAGCCTCGTAGGGAATGCCCTTTTCTCTTCCCTGCAACCTCTTTCTCATAGAAGAGATGTTGCGAGTTTGTCTCTGCTTTATCGTTATTTTCATAGCAAGTGCTCGGCTGAGCTCCAATCTATGGTCCCCCCTCACCAGACTTTCACAAGAAACACCTGTCTAGCAGCAAACACTATCACTAATTTCCCCCATTTTTATCTGTATAAGTTAACAAATTTACTGAATTTTAATTAACGATTACTATATTGTCGAATTTCTACTGTACACCCTTTAACCCTTATCCTCGAGTGGCCTCTTGGCCTTGATAAGTGGTGATACCTATGTGAAAAAAGAAAAAAAAAGGGATAAAACACTAGTGTCTGTAGGTATTTAATTATTATTATAGTATATATATATATATATATATATATATAGATAGATAGATAGTCATCCACATACAGTACTGGTTCGCTGTAACACAGCTTATCGGTGCGGCTAGACAGGCAACTACCTTAAGCCAGGATCGAAACACGACCGTCCGTACGACAGTCAAGGCTTCTAACCATTACGCTAATCGCAAGCTGCTGTGCGAGTAGTGAATTAACGATGTTTTAACATCGTCCGAAATACGTATTTGTTTACATAAAGAGCATCGCTTAATACGTAATTCGTGTATCACTTCTCAATATGCTCAACTCAACATAAGGAGCATTATATATATATACATAAAGAGCATCGCTTAATACGTAATTCGTGTATCACTTCTCAATATGCTCAACTCAACATAAGGAGCATTATATATATATATATATATATATATATATATATATATATATATATATTTTCGTTAATGATTCAATACAAGGGTGCTCAAAGCGTACAAGAGTGCTCAATACCAAGGTAGAGCAAGATATACTTTTTATTTATTTTTACATAAATATTTAGGAATCGCTACACAATCATGAGTATGTTTCAGTCAACTAGTAATACACAACTCTAGACATCATCAGGAGATGTTACTTTTACAAACGTCCAGTTCTAAGTTATATAACCGGTTGACTAAAACATACTCATAAGTGTGTAGCGATACTTAAATGATGTTGTAAAAATATATAAAAGTAAATAAAAATATAATTTGTGTTACTATTTCTGTTACGAATGGAGATTTGGTATCTGTCTGAAATTGAAGCTATACTATCATTGCTATTAAATGTGGAGATTTGGTATCTGTTCGTCTGAAGTTCAGTCATTATTTAGACACGTTTGATTGAACACGACAAAGTTATTCCTTTTTCCGATCTTGTTGGGTATTTTTTCTATTTGCCGAGCGGTCTTTTAAATTTTGGCAGGCATATTATATAAAATGGCGCCCAGAAGTTGTTGGTCAGCCATATTTTCCTCAAGCACTATCTATCGGGCATCTGATTGTCGTCAGGAGCAATTGCTGTCTTAAAAACTGCACACAACGACTAAAATTACAAGAAGCCATACTTATCAAAAAAAAGTACAGCCCTTTTTAAACCGGATTTCATTTAACACCGGAACAAACATACTAACAGCATTTAACAACTAACATGAAACTAAATTAATAAACTATAAAATAGGAAAATCGAAACTAAAAATAAAATAAAATAAAATAAAATAATTCGCCCCCAACACTCCTACACCCACCTTTATAGCCAATTAAAAAAAAAAAAAATTCCGGGGGGGGGGGGTACAGTCTTTTATAATGGCTAAATGCAGACCAAAAAGCATAATGAATTTAAAAAATAAAAAATGAAAATAAAGGTTAGCTAACCAGGTTTCGTTCCTCACTTATCAAAGCTAAATCGAGGAAAATACGATTTAAAACAAACAAAAAAAAGAAAGACATGAATACAGAAATAAACGGCAGAAAAATTACATAGAGACTAAATTAAGTCCAAGAAGATTTTCTTTTTGCTTGCAAAGAGAAGGTCTCAATGATTTAATAAAAAGAGTCTCTAAAATTTTCAAATGATAGTGAGAGTGCGAGTGCGAGTGCGACTCACTAAGGATCGTAAACATGTCAGTACTGAAATTCGTGGCACACGCATGATTATTTATAAGATGGTCGCAAATCGCAGAACCATACGTATTACTCAGAACATCCGAGGGTGAAAAATTTGCATAACGAATCTTTGAAGGCACATGCTGTTTCAAACGAAAATCTAATCTTTGCGATGTTCGCCCAACATAGTGCGCACTGCAACTACATTTAAATAAATAAATAATAGAATTATTATGGTGGGGGAGAAGAACATCTTTTCGAATAGACGGCAACATAGGCCTAGTTGAAAAATAACACGCGGGTTCGATGCAAAATAACACCGTTGCACAGACAAAGAAATTTGCTTAGCAAATCGGTCACTGATGTTACCCAGCCAAGGTAGACGTAGGTACACAGGACATCTATTAGCTATAATTTCTTTGGGTTTATGAAAATTTGAAACTTTCTAATTGATAATAGTTTCAACAATATCCAAAGAGTAACCATTATTACAAAGGGTCTTAGTGATAAATTTGAGTTCGTCATCCAGATTAAATTTAGAACAAATCATCAAGGCCCTGTGTGCTAAAGTGTTGATTAAATTATATTTTTGGTTTATAGGGCAAAAAGAGTCCCAACGCGTATAGAGACCCGTAAAAGTTGGTTTACGATAAACAGAAGTAAGAAAACACGAGGATGTCTTAGACACAAAAACATCCAAAAAACGGAAGAGCAGAATTCGTTTCTTTGTCTACCGTAAACTTAAAGACTGGGTGAACGTTATTAAGGGACACAAAAAAGCACCTGCATTCGTCTCGTTGTCAAATAAACAGAAAGTGTCGTCAACGTAACGAAAATAAATGTCTGGTTTGCATAAACCAAACAATAGACCCTCTTCATGAAAACCTACAAAGATATTAGCCAACGCTGGTCCAATGGGGAACCCATGGCCACACCATCCGGCTGTCTCTTCCGTTTTTTGGATGTTTTTGTGTCCAACGCTTCAATGACATCATGCAAAAGATTAAAAAAAAAAAAAGCCTCATCACTCTTTTTAACGCTGGTAGCAATAACACTGAGTCACCTTCTGGTCCTTTTGGCTGGGAACAAAGTGTAGTATCTGTTCTGATACTACACTTCACCTTTTTTTGTCCTCCGCCAGACTGAGGCAATTTTAATTCTTGTTCCTATCCAGAATGTCCCTTTTTGGAGAACTGGATTTTCCCCCACATTAAAAACCGATCTTGTGTCTAACTCTGCCCTCGTGGGGAGGCAAGTAAACAGGTACAATAACACTGAGACATCTAAACACCCAGCTAATAAAAGTAACGTGTTTTTTTACCTCCTAATTTTTAGCCATGTCTTAATGAAAAAAAAAATTATTTCTTTTTAAATTCTCTTATCATTTTGCTGTAGCTGGAGATGGGGTATCCTACTGGATGCCATATATTCACCCCCCTATCTTATACATTCCAACCAAGAGATTTTTTTAAGATTCTAATTGTCCTCTTTAAGTAGCGTACCTTTCTTGCGCTTGGTTCACTGGGTATATTTACCAGAGACACATGTACAGTATAATCACATTGACACACCGGTTCCTGCTGGATCACCGAAGTTAAGCAACGTTGAACCTGGTCAGTACTAAATGGGTGACCACTTGGGACTTCGAGGTGCTGTATGCGTTCTCTGCTTATCTCGGCATTGTTTCCAGTCGTCCTGGTCTTCCTCTTGCCACTGGACTCAACAGTGCCGATTCAGGAAAGGTGTGGTTGGACATTGCGCAACCCTTGCCTCACAATTACACACACAGCTGCCCCTACAGGGGGTGTCCTTTGTCTTTCGGGACTGAACGGAGACATGGATGGATACATGTTTTGTAATATGAGACATGGTCGAAGTCAGAAATTAACAGAAAATTTTATGCTTTCAAAGTTTTGGAGTAAGGATTGATAATCGTTCTCATTGTGGTTGCTAATTCTTATAACCTCCAACTCTGTTCAGGTAGGTGCGGTTTGTCGAACTCAAGGATAAGAATATATTTAAGAGTTTCACACGGTTATGGTAGATGGAACAAGAATAATCTATTCCCTGTTGATTAAATAAAGAGCTCAGTTTGAAATTCCGCGCAGATTCCTGAGTTCGATCCGGCAAGTTGTTTTTGAGAATGAGGAAATAGAAATCCGGATAATTTAAATATTAATAAAACAAGAGAAACTTTGTCTGTGGGAAAAGTAAGGTGGTGGGAGGATGAGACTAAAGAATAAAAGAGAAGGAAGAGATGTTCAACAGAACAAATATGACTCCGCCCATCTTTACACGAATCTATTGTTTAACCACGCCCCCCTCCCACCTCATTCCACCCAAAAAATCCGAGAATCCTCCTTCCTTGGCACAAAAACAAATGGAAGAGGAGGAGTTGGAGGAAAGGAGGAGGAGGAGGAGGAGGAGAAAGGGAGGGGGGACAAAAAGAAATCTCTGGCAAATTTACACACACACACACACACACACACACACACACACGTACAAAAAAAATTTAAAAAAGGTTAACCAGCGAATATTGGCTGATTATTATGAAGAATAAAAAATTTAAAAAAATACAATTTCTCTTTTTAAGAGTTTTTGGACCATGAATCTTGTGAAATTGGGAGACCCTGAGATAGTAATTCGAGGTGGATGTGGGGAAGAGAAGTGTGAAAGAAAGGAAGTAAAACGCTTAGAGTTAGAGAGGAATTGGAGAAAGGGAAGGGAAAAGGAGAGAGAGAGAGAGAGGGGGGGAAGAGAGGGGGGAATATAAGAAAGCCTAACTGAGTTATTTTACAACTAAAAACAAATGTATAACAATCGGGACAAGATCAATGTGTAGTATCTGTTCTTCAGATGCTGCACTTCAATTTCTTGTTCTCTCTCAGTGGAGGAGAAATCCTTCACGACTGAGACAATTTAAAATTTTTGTTCCTTTTCTCCACATTAAAAAAAAAAAAAAAAACGACCCTGGTGTGTAACTCTGTCCTGTGGGGAGGCATTGTAAATAGGAACGATAAAATATCGCCTGTCTGTTGCAATTCACGTTTAAACATTACTATTTTAAAAAGTTTTTATAAATATTTTAAACTTTCCACAGTAAAAAAAAAAACGCTGCAGCCCACAAGAGTCATGACAGCCAACAAAGCGGAAATCTAGTTCACCCTCATTTGAGCTCATCAGTTAGACATATCCGAACTCAAGCCTTAGCATGCGAGGCGACTACTCTGCCACATAAGTAACCGCACCATACACAAGAAAGTCTATTAACTAGCACAGTTCAAGCAAACTGCGGCAAAATTCGACTATGAAATGAACCTACTTCATCTTGAACAAGGGATGTGACCATCCAACCAACAATAACCTAATCCGATGTCTCACAAGTAGAATCCTTTTTATACTCCCTAGGACGATGCCATCCAACATGCTAACCTAGCGAGCAGTTAGTAATAGAATTTTCAGAATGTGAGAGATTATATCATTATTTCCACAGCCAAACAACGTCGCAGCTCAAAAGAGCCATGACAGCAACACACCGTAAGTTCAGTCAGACATATCTGACTATGTCCAACTGATAAGACCAAATGAGGACGAAACTCGAGTCTTGGATTTTTGTTGCTGCGACGTTGTCTGACTGTGGAAATGATTATATAATCTCTCACATTTTGAAAATTATATATATATATATATATATATATATATATATATATATATATATATATATATATATATATATATTTAAAAGATTGGTTCTTGGCGTTTTTTAGCGATATTAACAACTTCGAAATGCTGTTATTTTTTTTTATTTCCGCTACCCTAGCAGTTTCTTTTAAAGCCCTTCTTGTTATTCATATATATATATATATATATATATATATATATATATATATATATATATGTGTGTGTGTGTGTGTGTGTGTGAATGAGTCACCTTTATTTTTATAGGACGTATTTATTTATTTTTATTATTAAATATTATTACGTGCATAAAAGGTATATCTATGGACATGCATGTTTCTAGCGTGTAAGCCGTCATCAGCATAGGTTAAGATCGAACTAATGACACCAGTATCCGTAGTCTGATACTGTGCAAATGAGCCACGATGAATCACCACTTAAAGGTACGATTTTTTTTTATCGCTTTTTTAAATTTAAGATTCGTTGTTGGCTTTTTATTTGCGATATTAACAACTTTGAAAGGCTGCTAGTTTTTTAAAATTTATTTTCGCTACCTTAGCGTTTTTAAAAAAATTTTTTTTTTTTTTAAAGAGCTATGATCCCTTCTTGTTCCCTTATTTTTTATAGGATTTATTTATTTATTTTATTATTAATTATATACACGCACACACGAAGATATGTAATAACTTATGAAACAATACACGGCAATTAAACTAAACAGAATCTTCCACGTTTAATCCTCATCGAAAATCGTCCCTTTATATACACACGTATTAATTGTTATTCCCGCCTTCCGGTTTATGTTTTTATCAGTCAATGGCTGGGCTTCACTCAGACAATATTAACTGGCATGCAACAGCTTAAATAAACAGTGGCATCATTAAAAAGTTTGCTGGGATGAGCGTACGAGATATGCACATACATATTGATGTACAGATAAAGCGTATCTTTAATCTAGTTATCTGTGTATCTCATCAGACATGTGTAAAAAAAAAAAAAAAAAAAAAAAAAAAATGGATCTAAATGTTTCAGGGGAGGTAATTCTATATTTTCCTAAAATGGAGTTGTCGCCCCTGATTTCTTTCTTTCTTTACTTTTTTTTTTGGTTCATTATGTAATAAACGTGTGTGAATTCCAAACATTAGATTTTAATCAATTATAATTACTTTTGTCTTATGCTAGTTCCTAAGATGATATTTTTGTGTGCTTATGCACTTATGTTACCGTCCATCCCAACCATAACCTTGAGCCACTTGAGGGGCATAAGCTATCTACAACTTTGTAGATGATTTTATAGCAAGGAGTTCTTTTTTCAGGGTAAGGGTGCTGGCCCCACACGCAACCTTCCCAGAAGGTACACACAGAGCCTAGTCTTCTCAAATGGTCACCCATCTGGTACTGGCCAGACTCAACGTTGCTTAACTTTGGTGATCTGGCAAGGACGAACCGGTTGTTCGGTGTTGTCGCGCTATTTCTGAAATAGTATTTTCAAGTTAAATTCAAGTTTTACGATATCTTTTTTGTTCATTAAATAGTTAAGTGAAAGTACACAAGTTACACAACACCCTCCCCTCCCCATGTTAAGTATGGCGTTCTAAATAATCTATATATTAATACGATAGCGTGTGTGTTATTTTCTGTGTCATTAAATTGTTATGTACTTCGATTTCTTGTCATAAATAATTTGACCAAGAATTCTTCATACGTTTTTATTCCGGTTTCGATTATAGCTGATGACACTTAAGTCATCTATTTTTTTTTTATAAATAATTTTATCAAGAATTCTTCATAAATTTTGGTTTCGATTATGGCTGAAGGAACTCAAGTTTTATATTATATTATATTATATATATATATATATATATATATATATATATTTTTTTTTTTTTCATAAGTTTTTTTCCGTTTCGATTCAAGCTAATGCCCCCAAGTCATGTGGATATATTTTTTTTTAGTTTTGAAATCGCAACTTTATAATATATAAAAATCGATAGAACATTAACTCTATAATAATATATACGAAATCTGCAAGAATATTAAAATATATTTAAGCGTACTTTATGATTGGGCTTTGCCGAGCGCTCGTGCTAGCTTGGATAAATACTTTTGCTGTTTTAACAAAATAGTTACAATAATATCAGAGCGTCTCTATTTACATTGAACATCTACAGAATGCCAACACCAATATATTACATATGAATGAGTCCCTTGTGGAATTTCCATAGGTCCCGCTAGTAACGTTATTATTTTAGCATGAAAAGATAAGTGTATAAGCTACGTTAAAAAAAAAACAACTCATTTTCACTCATAACAAAGCATATTACCACTTGGACGTAAGAAGCTACTATTTGGGACCTTATTTAGAAGAGATAATCAAGATGCTGGTTTACATTACATTTAAACTTGTGCATGTCAGTACAATGAGGGGAGCAGGTAGCAAGAAGGGAATTCCAAACACTAGCTGTCCAAGGGAAGAAACTATTAGAATAGAAGGCTTTCCGGCATTATGGACCCCTACAGTGAAGAGGTGTGATTTTGTTGCAAAACAGGTGTCAGGGGATATGTATGTTTAGGGGGCACGAGTGTAACAATATTATTTAATTGGAAATCATTTATTGAGATGACTATTATTTATTAATTTATTTAAGACGGACTATTATCCTCATCTTTCTTAGTTGTTGCTTCACGACGTTTTGGCCAACTATTCCTCTGGCCTTCATCAGGTGGTAACCGCGACGGGATAGGAACTCCAAATCTCCTTCATCCTCAGCAATTACTGCCTTCCATAGTTGTTGTTGTCTCACCACGTTTTTGGCCAAGTAAGCCTCTTGAAACCGCTATCTTCAGACAATGCTCATCTGGATCTGCAGAGATTCAACGTCTCTATCCACTGCGCCATGGGCTCCAGAGGCTTACTTCGCCAAAAACGTGGTGAGATGACAACAACTATGGAAGGCAGTAATTGGTGAGGATGCAGGAGTTCAGAGTTCCTATCCCTAGGCAGTAATTGGTGAGGATGCAGGAGTTCAGAGTTCCTATCCCTAGGCAGTAATTGGTGAGGATGCAGGAGTTCAGAGTTCCTATCCCTAGGCAGTAATTGGTGAGGATGCAGGAGTTCAGAGTTCCTATCCCTAGGCAGTAATTGGTGAGGATGCAGGAGTTCAGAGTTCCTATCCCTAGGCAGTAATTGCTGAGAATGCAGGAGTTCAGAGTTCCTATCCCTAGGCAGTAATTGCTGAGAATGCAGGAGTTCAGAGTTCCTATCCCTAGGCAGTAATTGCTGAGAATGCAGGAGTTCAGAGTTCCTATCCTGTCATGGTCACCACCTGACGAAGGCCAGAGGAGTAGTTGGCCAAAACGTCATGAAGCAACCAGTAAACAGATGAGGATAATAATCTGCAATAAATAAAATTAACGAGTGTAACAAGTTCATCAGTGCACATTTCATTAAAATACTTGTAAAATTGTCACAGGGATACAACATTGCGGCGATTGGATAGGGGTTAATTGACAGTGTTCGATCTATTAGATTAGAGACTCTATTTTAGACCATGTCCAAGAGGAAAAGATCCGCAGTAAATGCAACAACCCAGATGTAGCAACAATACTCCATGCATGGGAGAATGTTGGCTTTGTAGATGTATACGATACTCTTGGGTGTGAGTAATCTTTTAGCATGATAAAGGAAACTCACTTTCTTTGTAGCAGCCTTCGCAATGTCCTTAATCTATTTATTCCAGTTCATATTTCCTGTGAACATTAAGCCGAGGATTTTTGAAGGAAGAACTCTCAGGTAGGGTGTTATTTGTCATGGCTTCAGTGGTTGGGAAGGTTTCTTGTTAAAGAAGAGCAGTTTAGTCTTAGTAGCATTAAATATTATCATCCATTTACGTTATCATTCCTCTACAGACTAGAGGTCCTTCATATTATCACGGTGGTTCCTGTAAGATCACTGAAGTTAAGCAATGTTGAACCTAGTAAATACCAGATTGGTGAACATTTGGGAATACTAATCTGGTATGGTCTCGAGGTCGTTTTCTAAGCATTCTGTCATTAGTGTAAATTTGTGTAAATTCGTTTTTCCTTGATGTCTGTTATAGAATGTTCCATCTCGGACACAATGTTATCATAGAGGTTGTTAATGACTATCAGGAATAAGAATGGTCCAAGCGTTATATTGTCAGCCTACTGGAAAACACAAGAAAGTATTATAATGGTCGATTATTATGATCTGTAAAAGTAGAATGCCAGAAGGAATCTTATCAAAGCAAAATAAATACTTATAGTTGAAATAGTTTTCAGGAATGTAACTTGATGGATGAAATGTCATTCTGATAGTTATGCTTTTCACTAAGAATTATCGGGTAGTTGTAGAAATTTAGGACAAAGAAAATGGATAAACAAAATACTTTTTGGAAAGACAACAGTTGATGTGTTTTGGTGCTACGTAGAGTGTGACATCGGAAAAGAAAGTGAGTTTTAGATTACATGTAGAAAGTGGAGAGAGATTGAACAGTCTGTAACTGGGAATTATACGAAGTAGAGACAGACGATAGCAGTCACGGGAGCACTGGACTCGGAAAATGAACACAGGTAAGTGGGAGGAGAAAATGGTGTGCCACTGCAGAACCAACAACCTGCAACCACAATAAATACAAATTTGAAACGACTTGGTTGTTTATGTTTTTTGTGAGAGATATGGCTACATTTCAGGAGCACGTCGGAACAGATGAAAATGGTTTTGATTCAAGGTATGTCCTTCCTTTGTCCAGCATAAATGTAATAAATGTCTATAAACTGTTCAGTATGTCGACGCGTACTGATAATCATTATACACACATCAACAAAAGAAATATTTATATACCAGATGATAATATATTGGAAGACGTCACACAGATTAAATAGACGACACATTAACAAGATAAAGAAACTCATTATGTACAAACCACATACAGTAGAACGCCAGTATACAGCAGTAATCCATTCTGGGGTTGGTAAAATCACCGTATAGTGGAGCCTAAGCAAAATTTTACACAGTATATATTACAAATTAGTAACAAAATACAGCACAGTATATAATACACATGTATATAATCAAATAACCTTATAAATAACAGCATAAGGTGGGCAAATACCATAACTAGGGGCCGGAAAAACATCATATTCCACATCATAACTTGATAAAACTGTATCCTAGGGTCACCGTATCCCGGAGTTCTACTGTGTATATATATATATATATATATATATATATATATATATATATATAATACAAGATTTTGTTGACGTTCAAAGACTTACAATTTTTCTTTTATACAGCTATATATATAACTCTTGTTTATTTCACCTTGATTCATTAAGTTTCGTTAATGGGATGACAATTCTATGATTTTATGTTTTCAAAGAAATTTTCCTCCCATTAGTTCATCAGATGTGATTTCCATCCGATGTTATCAACAAAAAGTTAATTTATACATAAACCTTGTGCGTCCATTTGGGGAAAAGAAATTCCATCCCCACGTTGTTACAGGTCGGCCATTTTGGATCTCCCGATCTTGGGTTTAGCATTCCAGGAAGTGATATACAAACTGCCATTAGCATATTAAGCGACGCTCTTTGTGTAAACAAATTGAGCGGAGGAATTTGGACGATGTCAAAACTAAACATCGTTAATTCATTTCCCACACAGTAGCAGCCGTATAGAAGCCTTGACTGTTATTTGGGCGGTCAGGTTTTGATCCTGGCTTGAGACAGTTGCCTGTCTAGCCGCACTGATGAGCTGTGAAACAGCGAGACAGTACCATATGTGTATGACTATATATATATATCTATCTATCTATATATATAAAAGCAAAAATGTATGTATGTATGTGTGTATGTTTGTGTGTCTGCTAAAAACTTTCGACAGACACAATGAAAATTCACAAACTCGGTATCATATCGAAGCCCCATCCTTCGCTCGAAAAATATCGAAAAATTGGCCAAAAACGTTCATTTTTTCACCCCAAAATCGACAATTTTCAACAGGTGGGGGGTCAACAAAAACGGTCTTCTCGTGACGACGAGCGGTTCTACGCATGCGCCAGATAACGTCATGACCTGATTTACTTTAAATAGTTGAAAAACTGACTAAATTTCATGTACGTCGCGTTAGGGCAGTTGATTAGTGCGTTGGTTCGTTATTTAAACATTTTGGGTTCGAATCGTGGTGTGAGATGTCTTTTTTTTTTTTTCGATTTTTTAAATTTAAATATTGAACCAGTGTTATTTAAGCCATTTTTCACGTAACGTTCGTTTTTCTGTTTTTTTTTTACTTCGCTTATCCACCCCCGACCACACACCCAAAAACACCCGGGTACCCAACGATTTTTTAAATTTTAATATAGAAACAGGCTTATTTAAGCCATTTTTCACGTGTTTGTTTTCTGTTTTCATCGTTCGTTTGCCTTACGTTAGTTTTTTTTTGTGTTTTTTCCTGCTTAAGTTTTAATGTTGTTTTCTTTTTTACTTTGCTTATAACAAACAAACCTGGTCATTGACGTCGTCGTCATCGTAACGCTCGACGACTTCCGAGCGTACACCTGTCAATCTGGTTCTTACTTAAATAAATTCAAACATCTTTCAGTAACTCATTCTGGCTGGCTGATTTTATTTTCAAACTTCGCCTCAGGGCTTCGGGTTCGATCCTACCAACTTTTATCCCCCCCCCCCAGTTTCTTTTTTATTTATCACCACACACACCTACAAACACCCGGGCAACGCCGGGTAACCCCACTAGTATATCTATAAAAGTGAACGTATCTGTGTGTCTGTATACATTTCCCTATGCAATAACTCTGTCAATTTTTAGTCTAAAGACTTGAAATTTGATATACAGGGTACTGAGATTTGAGAAAATCGATGTGATCGGTTTTCGGCCAGAAAATTGGCGATTAAGAGGTCAAAGTTCAACGATTTGACCTTTGAGAACTCTACCAAACTTCTCCGACAATTTTGGGTCTATGCACTTGAAATTTTAGATATAGGTTCCTTGGACATGGATCTAACTTAATAACTTGATTTGAGCCCAAAACAATAAATTTTAAGGAATCATAATAGGGGTCAAAGTTTAAAAAAAATTTGACCTCTGCGTCTCTTCCAAATTACTCAGACAATTTCTGGTCTAAATATTTGAAATTTTACATAAAGGATATTCAGAGATAGGGCTAGCTTTTTCATCAGTTTGGGTTGAAAATTTTTAGTTACCAATATATAAATGTATGTATGTATGTATATATGTCTGTTTGCATGTCTGCCTTAAACTTTCAATAGAGGCGACGGATTTTACCAAGATCAGTATCGTTTTTAAGTTCAATCTTTCATACGACAAATATCGAAAAATTGGCTAAAAACATTAATATCTTCCCCTTCAACTAGGCACTTTTCTACGGGGGGGGGGCGTCACTTTTTTCGCCGATATTTTTTAAAGTTATCCTCTCCTTTAGATTGTCTAGCCTTAATTTAAAAAAATGTCGCTTCCAGTTTGGCCATGGTCGTAACAGCATAAACGTTAGGTTTTACCCCGTTCATATCCTCCTTTGCGGTACGGGTTCGAGCCTGCCTTCCTACTACCACTTTTTTTTTTTTTTTTGCTCAACATACACATCCAAACACCCGGGCAACGCCGGGCGCCCATGCTAGTATATCTATATAATTATTTGATGAATCCAAATGATATGCTATGAATGGATATAATATTTTATGTATCAATTCTTAATATTCACTTAAATAGTGCTCAATATGTAAGTGGAATTAGGTAGTAAATTATGAAAGTATATTTATTGCAATTATATATATATATATATATATATATATATATATATATATATATATATATATATATACTTGTTTGTAATATACTGAATTTTACTGGGTTCGTATAATTCAGTAAATTTTCATATACCAATGAATTTTAAGCCAAAGAGAGATGACTTGAAATGTAAGCTACAAAATACAGTGTGTATATATATATATATATATATATATATATATATATATATATATATATATATATATATATATTAAAATAATTATTTTTATGCCTACAGACACTAGTGTTTCACACTTTCGCAATCATCAGTGTAGGAAGTGACAATTACTGCTGGTCGTGAGATTCAAACCTAGCCACAAAGACTCTATTTGCTAAGCCTTTATCTACGGGCCAATGAAGAGAATTAACAAAACCATCGTATTCCACATTGTAGCCTGAAAAAGCCGTACCCCGGGGTTCTACTGTATATACACTTGTTATATAGCGAGTACATAACACAAGGACTGACCCCTGAGGCCTCCACCACCACTAAAAACATTAATTCCTTCATCCCTCAACTGGGCACTTTTCTACAGGGAGGGGTAACTTTTTTTTTGGCGATTTTTCCTAGCATCAAGCTTCTTTTTTTTTTCCAAGCCCACATTAAAATGTCCGAAGAACTTTAACTGTCTGGCGTGTACGGCATCGAGTAGTCATCTGCTGTACTCTGTCATGACTTTTTTTTTTATTTGTCGTCGTTTTTATCCATCCATAGATTTCCCCTTAAAAACTATATCTCCGCTGCTTAAAAAGAATATCCACATTGAAGTCCATATAAGAAGATATATTCAGCTGCTGTGAAACCTGACATAGATATATGGAATAAGTTAGAGAGAGTTGCAACCTTGGTTGAAGTCCATCCATCCATAGCCTTGAGCCCCTAAGGGGCATAGGCCATCTACAACTTTGTAGATGCTTTTGTAGCGACTGAGTTCTTTTTAAAGGGTGAGAGTACTGGCCCCATGCCCAACCTTCCCAAATGCACCTAGCCTTCCCAAATGGTCACCCATCTGGTACTGGTCAGGATCAACGTTGCTTAACTTCGGTGATCTGGCGAGAACCGGTGTGTCGACGTGATTATGCCATACGATCCCTGAGGCAGCCTTGCATTAATGTAATGCTGTTTGGGTGTACATCCATCATCGTCTTGTCTAAGAAGGATCTAATTATATTTAGTACTTGTTCAGTATATGATTTGATTTTCATTCTGTGCACTGTCATGAGGCAGGAAACATTTTAGAAGTTCTTGATCAAGATGATGAAATTTATTGCAATTAATGGAACACAACTGACAAGTGTTATGAATTCATCAGAGCTCATTCCATTAAAGTACTTGTGAAACATGCAAGGAGATGCAACACTGTGGTGATGTGCCAGTGGTTGGAACATGGCCAATAGTGCAGGACCTGTTACAATTAAACTTGTGCAGGTTAATACAGTCAAGGAAGCAAGAAACAGGCAAGAAATTCCAAGGTCTCATATCCTGAGTAAGAAACTATTAGAGTGAAAGGCTTTCTGATATCTAGTGCCCTCAACAGGGAAGGGGTGGGATTTTGCTGTTTATTGGGTTAGTAGTACGTCGAAGGTTCACAAGTGCAATGAGTTCATCAGAGCACATGCAATATGGTTTCCCTTCTGCTAGATCTACAGTAGATTTTCTAACGGTTATATCATATGGGATTAGTGAATCACTCGACAAAGGCTTCCTTTTTAGGGCAATTGCTCTTGACATATCAAAGGCCTTCGATAAGGTATGGCATAAAGGTCTACTTCATAAGATTTCCAGCTATGGTATAGTTGGAAATGTTTTCTCAGTTATGGAATCATTTATCTCTGATAGGCTCAAAGTAGTGGTTGATGGGAAGGAATCAGAAGCTCACAGTATTAATGCTGGAGTCCCTCAGGGGTCAATCCTGGGCCCAACTCTCTTCCTAATCTACATCAATGATCTCCCAAAACATATACTTAGATCATCCGTTGACATTTATGCTGATGACATGACCATCTATGGCAACACATCAAAGGCCGTAAATGACAAAGTTCTCTCTGATTCTTTCTCCTTTGATCTTGAGCGTGTGGTACAATGGGGAAAGAAGTGGTTGATTACTTTAAATGCATCTAAAACCAAGTTTTTATCTTTACATTATCAATGCTTTGATGCCCATCTGGCATCAATTGAAATGGATGGCTCTCGTCTTGGGAAGGCTCCATGTTTTGACAAGCTTCTGGGCTTGATCTTTACCCCTGACCTGAAATGGAATACGTACATCAAGTCAGTTGCCAAGATCGCTGGAAAAATGGTAGGATCCTTCTACCGCTCCAGAAGATATCTCACCCCTGATACAATTCTCTATCTGTATAAAAGCCAAGTAGGTCCAAGGATGGAGTACTGCTGCCACATCTGGGCAGGAGCTGCTAAAAACAGCCTATCCTGCCTTGACAGAGTACAAAATAGGCTTCGTGGCTTAGTGGGTGATGCCCTTTTCTCTTCTCTGCAACCTCTCTCCCACAGGAGAGACATTGCGAGCCTGTCTTTGTTTTATCGTTACTACCATGGCAGGTGCTCGTCTGAACTCCAATCTCTGCCCCCCCCCTCGCCAATCTTTCACAAAAACCACTGTCAAAAATTTTCCCCACTCCTTATCTGTGCCAAAATCAAAACGAGATTCCTTGAACAAAGCTTCTTTCTTAGAAGTGCACGCCTGTGGAACTCTGTTCCGGTTACCTGTTTCCCACCTGACTACAACTTAGATGTCTTCAAGTCGAACATAAACAAATTCCTAATAAACCGCCCCCTTAAGTAAGACATTTTATCAAATCTCCATTACTAACGATTACTACAATATTATCCCATTGATTACTGTACACGCAATAACTCTTATCCTCTTATCCTTGAGTGGCCTCCGGGCCTTGATAAGTGGTGACTCCTATGTAAAAAAAACAAAACAAAAAAAAAAAACACATTTTATTACAGTACCTATAAAACAGGCACAAGATGGCAACACTGTGACGAGGGAACAAACAATATTAATTGGTCTTTTTCTTCAGCTTTTTTTGCTAAAATAAAATATTTTAGATATAAAATATTTTTTGTGTTTATTTTATATTACAAATATTCTATTGAATCCTGATTCAGAATCCCAGAATTCATTTTTATTTTTTGAATGAAAGTTTAATTGCAATTGAATCAACAATTCAGTAAAACGGTTGATCGTGGATGATAAAACCATGCTAGAAGTGTGCCTGATACAGGCGACTAAGAACCCTGGGATTTTAATATTCCCTTGACACTTCCACCTTTGGAGGAAACCGGCTCAACCCGCCTACATTGATGATATATGTTTAAATTTAGTCTTTACATAGCCATAATAAAATTTTGTACTCCGCAAAAAATATTTAAATATATATATATATATATATATATATATATATATATATATATATATATATATATATATATATATATATATATATATATATTCCATAGCAAATTGGCTCTGCAATAATAAATACAATATCTGCATGAAATTAAAATATATTTAAGCGTATTTTACGATCATTAAAAGCCAACCTCCCCTGCTAATATATAATACGTACACTTGGCCTTCGGGGCAAGATCAAAGTGTAGTATCTATTCTTCAGATGCTGCACTTCAATTTCTTGTTCTCTGTCAGTGGAGGAGAAATCCTTCACGACTGAGACAATTTTTATTTTTGTTCCTTTCTCCACGTTAAAAAACGACCCTGGTGTCTAACTCTGTCCCGTGGGGAGGCATTGTAAATAGGAATATATAATACATACATATCTCTATCTCTTCTCAATCTATCTATCTATCTATCTATCTATCTATCTATCTATTACGTATAGGAACTTTGTCTGTCTATGTATGTGTGTATGTGTGAGTTCGTTCGCTATGGACTGAAAAACAGCTGGGTCGATTTTTATGAAATTTCACACAAAGATAATTTATGTGCTTGGCAGTGTTCTTAGATAGGTTTTGTATGGGAATGTCTTCGATAAGTATCGATAATCAAAATCATCCAATAAATGAAGAAACATGCGATTTCAACCAAAGCTTACACAACCTAACATCACAAGTACATTTGAGAAGTTTTATTACTACATGAGCCGAAAGGCCCACCAACAGTAGGTTCTTTAATATGATAGGGGCGCGTTCAAAATGAATGTTTATTTAGAGCAAAACTGAACCACGATACCTGACTTTTTCATTTTAAACTTTAATTCAAATCATTATACAAAAATAATTTTATAAAATCAACAGTAGGTTCTCTACAGTGCAATGTAGACTACAATGTATTGTGGACTAAGCCACTGTGGGGAGGCATGGGAAGCTTCCTTTCAGTGCATTGCAATGCGTCCCTGACTGTAGAAATATATTTTCTTATTATATATCAATCCTTATATAAGAAGCTCATTGTAATTACAGAGCAATATAAAGAATAAATGCCAAAAAGTTATATTCCAAAATTCAAGAATTGTATAAGTCAACTGAATTAAAGGAATAAATTATAAGCTGGTCAACATCATGAATTTTGGAATATGACTTTTGTCATTTATTCTCTGTGTGTGTGTGTGTGTATGTGTGTGTGTGTGTGTGTGTGTGTGTGTGTGTGTGTGTGTTTAGAAATAAAACTTGTACCCAAGTCAAATTGGAAGTTTAAAGCATCCTGTTTGGCACTTTCTAAGAGATGGAATTGGAAAAATCCCAGCCTACATAATATCTCCTGTCCGCCCTCTCCACCACTTGTTTTCCGAGAAGAAAAAAAAAACGTTCCTTCCACTCACATGACAAACCTGATGGACTTTTTGGCAAAGCAGCGCATGGATAAGTTCACAAACTCTTCGACACATTTCACCATGCTTCGATTGAAAGTCAACTTCTCAGATTCATAATAAAGATAAATCAAGACAGTAGACCTTGGACATGCAAAGTGCTTAATATATAAATAGTAATCTATATATATATAAAAGCGAAAATGTTTGTGTGTGTGTGCACGCGTTTTCGTGTATGTCCAAGAAAGGCTTTTTTCCGAGAACCAATCGGTCGCCTCACAACTTCTTAAAACTTTTTATATCGCACCTAAATGATAATATCTATGAGTTAACAACCGGGGTCGCTTGTCTATTTAATTTGCCTGACTTTGAAAAGATAAATATTCAACAATTTTCGATCGCCACATGTGCATTAAGCTTTTTCGTATAAAAAAAGAAGCAAACAGACTTGCGGTTAATAAAACACTGTCCCGCACTCAAAGTTGACGTCATTAACTCGTCAAAAACGGGCAACTGCGAGATCGCACTTTTTTTTTCACACTTTTTTCCAACTGAGCGTCAAGGCTTCGTTTTTTTTTTTTTAAACAACCAACGATTTTTGTTTTCATTTACCCAAAAACACACACACACCTACAAACACCCGGGTAACGGTGGGAGCATTTCAGTTGGTTATATTTAAGTAACTTATTTAAGTGGGCTTTTTCGGCAACTGCAAGAGGAATTTTATATTCCTTTAAGCTGTTTTGAACTTCTTTTTCAATCAGATTATTTCTCTAAATTACCTTTCTACTTGGATTTCCCTCTACAACTACCTTTGAACTTCTGAATATTTGTTTTTAAAAAAATTTCCTTCGCTTCATGCACTTTGAAACTTCTACTTCCGGTTTGTTTTTTCCCCATTTTTTCCCTATTTTCACATGTTTTTCACTGACATGAACACATCTCTTTAGAATTTATGACTAACCATCATGAAGTGCTGTTTCATTTAATACCATCACCAGCAAATTTTAGCTCGGTTATAATAATAATAATTTTCTAATTTCTTTATTTCCTTTGAAGAGAAAAATAGCATTCTTTAAAACTCCACGGAATAAGATTTTTTTGAAAATTGTTTTTGCCGTATTCTGTCGAACAATAAATTTATTTGCAAATTTTAATTTACAGTCTTAATTTCTTTAGCTTGTGTCTATGTCTGTGTGCATATATATATATATATATATATATATATATATATATATATATATATATATATATATGTATATATAATATATATATATATATATATATATATATATATTTATTTCTGGCGAAATATGAATTTTACAATTATATTTCACTTTTTATATATACAAATCCTTAATTTAAGAAGACCAATGTAATTAAAGAGCATATGCGGGAGTGCCCCAGGGATCTATCCTTGGACCTCTACTGTTCCTGATATTCATAAATGACCTCCCCGACAAAATTGCCTCTGAGATGGGTATATATGCTGATGACACCACACTCTATAGCAGGCACGACAGGTAAACAAATGAACATATATCTAAAGAAATGGCAGAAACACTAGAGGATGACCTCCAATCAGTAGTGGAATGGGGACAAAAATGGATGGTCACGTTCAATGCCGCCAAGACTAAACTGGTTTCATTCAATAATTACAAGAAACCTTCTTTACCACCTATAGCAATGGCCAATGACTCTTTATTTGAGAGTACGTCTTTCAAGCTCCTTGGCCTAACGTTCACAGGAAACATGAGTTGGAACAATTACATCGAGGGCATTGCCAGGGCCGCTGCAAGGAAGGTGGGCTCTCTCTACCGTGCTAGAAAACTACTAACACCCGAAAGTATCCTGTACCTCTATAAGGCAACCATTCGCCCATGTATGGAGTATTGCTGTCATATTTTGGCTGGTGCATCGGCTACTAGTCTCTCTCTCCTGGACAGGGTTCAAAAGAGAGTCGCAAATCTGATAGGCACTAAACTGGCATCTAAGCTTCAGCCTCTGTCCCATTGATGAAACGTTGCATCCCTCTGCCTGTTCTACAAGTATTTTAATGGTGAATGCTCTGATGAACTGCAAGCACTTGTGCCCCCACGACGTGAACACCCTCGACAGACCCGACAAGCTGCAAAATCCCACCCTCACACTGTAGAGATCCCTAGATGTACTCCGGTAGTTTCTTCCCCAGAACCGCTAGACTTTGGAATTCCATTCCAGGTCAATGCTTCCCCAACTGTACTGACATGCAGAAGTTCAAGTGCAATGTGAACCAACATCTTGCTGCCCAAATCCCTACATAGTACCCCAGTAGTTGTTTCGCCTGATAGTAGCCCCCTACACCAAAGTGGCAATGTGCCTTGTTTGGGGTGAAAAATGTAATAAAAAAATAAATAAAAATGACAAAAAGTCTATATTCCAAATTTCATGATGTTGACCATCTTACAATTTATTCCTTTACTTCCGTTGACAATCTTGTTGTCAAGAATTGTAATTGCCAATGGAATTAAAGGAATAAATTGTAAGATTGTCAACATCATGAAATTTGGAATATAGAGTTTTGTCATATATATATATATATATATATATATATATATATATATATATATCAAATACTTCTGCATGCAAAATCCGATCCCGCATTTTGTTAATTCCTACCCCCGTATGAGAAGGAAAGTATTTCTTCAAAACTCCGCGGATTAAGGACTATCCATTTATCTAGTGTTTCCTTGTCAGATTAAATATGTTTTTAACTCATTTCAAAAATGTTTTTTAACATATTTTATTAACTGTTTGCTCATCTATCTATCTATCTATCTATCTATATCTATATATATATATATATATATATATATATATATATATATATATATATATATATATAGACACACAGCTAACATGTTTGTATGTAATATAATTACGTAGGATAGTGATTTTATATGAATAAATAACATAAAGTTCTCATTTAGATAGCTCAACAGTGCAATACTAGAGCTATAAATATTTTCTTTAAAGATAACATGTTAATAGAGATAGATACACAAGTCTTTATTAATTTTCGGAAAATTTTTATTTTATTGATCGCAACATTACATACAATTGTTTCAGCCCCCAGTGTTTGCATATAAGAATAAAACTGTTCATCAACTTATAATTTGCACAACCTTGGGCTTCATCAGTGCATTAGAAAAACTCAATATTTCAGAAGCTTTTCAGCTTACGAATAGGACCTTTTCAGTTAATACAGCTGGTATTATATTGTCCTATTATTTCGATTCTTCTGACTACTATTCTCACCTTAAGTTTTATTTTTACAACGTTTCAGCCGATGTAACCTCCTTCTTCAGGTATCTTGTAAACCCTTGGCGGCACTCATTTCTACCAAATCATGGCTGACAGAACAAGAATAACAAGGAACGCAGATAAGATAGAGGGCTCGATTCAAAATTAAATCTGGATTCTTTAGTTCGACAAGACGCACGTTGTGCCACTTCCCTTATTTTGTTCTTTAGTCCTCACCTTCCATGAGTGACGTTTCTGACAGAGGGGAAAGAATTGCTGTTTTCTGGGTCAGAATATGTCCATTTGATACTCACTGCTAGTCAGTTTTTGACAATTCACTTCTTTTAAGTAAAACAAAAATAGTTGAGCTGAGATCAGAACCAAAACCTAAAGGAATGAGTCAAATACAATAACCATTAGACTAGCATGACACGATCTTTAAAAAGTGCTTTGTAAATTTACCTATTCTTATCAAAACGAAGCTGTCGTGTTCTCCAACCATGCATGTGCACTTATGAAACAGTTGACAAACAGATAAAAATTTAACGACCCCCCCAAAGTACCAATTTTTCAATTTTGAACCCTTAGCAACCCTTTTTTCTGTCCGAAAACTGCTTAAAACGTTTTCTCACATGTCTGAATACCCTATACACCAAATTTTAAGTGTATACATCAAAAACTCGTTGAGTATATAGGTTGAGAAATATCCTCACACACATACACATTATCACTTTTATAGATATATAGATAGATTTAGTGAATACTTTTTTATTTAGAAGAAAAAAAAACGTTTTTATTTGACTCTGTTTGCTGCGGACTTTGAGTCGCCTATTCCTCTGCATCACTGGAAGTAAATATCTACAACAGCGTCACCATTTCGTGCTTCCCGCCACGCTTCAATAAGCTAGGGCATTGAAAACATAGTTTAAACCTTACACGGAGCAAACTTATTTATATTCCGATTTTGTTTCAAAATGAATTTCGACATTTCAAGCCACAACATTAAGCAGGTTCTTTATTTTTATTTCCTTCTGTAATCTATAATGTAAGGAGCCGTTGTATGTGTGTATGTTTGTATGTCCAACTAAAAGTAAAAAACGAAAAAACAAGATTCCATGAACAAAGTTTCTTTCTTAGAACTGCACGCCTGTGGAACTGTTTTCTTTTTGCCTGCTTTCCAGCTGACTACAATATGGTGTTCTTCAAGTCCAACGTAAACAAGTTATTGATAAGCCGTTCCACTTAAGTTAACAAATTTACTGAATTTCCATTACTAACGATCACTATATTGTCCAATTGACTACTGTACACTCTTTAACCCTTATCCTCGAGTAGCCTCTGAGCCTTGATAAGTGGTGATGCCTACATAACCCCCCCGTAAGTTTTGAATAATTAAACAAAGTATAAACCTTTTATAGAAAGGGTACTTTTCTGTGTATATCTAGCTAAAAGTTGAAAAAGATAAAACAAATATCCACAAAGTTGATTTTTTGTGATCAAAACAAAATAGAGTTTCATTTTATTTCAGTCGAAGTCCTCAGAAATCAAGGGACCCCCTTCCTGGGGCTTACAATTGCTCTCTATATAAGATACATAGATATTCGAATATTCCAGTAAAGTTCCCTTCACCTCTCAAACACCGAGTTAGTAAAATATGTGAGCATTATTTCCCTCTCCGCAATTGACCAGGACAAAAATTCATCTAGTCTGGTGGAATACCAAACTTTGTTCTGTTAAATGAGGTAACATCAATTGGGGAAGGTGCACCACTCCTTATAAAAGTTTTGTGTGTGCATATTTATATGTTCGGCTAAACTTAAAAAAATATAAAACAAACACCTACAAACTTGAATAAAATAAAATACGCACCAAGTGCACTTGAAAGCCAAATCACAACGTAATATTAGGAAAATAAACAAATATTTTACTTGTTTGAAATTTATAACATAAATATATTTCGGAGCTATACTCCATCCTCAGTATGTTTTCTTTCTTTTTTTTTTTCTTTTCTTCTTTCTTGCCATGTTGTAAAATGGAGGAAGAAAAGTTTGTTTGTAAAGAGCCATGCGTTGTGTCTCAACAGTTGTATTTTGAAATGTTGGAACAGTGCGTAGGCAAAGCGAGAATGACGTCAAGGATGTGAGTTGATTTAATTTGAATAAAATAAAATACGCATTAAGTGCGCTTGAAAACCAAATCACAACGTAATATTAGAAAAATAAACAAATATTTTACTTGTTTGAAATTTATAACATAAACAAATATAAATCAACGTTTCTATATGGAACTTACACCTTTGACGTTATTCTTGCGTTGCCTACGCACAGTTCCACCATTTCAAAATGCAACCACTGAGATACAACGCACGACTCTTTACAAACAGACTTTTCTTTCTCCAACTTTACAACATGGAAAGAAAGAAGAAAAGAAAAAAAGAAAGAAACAAAACAACATACTGAGGATGGAGTCTACCTCTGAAATATATTTATGTTATAAATTTCAAACAAGTAAAATATTTGTTTATTTTCCTAATAGTTGTGATTTGGCTTTCAAGTGCACTTGGTGCGCATTTTATTTTATTCAAATTAAATCAGCGTTTCTATATGAACTCACACCCATGACCTACAAACTTGATAATTCTTGATTGGTGTTGCCCCGGAAGAATAATATCTAAAATTTAGAAAAAAGAACTTATTCATTCTTTGACCTTAAATTAGTATAGATTTCGTTAGGGTGGCATACTAGCCAGATTCTACATCTGGGGAAGAGCTGCTTGGAGCACCTATCCTGCCTTGACAAAGTTCAAAACTGGTTTAAAAAACTATTAGGTGATATCCTTTTCTCTTCCTTGCAATCTGTTTCCCACCGAAGAGAAGTTGCGAGTCTGGCTCCCTTTATCATTATTGCATGGCAAGTACCCGTCTCAGCTTCAACCTGTGGTCCCTTCATGCCAAATTTTCACAAAAAGCACTCGTCTACTACAACCACTATCAACAACTTCCCCCACTCTCTATCTGTGCCTAAATCTAAATGCAAATTCCATAAACAAAGCTTCTTTCCTAGAATTGCTCACCTGTGGAACTCTGATATGTTGGCCTGCTGACTACAAGATGGGAGTCTTCAAGTCCAATGTAAACAAGTTCTTGTTGAACAGTGTCCATGAATAGTAAAATTCTACCTAATTTCCATCAGTAACAATCGCAACACTGTTGTCTAACTGACCACCACACACACATTAACCTTTATTCTCGAGTAGCCTTTGGGCCTTGATAAATGGTAACTCTCTGGTAAAAAAAAAAGAAGTAAAGGGAAATTACTCTGATTTTTTAATCAATAGGTTAATTCCCTTATGCCGACTCATTCTTGGAGGAAGCTATAGAAAACGATTTGTTTGTATGCATGAGTATGCCCAGAAAGAGAAATAAGCTGCACAGAGAAGAAGGACGGGGGGGGGAGGAAGGAGAAAGAGAGGGGAACTAGGGTAGGAGAGGAGAAAAAGATCGAGGAGGGATATAAGTTTTAAGAGAAATATGGTTCACTTTTAGCCCAAGCAACACCGGATAATCATACTAGTTTATATATAACTAGCAGTTCATTCTGGCTTTGCTCGGGCTCTATGTACTGTCAATAACTTTATGTACACACACACACACACACATATATATATATATATATATATATATATATATATATATATATATATATATATATATATATATCAAGTTAAAAAGTTTGACTCATGTCCAAATAACCTACATCTGAAATTTCAATTGGCAGAAGAGTTTGATAGAGTCTGCAAACGTCAACTCTTTCGACTTTGACCTCTTAGCAGCCAAATTTTCGTCCAAAAACTGATTAAAAAGCTTGCTGCATGTCTGAATACCCTTTATGTTAAATTTAAAATGTTTAGACCCAAAATTGGCTGAATAGTTTGCTAGAGACCGCAAAGGTAAAATCTTTTGAACTTTGACCCCTTGGCAGCCAAATTTTCGGCCAAAAGCCGATCGAAAAGCTTGCTCTATGTCTGAATACACTTTATGTAAAATTTCAAATTTTTAGACCAAAAATTGGCTGAGTAATTTGGTAGAGACGGCAGTTGACTCCAATTTTGACCCGTAACATTTACTGTTTTGGGCTCAAATCAAATAAAAAAAGTTTGATCCATGTACAAGTAACCTACATCTAAAATTTCAAGTGTTTAGACCCAAAATTGGCATAGGAGTTTGCTAGAGTTTTCAAAGGTCAAATCGTTGACCTTTGACCCCTTGACAGCCAAATTTCTGTCCGAAAACCGATTAAAAAGATTTTCTCAAATCTCAATACTCCTTATGCCAAATCTCGAGTCTATAGACTGAAAATTGACAGAGTAGTTCGATAGGGAAACGTACACACACACACACATACAGACAATTTCACTTTTATAGATATATAGATTTAGAGAAATTAGACTACGGGCGACACCGAGTAACCTCGTTAACTTTTAATAAATGCAGGGTGCGTCAGATTGTGCATTATGTATTTAACTGCATTCTTCTTTCTTTACAATCTGTCGTTTTTCGGCAGCGGAGGAGGGAGTAGTTCGAGGGGGAGGGGTAAAGGGAAGCAGTCGAAGATTCAGAACATGAAATGTAAACATGTTAATGTGTTTACGAATAAAAAGATAGCATTTTATTTATTTTTTTAAATAAAAGTGTTTTTTTTTTTTTTTTTTTTTTTTTTTTTACTTTACTTAATTCTTTTAAAATTTATTTATTTATTTATTCATTTTTCTTCTTCTTTCTCTTGTAAAATTGGTTTGGGCTCAACAGGTAAACAAGTCGATTTGATTAAAGGTCAGGTAGCCACCCTGGGTGTGGTTACTTCAGGTCAAGTGCCATTTTTTATTTCGAATTAAATAAAGCTCAGTTATAAATGATATTTATTTTTCTTCTTTCAAATTTGAAAAGACTGACAAGAAGACGCTTTGAATGGAATGTTTTTTACGTATATATATATATATATATATATATATATATATATATATATATATATATACCAATGACCGTCTTCACTGTCATGTCTGCTTGAGGATGTGCAAGTTGTTGGCATGATTAAAAAGTCATCTTCAGACACATGGGCTTTCAGTGACAGAGGGAGTGGCACTTGTCTGACAAGACGTTGCAATCATCATATCTATCTACCTATATATATATATATATATATATATATATATATATATATATATAACTTGAAAGGTGTGCATGTGTGTGTGTTAGAGAGAGAGAGGGGGGGGATCGAGAGATTTCCCTATGGATTCGAAAACGACTGAGCCAATTTTTATGAAATTTCACACGGAGGTTTTTTTATGTGCCTGGCAGTGTTCTTAGCAATGTCTTTGCTAAGTGAAGCTTCCTCTCTGTTTATCGCGATGGGTCTCCAACTAGAGCAGGCAATCAATCGATTTGATGAAGATATGGGCGATTACACTGAGTTCGATTACAATAAAAGTATTGGCGTGTGAAACATTCGTTCCTCATCATTAATTCCCGGGCAACGTTGGGTATCCATACTACTAGATTGCCTGCTCTAGTTGGAGACCCATCGCGATAAACAGAGAGGAAGCTTCAAGCTTTATATATATATATATATATATATATATATATATATATATATATATATATATAGAGAGAGAGAGAGAGAGAGAGAGAGAGAGAGAGAGAGAGAGAGAGAAAGTGTAGAAAATATGCATAAATAGAACTGAGCAGAATAGTTAAATGACTCAACCATCCAATAAGAAACCATAAATAATGAATAATTCATTAATGAACGTTCGTTTTTCAAAGTAGTATTTAAATTAATTGACGTTCATGTAGTCGCTCGCATATCCGTAACAGAGTATATTACAGTTTTTAATAGAAAAGGTAGGCTTTTAATATCACTGTCAGTGCGAAAAAAAAATCAACTTATATATATATATATATATATATATATATATATATATATATAAGTTGATTTTTTTAAAAAAATTTTTTAATCAACTTTTTCGCACTGACAGTGATATTAAAAGCCTACCTTTTCTATTAAAAACTTTAATATACTCTGTTACGGATATGCGAGCGACTACATGAACGTCAATTAATTTAAATACTACTTTGAAAAACGAACGTTCATTAATGAATTATTCATTATTTATGGTTTCTTATTGGATGGTTGAGTCATTTAACTATTCTGCTCAGTTCTATTTATGCATATTTTCTACACTGTGTATAATTGCGTAGCATTTAGGATAAAATGTTCTAGCGCGCACACACACACACACACAACACACACTCTCTCTCTCTCTCTCTGTTAATTTATATATATATATATATATATATATATATAACCCTAACACCCTCTCTTTCCGAGGGCCGGGCCGCATCCGTCGCTATCCTGGTTCACGGGAGCATACTTGTGATGTACTTCTGGCCGTGTTCGTCGCTCCCAGCTCACAGGACCATAGATGCAACCCAGCAGGGCTACATTCTTACTTGTCTAGTGGTGGACCCCTCAAGGGTGACCAGACTCTCACTGGTCACTGGAAAATATCTTTCTGCTGCTCAGGGCACGCGAAATGTGCATGACCCTAAGTCCGTGTGGCAACATTGTCGATTTCGGTCGTCACTCTGGCTTCGTGCTGGATCCAGTCTATCTCTTTCATCATCTGGCGTTAGGGCATACCTGAAATAAACTGCATCCTCATTCAGGCCGGCAATCGAGAAAGAAAGAGAAACTCTGGGACATTTTTATATATATATATATATATATATATATATATATATATATATATATATATATATATATATAATTATTAAATACCTACAGACACTAGTGTTTCATCCTTTCGGGAATCATCAGTGCAGGGTGTCACGATAAACACCAGTCGATAGATTCGAACTTGGCGACAGAAACCATCTCTGGCTTCATTAGCAAGAACCGTATCAATTCAGCTACCATTGCCTGCGAGAAATGCTGTTGAATTTTAAACATTTATTTCATTAAATGTTTTTTACGTCAGTCAGAGTGATCTAATCATAATTCCCGTCAGATCACCGAAGTTAAGCAACGTTGAGCCTGGTCATTGCTAAAATGGGTGACCAATATGGCAATTCTACGTGCTGTATGTAGGAGGACGTCAACACTTCCCTGCAAAAAGTTGCAAAAACCTAACGTCGTTATCTCCCCTAACGGGGATATACATGCGACTGGAGACCGCTTGTGAATTTCATACTCCCATGAAACTTTCTCTTTCGGAGGAAGCCGGTTAAACCCGAATGGGGTTGGTGCTGACTGCACAATACGATGATCTACGCATAAGAAAAAAAAATATAAAGAAAAACCGAGATTATTTAGCTCTTATCGAGAATTCCCCCATATTTAAAAACCGAAATGAAGAAAATTCTATGATTTACGTATTAATGACGACGCGAAATATCATATTGCAAAAATCACATAAATTAATGAAGTAGTTTTATTTTTAAGTAAGGAAATCAAATATTAAGAGTAACAGAAAAGCGGCTGTCTTGTCCGCCATTTTGAAAACAATTTACAAAATAAATAAATAAATAAACAAATAAATACAAATAAAAACTCAACAATAATTGATATTTATTAGATTTATGGTTGTAATGCCTACAAATTCCAATTAATCACTTAAAAATGATTTTCTTTACGAAAATAAAATTACTTTATCCATTTATATGATTTTTGGAACATGACATTTTCGTTGCGTCACGAATACATGCATCATACAGGTTTTTCTTTATTTTTGTTTTTTAATATGGGGGGGGGGGTCTGGACAAGAACCAAAAATTGTTTTCAACTCTTGTTGTTTTTAAATTGATGGCAAACAAAAATTATCCTCTTAAAAATTAATTATAAATTGATAATTTATATAAAGAAAGAAAAGAAAGATCGTGTGTGAGACTATTTTTCGATTGAGTAGATTTCAACGTCCAAAATTCACATTGGTACCGTTCTGCTACAAGTGTATCAAAAATATTAATAACTAGCGGAGTAGGGGGGGGGGAAGGTAACACCCGGCTTTTCTCGGTCGTAAAATACGCTTAAATATGATATTTTAATTAGTCCAGATTTTGTACATATTATTATAGAGTCGTGATTTTAAAAGTAAAAAAAAAATTGGGGGGTGCCATCAGCCAGAATTGAAACTGAAAGAAAAACTGTAGTATTCAAAGCTGGTGATGTTACTACTGTACCAAGATGACATGCAAATAAACTGATTAAAAATAAACTAAGATGAATGTACAAAATGTATAATGATTTTTTTTCAATTTTGACCCCTTTTTGATCCCTTAAAAATTATTTTAACAGGCTAAAGACCCATAAAAGAACAGTCCATAAAAATCCAATCATATGCGGCCCCTAGTCCCGCTGTGCAACTTTTAGTTTCGGAAGAGATAGAGTTTGAAAATATGGAGACAAACAGGCGGACGGACAGACAGACAGACATAGTGAGTTTTATCAATTACACTAGTGGGGAGGGGCGCCCAGCTTTGCCCGGTCGTAAAATACGCTTAAATAGGATATTTAATTTATCCAGCTTTTGTATATATTATTATAGAGTCATGATTTCCAAAGTTAAAAAAAAGTATTTGGGTGCCATCAACTAGAATCGAAACTAAAAGCAAAACTGTAGTATTCAAAGCTGGTGACGTTACCACTGTACCAAGATGACACGCGAATAAACTAATTAAAAATAAACTAAGATGAATGTACAAAATGTACAACGATTTTTTCAATTTCGATCCATTTTTAACCCCTTAAAACTATTTTAACCGGCTAAAGACCCATAAAAAACGGTCCCTAAAAATCCAATCATTTGAGACCCCTAGTGTCGCTCTGCGACTCTTAGTTTCAGAGGAGATAGAGTTTGAAAATATGGAGACAGACAGACAGACAGTGAGTTTTATAAATTAGATTTAACGTAGTTTCAGTATTTTTTTTTTTTGTTACTTATTCCCTGCACTATTTTTTTTTTTTTTTTACACGGTGGTCACCACTTATCAAGGCCCGGAAGTCACTCAGGGATAAGGGTTATTGCAAGTACAGTACGTTAGTGTGGAGATTTGATGAAGTGTTTACTTAAGGGGGCGGTTCATTAGGAATTTGTTAACGTTGGACTTGAAGACATCCAAGTTGTAGTCAGGTGGGAAGCAGGCAGACGGAACAGAGTTCCACAGGCGTGCAGTTCTAAGAAAGAAGCTTTGTTCATGGAATCCACGTTTGGATTTAGGCACAGATAAAGAGTGGAGGAAATTTTTCACAGTGGATTCAGCTAGACGGGTGTTTTTCGTGAAAGATTGGCGAAGGGGGACCAGACATGTTATTTTTTTGCGGGGGAGGGGGCTACTATTTAAGGTGCTTATCAACGAAAATTCAGTTTTGCTAAAGAAAAGAAAACTGGAAGAGTCGAATCGTAACAAAAGAGGTAATATTTTCTTAAATTTTAAAAATCTTAGGCCAATTTACCAAAACTCAATTTTTGCTAATGGACTTCGAAAGCTGTTTTCATTAATAATTAATGTTCTATCTCATCGCTTTTCGTAATTTTTGGATATGTTCGTTATTGCAACATGACAATTAAGTAGATACCATTGGCTTTACTTGAAGTTCAATATTTCGAGTTTAAAATTTCGCTCTAGTACCGAAGAAGCACTCTTATTTAAAATTAAATTTTATATCATGAAACGTTTGTTATTTAGAATCCAACGTATTTAAAAAAAAATAATAATAAAAAATAAAGAAAAATTACAGAACGAAAATGTCATATTCCAAAACTCACGTAAAATAAACAAGTAGTTTTATTTTTTACTAGCAGTGACACCCGACGTTGCCCGGGATTGAATGATTATCAATAAATGTTTCACACTCCCATATCTTTATTGTCATCAAAATCGGTGAAATCGTCCATTTTTCAATCAAATCGATTGATTGTCTGCTCTAGTTCGGGACCCATTGTAGTGCACCGGGAGGAAGCTTCACGTGCCTCCCTGCAGTGACTTAGCTAACAATAAATTCTAGTCTACATTGCACTGTAGAGAACCTACCGTCGATTTTATAAAATTATTGTTTATATATAATGGTTTGAATTCAAGTTTAAAATGGTCAAGTATTATGCTTCAATTGCGCTCTAAACAGAAACATTTATTTTGAATACCCTCTTGTCATATCAAAGAACATACTGTTGATTTCATATGCCCGTCCTTACTGATTGTGCGATGATAATGGCCTGGATTTAAGTTTAAAATGAAGAATCAAGTATCATGATACAATTGTGCTTTAAATAGAAACATTAATTTTGAACGTGACATAGCAAAGGACATACTGTTGATTTTATATGTCGAACCTTTCAGCTTTTGTGATAATAAAACTTCTCAAATGCACTTCTGATGTTAGGCTGTGTAAGGTGTTAACTTTGGTCAAAATCGCCTGCTCCTTCTTTCATCAGATTTTTTCGATTATCAATACTTATTGGAGACATTCTGATACAAAACGTATTTAAGAACTCTGCCAGGCACATAAAGTCCCTTCGTGTGAAATTTCATAAAAATCAACCCAGCCGTTTTCTATACTTACTACTTGTATATATTGGCCCTGTCGGTGGGGCATTAGAATATGCCGACTGCCCCCCTGCAGAGGATAAAAGTCCCTCAATGGGGGTCCTGGATATGACCTTAAACTATATCCAGTGGTGAGGCCCCAGCTTGTGGGCTTTGGGGAGTGTGGAGCCACCCTTTAATTACCATTGCTCCCAGGTCCACTCTGACCCGGAGTGGTAGTACCTGTTAGGGTCCCAACTATGGGTTAAATAGAAACCGACGTGAAAACAACAAATATATTCTATTAAAAAAATTTTTCTTCCGAATCTTTGGATTCGGCATTAAATAACCCGAAAAGGGTTGATATGCCGTAAAACAAAAACAACCAACCAACAACAACTTGTATATATTAATGCTTTTACTTATTACTTGTATATTATCTATTGTTTATAATTACTGGTTCCCATATCGTATTTATTTCTATACTAGCTCTACTTAACAGTTGGTTATTCCCCAGCATATGTGCTGCTTCTTTGAATCGTCCACCGTCCACTCTAAGAACTGTGTATATGAACTCCCATGTAAATGTGGAAAATTATACAAAGGTGAAACGTGTCGTCCGTTAAAAGTACGGTTAGAAGAACACCGAAAAGCCGTAGTACGTGGAGAGACTGAAAAGTCAGGTATAGCTGACCATATCTGGAAAGAAAAGGGAAATCATCTAACATTATGGGACGAAGTAAAAATTATAGACAGAGAGGAACGGTGTCCTCCTACATACAGGGCTTGGTATTCCCAAATAGTCACTCCTCAGCTACTGACATGGCTCAAAGTTACATTGTGGGGAAAAAATGTTTTACTATCCAGAAAACTACTCGTTGAGCATTTCCGGTTCTCTCCGTCATCTGCCGGGCACATCCGAGTAACTTTATGAAACTCGCGGCTTCATAAATGCGGAAATACTATTAAAAAAAAAAAAAAAAATACTTGATCAATTTATGTGATTTTTGGAATATGGCATTTTCGTCCTGTGACGCGTATGTACACGATAAAGATTTTTTGGTCAATTTTTACGACGTGCTCGAGTGTATTATAAACACCCCAACCTTCCCATGTTAAGAACGGCTTTCGGAATAAACATTCCCCCAACTTCCCCATGTTAAGAACGGCTTTCGAGGTTGGAGGGGGTATTCCGAAAGCCGTTCTTAACATGGGGAGGTTGGGGTGCTTTATAATACGCTAAGGCACGCCGTAAAAATTGACCAATTTTTCTGTATTTTTTTTTTTTTTTTTAATTAGGTTTAATTCTGGAGAAGGACCCATAAAATATTAACGCCCTCTCCTGACCCACTATCTTGATTCTGATATTTTTTTTTTCTTGCTGTCATACGACTTTCCATTTATGTTCCAATATTTTTTTCGAGAATATCGTTCCATCTCAAATGCAACAGGGAGTACCTTGTGCTTTTTTTTTCTTGACTAATGCAGTTAAAAAAAAAAAAATGATTAAATCGCATGTTTTCGTGGACTTCTCAAAATCACCCACTTCGTTCTAGGGTTCTTTGGAATTTGGGAGCATATTTCTTTAATTCTATCATCAACGATCAAGAACAAGATGGCGCTGACACATATCTCCTTCACCCCGACACCCACATTATTCGGAGGTACTTTGCACACTTCCGTTTGCACACGGTCGCTTTTTTTGTTGTTTTTTTTTTGTTTTTTTTTTTGCTGCAGGCAACAAAGCTGGCATAAAATCAGGCCGTGTTGCTTAAAAAAAACAAAAAAAAAAAAACTTGGTGTTTCCTGCTTTTTCTCGCGCAGAAACTTTTCAACGTGTTTTGAAATTTGATAGCTGTATTTTGTCTGTCGACGAAGATTTTCTTTCGCCAGCGTGAGGTGAGAAGGGAACAATGTTATCAGCTAATCAAACCAGAGTCAATATATTCAAAAACCGAATCTAAAAATCCATGTGCTTAGTTAATCTATAATATAAATCTCACCTGTCTGTTTAAATGTATGTATGTATGTATGTATGTATGTATGTATGTATGTATGTGTATGTATGTCATGTCATATGCTACTGGTACCATGTAATCCAGTACTACCTGCCTCATGGTCGGGTCACCGGCGACTAAACTGGTTCCCCCACCAGACTTGTTTGGTGAGGAGGGTGGCTAGTTTCCCTGAAGGATTAAAAACAAGACCTTTCAAAGGGCGAATGAACCCCTTCTCGGGGTCAACTGCCAAGTACCATGTGCTTAGTTAATCTATAATATAAATCTCACCTGTCTGTTTAAATGTATGTATGTATGTGTATGTGTGTATGTATGTATGTCATGTGCTACTGGTACCATATAATCCAGTACTACCTGCCTCATGGTCGGGTCACCGGCGACTAAACTGGTTCTCCCACCAGACTTGTTTGGTGAGGAGGGCGGCTAGTCTCCCTGAAGGATTAAAAACAAGACCTTTCAAAGAGCGAATGAACCCCTTTTCGGGGTCAACGGCCAACCAGCACCGTGTATATTTGTGTGTGTGTGTATATGTGTATTGGGGTAGAGAGGGCTCCCGTAAGCCGTGGTGAAGGCAACCTTTCTAGGAGAAGCAAATCTCTGATTTAAAAAACCATAAAGCGGAAGGCCAGTACCCGTATTAAGCTGGTCTGCAGTTTAATTTGTTGCTGGCTATCTTGCTCTTGCTTGTTGCTGGATCTCAGCATTTTGAACCGAGAGAGAGATTTACCTGTCGTACAAAGCTAAGACTCTGTAACATCATCTTTGTATAGATACTCCCTCAGGCATTTGGGCTCATGGACTTTAAGTGTCCGAGGGAGTGGCACTCGTCTGACAAGACGTTGCAATCATCATGTATGTATGTATATGTGTGTATGTATGTATGTGTGTATGTATGTATGTATGTGTGTATGCGTGTGTGTATGTATGTGTATATGTATGCATGTGTATATGTATGTGTGTGTGTGTATGTATGTATGTGTGTATGTATGTATGTGTGTGTATGTATATATGTATATATGTATGCATGTATGTATGTGTGCATGTATGTATGTGTACATTTATGAATGCGTGTATGTATGTGTGTATGTATGTATGTGTGTATGTATGCATGTATGTGTGTATGTCTGCCTAAAACTTTTGACAGCGGCGACAGATTTTCACTAGATCTGTATCGTTTTGAAGCTTGGTCCTTCAGATGACAAATATCGAAAAATTGGCCGAAAACTTTAATTCCTTCATCCTCAACTGAGCACTTTTGTACAGGGAAGGATCGCTTTTTTTTTTTTGCCAATATTTTTGAAAGTCATCGCCTCTTAACGATTGTCTAGCCTTAATTTAAATTTACATCACTTCCAGTTTGGCGATGGGCGCAACAGCAAACACGTCACGTTTTTTTTTTCTCACATTCTTTTCCTCCTTCGCGGTACGGGTTCGAGCTTGCCTACCTACTACCACGCTCGTAATTTTTTTTTTTTTTGCTCAACCAACACCCTTACACACACCTATACTTTCTTTACCGCCTTTGCGTCATGAGTTCGAGCCTGTCTGCCTGCCTGCCTACTACAACTTTTTTTTTTGCTAGTATTGTATATATAATAGCAGACCACCTAGCATTGTCCGATCGTAAAATATGCTTAAATATGATATTTTAATTCATGCAGATTACGTATTTATTATTATAGAGACAATTTTCTATCGAACCTAATATATAGTAGTGAAATCAAAACAAAAAATATATATACATAACTTAGGTGCCATCAGCTAGAATCGAAACCAAAACATACAACTCTACATCTTCATTACTTAGCCTCTGAGCCACGCCCATATGCATATACAGGGTGGCCCATAAGTCACTTTACAGTTTTAAAATGAAACAACTTTTTCTTAAATGACTGTATTTAATCCTTTTTTATTACACAGTGTGGAAATTTGTTCTAACTTAATTATGAAAAGATAATGTCTTTTAAGTAGCCTGCATTCTCGACTTCGCAAAGTCGAACTCTTTCTAACCTATTTTCCACAAAGTTCTTAACATCGACGGTTGTAGGGAAAGAATTTCCTGTCGTATGTTTGTCTTAAGTTCTTGGATTATTCGAGGCTCATTTGCATACACTTTGTCTTTAAGACATCCCTAAAGCCAAAAGTCTGCTGCTGTCAAATCCAGGTGAACGTGGAAGCCATTAAAAATCGGAATTTCGAGAGATTTTTTTGATCCTGAAACATCACGGTTAACAACTGCATTTTGGCTCTAGTTATATGTGCAGTTGCTCCATTTTGTTGCCACCAATACCCTGGCATGTTTGCCAGCTGAGGTTGAACAAAATTCACTAACATATCTCTATATCTCTCAGCAGTTACAGTCACATCATTTTCATTCGCATCTTCAAACGACTCAATAATCCTTTCTGAGGTTACTCCACACCATACAGTGACTTTAACTATGTACATTGGACTCGCATGAACTTGGTGTGGATTTTCGATGCCACAGAATCTGGTAATCTGCTTATTGACATATCCATTCAAATGGAAATGAGCCTCATCTCCCATATCAAATGTTGACAAAACTGAACCTCGGATTGCCCATGTAAGACCAGAGAAACGGGAAACATTCCATTTGCAACACGACAACGTCAGGCCACACAAAAGTTTGATAACCACGAAATGTGGCAAAGTTCAACTGGGCAATACTGTTTCACCCACCATATGGTCATGACCTGCCACCATCAGACTTCCACTTGTTTAGAAGTCTAGAGGACACATTACACGGGCAGCATTTCCCCGACAACAACGCCATAATTGCAGTTGTGAAAAAAATGGACCGTCTCATCAAGAGATTACATTTATAACCAAGACATCAAGGCTCTTGTTCATAACTGGCAAACGTCCATTGAGAATGCTGGTGACTATATAGAAAAGTAAATTCTGAAGCGCAAAAGGTTGCTTGTTTTAATGGTACCACTCTCGTCTTCGTAGCTCTTCAATTTTTTTAGTTAAAAAATAGGAGGCAGTACTTTTTAGAATGACTTTTGTACTTAAATTATGTTGGTACAGTCTGGAAAATGCAGAAATTTGAATGTAATGCGAACAGACATCTTACTGCTCAACTCTATGCAGTGTCTATGTAGATATGTTGACAACCATTACGCGGTCCCTCTCGTAAGTACCCGATGTCCTTCTAGAAAGAATTCTGACTAGAAAATTCTCGGGAAAAACCAACGCCAACAACAGAATCTTTTGATTCATACGATGATGATGATGCTGCTGCTACTTCTGCTACTGCTGCTGCTGATGATGATGATGATGATGATGGGGGGGAAAAAAACAAACAAGAATATTTTGAAATAGATGATTTTCTGAATTTATCAAAATTGCTTTTTTGAATACATGTCGACTCTATATAAGGCCAGATTTTTGCTTCAATAAGCAGTTGTAACGTTATTTGGGACCCAACATCTAAATTACACCCCTTTCAACGTAGAGATACCTATACACCAAAAAACCATTTACTGTCCCCAAACTGCTAGACTTTGAAATTCCATCCCGATCTCCTGCTCCCCTGTCTGTACTGACATGCAGAAATTTAAATGTAATGTGAACAGACATCTTACTGCTCAGCTCTCTATGTAGTATCTATGTAGATATAGTCCCAAATAGTAAACTCTTATCCTCCAAGTAGCAATATGTCTTGTTTTGGGCGAACATGATTAAGGGGGAAAAATGTAAATTTCATTATTACCGCGTCTACCTGCTTAACAACATGTTTGGGTGTTTCCTCATAAAATTTGAATATCCAGAACAATGTTTCGGTGCTGGTGTGAATCGGTGATTTTTTTAAACAAACGCATTTCAGGTGAAAACATTACTATGTACTCACCTGTCATGTCGAAAATTAGTATAAATTCTAAAGATGGCAAAAAATTATCCAGTAGATGTGCTACAAGTATTTTTAAGAAGAAAAAAAAAAAGAACAAAAAAAAAAAAACCATCTACAATCACGTTGTTTAAAAATGGCGGACCCTTGCTCATACTGAATTGGTAGCACAACTGTTCCACATTGACACATACTATAAAGCTCAATACTTCGATAAATTCTATTTTTCTTGTAATCATTTTTCTGCTGGATCATTTTTTGTTATTTTTGGAATTTATAACTTTTCTTCATGGCACGTAAATAGGTAATAATGTTTTCACCTGAGATGCGTTAGTTTAAACGAAAATTGACGTAAAGAATCACGTATTGTAATTTGTTTATTTATTTATCTATCTATTTATTTATTTAGTGTGTGTGTGTGTGTGTGCGTGTGTGTGTGTGTGTGTGTGTGTGTGTGTGTGTGTGTGTGTGTGTGTGTGTGTGTTTTAGCAATTTTGTTTCATAGGGTTGGGATGGGGTTTGAGGGGCGGGGGAGGTCCGTGAGAAATTCGCAAACTGTTTTTATTTTTATTGTGGGAAGACGCGCATTTTTTCTCTTGTCATTTTTTGTTTTGTTTTGTTTTGTTTTATTTTGTTTGTCAGACAACAATCACTCTGCAAAGTTTATTCTAAAAAAAAAAAACAAAAAAAAACAACAAAGCAAAACAAAAAACAAAGATGCTCGCCACATCTTCAGTCAGTTTACTATCGACAGCAACAAGTTATCTAACAACACTGGATAACAAACGGTGTTAATGTGTGGCGACAAAGTTTACCCTTTGATGCCCAAAATAAAAGTGCACAAAATCGTTCGTGCGCATCCGGCTTCGCGCACACATCCACCTGACTTAATAAAAACAAATGACAGCGAATAGTTAAGTGGTTGACAACACGGACTGATAACCTGGGTCTTCCAAGTACGAATCTAATTCGTTCGTTCCACAAAAATCACATTCGCTTAGAATGTTGGCAACCTTTACGTTAATCCCTCTCGTAAGTAACCGATGTCCTTCTAGAAAGAATTCTGAATGGAAAATTATCGGGAAAAACCAACGCCAACAACAGAAATTTTTGATTCATACGATTATGATGATGATGACGATGAAGATGATGACGATGATGATGATGATGACGACGACGACGACGACGACGATGATGATGACGACGACGACGATGATGATGACGACGACGACGACAATGATGATGATGATGGTGATGGTGGTGATGGTGGAAAAAAACAAACAAACAAAAAAACAAATGAGAATATTTTTTAAATATGTGATTTGTTGAATTCATCGAAATTGCTTTTTTGAATCCACGTCGACTCTATATAAGGCCAGATTTTTGCTTCAATAAACAGTTGTAACGTTGTTTGGGGCCCAACACGTTGTTATGCTCAGTCGCAGGGGAGACAAAAAAAATGGAAAAGAACTTCAACTAGCTTTTTCGTTGTAACAACAACATTTATTTTCTCATTGTTATGGCCACGACGTCACCCCCTCTCGAACGTCATTCAAGCTTCTTAGGTAATCTCGGACGTTCTTTTTTCCACTACTAGTGGCACCAATTCGCATGTATTTATATATGCGTGTCCGCGCTATGTTACTCAGTGGAGGAACAAAAATTCAAAGACTGCGCTAACATTCGTTCGTTTTCCTTGCCCTATTACTCCAACTTTCAGCCATCATGGAGGGGGTAAGATCCTCTCAGCACGAAAACCAATAGTCAAGGCCATTGTTAGGCGTGTCCCTTTTCTTCCGGAGATTCTCGTAGATGGTTCTAACTCAAAACAATGGATTCAATATGGAACCAATTTACTCCTATCTAAAGCTGTCACTAAATGTTAATTCGAACACAACTCTGTACATTTCTAGAACAATCTTCACGAACCGCTCGTTTACAATTAGTTTATACAAAACCACCAGAAAATCCTCTCTTAGCAAAATACAGATTCTTCATCTTTCCGAAGTTACTTCCTTTGCATTTGGTTCTTCTCTAAACCAATCTATCTTCCAGAGAATATTGTTCAGAAAATTAACATTTATGATGCTGATGACACCACCCTCTATTCTAATGCTTCTTTTCACCACCATCACTCGGATCAGTTGAAATGTGCAGCCGATCTTGACGTTGACTTTTGTTCCGTTATGGATTAGGTTAAGAAATAACTCGTTTCACTTAATCCTATTAAAACTCAGCTCATGTCCCTTTTTTCTTCCTGAGATTCTTGTGGATGGTTCTACTCTTGATAAGAAATCGATTCTAAAACTGTTTGATTTTTCTTTCACATCAAATCTTTCTTGGAGTTCATATGTTCGATCCACTGCTCTTTCTGATTCTCATAAAATCGGTGCTTTCTTTCGTTTGCCCTTAGTTTATGAATGTGAGGACTAAAGGACAAAATATGGGAAGCAAGAGTCACGCTTGGATATGGTAGTTATCCTCATCAGCTCCTTTGACAGGTTATTCTTCAAAGCAGAAACATGGACAGAGAATACTTTTTTTCTGCTGAGATGAAAACAACGATGATATGTCTTTTACAGGTGTCTGTTGAGACCAAGACTTGGCATTAAGGTAAAACCAAAAAACTATTCAACAGATAGGCATAAATTCTTCATTGATGAAGTATGACAGAATCTTGTATTATTAGCATTATTTAGAATCTGCACAAAATTGCCATTGTTAGGGGTATCCCTTTTTTCATGAGATTCTTATGGATGGTTCTACTCTCGATGAGAAACCAACTCTAAAATTTCTTGGCCTTTCTTTCTCATCAAATCTTTCTTGAAGTTCATATATTAGATCCATTGCTCTTTCTGCTTATAGATAGATGACATACAAATTAAAACTGGTACCATATCGACTCTGAAACATTTTGGTCTTTCTTTCTCATCAAATCTTTCTTGGAGTTCATATATTAGATCCATTGTTCTTTCTGCTTATAGATAGATGACATACAAATTAACAAAACTGGTACCATATTGTTGCTTGTGTTTGTGTACATTAAGAACAGACTTCCCCATCCCTCATTGAATGAGGTCCTGGATATGACCTTAAACTATATCCAGTGGTGAGGCCCCAGCTTGCAGGCTTTGGGGAGTGTGGAGCCACCCTTTAATTGCCATTGCTCCCAGGTTCATTCTGACCCGGAGTGGTAGTATCTGTTAAGGGCTCAACTATGGGTTAAATAGAAATCGACTTGAAAACAACAAACATATTCTATTAAAAACATTTTTCAAAATCTTTGGATTCGGCATTAAATAACCTGAAAAGGGTTGATATGCCGTAATACAAAAACAACCAACTTTCTGCTTCTCGTGAAATCAGTTCTCTCCATCGCTCCAAACGTTTTCTCACACCCGAGCCTATTCTCTCTCTTTACAAGTCTGCTACAGGCCATTATGGAGTAATGTTGCCATATTTGGATTGGTAAATCTGTGTTCCATTTGAAGATTCTTTGATAAATTGCAGAAATACATACGTAATTTGATTGACTCCGCACTTTCTTCTTCACTGCAACCATCTCTATCGCAGACGTGATGTTGCTAGTCTCAGTCTTTCTATAAATACTATTATGGCATGTGTTCCTCAGAATTGTCTGATCTATTTCCTGCTTCTTTTGTTCAAGCTCGTTTGACTCTTTGGTCTATTGGTCTCCATCAATTCGTTGTTTTAATACCTCATTGTAATACACTTTCCTATTCCAGTAGCTTCTTTCATAGGACTGCAAATTTGTGGAACTCTCTTCCTGCTCACTGTTTTCCTTTTACCTCCAGCCTTTGTCTTTTCAAGACTAAGGTCACTAGGTATCTCCTCTCATTGCAATAATGGTGATTCGTTCTTGTTAGCTCCTTACATCAAGTGGTTTAATGCTTTGTCTCAAGCGATTTCCATTAAAAATAAAAAGCCTCTGGTCCTGTGCAGTTCTAGAAGGTCCACTCTCTCAGGTTTTGCCTTCTTCCTTTCAGATGGGTTTATTTTATTGCTAATCGCTTGAAGCAGATGGGGCTGACCAGGCATTTTTTTTTTTTTTTTTTTTGAAAGCCAGAATGCCTTCCTCTACAGCGCTGAGTTTTCAGATCCTACTTTATGATCCTTATTTCACATCATCCCGCCGTTGGAGGGAGAGAAATAGCTTCCCTCCACTCCTATTACTTGATATAATTCTCAACTCATTCTATGGCACAATGTCATACACATACACACATACTTACAAAACGCAATGCGCATGCGTGTGCACACACATACACGCAACACCCTTATATTGTCGTCTGCTGATTTACAATAATTGTAAACAAATCTATAAGCTTAAACATTTTAAGACATGAACATTTCTCAATGAATTTTTACACAATAAAAACAATACACATGAAATAAATATTATTTTTTTAATCACTTTTAATCTGTGTAATCGCGTGAGGAAGGCTGGCTTACGATTTTTAAAAATCCGAAAAGAACTTGCGAGCCTCTTTCTGATCTATTGTTATTTTCATGGCAGTTACTTGACTGAGCTTCACTATTCATTCGAGGCAAATACTAGACTAGCTACAAAAACTATCAGCAATTTCCCCTACTCTATCTGTGCCTAAAACTAAGTGAAAATTATTTGGATCAATTATACTTAAAGCACTCTAGAATGAAAAAACGACCACAATGGCACATAGCTGTCGATATAGCATATGAGTCAATTATACTTCAGACATTCCATAATAAAAAACGACCACAATGGTACATAGCTGTCTATATATGTTGTGGCCTTATTTTAGGGGTTCACAATATCAAACATGAGAGTCGGTAAAGTTATGTCAACGATTAGGCTGGCATGGAATCTCTGATTAGAGAGTCCAAAATGGCTACCTTTCACAGCGATGGGAGAGTCCATGTGAAGACAGGAATAGGGGTGTCAGTTACCCCAGAACAATATAGTATATGGGTCAATTATACTTTAGGCACTCCAGAATTAAAAACAAAAAACACCACAATGCCACATAACTGACTGTACAATATCTAGATAGCACTCCAGAATAGAAAAAAACAAAAAAAAAAACAAAAAAAAAAAAACGACCACACTAGCACATAGTTGTCTATATAGTGTCTGGATCAATTATACTTGAGGCACTCTAGAAATAAAAAAAAAACCCAAAAAACATCACAATGGCACATAGCTGTCTATACAGTATCTGGATCAATTATACTTGAGGCACTCCAGAATGAAAAAAAAAACAAAAAAAAAAAAACAAAAAAAAAACACCACAATGGCACATAAGTGTCTATATAATATCTGGATCGATTATACTTTAGGCACTCCAGAATAAAAAACGATCACAATGGCACATAGATCTCTATATAGTATCTGGGTTAATTATAGCACCTTAGAATTAGAAAAGATAAAAATGGCACAAAGTTGTCTATAAATTATCTGGATGAATTATACTTTTGGCACCCCAGAATCAGAAAAAAATTAAATGGCACATAGCCGTCTATAGATCATGTGGATAATTATACTTTAGGCACTTGAGAATCAGAAATGACCAAAATGGCATATAGTAGTTTATAAATTATATTTAAGACAACCATGGATCAGAAATGATTAATTGCTTCCAGGAAGGTTTTTAGAAACAAAGGATAAGTCTTAATTTCATTTTAGATGTTTTATTGTTCTATGGGGTTTTTAACTCCCAAGAAAATCACTTGCCGACCCCAGGGCTGGAAATTTTAGCAGCAAACTTTACAAAAATGATACTCGACAGTAGCTAGCATATTAAATTCATGCGTAATGGAAACTAGGCAATCGGAAATATCCATGAATTTCTGACATTGCATTAAACTGTCTTCTGCTTCTGAGCAAGTTGCCAAAATTCGGATGGAATTAAAATATTTGGTTTCAATTTGGACGGAATGTCAATCGGCAAGAAGGGTGGTTTACGCTATAATTGGATTAAGAAAGTTTGATTGGTTAGTGATTCGCGGCTAATGCACCGGGAGAATTTTGAGATACGAGCGGTTAGGGTTAGGGTTTGACGGGTATATATGCTTCGGATACACTGGCAAGGAAAGAGAGAGAGCAAGGGAAAGAGAAGGAGGAGACAGGTGGCTGAAAGGTAGGAGTGAAGGGAGAGAGAGAGAGAGAGAAAGAGGAGGAAGGAGGAAGGGATCGATAAAGAGTAAGGGAAGGTGAGGAAGATACATAGGACGCAGAGCGAAGGAAGAAGGACGGGAAGAAAGTAGGAAAGAAAATAGATAGAGAGAAGGAAGAGAAGATGAAGGCAGAGAGAGAAAAAAAGAAAGAGACATAGAATGTGTGTGTGTGTGTGTGTGTGTGTGTGTGAGAGAGAGAGAGAGAGAGGGGGGAGAGAAAAGGAGTTGTGGCAGGATAGAAAAGCGTGCAGGCATATACATACAAACAAATAATAAGCATGTGTGTATGTGTGTATACACGCGCGTGTGCGTAGTTTGGCAGCAAGTCATTATCTAGACATGTCTGGTTGAAAACGACTGAGTTTTTATTCTTTTCCATTCTACACAACTCTCTCCCAACGATTAACACATCACCTTTCAGGCAATAGTGCCATCCAACGCCACCTTATCTCCCACAACAAAAATCCACAATCAGCAGAAATATGAAATTAACTACCAGTAATAGAGATACATATTACATCATCAACATTCTGATCCACATCTGGCATCAATTGAAATGAATGGCTCTCGTCTTCAGGAGGCCTCAGGTTTTGACAAGCTTCTGGGCTTGACAATTACTCCTGATCTTAAATGGAACACGTACATCAAATCTGTTGCCAGGGGTGCTGGAAAAATGGCGGGATCTTTCTATTGATCCAGTAGATATCTCACTGCTGATGCAATTCTCTATCTATATAAGAGCCAGGTAAGTCCAAGGATGGAATACTGTTGCCACATCTGGGCAGGAGCTGCTAGAAAGGACTTGTCCTGCCTTGATAGAGTTCAAAATAGACTTCGTAGCCTCGTAGGAGATGTCCTTTTCTCTTTCCTGCAACCTCTATCTCACAGAAGAAATGTTGTGAGCTTGTCTCTGATGTATCGTTATTTTCATGGAAAGTGTTCGACTGAGCTTCAGTCTATGGTCCCCCTTTGCCAAACTTTCACAAGAAACACTCGTCTAGCTGAAAACACTATCAATAATTCCCCCTACTCTTTATCTGTGCCTAAACCTAAACGTAGATTCCATGAACAAAGCCTCTTTCTTAGAACTGCACGCCTGTGGAATTGTCTTCCGTTTTCCTGCTTTCCAGGTGACTACAATATGGTTGTTTTCAAGTCTAACGTAAACAAGTTCTTGATGAGCTGTTCCATATAAGTCAACAAATTTACCGAATTTTCATTACTAATGATTACTATATTTTCCAATTTCTACTGTACACTCTTTAACCCTTATCCTTGAGTGGCCTCTTGGCCTTGATAAGTGGTGATTCCTGTGTAAAAAAAAACAAAACAAAAAAAAAAAAAACTAACAAATAATACTAAAATTAGCTACTGAAAGAACTGTACACAAATGCTAAAATTACTAGAAGCAATAATAAAAAACTACAGCTGAATCTTAACCGAATCGTAGTCAATGTCGGAACTGATATATTAACTGTATTGAGCAATTAAAATAATAATAATAATAATAATAATAATAATAGAAACTAAATTATATAGCAGAAATCTAATAAAAGGCATAAATACATGGGAAGTATCAATAATAAGATACTTAGGACCGTTCATAGGATGGACCAAAGAACTGAGGCACCTCGATCAGAAAACCAGGAAACTCATGACCATGCACAATTCACTACATCCAAAGGACGATGTTGACTGACTCCATGTGAAAAGAAAAGAAGGTGGGAGAGGGCTAGCTTGTATAAAAGACTGTATGTATGACACAAAAAAAGAATTTGAAAAATACATAACGTAAAATAAGGAAAGGATAATCATGGCACTGAGAAAATCGACAAAACAGAAAATAGAGAGGCAAAGGATAAAACGAGAAAAGAAAAATGGAAAGAAAAACAACTACACAGAAGATTCACAAGAATGACAAAAGATGAGAATAACGAAAACGCTTGGACATGGATGCAAAAAGGACACCTTAACCGAGAAACTGAATCCCTAACAACTGCAGCACAAGATAACTCGATAAGAACCAACCACATTAAAGCAAAGATCGCCAAAGCATAAGAAAAGAGTAAATGCAGACTCTGTGGACAAAGAGACGAAACGATAAACCATAGAGGGCAGTACACTGGGAATTACGCAAACAACTGCATCTTGAAGGCACAGGCAGATGGTACAAAAATAAACTGGCAACATTACTTGAAAACGAGAATCACAAAATCCTATGGGATATGGACATACAAACGGATAAACCCATCCAAGCAAGAAGACCAGATGTTGTAATAATTAACAAGAAAGAAGAAAAGTCCTGTCAAATTGTAGACTTTACTGTCGCAGCTGACCACAGGGTGAATATCAAAGAAAAGGAGAAACGGAGGAAATACACAGAGCTAGCCAGAGAACTAAAAAGGATTTGGATGATGAAGAAAATCAATGTCATACCCATAATAGTAGGAGCACTAGGAAATATATACAGACACACAGACAGACAGACACGTTCACTTTTATAGATATACTATCATTTCGTCCGGACGTTGGCCGGGTGTTTGGAGGTGTATGCTGAGCAAAAAAAAAAATAATAAATAATAAATAAATAAAAAAATAAAAATAAATAAAAAGGTAATTTTTTAAACTTTGACCCCTATTATGACCCCTTAACATTTATTGTTTTGGGCTCAAATCAAGTTATTAAGTTAGATCCATGTCCAAGGAACCTATATCTAAAATGTCAAGTGTTTAGATCCAAAATTGTCGGAGGAGTTTGGTAGAGTTCTCAAAGGCCAAATCGTTGAACTTTGACCCCTTAACAGCAAAATTTCTGGCCGAAACCCGATCATATCGATTTTCCCAAATCTCAGTACCCTGTATATCGAATTTCGAGTCTGTAGACTAAAAATTGACAGTTATTGCGTAGGGAAATGTACAGACACACAAACAGACAGATAGACACAGACACGTTCACTCTTATATATATATATATATATATATATATATATAGTAGAACCCTATGATACGGTGGCCCTAGGATACGGTTTTATCGTTATGATGTAGAATACAATGTTTTTCCGGACTCTGGTTACGGTATTTGCTCTGCCTTACAGTGTTATTCATAATGTTATTTGATTATAGACACGTGTATTATATACCATACTCTATTTTGTTACTAATTTTTAATATGTACTGTATAAAATTTTGTTTAGGCCCCACCATAGGACGATTTCACCTTATGATCCCAACCCTGGAATGGATTAATACCATATTCCAGGGTTCTATTGTATTTATATATATACTAGCATTTCAGCCCGGGTGTTTGGATGTGTGTGTTAAGCAAAAAAAAAAAAATTATAGTAGGAAGGCAGGCTCGAATCCGTACCGCGAAGGAGGAAAAGAATGGGGAAAAAACATGACGTCTTTACGGTTACTACCACCGCCAAATCTGAAGTGACTTATGTTTAAATTAAGGCTAGACAATCGAAAGGAGAGGATATCTTTAAAAAATATCGGCGAAAAAAGCACCCCCCCCCCGTAGAAAAGTGCCTAGTTGAAGGTGAAGACATTAATGTTTTTAGCCAATTTTTCGATATTTGTTGTATGAAAGGTCGAACTTCAAAACGATACTGATCTTGGTAAAATCCGTCGCCTCTGTTGAAAGTTTTAGGCAGACATGCAAACATACATACATACATACATTTATATATTGGTAACTAAAAATTTTCGATCCAAACCGATGAAAAAGCTAGCCCTATCTCTGAATACCCTGTATGTAAAATTTCAAATGTTTAGACCAGAAATTGTCTGAGTAATTTGGTAGAGACCGCAAAGGTCAATCTTTTTTTTAACTTTGACCCCTATTATGATCCCTTAAAATTTATTGTTTTGGTCTCAAATCAAGTTATTAAGATAGATCCATGTCCAAGGAGCCTATATCTAAAATTTCAAGTGTTTAGACCCAAAATTGACGGAGGAGTTTGGTAGAGTTCTCAAAAGTCAAACCGTTGAACTTTGACCCCTTAACAGCCAAATTTCTGGCCTAAAACGGATCAAAGATTTTCCCTAATCTCAGTACTCTGTATATCAAATTTCGAGTCTGTAGACTTAAAATTGACAAAGTTATTGCGTAGGGAAATGTACACACACAGACACACAGATACGTTCACTTTTATAGATAGATAGATAGATAGATAGATAGATAGATTAAACAAAAATATATACGTATACATAAACATATATGGAAACAATTTTGTGTTTACTATAAACTTTTTACACAAATATTATGCAAGTATAAATCATGTAGAATATCTTATTAAAAGAAACATAAATTATGTTTAGAATGGAGAAATGGAAAGATATTAAGACGCTTCTGCCGAGGCCGATTTTTTAAAAAACAAATATATATATATATATATATATATATATATATATATATATATATATATATATATATACCAATCCTTTCATTTATAAAGTTCGATGTAACTACAGAACATATACAAATAAATGACAAAAGTCTATATTCCAAATTTCAAGATATTGACCATCTTACTGTTTATTTCATTAAGTATGTTGAAATGCATAATTCTTGACAGCACCTGTTTTGTAGCACAGAATTATTCATCTAATTTTTATGTCTATTCTTGATTTTATTCCGCCCTTAACTAACCGGAAGAAAAAACACTTATCAGCTTTAAAAAAGAAAATAAAGGAATATCGGCACGATTATGAAATCTGAAAATTTAGAAGAGACGTTGCAATGTAAAGTCACCAACTTTACTTTCCAAGAATTGACATAATAATTGCATGTCTGATTCCGTGCTACCAAACAGGTGCTCTCAAGAAGAGAAATTACAAACCTCTTTCTGCTCTATCATTATTATTATAGCAAGTGCTCGTCTGAGCTCTAATCTATGGTTTCCTCTTACCAATCTTTCACAAAAAACACTCGTCTAGTTACAACCACTATCAACAATTTCCTCCACTCTCTATCTGTACCTAAATCTAAACAGATTCCATGAACAAAGCTCTTTTCGTAGAACTGCCTGTCTGTGGAACTCTGTTCTGCTGGCCTGCTTTCCAACTGACTACAATATGGTCAACTTCAAGTCCAATATAAGCAGGTTCTTATTGAGCTGGCCCAAAAATTATAACTTCTCCCACCAACGACTACTATGCTGTTATTCTGCTAACCATCATACACTCGCTAACCCTTATTCTTGAGTGGCCTTCAGGCCTTGATAAATTGTGACTTCCCTGTAAAAAAAAAAAAAAAAAAGTATGGAAGACTATGCAAGGAACCAGCTGTGGTATAGGTGCGATGTCTGAACAAAAATGGACAAATGAAAGAAGGTGTTATTTGTTTTTGTTTATTTTTGTCTTCATATATCCATTTATTAGTCCCCCGACAAAAGATAAATTCACCCTTGTCCATTCGTCCATTTGTCCGTTCATCTGTCCATTCTTTTCTTTATAACTACGCTTTGGAATATTTAAAAATTTTGCACAAACATTAAACATGATATGTGTAAAAAAGTAACAGAACGGATTTTCTGGGAAAACTCCAGTTGCCCCCCCCCCTCCCCGGGGGTGCCTTTCAGGTTAAAATGGTTAAAATTGACACTTTTGTGCTTATTAAAAAAAAATTGTTGCCTTGGATTTTTATAAAACTTTCTGAAAAGTTGAAACTAACTGATTTCTATATAATTTTGTTTGTTTATACTTCGCGATAACTCTTGGGTGTGCCCCAGGGGCTCTTTTAGGGCTAATAAAAACACTCCATTTTTGGGACTATTTTACCATATTTGTCCAAAATTTTCTGTGTATGTCTATTTAGCAATTTTGCATGGTGCAGAACTCAAATTTACATATGTTAAGGCCTAAAACTGCACCGTTTATCCATTTTCACTAGGGTTTGATGTCCTCTGGGGACTTTTGGTGCTAAATTGGGGGGGGGGGGGCAAATGCTGTACGTAGTCATTTTTTATGCCTCGTTCACTGTGCACTCACAGGGTGAGCATGCATGCTTCATTTGTTTTTTAAGATAATCAGTAAACATGAACTTACAGGATGGTCGAAGTCTTAATATTTCGAGAATATCATCTCTTTTTCAAAAGGAAAAGCAAAATATTTTCCATTGTCAATATCATTTTATTGACGACTAATCAAGGGGTGGGTATTCCAACAGTATTCGAATTAGAACTTTATTTTTATTCTTTTATTTACTTGAGGGATGAGGCGACATAGCTTATCAAGGCTTCGAGGTCATTCTAAGATAAAGGTTAATGAGTATCAGATAAATGGTGAAATAACACCTAGATGATCAGTTATGGTGGAACTTGGGTAAGGTTCAATTAATGAAGAGGATGGCTCAACAAGAACTTATTTACATTAGACTTGAAGGCATACGTGTTATATTATTGAATTAATTTGGAATTATTTTGAGATGAGTAATTTGTATAATTTATTTTATTTAATTATTTGGACTATTATTATTATTATTATTATTATTATTATTATTATTATATCATCATCAAATTTAAATGTATTCAAATAATTAAATAAAATAAATTATACAAATTACTAATCTCAAAATAATTCCAATTTAATTCAATAATATAACAAATTGGTACGGACCAAACAATTGCAAGAACAAAAAATATAAAAAAATGTGGATTCATAAAACAAAAAAAATTCAACCTTTATTGCCCTTTGGGGCCCGTGGCGCAGTGGATAAAGATGAGGAATATTTACAATTCCATGGATTCTACTGGAGGTAGCGGTTTCAATCCCACCCAAAGCCGGTCATAGGATTAGTTGGCCAAAATCGTGGTGTGATGACAACAACTATTGAAGGTAATAATTTATCCCATTGTGGTTAACCTGACGAAGGTCAGAGGAATAATCGGCTGAAACACCGTAGAAAACAACAACAACTAGAAGATGAGGATAATAGTCCAAATAATTAAACAAAATAAATTATACATGTTATAGTAAGCTGGGAAGCACCCCACGATATTGGGTCCCATAGATGGACAGTTCTATAAAAGATATATATATAATGCACTTTGTGTGTGTGTGAGAGAGAGAGAGTTCCCTGTGGACTCCAAAACAACTGAGCAGATATATTTTTTTTTCAATTTCACACAAATGTACTTTATGTGCCTAGGAGTGTTCTTAGATAGAGTTTTGTATTGGAATGCTTCCTATAAGTATCAAAAATTGAAGAAAAAAAGGAACACGAGGCTATAAATATTGATATCTGTCGGCGGATGTGAATGTGGAGGAAAAAGAAAAGAAGATCAAAAAGTACCGAGACTTGAAAAGGGAGATAAAAGAGATTGTGGAAATTGGAGAAGGTTGTGATGGGAGTCCTGCGGAGTATAACAAAAGGATTAGACAAGTGGATTGAGAAAATTGGGATCCATTGCGATGTTAGAGTACTTCAAAAGACTGCCTTGTTGGGAACCGCCAGAATTCTACGAAAACTACCGGAGGCCTGAGTAAAGAAGATGATGATAGCCTATAGTCATTTGTCATGATCCGCCTATCAGCATAAAATCAGAAATAACAATAGCCAGACACAACATGTGAAAAGTGCATTATATATATATATATATATATATATATATATATATATATATATATATATAATTTAAAGGAGATTAGAACAATAGTCTAAAGAGCAGAGTGTATTTTAATGTAATAGTAAAATTACTAGTTTGATTAAAATACAGGGAAAGAAAAAGTGCTCGTTGTAATTTAGATATATAATAAGCTCAATAGGTAAATATCCTAGAGCTAATTTAATATTTAGTAATGTGATTGATAATTTAAAAATCAAATTATAATTAAATTAAAAATCCGTTTCATAAGAAGGAACAACAACAAAATCAATTATTTGTACGATCGTTTCGGAAAACAATGTTTTTATTGTGGTAGACATCAAGTTACGGACAATAATTATTACATATAGTTTTTTATCAAACAAAGTTTCCTCATCAGCAAATATTAGGAAAGGTTTTTATTAAATGTAAAAGACACCATAAATAAACCTAGCATTAAAGTAAGGCAGATGTATCATCGGTCTCCGACCTAACAAGTAGAGACATCCCTTTCAATCTATCAACATAACCGGACGACACATGCCCAGTTCCTCGGTCGTCCCATTGTCGATCCCCATTCAACATATACAGTTTAACACGTCGTCTAGTGCCAGTATCAGCCATTTTCATTCCAAAATGTTGGAAAATACTTAGTTTTCTCTTGTTAAATTAAAAACAGAAAAGACACACTGCACATGTAAGTGTAATTCCCTTCTCTCAAAAAAAAAAAAAAGGTTATTTTTCAAAACACCGCCACACATGGAGCCCTAGAAGGATAAAAAAAAAGATTGGAAAATCTTTTTTTAAGTTGGTATATATATATATATATATATATATATATATGTATATATATAACTACTTCATTTACTCACATAAATTTAATATACGAAAGTATAGATTTATGCGTAAACTTTAAGTATTTACTTTAAAAGTGCTCAATACGTAGGTAGAGCTAGTTAGTAATTTATAAAATATATATGGCGATTAAGCTACACTGAATATTCTGCGTTTCATCCACTCTAGGATTCGTCAGGCTTATGCGCATAAGCCTGACGAATCCTATAGTGGAGGAAACGCAGATTATTCAGTGTAGCTTAATCGCCATATATATTTTATAAATTACTATATATATATATATATATATATATATATATATATATATATATATATATATATATATATATATATATAATTATAAAACTCAAATAACCTTGTAACGGGTGTTGTAATCCCACATCCGGTTTATAACTTCCGGTTGTGCATGCATACATAAATATAAACCCATAACAGCATAAACAAATAAACACAAATCGCTACTTTTGCAGAATTTGACCTACGCACTGAAATATTAACGTTATTATTTAGAAATTATTATTTAATATGGGAAGGGTGGGGATGTTTTGCAACTATTCTGTATTACAAGTATACTGTCGCAATTTTCTTACAAATAAATCAACTTTGACCGTTGACAACCATAAGAAGAATTTACAACGGCGATTTCCCCACCGCCTTCCTTTTTTTTTTAAATTTATTCTTCATTTTTTAATACACCTTTCTTAAAAACATTCATACATTTTCTTCTACACTATCAACATAAATAAATAACCCCGAAATATGTTTTTTTAATTTGCGTTACAAATAAATAATCAACATGACAATAAAACGTATTGCTAACTGTGTACGTCTTCAGCGTCCCAATTTTTTTTTCGTGTTTAAATTATCCAAATAAACAATTGTTAATACTTTCTGCTTTTTTTTTTACATCGTTCATTTCCGTATTAACGTATTAACGTTTAAGTTATTTTAACACAATTTTCTTACAAATAAATCTACTTTAACCCGTTGACAACCATAAGAGTATTTTACAACGGCGATTTACCCACCGCCTTCCTTTTTTTAAAATTTATTCTCCATTTTTCATACACCTTTCTTAAAAAACATTCATACATTTTCTTCTACACTCCCAACATAAATAAATAACCCAGAAAATGTTTTTTAAATTGTGTTACAAATAAATAGTCAACGCGACAATAAAAAGTATTGTTTTACTGCGTACGTTTTCAGCATCCCAATTGTTTTTTTTTTTGCGTTTAAATTAAAAGATATATCAAAATTCGAATTTAACTTTAAGTATTATGGTATCTGTTCAGTGCACATTTACCTATAAGTATGGCAAACCACTTATAATTCAATGGCTGAAAGTTTTTTTTCCCCAAAATAAACAATTATAAACAGAACGACTCATAGAAATCTATTTATATTTTAATTTGAATATACTTTCATAGAAATGCTTCTGTTATGTCACGAAAAACTATTTTCTTTGCGTCACAAGTGTCACGCTCATACATTAATATAATAACATACTGAACCAACGGGTCATGGGTAGTCTAGTATATATATATATATATATATATATATATATATATATATAAATTCGTATTCCTGTCTGTTTGTTTGTTTGTTCACAATTTGATTAATATATACAAAAGTTTCATTTCTTTAATGTTTCATTTATTCCTATATATAGTAAAATTCTTGCAAAATATGAGATTAAAGAAATGACGTCATTTACATATTACATTAAGGAAATCGATTCATTAAATAGCGGTGTGTTAGTTATTGTTTATAGGGAGAGGATTGTTTAAAGTGTTCTATTTAAGTTTATTATTTCAATTTGATTTATATTGATAACATATTTAATTTTATTTATTTTTACCGACATCGTTTTTTTTTTTTTATAAACCGGTTTCAGTTATTTCCCCTGGAAACAAACTTTGTTCTTTTTGTTTTTGTTTTCTTTTTCGGCGAATATTAGAACTAAAACCTTTCAAGCATTATATTTTGAATTAGTTCAAATAAAATAATTTCCGTGATTTCACAATTAACGTTGTGGTCCAGTGGGTTTTTATTTTAAAATAAACAAACAATCCAATTCAATTACAATTCTTTGTTTAAAACAAAAACAAAAAGAACTTTCATTTACGTTTTTTAAACAGTTTTTTTCTTCACATTCTTTTGACATCGTAACTGTTATTTTTTTTTCTTTTAATAACACAAGAAGTCAAAACTCATCATTTTTATAACATAAAAACGTGTATTTCTGTTTACATAAATTCTACTTTGGTAATTTTGAAACTGGGTAATTTGCAGTTTGTTTTCGTTGCAACAAACCGTATCAACAAATCTTTCTAGACTGAGGTAGCATAAAAAAAAAAAAAAAGAAATTCGTTTAAACTGGAACATAGTCATAAAAAGGTGCACAATATCCGAAGAATAGCTTCTCTTCATATCCCTTCTGCCGAAATATCTGGTGAAGAGTTTGTCACGTACTTCTTTTTTCGGGTGGGGTGTCGGGGGGGGGGTACATTTTCTTGTTTTCGTTCTTTTATTTTGAATTTTTTGTTGGGTTAACGATGGAGTTGACATATGATAATGAAAAACTGCTCAATATTCTTAGTATAGCAGGTGTGGCCAAAGCGAACTTCATGTCGACCCTGGCAACGCTGGGTATCCATGCTAGTATATATATATATATATATATATATATATATATATATATATATATATATATATGTATGAATATCAATACGAAAAATGTATAAATGTTTATATCTGTTCTGTATTTATTTCCTATGTGTTGATGTGTAGGAATACAAAAGTCTTTTGGAAAACCCCCCCCCGAAAATGTTTCTTTCAAAAGCACATAATTTTCGACCGATCCTTCGATCTTCCTCAGTGTGAATATTTCATTTATATATATATATATATATATATATATATATATATATATATATATATATATATATATATATATATATATATATATAAAAGATTTGTTGTTGGCATTTTTTAGCGATATTAATAACTTCGAAACGCTGTTATTTTTTTTTTTTTTCGCTACCTTAGGGTTTTTAAAGAGCTATATGAATGAGTCGCCGATTATTTTTTTATGGGACTTATTTATTTCTTTTTATTATTAAATATTATTACGTGCAGGACTCCCATCACAACCTTTTTACAATTTCACAATCTTTTTTATCTCCCTTTTCAAGTTTCGGTACTTTTTGACCTCTTTTTCTTTTTCCTTTTGGACGGTCATTAGGCAATTTCGTGTGTGTGTGTGTGTGTGTGTGTGTGTGTGTGTGTGTGTGTGTGTGTGTGTGTGTGTGCGCGCGCGCGCGTGAATGTGTGTGTGTGTGTGTGTGTGTTTCTTGTTTTCCTTTTTATTTGAAGGGGAACAGGAGGTCACCGCTTATCAAAGCCCAGAGTTTACCCAGGTGTTTGGAGGTGTGTGTTGAGCAAAAAATTTTAAAAAGCGGTAGTAGGCAGGCAGGCAGGCAGGCTCGAACCTGTACCGTGAAAAAAAAAATAAATAAAACGTGACTTCTTTACTGTTGCACCCATCGCCAAACCAGAAGTGACGTAGGTTTCAATTAAGGCTAGTCAATCGAAAAGAGGGGATGACTTTCGACAATATCAGTGAAAAAACGACCCCTCCCGATAGAAAAGTGGCCAATTGAGCATGAAGTAATTAACATTTTTAACCAATTTTTCTATATTTGTCATCCGAAGGATCAAGCTTCAAAACAATGCCAATCTCATGAAAATCTGTCGCCTCTGTCGAAAGTTTTAGGTCGACATACATGCATACATACATTTAAACAGACAGGTGAGATTTATATTATGGATGACCTTCAGGCCTAGACAAGTGGTGATTGCCTTGTAAAAAAAATAAAAAAAATAAATAAAATGATTCCATTGTATCCTGGGAAATGCCAGATTGGAAAAGCTAGCATATACAAAAAGAATGTGAGGACTAAAGGACAACTCTCACTTCCCTAATTTTTGTACTTTAATCTTCACATACCATGAATGCACTTAAAAATAATAAAAGTTAATAGCCTTGAGCGATGTTTCTGACAAAAGGAAAAGAATTGCTGCTTTTTGCGTCAGAATGTATGCATCTAACACTTACTGTCGGCTCGTTTTGACCTTAAAATAGTATTTTTTAAAAATTATTTTTAACTTCTTACATCAAGTGGCTTCATGCTTGTTCCAGGGCGATTTTAATAAAAATAAAAGTAGATAAATAAAAATAAAGGACAATAGTTATTGAAATATTAATCTTTTCTTTCTTTCATGTTCATCGTTATCGTGTTTTCCTTGACCAACTGACACTGCTACCTCAACTGTTCTACATCTACTAACTTTTATCCAGTCTTTCAATGTGACCAAACCAACGAAGTATCCTGTTTTACACACATTTCTCTATACTGTACAGATTTAATCTTTTTCTAAGGTCATCAGATCTAACCCTATTATTGAGACTCACGTTACACATCCATTATATCATTCTTGTATTATTTCTCTCCATGCAACGTATACCCTCAATCCTCACTGGCCAGGTTTCACTTCCATATATCAACATACTGTGTCCACTTGCCTGATGGACTCTTCACTTAGTCGACAGTTGTAACGCTATGCTGATTAGTAATGTCAAAAATTTCTTTAATTTAATTAGTTTACTCTTAATTATTGCAATCATGCAAGCACCTGCTCCTTCTTGGGCTTCAACTGTATCACTAACTGTAACTGTATCACTAACTGTATCTGACCAATCTCAGTTTTGTGATCCAAATATACGATTTAAATATAAGATTTAATCATTAATGTTTCATATATAATGTTTTATAAATATAAGATACATTTTAATTATAGCTGAAGGACCTAAAGTTATATATATATATATACATATATATATATATATATATATATATATATATATATATATATATATACACACATATATACATATATATGATTGATGATTGATTGCAACGTCTTGTCAGACGAGTGACACTCCCTCAGACATTTAAAATCCATGAGCCCAAATGTCTGAGGGAGTATCTATACAAATATGATGTTACAGAGTCTTAGCTTTGTACGACAGCTAAGTCTCTCTCTCGGTTCAAAATGTTGAGATCCAGCAACAAGCAAGAGCAAGATAGCCAGCAACAAATTAAACTGCAGACCAGCTTAATACGGGTAGTGGTCTTCCGCTTTATGGTTTTTTAAATCAGAGATTTGCTTCTCCTAGAAAGGTTGCCTTCACCACGGCTTACGGGAGCCCTCTCTACCCCAATACACATATACACACACACAAATATACACGGTGCTAGTGGCTGTTGACCCAGTAAAAGAGTTCATTCGCCCTTTGAAAGGTCTTGTTTTTAATCCTTCAGGGAGACTAGCCGCCCTCCTCACCATACAAGTCTGGTGGGGGAACCAGTTTAGTTGCCGGTGACCCGACCATGAGGCAGGTAGTACTGGGTTACATGGTACCAGTAGCATATGACATGACCTGACACATACATATATATACACATACATATACATACATATATATATATATATATATATATACATATATATATACATACATATATATATGTATATACATATATATATATACATATATATATATATATATATATATATATATATATATATATATATATATATATAGTCATCCAAATACAATACTGTTTCGCTGTTTCACAGCTCATATGTATATAAGTGAGAATGTATGTATACTGTTTTAACAAAAACTAAGACTTCACAGAATGGATTGATAGCAACAAAAAGTGTATTTCATTATTAGTTACAATTGTTTCAAGACCATTTGGACAAATTCAAACATTATAGCGTTCAAAAATTTTCACATGACTTTCACGTCAGACTTATTGAATAAAAAACACTTTAACAATAGAACATTATGGAAAACATTTCCCTTGTAAGGAAAAGAAAACAAGTGAAACTATTTTACCTCTGTTGCATCCTTGTCTATTTTTTTTTTTTTTTTTTTTTTTGAGGGAATTAGACCTGGAGTCTAAAGAGCAGAGTTTGTTTTAATGTATTAGTAAATGTATTAATACTTTTAAAAGAAAACAGTGCTCATTGTACTGTAGAGATATAAGAAGCTCAATAGGTATAGATATTCTAGAGCTATTTTTGTTCTTTTTTTTAAACCTACTTTTATTTTATTTATTTATTTATTTATTTATCAACATAAAATTAATGAGTTAGTTTTATTTTATTTTTATTTTATTTGATTTTTATTTTTATTTTATTTGTAAATATTTCCAGGATATCTGCCTTACATGCGACTATAATACTAGTTTCATTTTGGTGCCTTTAACTGTAACTGCCCCCTCCCCCATTTTTGTTGATGCGGAGACTTTGTTATTAAAAGGACAAAACTTTTGTCAAATAATTGTCAATATTTATTGCCAATTTAAATAAAATGAACACCGTTTCTGAAACCATCGTATAATCTAAGTTTGGGATTCAGTTTCAATTTAAGCTGATGAACCCAAGTCTATATAGACATATTTTTTATTTTTGAAATCGCAACTTTATAATATATAAAAATCGATTAACTCTGTAATAATATATACAAAATCTGCAAGAATTAAAATATCATTTTTAAGCGTATTTTATGGCCTGGCTATGCCGGGCATCCCTGCTCGCTTGGATAAATACTTTTGCAGCTTTAACAAAAGAGCTACAATAATATCAGAGCATCTGCATTTACGCTGAATATCTATAGAATGGCAACATGAATATATTACACATGAATGAGTCGCCTGTGAAATATCCACAGGTCCCATTAGTTATTATTATTATTATTATTACATATGAATGAGTTTCCTGTGGAATTTCCCCAGGTCTCGCTTATCAATAATTATTATTAAATAAAGGCGATCTAAACATTGAATAAAATCCCGTCGCTGCTCAAAGAAATGCTACAAAAAATGATCAAAATCACAAATTTGTATAAGACAAATTTAAACAGCTAACACACTGAATCTTCGTAATATAATTTATAGCATATTAACAATCAAGCTACATTCTTTGTTAAAATAAACTAAAATATAAAAACAGACAAAAACAATTTGATACTAAGCCAAGCATTTCAATTTATAAAAATTTATTCAACTTTGTTAATAGAAAGAAAAAATTCAGATTTGAACTCAATGTCTTTCCATATATAATTCTAACTAGAAAGATACCAGGGAAACGAATGCCAACAATAGAATCATTGGTATAGATACAAAATGAATTAATAATGTTGAATATCAACAACAACAGCAGCAGCTATATATAGAACTATATGATTATATAGTGTCAATTTTTTTTAATTTACGAGGTGCCATAAATAAGTTTCCAGACTTTTTTCGTATCGGCACTTTTATTGATAATAGACACATGAAACTCTAGCCTCCTTTGAAGTAATCTTCTCCGGCTGCAATGCACTTGTTGTATTATTCTAACAACTTTCTCGTAGGCCCCAGGGAAGTCTTTGTGGAACTCTCTTCCGTTTGCCTGTTTCTCACCTGACTACAACTTGGGTGTCTTCAAGTCCAACATAAACAAATTCCTGATGAATCGCCCCCTTAAGTAAGACACTTTATCAAATCTCTAATACTAACGATTGCTACGATACTATCCCATTGATTACTGTACATGCAATAACCCTTATCCCTGAGTGGCTTCCGGGCCTTGATAAGTGGTAACTTCCATGTAAAAAAAAAAAAAAAAAAAAAAAAAGCTTGTCAGTAACCGTCGTCACATCCCCTTTCATCTCCTCAATTGTCTCATAACGACAGCATCTAAGGTTTTCCTTGAGCTTAGGGAATAACCAAAAGTCACAGGGAGCAAGGTCTGGACTATAAGAGGGTGAGGAATTGTCTTGATGCCAATTCTTGGTTAAATAGTCTGTGATATTCTCTGAGAACCCTTGTGACAAACTTTGCACAAATCTCCCACATTTTCAGTTCCTCGAGAATAATTGTGTGTACAAACAACTTCTCGTAGCCTCCATGGAAGTCCTTTTGCCCCATAAGTCACAGGGAGCAAGGTCTGGACATTAGGGAGGGTGAGGAACTGTATTGTTGCAAATCTTGGTCATGACAACGACTTTTCTTTCTGATCTTCTCTGAACGCTCTTGTGACAAACTTAATATGTCCTCACCCTCATCCGACCTGTCTTTGAAGTTCCTTTGGAGAATATCAATAAGCAGGTAGCCAGTTGATATAAGAGACTGGATTCTTTCCCGAGAAATTAATGTCCAGTTCAAATATCGATATCCCACTGAGATAGATTTTTATGTCAAAAATATTGTCTAATGTTGAGCTTACACTCTTTCCTTCATTCTTTTGATGTTAGCTGGAGTTTCAAATTTTTTTTTTAATTTATGAGGTGCCTTGAATAAGATTCCAGGCACTTTTAATAATAGTACACACATGAAACTCTAGTCCCCTTCAAAGCAATCTCTCCCAGCTGCAATGCAATTATTGTACCGTTCTAACAACTTCTGGAAGGTCCCATGGAAGTTCTCTTGTGTGTGTGTCAATGACCCTTGTCACAACCTCTTTCATCTAATCAATTGTCTCATAACGACAGCCTCCTAGTTTTCTTTGAGCTTAAGAAATAACTAAAAGTCACAGGGAGAAAAGTCTGGACAATAGGAAGGGTGAGGAACTATTTTGATGCCCATCTTAGTCATGACAAACTCTTTCTTTCTAATCTTCTCTGAGCATCCTTGTGATAAACTTTTGTGCAAATCTTCCGCATCTTCAGTTCCTCAAATAATTGTGTGTACAGTTCCCACACTGACATCAAACTATGCACTTATTGTCTCTATAGAAACAAGACGGTCCTTATCCTTGAAATTCTTTATTTGGCCAATCAACTTTGGTGTTCTGACTTCCTTACTCCTCCCACACCTCTCATCATTCCTTGCAGATTACCTGCCTTCCTTGAATCTCTTATGCCACTCAAAAACTGATGCTCGATTCCTGCAAGATGGTCCAAAAACAGTCTGAAGCATTCCATACGTTTCTGTGGAATTTTTTCTAAGTTTAAAACAGAATTTTATTGCATATCGTTCTTCTTATGTGTCCTCACATCCAGATTGCATTTTTGAAATTCGCCAGCTGTGACAATTAGGCTTTAGTAGGGTGTATTCCAATTTCTGCTGTAGCTGTTCATTTGAACCTGAGATCATAAAAGTAGGCCATTCCTCGCATAAGATGTACAGCAATAACATACTGAATTTTCAAGAGTTTACAACAATTTTAAATGTTTGTACAAAAAAAGTCTGGAAATTTATTGAAGACACTTCATACTTTCTCCACATCTGAAGTTTCATCCAATTTAACTGCGTTACACTTTCTACTATTTTCACTTTGATTCCATTTCTACTTTAAATAAAAATTCAGAATGAAAGACTAAAGACTAAAATGATTCCACAGTACCATGGGCAACGCCGGATCAGAAGAGCTAGCATTAGATTTTTTAGCTAGCTTAGTCCAAAATGGGCAAAACTTAGAACGAGTGCCTTACGCCAAATTTACGGTGGAAAATGGTTAAATTTGCGCTCATTTTTTCTTTTAAATACTTATCCCTACTAATCATTAACTGTGTATTGAACGGATACCATAATACTTAATTTGCTGCACCTTATCATAGCAAATGTTCATACAAAATTTCAGTCAGATCGGCCAGGTAGTTTCCGAGAAAATTTATTGAGTAAATGTGTAGTGGCTAATCTCTATTAATCTCTAAATGTGCATTGAACGGATACCATAATACTTGGTTCACTGAACCTTATAACAAAGGTCCATACAAAATTTTAGTCAGATCGACTCAGTAGTTTCCAAGAAAATTTATTGAGTAAATGTGCAGTGGCTAATCTCTATTAATCTCTAACTGTGCATTGAACAAATAACATAATATTTAATTCGCTTCACCTTATCATAACAAAGATCCATACAAACTTTCAGCTAGATCAGCTCTTTAGTTTCCGAGAAAACTTCTAGAGTAAATATGTTATTGTGGTGACTAGTCTCTATTAATCCCTAACTATGTATTGATACCATAATTGTTAGTTCGCTGCACCTTATCATATAAAAGGTCGATACAAAATTTAAGCCAAATCGGTCCAGTAGTTTCCAAATAAAAGCGCAACAAACAAAGAGTGATATAAGAATAAAAAGAGAAAAGAAACGAACAAACAAGTGGCAATCGAAGATAACCATTCGGTATTTCCTTTTTTTTTTTTTTTATCTTCATTGGCACTAAGTCTGCCTAAAGAGGCTGCAAATACATCTTTGAAATTGCAAGACACAAATATTCTTCCGCGCCCCTCCGCCATGATTATCATCAGATAATCATGGATTGCAAGGATTTGGCACTGAAATCACTGAGTTGGGAGATCAAGCGGTGACGATAGGCAATGATACTTCCATGAGAAACAATTCTTCTTTTTCTTCTTTTTCTTTTACCGATTCGCAAGAATTGATTATAGAGCAAAGACTCTTTAAGAAATAGTTTGTTTCCACGAGAACTTTACATATCCTGAAGATTTAACGTGTTATTTCCTAACAACAACTTTCGCACTGCCTTTACACTTCCTACTTTCGCACTGCCCTTCTGCTTCCGGTTTTGTGAAGAATTTTACAAGAAATTAAGGAAAAGTTTAGAACAGTGGTACGTTTTTGAAAAAGAAACCAGAGGGACTGTAACATAAATATTGCGATGATAGAGAAAGTAGACCAATAAGATTAAACGTACCATTTCTTAACACCAATTTTCGCACTGCCCTTCTGCTTCCGGTTTTGTGAAGAATTTACAAGAAATTAAGGAAAAGTTTAGAACAGTGGTACGTTTTTGAAAAAGAAACCAGAGGGACTGTAACATAAATATTGCGATGATAGAGAAAGTAAACCAATAAGATTTAACGTACCATTTCTTAACAACAATTTTCGCACTGCCCTTCTGCTTCCGGTTTTGTGAAGAATTTACAAGAAAGTACAGAATGCTACTTTAGTTTAGAACAGATGGATTATGACAAAGTATGGAGATGATGGGGGAAAGTGGAGGAATAAGATTTAGCGTACCATTTCCTTACAACAATTTTCGAACTGTCCTTCTGGTTCCGGTTTTGTGAAGAATTTTATAAGAAAGTAAGAAATGGTACGTAAGTTTAGAACAATATTACCTTCTCGAAAAAAAAAAAAAATGAAAGGAACTGTAACACATAGAGTAAGGAGAATATAGAGAGAGTGAAAAAAGAAGAGAGAAAAAGAAAGACAGGTATATAGATACAAATAGAGGGGGAGAAAGAGAGAGAGAGTGGGAGGGAGAGAAACAGATATAGTTACACAAATGGTGAGAGAAAGAGAAAGAGAGAGAGAGAGAGAGTGTGTGTGAGACAAAGACAATGATAGAAAGAGAGAGAGAGAGAGAGAGAGAGAAAGAAGAGAGACAATGAAAGAGAGATTACAACAGAGGAGAGAGAAAAAAAACAAAAAACAAAGAATATATGTAATTTTTAAAAAAATCGAAATTGCCCCAGACAAGGCGTGAATCCACTTAATGTAAGAAACTGACAAGAATGAAAGATGATTAAATACAGAAGATGTCTATTACACTTTAGTCTTTAAAATATCAAGGTTATAGGTAGGAGGAAAAGAGTCAGCAGGACGAGAATTCCACAAGCCTGCGTTTCTTCAAAAGAAGTTACTTGAATTAAAAGCTGTATTACAATGAGATATAAAAGCCGCAAATTGATGAAGACCACTAGATCAACTAGTAAAACGAGCTGGAACAAAGGAAGCAGGGAATAGATCAGACAGAGAAGTTTGTTAGAGATCGTTCCTCGGACAGCCAGAAAAGGTCACTTCCATATATATAATTATTTACTATAATAATTAAATACTTACAGACACTAGTATTTCATCCTTTCGGGAATCGTCAGTGATAGGTGTCATGATTAACACTGGTCGACCAATTCGTACCCGGCAATGAAACCATTTCTGACTTCATTAGCAAAGACCAAATCCATTCGGCCAACGTTAACCGCAAGAAATACTGTTTAAAGTCTGTCAGAGTGATCTAATCATTATATGATGATCTGCACATAAGAGCTAAATTGATTGACTTTATTTCAACTGAAAGTTCTCAACGATAAGAAACGAGTATAATAATAGTATTATATATATGTGTGTGTGTGTGTGTGTGTGTGTGTATTAGCAGGGAGACCCGACGTTGCCAAGGAGTGATTAAGAATTAAGGATTAACAGACGTTTCACAGTTCCAATAATTTTATTGTCATCAAAATCGGTGAATCGCCCATTTTTCAATCAAACCAATTGGTTGCCTGCTCTAGTCGGGGATCTACTGCAGTGTTCCGGGAGGAAGCTTCATATGCCTATCTGCAGTGATTTAGTCCACAATACATTGTAGTCTACATTGCACTGTAGAGAATCTACTGTTGATTTTATAAAATTATTTCATATATAATAGTTTGAATGAAAGTTTAAAATACAAAAGTCAAGTATCATGCTTCAATTCTGCGCTAAACAAAACATTTCGAATGTGCCTCTGTCTTATCAAAGACCCTATTGTTGATTTTCGGCTTGTGCGGTAATGAAACTTCTCAAATGCATTTGTGATGACAGGTTGTATAAGGGTGTTAACTTTGGTCAAAGTCAGACTGTTCCTTCTTTAATCAGATCTTTTCGATTATCAATTTTCGATACTTAACGGATGCATTCCAATGCAAAACCTATCTAAAAGTGCTCTCAGACACCTAAAGTGCATTTGTGTGAAATTTAAAAAAAATCAGCCAGCCGTTTCGGAGTGCATATGAAACGAACTCACGCACAGACGAAATATCTTTTATAGATAAGCAGATTGTGTGTGTGTATGTGTGTGTATCACACATACACACAAATACTGACACACACACACACACACACACACACACACACACACACACACACACATACATTGACTGTTAAATCACGAAACCATGTTTGTGTAACCTAGGTTAGAGATTGCAACACCCAGTATCTTATAAAATGTTGTTTTTTTTAAAAATGATTTTTTAACTTTAAGGGTCGTCTTATCGCTGAAATATACGGTAAATATCGAGGTTTGCTTTTGATATATACATATTAGTGTTGGGACGATTAATCGTGAAAAAAACAGATCGGAACTTTTTAAAGTACTGGGACTTTAAGGGTCACCTTATATGCTAAAATATATATATATATACTAGCAAAAGTACCCGTTGTTGACTGGGTTCAAAAACAGCCTACAGAAAATGGACTCTGATTTATGAAAGTATGATAGGTTATGAAAAGGAAGTGTTGTAAATTTGGGTTGAATTGGGGGGTATCAAAGCCAAAGCAAAATATGATGAAAGTAAAAATAAAATAGATAAACCCCATAATTTATTATACCATACCTGTTCACCCCGAAAAACTTATTACAATATTACTGGCCTCCATAGAATGGAAATAGGCACAAACTTTAATAAAGACTTTTCATATCTATCTTCGTAAGTATACTTTGATAATTATGTATCAGTTTGAAGAAATATTGTATAATAAAATGATGGGGTGTTCGTTTGCGCCTGACCTCCATAGAATGGAAATATGTCACAAAGTTCAACAAGGTTTTTTAATATAGATCCACAGAATATCGTGATAAGTTTTTCAGGGTGAACAGGTATGGTATACTAAATTATGGGGTTTATCTATTTTATTTTTACTTTCATCATATTTTGCTTTGGTTTTGATACACCCCCAAATTCGAAGTTATCTCATTACAACCATTCCTTTTCATAACCAATCATACTTTCATAAATCAGAGTCCATTTTCTGTGGGCTGTTTATGAACCCAGTCAACGACGGGTACTTTTGCTAGTATATATATATATATATATATATATATATATATATATATATATATATATATATATATATATATATTAGTGTTTATAACGGTCCACAAATAAATAAATGAATAAATATATAAATTACTCATCTCAAAAGATTCCAATAAAACAAAAATGATATACAATGTTTTTACCGGATATTTCACCGTATAAGACGACCGCCAGATAAGGCGAGGTACAAAATGGGAGCAAATTTTAATAAATTTATCATATATCCGTTGTATAAGACGACTGCTAAATCACGAAACCATGTTTGTTTAACCTGGGCTAGAGATTGCAACACCCGGTATCTTATGAAATATTGGTTTTTAAAGATGCTTTTTTTTTTCACTTTTAGGGTCGTCTTATACGCCGAAATATACGGTGTATATATATATATATATATATATATATATATATATATATATATATATATATATATATATATATAAAGAAAGTGTGAGAGAATATATAATTATTTTCCACAGCCGACCCAACGTCGCAGCCCACAAAAGCCAAGACAACCAACAAACCGGAAGTTTTTGACTTCCGGTTTGTTGCCTTTCTTGGCTATTGTGGGCTGCGATGTTGAGTCGGCTGTGGAAAATAATTATATATATATATATATATATATATATATATATATATATATATATATATATATATATATATATATATATATATATAATGTGTGTGTGTGTGTCTGCGTGTGTTTACATACCGCATATTTCAGCATATAAGACGACCATTAAAGTTAAAAAATCATCTTAAAAACCAATATTTCATAAGATACCGGATGTTGCAATCTCTAGCCTAGGCTAAACAAACATGGTTTTGTGATTGAACAGTCGTCTTATACAACCGATATATGATAAATTTATTAAAATTTGCTCCAATTTTGTACCTCGTCTTATCTGACAGTCGCCGTATACGCCGAAATATGCGGTATATATATATATCTATATCTATATTATCTATCTATATATTGTTCTAAAGAGTGTTCTCTGATAATCCATAGACACTTTAAGGAATATCGAATTCGTCAAAGCGTTTTACAGTCTGGCACTAATCCTACTTTGTAAGCATTTGATTGTCAGAGATTCTGCGACTAAGCCAATAAGCAGTTCACTTTTAACAACTGCTTGTCGCCACTTCTTACCATCACTTCTTCGACGGAACTTTTCAGAAGTGCACGTTTTGTCCGATTCCACTCGTAGCGTCTTGAAACAAAATCAATTTTTCATGCCGTAATTCATAACGGAACCGTGGAAAATGGTAAAAAAAAAACAAAAAAAAAAAAAAAAAAAAAAACAGAAAAGAAACGCTTCATCCGATTCATGGTTTCATGATTATGATGGGGGGAAAAATCAATGTGAATGAGGAACGAGTTCTGATCTTTTTGATGACAGAATCTTTATATATATACCAGCAGTTAAGCCCAGCTTTGCCCGGGCCCTATGTACTGTCCATAACTTTATGTGCACATGTATATATATGAAAAAGTTTGACTCATATCCAGGTAACCTACATCCAAAATCTCAAGTGTTCAGACCCAAAATTGGCGGAGGAGTTTGGTAGAGTCTGCAAAGGTCAACTCTTTCAACTTTGACCTCTTGGCAGGTAAATTTTCACCCAAAAACTGATTAAAAAGCTTGCTGCATATCTGAATAGCCTTTATGTAAAATTTCAAATGTTTAGACCCAAAATTGTCTGAATAGTTTGCTAGAGATCGCAAACGTTAAATCTTGTAAATTTTGACCCCTTGGTCGCCAAAATTGCGGCCAAAAACCGATTAAAAAGCTTGCCCTATGTCTGAATACACTTTATGTAAAATTTCAAATGTTTAACCAAAAATTGGCTGAGAGGTCAAATTTTTTAGAGCTTTGATCCGAATTTTGACCTCTTAACACTTAGTGTTTTGGGCTCAAATCAAGTAAAAAGTTTGATTCATGTCCAAGGAACCTACATCTAAAATTTCAAGTGTTTAGACTCAAAGTTTGCAGAGGAGTTTGGTAGAGTTTTCAAAGGTCAAATTATGGAACTTTGACCCCTTGACAGGCAAATTTCTGGCCGAAAATCAGTTCAAAAGATTTTCCCAAATCTCAATACCCCTTACGTCAAATCTCGAGTCTATAGACTGAAAATTGATAGAGTAATTTGGTTGGGAAATGTACACACACTGACACACACATACAGAGCGACAATTTCATTTTTATATATATACTTGCATAGGTGACCGGCGTTGCCCGGGTATTTGGAGGTGTGTGTTGAGCAAAAAAAAGAAAAAGTGGTAGTAAGAAGGCAGGCTTGAACCCGTACCGTGAAGGAGGAAAAGGACGGGGAAAAACGTGACGTCTTTGCTGTTATGACCACCGCTAAACCGGAAGTGATGTAGGTTTAAATTAACGCTAGACAATCGAAAAGAGGGGATAACTTTCGAAAATATCAGCGAAAAAAGCGACCCCTCCTGTAGAAAAGTGCAATTACGCTCGAAAAACATACAGTGTTTTCCGATATATTGGAAAATTTAAAATGGCGCCCGACTCTCTCTTTAACACGGTAAATTGGGAAAAAAGAGTTAAAAATAAAGAACTGTACAAGATACTGTTAAACACCTATCGAATATGTGTCCGCCTATGTCACAGTAGCATATATTGAGCGAGTTTCTAACTGTATTTTGTCTAGTTTTTTATTTTTAACTCCTTTTCCCAAACTTAGCGTGTCAAAGAGAGAGTCGGACGCCATTTTTAACTTTCCAATACATCGGTAAACACTGTATGTTTTTGAGCTGAATAAACATGTTATATTAAATAAAAACACTAAAAACATATCCAGTTTGGTAGAAAAGTAACTTATCTTGCCTTTGATAACATTTATTTGTTATATATTTGTTTTTTGACAACTTTTTCGAATCCATGTGTACAGTAATACAAACCCAGATGCAAAACGAGTCATCTAAATAATTCCATGCAATTAAATCAAATTTTGTTGTTTCTTTTCTATTTTTAATGCATTTTAAAATAAATAATAAACGAATTTTAATCTTTTGAATCCATGAAACAACGAAATGTTTATTGAGAGAATGTTGTTGTTTTCTTTTTGAATTAATTCATATTTATAACTTTGTATTTTTGTATATTGAATAAGTTCACTTTCGTTATAAAATGTGTTCCTCTTTTTTCAATGCAAGTTTTTGAGTTTTCTAATTATTTTTGTAAAATGCTCTCTTTCATTATCGACAGTCTGACTGTTTGACAGATCTTGCTTGCTAGGACCTTTGGCGTGACGTCATTTCTCAGTGGACAGGCCTGATTCTATTTATTTTTTACGACGGCTATGTCTCTACTGAGTACGAAGCTATTTCATTTTAAACTTTACTTTGCGTTTCTCTCTCCCCCTTCCTCTCTGTCTCTCTATCTTTATTTCTCTCTCGTCCAATAAATTACCTGCACTGCTTCTTCTCTCACTTGTCGCGGCTTGTTTTGCAACGACGAAGTTCTGGATATGACCTTAAACTATATCTGATGGTGAGGCCCCAGCTTGTGGGCTTTGGGGAGTGTGGAGCCACCCTTTAATTGCCATTGCTCCCAGGTCCACTCTGATCCGGAGTGGTAGTATCTGTTAGAGTCCCAACTATGGGTTCAATAGAAACCGACTTAAAAAACAAATATACTCTATTAAAAAATTGTTCTTCAAAATCACTGGATTTGGCATTAAATAACCCAAAAGGGTTGATATGCCGTAAAACAAAAACCAACCAACCAACCAAATCTTGCAACGACGAATCCGCGTGACTATACATATATCAGTTATCCAATGATAGTGTTTTGCCGTATTACAGCTCTTCAGTACATCTAGACTTGGATCGAAATTTGACCGTCTAGACAGCACACGGCATTTCTAGCCCTTGTGCCATTTAGCTGTTGCTAAGGTAGATGAAATCAAAGTGACATTGTCAAACGAACAAAAGCTCTATTTGGTTGTCATAGCATTTATACGTTAGTGGCAGTAGTTTGCTATTTCAGTTAACAACCCATGAATATCTAATATATAAACGGCTACATGTCTGTCTGTCTCGATATTTTTCAAACTCTATCTCCTCCGAAACTAAAAGTCGTAGATCGGCACTAGGGGCCTCAAATGATTGGATTTTTTATGGACTTTTCTTTTATGGGTCTTTAGTCGGTCAAAATAGTTTTGAGGGGGGGGGGGGTCAATTAAGCAATTCGTGATACATTTAGTACATTCATCTTAGTTTATTTTTTATTTTTAATCAGTTCATATGCATGTCACGTAGGTACAGTGGTAACGTCACCAGCTTTGGATACTATAGTTTCACTTTCGATTCTAACTGATGGCACCCAAATATGTTTTTGTTGTTGAAATCACGACTATAATAACATATATGAAATCTGGACAAATTAAAATATATTTAAGCGTATTTTACGTCCGGGTAAAGCACACCCCCTCTGCTAGTGTGTGTGTGTGTGTGTGTGTGTGTGTGTATGTGTGTGTGTGTGTGTATATATATATATATATATATATATATATATAAAATATATTTTAGTCATCGACATACAGACCTGTTTCGTTGTTTCACAACTCATCAGTGCCGCTAGACTAACACCTCTACCAAGCCGAGGATCGAACCTAGAACCGTCGTGATGACAGTCGGCAGTCCTACCCTCTGACTACGGAATCGGTGGCCGAAATTAAACTATCCGAATGCGTATTTAAATAAACATCCGTCCGCTACTCGTAGAGGGCTCAAACGTTTTGTTTGTAAACAAATTGCGAGCTTCGCATTATTTCAGCTAAATTAAGTAGCGAGTAAGATAATTTACGAGAGTGCTCTACCAAAGAGGGGAGCTTTATAAAATATATTTTAGTCATCGACATACAGACCTGTTTCGTTGTTTCACAACTCATCAGTGCCGCTAGACTAACACCTCTACCAAGCCGAGGATCGAACCTAGAACCGTCGTGATGACAGTCGGCAGTCCTACCCTCTGACTACGGAATCGGTGGCCGAAATTAAATTATCCGAATGCGTATTTAAATAAACATCTGTCCGCTACTCGTAGAGGGCTCAAACGTTTTGTTTGTAAACAAATTGCGAGCTTCGCAATATATATATATATATATATATATATATATATATATATATATTCCAGGTTTAAATATCCAAAAAATATATATAATATATATTCCAGGTTTAAATATCCAAAAGTAAAAACCATTGAACTTCAATGAGATTGCTGATAGTGCTCAATAAAAAGAGCAGGATATTATTTTGATTGTGCTGATAGTGCTCAATAAAAAGAGCAGGATATTATTTTATTCAATTTAGGTAAAAAAGAAAAAATTACCATAAGTCGCTACAATAAATTTACTGTTTCAGTCTTAAAAACATCGTCAGGTGACAATAAACTATTGGTCTTGTCGCCTGACAAAATCATTTTGTTAGAGAATGGATCAAGAGAGAGAGAGAGAGAGGGGGGGAGGTGTGTAAATTATATTGAGACACGTTGACCGGAAGTCAAGATCAGCTAATCGGATTGCATGTGAGTCACGTGATCAGGTTAGCTGAATCGTTAAGATTTAGTTTGGACGTAGAAGGCGACGGACGGCTTTAGACGTCTCCTCCTCTTTAGTAGGCTTGTCTATAATTATGTTTATTTTTTAATTTTTTCTTAAATGTAAAATATTTCCTTTTGGTTTCCAGTTAGTGTCGGATAATCAGAATAGAAATAGGGATCGTTTTGCAACCTTTTTTGTAGTTATAGGCTGTTTTAAGGCATTCCACCCAGGCATTATCTCCTTCAATGATTGCTTGGTTGGATGGTTGTTTTTGTTTTATTAGAATATATTTGTTGTTTTCAAGTCGGTTTCTATTTAACCCATAGTTGGGACCCTAACAGGTACTACCACTCCGGGTGAGAATGGAGCTGGGAGCAATGGTAATTAAAGGGTGGGTCCACACTCCTCAAAACCGCAAACGGGGGCCTCACCACTGGATATAGTTTAAGGTCATATCCAGGACCTCCTTCAATGAGGGATGGGGAAGTCCGTTCCGAATGTACACAAGCAACAATATGGTACCAGTTTTTTTTAAATTTGTATTTCATCTATCTGTTATTTTAGTAGCTAAATTTTTACTAAAAGACGTTAGCGGAGGTATGTGCTCTCTACTAAGTGCAATTCTATTTAATTTAGAATTTTGCTTTGCGTCGTTTTTTTTTTTTTTTTTCTCGTCCAATAAATTACCTTAACAGTAGCAGCCCCCCCCCCCCCATCTTCACATTGCATTTTCTCTCACCTGTCGAGGCTGTCTTCTGGTGACGGACCGGTGTGAATATGTGTGAATCGTTGTGCAGCCTAACGCTCTTTCTTTTGTGGCTGTGGTACTTGGGGGTGGGGCGGGGAGGGTACAGAATGTAATTGTTGCTCCTATGACTATGTACCGATTTGTGGCATAATTGTTCTCAAGGGATTCCTTATCAGCGATTGTGTGCTGTTTTCTTTTTTCTTTAATCATTCTTATTATTTACCTTTTCTGAAAAAAAAAAATGTCGGCGGCGGAGAAGGCCTTAGGCAAACAAAGTAAGGAGCCGTACATGTTTTAGAAAGGCCGCACCTGTCAAAATGGAGAGAGAGAGAGAGAGAGAGAAAGAAAGAGAGAGAGAGAGAGATACGGAGAGAATAATATATATATATATACACACACACATATATATATATATGCCATTTTATAACTTACTACCTAGCTCTACCTACGTATTGAGCACTGTTGAAGTAAATACTTAAAGTTTACGCATAAATTTATACTTTTGTATTATACTTTTGTATATTAATTTATGTGATTAAATGAAGTAGTTATATATATATATATATATATATATATATATATATATATATATATATATATATATATATATATATATTGGAAGAGATTATTCCAAGGGTTTAATATATTTAAAATCAATTAACCAATGGTAATGTATATATATCAATAAGAATTTAAGCCATGTGAATTGACCCAAATATTAAACAACATGATTAATATTTCTGTAATCGAGCATATATATATATATATATATATATATATATATATATATATATATATATATATATATATATATATATATATACACACACACCCTCTCAGATACATGGTATCATAAAAAACCTAGATACTTCAAAAGCATGTGGACCTGATCTCATCCCGGCAGTGCTATTAAAAAAATGCTCTGCTGAGGTTACTCCAGTTCTCTCCAAACTTTACAACAAATGCCTTAACGAATCTTGCTTTCCCGACTGCTGGAAAACCGCTTCTGTGGTACCAGTCTTCAAGAATACTGGTGAAAGAACTGACCCATTAAATTATCGCCCCATTAGCCTCCTGCCGCTTTTCGGCAAAAATATTTGAGTCCTTAGTAAATAAAGCCCTAGTCCAACACCTAACAGCTGCTAAACTCCTGACCGACATCAATATGGATTTATGCAAGCCCGTTCAACAGCAGATATCTTAACTGTAGTCTCTGAACGTATGTACCGTTCACTGGACAAAACAGGGGAGGGTAGAGCGGTTGCCCTTGATATATGCAAGGCTTTTGACAGGATATGGCACGATGGTCTTCTAAGGAAAATTAGATCATATGGTATCACTGGAAGAATACATAATGTAATTAAATCCTTCTTAAGTAAGAGAAAAATCCAAGTTGTCCTCCACGGTCGTACATCTAAACAATATGATATAAATGCAGGAGTGGCTCAGGGGTCTATCCTTGGTCCTTTATTATTCCTGATATTCATAAATGACCTGCCTGACAGAATTGTCTGTCAGATGGGTATATTTGCCGATGACACCACTCTCTATAACAGGCATGAGGGGAAAAAATGAACACATATCTAAGGACATGGCAGAAACACTAGAGGATGACCTCCAATCTGTAGTGGAATGGAGACAAAAATGGATGGCCACATTCAATGCTGCCAAGACTAAGCTTGTTTCCTTCAATAACTACAAGAAACCTTCTCTACCACCAATAGCAATGGCCAAAGACTCTTTATCTGAAATTACCTTTTACACTCCTCGGCCTAACTGGGAACATGAACTGGAATAGATACATTGAGAGCATTGCCAAGGCTGCTGCAAAGAAGGTGGGCTCTCTCTACCGTGCTAGAAAATTACTTACGCCTGAAAGTATCCTATACCTCTATAAGGCCACCATTCGCCCATGTATGGAGTACTGTTATCACATTTGGGCTGATGCATCTGTTGCTTGTCTCTCGCTCCTGGACAGGGTTCAAAAGCGAGTCGCCAACCTGATAGGTCCTGAACTGTCATCTTGGTTTCAACCTCTGCCCCATCGACGAAATGTTGCATCCCCCTGCCTGTTCTACAAATACTTTAATGATGAATGCTCTGACGAACTACAAGCACTTGTACCTCCTCGACATGACTACCCCCGACAAACCCGACAAGCAACTAAGTCCCACCCCTTTACAATAGAGATCCCTAGGTGTAAAAAAGCTTTTTACTCCAATAGTTTCTTTCCTAGAACTGCAAGTCTTTGGAACTTCCTTCCGGGATTCTTTTTTCCCAACTGTACTGATATGCAGAAGTTCAAGTGTAATGTGAACAAACATCTTGCTACTCAACTCCCTTCATAATGCCTCTGCAAATTATGTCCCCGATAGTAGCTCCCTACTTCAAAGTGGCACTGTGCCTTGTTAGGGGTGAAAATTGATTAAATAATAATAATAATAATAATAATAATAATAATAATAATATATATATATATATATATATATATATATAGTACTTTCTGAAATATATATGGCGATTATATATTTTGCAAATTACTAACTAGCTCTACATACGTATTGAGCACTTTTGAAGTAAATACTTAAAGTTTACGCATGAATTTATACTTTCGTATATTAATTTTATGTGAGTAAATGAAGTAGTTATATATATATATATATATATATATATATATATATATATATATATATATATAACTACTTCATTTATATATATATATACTGGCAAAAAACAAAAACAACAAGAAGGAATGACGTCATATTTGCATTTTTTCGGATATTACAATTGTTTCAATATAAACCAGATAATTTTACATTTTATATTATTTTTAAAAAATTCATATTTACATCTCATCAGATATGATTGAAAAAGTAATACAAAGTTTGTACGTATCTTGACACATTTTCATTCTGTTAAAACTAGATGGTAAAAGTGTTAAAACCACGTGGAGGTGGTAATCACCGCCCGATGTAGCTTCAACAGAATAAAAATCTGTCAAGATACGTACAAACTTATTTTTTTTCAAACATATCTGATGAGATGTAAATATGAAAATTTTTAAATGATATAAAATTTAAAATTGTCTGGTTTATGTCGAAACAATTGTAATATCCGAAAAATACAAATATGAAGTTATTCCTTCTTGTTTTTGGTTTTTGCCAGTATATATATATATATATATATATATATATATATATATATATATATATGAGGAAACAGTTAATGAAATATGTTAAAAAACACTTTGACAGGAGTTAAAAACATATTTAATTTGAAAAGGAAACACTAGATAAATGGATAGTCCTTAATCCGCGGGGTTTCGAAGAAATACTCTCCTTCTCATCAGAGGGTAGGAATTAGCAAAATGCAGGATCGGATTTTGCATGCAGAAGTATTTGATGAAACAACAAATAAGTCAAAGATCTTACTTGAAAACAAAATAAGTTAAGCAGAGGGAATATGGTAAAGAAAAGGTGATTACACATTAATGAATAGTCTGGTGGAAGATAAAAAAATCCAGTGACGGTAAAATCCAAATGTAAAACTTCAAGAAAGTTAAAAGAATTTCCATTTGTACAAGTAAAATATTTTGGTATTATCGAGCTTTTATATCTGGCTGAGATAACTTTATAAATATTAATTCTTTAATATTTATAATTTACTTTAATTTTACCATCTTGGATCATTTTGGTAAATTCAATTGTAATTTTCATTTTATATATATATATATATATATATATATATATATATATATATATATATATATATATATAAATAATTATTTTTTTACTATAATAATTAAATAGCTACAGACACTAGTGTTTCATCCTTTCGGGAATCTTCAGTGCAGGGTGTCACGATTAATACCAGTCGAACGATTTGAACCCCGCAACATGAGACATGTCTGGCTCGATTAAATAACGTTGAATTTAAACATTTTAATTTTAGATGTTCATTTACGTCAGTCAGACAGTGATCTAATCGTTATACGATGATCTTTATTCGAGAAAAGCAGTAACGTTCTAAAATGTCTTGTGTAGTTCGTATTGGACGGACTTTGTTAACGGTGACCACGAGATTGCTGCTTTTTTAATACTCGAATTTTTAATCAACTTTTCATCGACTCTATATATTTTAACTTATCGACGTTTACTGTGTATTTTAGTTTTCACTTTTAATTCTCATTTTCGCTCCTTCAACACCTGAAGATGATTCGTGGACGAATCGAAAGCACTCGTGACAGCAACAACTATGGAACTTTTATTAATATTTTTGATTTTGATACAAAAAAAGATTGTTATATATATATATATATATATATATATATATATACTTCATTTACTCACATAAACCTAATATACGAAAGTATAGATTTATGCGTAAAACTTTAAGTATTTACTTCAAAAGTGCTCAATACGTAGGTAGAGCTAGTTAGTAATTTATAAAATATATATGGCGATTAAGCTACACTGAATATTCTGCGTTTCATCCACTATAGGATTCGTCAGGCTTATGCGCGAATTCTGTGGTTGCTTATATATATATATATATATATATATATATATATATATGATTTTTCTTTGCTTTAAGTAAATACAGTCATATCTTGCTATGATGTCCAAACCGTTTTGATCATTATATAATTATAAATTAAAAAGAACTTAGAAAAACTTTAGAGAAGAAAATATTTTCCTATGTCTAATGTGTAGCATGGTTTAAAGATCTAAAGGTGAAACCTATTTTAAAATTATTGTTTGTGTTCTAACATTCTTTTCTATTAAAACATCTTAACATTAATAATTTTATCTGCAAGTATTTATTTCGCAAAATCAACAGGAACTGGATAATTAGAGGAATGGTCTAATCTCTGCTGATTTAAGGGCTCAGGATAAAAATCCCTAGCTGGGGGTTTACTAGACTGTGACAACTGATAGAGACGCATTGATGTGATGTATTGAAAAGATACGATGAAACATTGTCTTCCTCGCCAAACTGGTTAGGAATTTCGAATTAAGATCGAGTTGAATAAATCTCCTCTGCCTTCCAACAGTTTTGTATTGATTATATGTACAGATTTCTTGCAATGCTTTTTTTTTGTTTTGCCTGGAATCAATATGCATATGCAAAAAGATACTCACCATACTCAAAAATTTTCCATGTGTGTGATGCTGACTACCTATGCTTAGCTTCATCTTGAGAAGGAAGAACCTGAAAAGAACAAAAGAAAATCTTCCTGTAATCAGATAGTTAAAGGTCACATACAAGGTTACTTCCAAAAGTAAAGCCTCCTTCTTTTTAACTTAAAAATTTGAAAACCAAACCAAATAAACCTTCTCCGTCTACCATAATTTTTGTCTTGACTTAGTCCTTTTACAGTATAAGATAGAAAAGAAGGTGACGTCACATGGCACAAAAAGAGAGAGAGAGAGAGAGAGAGTGGGGAAAAAATTGTTAGCTCCTTTGAAGCACTACATGCATTGACATGTTAATTAAAAATGAGCCCATAAGATATGATTAAACAGTGATTATCGATCTATGTCTCCCTCATCCAACTGGTCAGTAATTTTGAATAAAGATTAAGTTGAATAAATCGCATCTGTCTCCCTACAGTTTTGCATTGGTATAATCTTGTAATGTGGCTGTTAGACTTTAACCATGTTGTTATATTTCAACCATTCAGACCCACACACTGTCAGAGAAACAAACAAACAAGGAAGGACACCGCCAAACATTCACGAGAAACACTCGTCTATCTGAAAACACTATTAATATAAATTCCCCTACTCTTTATCTGTGCCTAAACCTAAATGTACATTCCATGAAGAAAGTTTCTTTCTTTGAACGGAACGCCCGTGGAACTGTCTTCCGTTTGCCTGCTTTCCAGCTGACTACAATATGGCCATCTTCAAGTTTAATGCAAACAAGTTCTTGATGAGTCGTTCCACTTAAGTTAATAAATTTACAGAATCTCTACTACTAACGATTACTAGGATTCTGATACTCTACACTCTTTAACCCTTATCCTCGAATGGCCTCTGGGCCTTGATATGTAGTGACTCCTATGTAAAAAAAACAAAACAAAAACAAAAAAACTGAAATAATAATCTGTTTCTGTTTATCCTAACACTGTTTTCAGTTGTTTTTGACTTCTTATTTCTACTAAACTCAAGCAATGTCGGTTCAGATGTGTGGTTAATGATTGCAAGTTGCTTCACTAAGTACTGTTACAGGGGATGTTCATTGTCTTTATAGATTAAAACCCCTTTTTTTATATCGTGTCATTTTGTTGGCTTATTTGTGGACATAAAAGTGGAGAAATTCTATAAGTGTTATATTTTGGATTCCCGGGCACCATTGAGTAACCTAGCAAGGCACTGCAGTTGTCAATTGTTATTTTTATATAATTTTTTTTTTTTTTTTTTTTTTTACACTGTGGTCACCACTTATCAAGGCCCGGAAGCCACTCAGGGATAATTGCATCAGTATATAATTATTCAATAGTGAAAATATTATTGGAATGTTGCAAAAATAAAAACACTTATCCTCGAGTAGCCTCGGGGCCTTGATAAGTGGTGACTCCTATGTAAAAAAAAAAAAAATGACTTATCATTTATTTCAGTAATTTCTGACAATAAACACTTTGCTTCAAAATATAATTCATGCGTTGAACATGCCTGTCGAGACACCCTTTAATGCACGTGACTTTGTTGTCGTTTGCCTTTCTGCTTTTTCAACCACATGGCGCATTTTTTTCTCGCTGCCCAAGAATCAAAACATGTCCGATCGCTTACTTTGCTCGACCATGTTCCGTTTTTTTTCCTTTTTCTCTACTTCTTCTCGTGACGTTAGCGTGTGCACACTCGCTTAATATGTGCTAAGACGACTGCTGCTAATATTTTCGCTAATCAGCTATTCTACGGCTGCTGCTGATTTTCTCACATGCACCCATAAGCACTATGTGACCATAAGAGCGCACCGCTTCATTACAGTCTTAGACTGAACTGATATTTTTTTTTTTTTTTTTTTACATAGAGGTCACCACTTATCAAGGCCCGGAAGCTACTCGGGGATAAGGGTTAATGCGTGAACATTAATCAATGGGATAGTATCGTAGTAATCGTTAGTATTGGAGATTTGATAAAGTGTCTTACTTAAGGGGGCGATTCATCAGGAATTTGTTTATGTTGGACTTGAAGACATCCAAGTTGTAGTCAGGTGGGAAACAGGCAAACGGAAGAGAGTTCCACAGGCGTGCACTTCTAAGAAAGAAGCTTTGTTCATGGTATCTACGTTTTAATTTAGGCACAGATAAAGAGTGGGGAAAATTACTGACAGGGGTTTCAGCTAGACGGGTGTTTTTCGTGAAAGATTGGCGAGGGGGGACCAGAGATTGGAGCTCAGACGAGCACTTGCCATCGAAATAACGATGAAACAAAGACAGGCTCGCAACATCTCTTCTGTGGGAGAGAGGTTGCAGGGAAGAGAAAAGGGCACCCCCCACTAAGCCACGAAGTCTATTTTGTACTCTGTCAAGGCAGGATAGGCTGTTTTTAGCAGCTCCTGCCCAGATATGGCAACAGTATTCCATCCTTGGACGTACTTGGCTTTTATATAGATAGAGAATTGCATCAGCAGTGAGATATCTTCTGGAGCGGTAGAAGGATAGAAGGATCTTCTGAAAACCAAAAGAAAATCATTCTGCAATCAGATATTTAAAGATCACATTCAAGTAAAAACTCCTATTCTCTTCTTTTAAACTAAAAAAAACCGAAGAGCTACAAAGACGGGAATGGTACCATTAAAACGAGCGACTTTTTCGAACTCCAGAATTTTTTTTTCTACATATTCACCACCATTCGCAATGCACTTTTGCCAGGAATTCACTGGCACCTCTCTGCTTCTGACGCACAGCAATGAAAGAGGTTGACCTCATAAAGAGTTTCATACCGTCAATATCTGCAACAGAGAGATAAAACTCTCAGGTCATCATAATAATGCAATTTGCAATCCCCTTTGATTCATTCATGCGGAATAAAAATTGGAGGCATTATTTTTGAACGCCCCCCCCCCCCATAAAACAGATTTAACAGTTGCATGAGGCTAGTGAGGTCATTACATAATGAGGGAAAGAGTGGGGCATAAATTCTGGAGATTTTGATGACATTACATGTGATGTAGTATATATATATATATATATATATATATATATATATATATATATATACATATATATATATATATATATATGTATATATATTACATCACATGTGATGTAATATATATATATATATATATATATATATATATATATATATATATATATATAAGCGAGATAAGACATTGATAGAAATCAGATGAAAATCCTGATAGATATTACTTGAGATAATAATTTAAGGGTAATCTGCTGAATTGTGCTGAAAAGCAAAAGAAGTGTCTATTCACAGCTGAACATTTTGCTAACCGCATTTCATTTCCTCTGATGATATTCGCCATTATTGAAAATCCATGGATCAAGGAAATTAACATAACCCCTTCTAACCCCTTCTACATATTCCTTTGTCAAACAATAAATTCTTAATTCGAATATATGTGTCTATATGTTGTTTTTGCAGAATTTAAAATTTAACCACCAAACTTATATATATATATATATATATATATATATATATATATATATATATATATATATATATATATATATAACTACTTAATTTACTCACATAAAATTAATATACGAAAGTATAGATTTATGCGTAAACTTTAAGTATTTACTTCAAAAGTGCACAATACGTAGGTAGAGCTAGTTAGTAAGTTATAAAATGTATATGACAATTAAGCTACACTGAATATTCCGCGTTTCATCCACTCTAGGATTCTTCAGGCACATAAGCCTGAAGAATCCTAGAATGGATGAAACACGGCATATTCAGTGTAGCTTAATCGCCATATACATTTTATAACTTACTATATATATATATATATATATATATATATATATATATATATATATATATATATTTACGTGCATAAATGTATACCTATGAACACGCATGTTTCTGGCTTTTTAGCCTTCGTCAGTATAGGTCAGGATCGAACTCATGACATCAGTATCCGCATGCTTAACCGATGTACCTCCGTCAATTACCACTTTTTTTTTTTTTACATTTTCACCCCAAACAAGGCACATTGCCACTTTGTTTTAGAGAGGGCTACTATCAGGGAGATAAGCATCAGGGGTACTGTGTAGGGAGTTGTGCAGCAAGATGTCGGTTCACGTTACGCTTGAACTTCTGCATATCAGTACAGTTGGGGAATCAGGGACCCAGAAGGGAATTCCAGAGTCTAGCTGTTCTGGGGAAAGAAACTACTGGAGTAGAAGGCTCGCTTACATCTAGGGATCTCTACTGTGAAGAGATGGGATTTAGCTGCTTGTCAGGTTTGTCGGGGTATTTACGTCGAGGGGGCACAAGTGCTTGCAGTTCGTCAGAGTATTCACCATTAAAGTACTTGTAGAACAGGCAGAGGGATGCAACATTTTGTCGATGGGACAGAGGCTGAAGTTTAGATGACAGTTCAGGATTCTGTGTAGGGAGTTGTGCAGCAAGATGTCGGTTCACGTTACGCTTGAACTTCTGCATATCAGTACAGTTGGGGAATCAGGGACCCAGAAGGGAATTCCAGAGTCTAGCTGTTCTGGGGAAAGAAACTACTGGAGTAGAAGGCTCGCTTACATCTAGGGATCTCTACTGTGAAGAGATGGGATTTAGCTGCTTGTCAGGTTTGTCGGGGTATTTACGTCGAGGGGGCACAAGTGCTTGCAGTTCGTCAGAGTATTCACCATTAAAGTACTTGTAGAACAGGCAGAGGGATGCAACATTTTGTCGATGGGACAGAGGCTGAAGTTTAGATGACAGTTCAGGACCTATCAGATTGGCGACTCTCTTTTGAACTTTTTCTAGGAGCGAGAGACTAGTGGCAGAAGCACCAGCCCAAATATGACAACAATAATCCATACATGGGTGAATGGTGGCCTTATAGAGGAATAGGATACTTTCGGGCCTTAGTAGCTTTCTAGCACGGTAGAGAGAACCTATCTTCTTTGCAGCGGTCCTGGCAATACTCTCAATGTAATTGTTCCAACTCATGTTTTCTGTGAACGTTAGGCCGAGGAGTTTAAAAGATGTACTTTCAGATGAAGAGTCATTGGCCATTGCTATTGGCGGTAGGGAAGGTTTCTTGTAATTATTGAAGGAAACAAGTACGTTTTTTTTTTTATCGCTTATAAAGTTCAGATTTTGTTATTGGCATATTACTGACGTCATTAGTTCGATCCTGACCTGTGTTGACGTAGTCTACAAAGCCAGAAACACGCGTGTCCATAGGTATACTTTAATGTACGTTAAAAAAATATTTAATAATAAAAATAAATACGTCCCATAAAAAATAAGGGCCATCTATTCATATATGAATAACAATAAGAGCTTATAGTTCTTAAAAAACCGCTAAAGTAGTGACAAAACTAAAACCAACAGCGTTTCGAAGTTGTTAATATCGCTAAAAAATGCCAATAAAAAATCTTTTATATATATATATATATATATATATATATATATATATATATATATATATATATATATATATATATACATATATATATATATAATCTTCTCTTTCTACAATATATTTTATTTTCTTCTCCATATTCATCGTATATTTATTTCTTTATATATAATATAAAGCTGTGTTTGTGTGTGTGTCTGGTCACGAATAGGCTCCTATATGGTTGACTATTTTAAAAAACTGATTACATATAATGATAGATGATGTATCGAGACACAGGGATGGGTATGTTTGATCTGGCAGCACAGTGGTTCATTAAAATTGAGGGCTCTGCGTTCCCGCTTGGTCCACAAAGTATGGAAATAAAAAATTTAAAAATTAAAAAAAAAAAAACGTTTATAAGTGTTTTTGTACAGAAGCATACTTTGATAAGTATGTTTTAACTTAAATAGAGATGGTATAATAAAATTGTGGAGTCTGCGTTCACGCCTGGCCTCCATAGAATGGAAATGGGTACAAACTTTAATAAAGACTTTTCATATCTATCTGCGTAAATATACTTTGATAATTATGTTTCTGTTTGAAGAAATATAGTATAATAAAATTATGGGGTATTCGTTCGCACCTGACCCCCATAGAATGGAAATATGTCACAAAGTTTAACAAGGTTTTTTTTAATATAGATCCACAGAATATTGTGATAAGTGTTTCAGTGTGAACAGGTATGGTATAATAAATGATGGGGTGTATCTATTTTATTTTTACTTTCATCATATTTTGTTTTGGTTTTGATATCCCCAAATTCAACCCAAATTTACAACCCTTCCTTTTTATAGCCTATCATACTTTCATGAATCAGAGTCCATTTTCTGTAAGCTGTTTTTGAACCCAGTCAACGACGGGTACTTTAACTAGTATATATATAAAATAAAATAATATTTTTGAATTTTACCGTCATTGGATACTTTACCTTTCACCAGACTAACCATTCACGTGAATCATTTTTTTTTATTCACCCTATTTCATCTACTTCAGTTTTTGTTATCAAGTAAGGTCTTTGACTTACTTGCAGTTTCATCAAATACTTTTGTATGCAAAATCCGATCCCGCATTTTGTTAAATCCTACCATCTGATGAGAAGGAAAGTATTTCTTCGAAACTCCGCGGATTAAGGACTATTCACTTATTTTGTGTTTTCTTTTCAAATTAAATGTCTTTAACTCTTTTTCAAGGTGTTTTTTAACATGTTTTATTAACTATTTGCTCTTATATATATATATATATATATATATATATATATATATATATATATATATATATATATATATATATATATATATATTAATAAATAGTGATCTATAACGATAAATAATAAAATTGCACTTTTAAAAACAAAAATAGGTTTAAGGCTCCTATTTTATTTCAGTTTATTAACTGTCCTCTGCTGTATTAGCTGAGCGTTTCGCCATATTCCGGCGGTTTACATATATATAAACTGCTGAAATGTGTTGACGCAACATTCACGAAAATACAGGTCGTTCACTTCATAAGTACCAGAAAAGAAAAGGAAAATGTGATAAAACAAAATTAAAAAAAAAAAACAAACAAAAAAAAAAACGGCAGAGGCTTAGCATACCATCAATCTTCTTTTTCTTTTTCTTTTTTGCGTCCCACCCCTTCAATCTGTCTTCCCGAGTATACAACATGTCTATCAATCCATTTCTGTCGGCTTGTAGTTCGACCTTCTTTTAATTAAAACAGGAGTACGTTTCATTACAAAGTGCTTTAAGCGGATATTCTATATTACAGTTGTTAATCTGACCTCATGGCACGCTTGACCTAGATTTTGAAGGTCAAAGGTCAGACTAAAATACCTGGATTTGTATTAATCTTTCCACATAGAATTAAGCAATCAAATCCTTTCTCACTACTGAGCATGTACTCTATAAAACCGTGGATTCGGTATATATATATATATATATATATATATATATATATATATATATATATATATATATATATATATATATATATATATATATATATATATTTTACTATAATAATTAAATACCTACAGACACTAGTATTTCGGGAATCTTCAGTGCAGGGTGTCAGTTTAGGGTGTCACGATTAACACCAGTCGACAGATTCGAACACGGCAACACGAGCCATCTCTGACTCGATTAGCAAAGACCGTATCCATTCGGCTACCATTAACCGCCTGCCGAAATTAAAAAGATCGCTCAGAATATAGAAAAGGTATCCAACAAGATCGGAAAAAGAAATTATATATATATATATATATATATATATATATATATATATATATATATATACACACACACACACACACACACACTTAAAGAGAGTAAGCGGACAAACGAAGTATTAACAAAAAGGCATTTTAACTTCGAGCGAAGATGTGCCACAACCAGGATATCGAATGTGGAGGGTCGGTTTAAATTCGTTTAAATACTCATTTATAACACGGAAAAAGCCGATAACTGCTCACGACTAAATTGTCCAGAGCACGGTTTACTTATAGTCCATTATTCACGCGGATAATTTACATTTCCCCCCCCCCCTCCGCCCCACGGACAGTTCTTAAATATGAATGTTTAATGGTGTCAGCATCGTTTTTGTCGGAGCAGGGATAAGGGTGGAGGAGGATTCATGGGGTAGGAGGAGTAGAACGAGATGGTCGAGTTTATGAAATGAAGACTCGATCAAGCATTTTTCCTCTCTCTCTCTCTCTCTCTCTCTCTGTATATATATATATATATATATATATACGAGTATATATATATATATACGAGTATATATATATATATATATATATATATATATATATACGAGTATATATATATATATATATATATATATATATATATATATAAAGGTATAAAAATACACACACGTGAGCAAAAAAAAAAAAAAAAATGGGCCAAACAAATTTTATACATTTTATTGAACTAAAATATATACTGAACAAAGAACAATCGAATAAGGAAACTTAAACGAGACTAATAACACAGTACAAAACATTTACTTTAATAAATGCTTAGGATGGAATCGCATTCCCTTTTGATTTCTTTAAAAAAATCAACCCTTTTAGAAATGCTCTCAACCAAAGTGGAACGCTGTGAAGAGGAGATGCTATTTCACTCGCTTTGCACAGCTTCCCACAGTTTGACATTGTTTGAAAAAGTTCTTCCAGCCAATGCACGAGATATTATGGACCAAATATTCTCGATTGGGTTTAAATCGGGCTTTCACCTGGCCAAAATGTCACATCAATTGAATTATCAGAAAACTATTTTTTGTGACTTTAGCAGTGTGTATCATGTTGAAAAATAATGTTCTGTGATATTTCCAACTTCTGGATACTTGGTAACAGTCCTGTTTCTAATATTGGAATGTATTCCTTTGCATTGATTGACTTCTCACATCTAATATGTTCCCCAACTCCCGCTTCAGTAAAAGTTCCCCATACCATTATTCCTCCATTCCCGTGTTTAACTGTCGTTTTTATGCAACTTGGCGAAAATCTTTCTCCAGTTCTTCGATTGCACCATTCGGGAGCATCAATAAGAAAACAAAATCTTGATTAATCTAACTAGAAAATATTCCTGAACCAGTCTGTATCTTTCTTGCCATAAGTATTGTGCTTGTATCACATTTTTATATACGCACCTTCTTCAAGTGAGCTACACATAATCTTCTGCGTTTCATCCATGCTAGGATCCGTCAAGCTTATACGAAGAATTGTGCTTGTATCACATTTTTATATACGCACCTTCTATTGAGTTTTTTGTTAGCCAATCAGATTCCTAGCTTCCACCGCTTCCTTCCTAATGAGCCAATGGGCAGGCACTTACAGGACAAAGACCCAGTTGACCTTGGGTTCACCCCTTCCTTTGTGTGTGCTTTTTAGCGGGAAGTGTACATATCTAGTGATTTGACCTATTTTAAACCTAGGTGTAGTTAAATGTGTGTGTCTGTGTGTGTGTCTGTGTGTGTGTGTCTCTGTGTGTGTGTGCATCATTTTTCTTTTTAATTTTTTTCCTCATTCAATATTCTCCGTTTGATATTTTGTTTTCACTTTTTCTCTTGTATTTAATTTTTCTTTCTTCCATTTTTTTTCTATTTCCATCATTTTCCTTTTCTATTTAATATTTAATTTCTTCTTCATCCAATATTCCTTTTTTATGCTGTCTTTATTTTAGTCTTTTTTTTTGTTTTGTTTTTATACTAGCTTTGTACAGCTGAAACCGTGAATGAATGACATTGTTCAAACGCCTAAGCTCAGTTTGTTTACATAAAAAGCATCGCTTAATACGCTAATGGTAATTTGTATATCACTTCCCAATATGCTTAACCCAAGATAGGGAGCATTATAGACATCCACGTACAGTACTGTTTCGCTGTTTCACAGCCCATCAAGCAACTACTTCAAGCCAGGAATATGAAATATGTATGTGTACATGCACACATACTTTTAGTTTTGCACTATTGAGGTGTGACCCGATGGGGATCGAGCGATGCCGAGTGACCTTGCTAGTCGACATGAATTCAGAGGAATTCGCATGGCTGAATTCTAATGATGATGATGATGGTGGTGGTTTGATGTTGTTTTAAACAGAAAATTTCTATGGAATTTTGTCAGAAAGAGAAAAACAAATGATAATGGTTCTTATCTTATTGCTTTTATATATCTGTTAACAACGAAAAGGTTGTTTTAACCCCTCTGTGGAGCGATATGAAAGAAACCCAGGTATCTTAAGCTGACAGCTTGGGGTGGGAATCGGAGGTGAGGGGTCGCCGCCAGGCATTGTTCGACCTGGGGTGACTAATAACTCCTAATTTGATGATAAGTTAACACCTCAGTGCAATGAGGGTTAAAAATTGGTATAGATAAAGCCGAGAGGAGGAGTAGAAATTAGGGAAACAGAGAGAAGGAGGAAATTCAAAAGAAGAAAAAGGGAATACAAATTAATAGGATAAAAGAAGAGAGGGAGAGGAAAGGAAAAAAAGAAAGAATAACTCCAAAAAGGTGGAAGGAGGAATTACTGATTTGATAAAAACAAGACACTTGGCGAATTGGTGTCTTCTTTTCGCTTGGGCAGTTGATCCCTTCCCGTGGACTGACGGTAGATGAAGAATGGAGAACTTTGTAAAGGAAATAAAACTGCCAGCCCCCTAAGTTGCATGACTAGGCCAGTGTGTAACTATTATTTGTAAAGTCGAAGACAATAATCAATTCTATGTTAAGAAAAACCAATTAAGTTTTGACTTTCCTTTCTTTAATTGGAAACGCCGTTGTGAATGCAATATATTTCTCCAATAGCCCAGGTGACGTTTGGAAGCTGATTTGAAAGCGGAACCCGAGAGCGACCGACGACAACGAAGACGAATTCGACCACTAGACGAAAACACGGGTGACGCCACAGGTATCGGCTACAGCTGCATCTCAACCACGAGCCTATGCACCTGAGCTGCACTGTAAGGGTTACAGAGGTATTTAAATGGACTTTTTGTTGTTAATATTTACATTTAATGAGAGATCTTTATGAGCCATGAAAAAAGCCTTCTAATTGCAAATATACGGAATTTATTGAATACAATCGCAAATAGAAGAAGAGACAGATTGGTGTTATTTTAAAGGGTTTTTTCTATTCGGTTGAATGGCTAGTATGCGATACTGTTTCGGTTTTCAATCAGACGAACTCAACTGTGACTATACGCACGAGGTACCTTTAATAAGTTTCCAGACTTCTTTATTTTCTTTATTTAGCCAATCAACTCTGGTGTTCTGACTTCCTTGCTCCTCCCACACCTCTCATCATCCCTAACAGATTCCCTGCTTTCCTTGAATCTCTTATGCCACTCAAAAACTGATGCTCGATTCATGCAAGATGGTCCAAAAGCAGTGTAAAGCATTCCATACGTTTCTATGGAATTCTTTACAAGTTTTAAACAGAATTTTATTGCATATCGTTCTTTTAAAGTGTCCTTACGTCCAGATTGCTTTTTTGAAATTCACCAGCTGTGACAATCAGGCTTTAGTAGGGTGTATTCCAATTCCTACTGTAACTGTTCTTTTGAACTTGAAATCATAACAGTTGGTCAGTCATCTCATAAGATGTATAGCAATAACATACTGTATTTTCAAGGGTCTACGACAATTTTAAATGCCTGTACAAAAAAAGTCTGGAAATTTAACATAGGTTTAATCAGGACAAAATAACCATTTTATAGCTAAATATTTAGAGATTTATAAAGAATCAGAGTCGGGAATTTCATATGGAATCGGTAATTGTATCAGAATTTGGAAAAATATTGGTGTATTCCACTTCCTGTTATAGCTGTTCTTTTGAACCTGAAATCATTGAAATTGATCAGTCATCTCATAAGATGTACAACAATAACATACCTAATTTTCAAGAGTCTACAACAATTTTAAATGTCTGTACAAAAAAGTCTGGAAACTTATTGAAGGCATCTCGTATGTCTTATAGAATCTACATTTTTCTGTAGAAAAATAAGAGAGAGTTTGTCAAAAAATTATAATAATCTAAAAAATAATCTGCAAAAAAGTATGTAAGACAAAGAAATAAATATACAAAAAAAAAAAAAATACCAAAATCGATAAAAACTTTCATTTTCTATTAACTTGCATGGAGTTTTCAAGAGTTTACGACAATTTTAAATGCCTGTACAAAAATGTCTGGAAATTTATTGAAAGCACCCCGTATATACAGGTGTAGGACTAGGTGTATCAGAATTTTTGGGGAATTGTTGACACCCCTAACAGAAAACTGTGAATGAAATATAAAAAACTCGTAATTTCTCTTTTTAAAATGTTTATTTTCTTTATGGAATATACTTCTAAAATAAACTATTAAAGTTGTTTAAAAATAATAGAAATAATATTTTTCATTAAAAAAAAAATAAAAACAGTGTTTACAAAATGCCGGTGCGCGTTCAAGCAGCCATTTTTTATGTATGAAATCAATTGAATTTTACGAGTGAAATTTTTTCAATTTTTAAACTTTAAAAATCTATCAAAATTTTTCTATTAGTTCAATTTTTACGATATTTTCAGAGTCAATGTGAAATTTTATGCTCTTTCCACAAAACCGAATATAATATTTTAGACAAACTTTTTTTTTTAAATTCCGCCCCCCATTTTGAAATGTCTATTAAAAAGTAAATAAGTAATTTACTCACCAAAGTGTTATATATCACAAATTGAAGATAAAAGATCAATAAATAAAATATTCTAATTTAAAACAAACAAAAAAAAGTGTTTTTTGGAAATTTACCTGTAAAGTTCAAAATGTAAAAGCCCATTTTTTTTTTAACCACATTGATTTATGTTTTTAATGAAAGCTCATGTTATGCTTATATCGGCAAGTAAATACCGGACGCTGACGACAATTTTTTCTATTCCATATCGCGATTCGAAAACCTTCTTTGTGCCGGCAGAAGGAATCGTTAAAAACGTTAAATCTCTTTGAGGAACTTTAACCAACTACTTTGTGCCCCCCCCACAACCTTCGTGGTGCCATTTTAATCGCATTATACTCGTCTATTGAATCAAATTGTTTATTTTAATCGTCTTTTGGCACCTTATTGGGAAGTGATATACAAATGCCATTAGCGTATTAAGCGACACTCTTTGTGTAAACAAATCGAGCTGGGACATTTATATCGTTAATTCATTTCCCACACAGCAGCAGCCGTACAGCATAATGGTGAAAAGCCTTGACTGTCATTTGGGCGATCGGGTTTCAATCCTGGCTTGAGGCAGTTTGCCTTTCTAGCCGCACTGATGAGCTGTGAAACAGCGAAACAGTACTGTTTGTGGATGAGTATATATATATATATATATATATATATATATATATATATATATATATATATATATAATTAGCGGGAGGAACGGGGCGCCCCGCGTTGCCTGGTCGTAAAAAAAAAAAAAAAAAAATTACAAATGATGCGTGCCGGATGTGAACTCGCACAACTTTGTTAGTAAGCGAACTCTTTATCGATGGGCCAACGAGGACAAATATGTTATTACGTCGCAAACTAGGCTTTTAAAAACGAAATAACGTAACGATGATTCGCGCCTGCACAGTTTGCAAACCGCATCGTAAACAACGTTTTTATCTGACCCCCTTCAAATAAAACGACATTTCTACACGAAATAATCGAGGAATTGTTCCAATTTTTCGATATTATGTGTCCGAGAGATCCATCTTTCTAATGATACCGCGTTCGTGTCTGTACGATCTGGGTGACAGAGGTTTTTAGCGGCTATACGAACAAACACACATACACACACAGACGTTTACCCTTTATATAATAGAAGACTAGCGGGGTGGGGTGGAGGCGCCAGTGTTGTCTGGTTGTAAAATACGGTTAAAATTTATAAAAAAAAAAGTGGGACTTGGGTGCCATCAGGTAGAAGCGAAACCGAAAGCAAGATTTTGTAAGCAAAGAAAAAAAAGAAAAAAAAAGAAAGAAAAAGAAAATAAAAAGAAAGAAAAAGAAAATAAAAAGAAAGAAAAAGAAAAAGAAAAAGAATGCTTCATGCTAGGTACAAACTCGCATAACCTAGGTCCTTAAGTAAACATGTTATCGATGGTATAACAACGACACCGATATTACGTCACTGCGAATTTATCTTTTTAAAATTAAACAAAACGACCGTTCGCGCATGTGCGGCTTACAAACAGCGTCGAAAGCAAGGTTTTTACCTGAACCACACCTCCTTGGAAAAAAACGACATTTTTACAAGAAATAACTGAGGATTTTGTTTTTTTTTTTTTCCAATTTTTCGATTTTATGTGTCTCAGAGATCGCTCATTTTCAGAGTTCCACGTTCACGCCGCTAGATGACAAAAGTTTTTAGCGGACATACAAACACATACACAAACACACAGACATTTGCTCTTTATATAATAGAAGAACATCAATTAATCTTTATTTTTGCCATTAATATTATTTTCATTGCTATCGATTTTTCTCCTGATGAGATTGTAGCCGAAAGAACTCTAGAGAAATTTCCACTAATGTTCAAATGTTTTTATAAATTTTGTACTTCCATAATGCTCCCTATCTTGGGTTGAGCATATTGAGAAGTGATATACAAACTGCCATTAACGCATTAAGTTACACTCTTTGTGTAAACAAATCGAGCGGACGCGTTTGGACCATGTCAAAACATCGTTAATTCATTACCCACACAGGATCAGCCGTATAGCGTAATGGTGAGAAGCCTTGACTGTCATTTGGGCGGACAGGTTTCGATCCTGGCTTCAGGCAGTTGCTTGTCTAGCCGCACTGATGAGCTGCAAAACAGTACTGTATGTGGATGACTTTATATATATATATATATATATATATATATATATATATATATATATATATAAAGTCATCCACATACAGTATATATATATATATCTATATATATATATATATATATATATACTCTTATAATTTTTTTGTGTATTAATATTTATATTAAAACCCTTTTTTCAATTGATTTTAAAAGACAATACAACTTTCTTATATATGGGCAGTGGAATTGCATTCATCTGCAAAAGATCTAGCTAATTTGCATATTCTTTTAAACATTCATTTTAATTAATTCCCTGTTAGTTTTTTCGGCTTTCTTATGGGATGATCATCGTTAGTTTACTATTACGTGTAATGATATTCATGCAGATATTCTACATGATTTATACTTGCGTAAAATTTGCGTAAAAAGCTAAACTTCTTTCTATATATATATATATATATATATATATATATATATATATATATATATATATATATATATATATATATATATTTGTTTTTAAAAAAAATGCCTACCGAACTCCCCTATCAGTTTTTTGGGGTTTTAGCCGGGAAAAATCGGTGCAAAAGTGTGACAATTAAAGAAACAGAATTTGCCAGGTGAAGGTCGAACGACCACATTAAATATGCATGCGTAACGTAATAGCTATTGGTTCATGTTTTAATTTTAGCCTTTCAGCAAACATGTCTTCATAGCTCAGACATTAACGTCAAAGGAAAACGTAAATCGAGTCATTTTTCAATTTTTGTTTTTTTTTGTTTTTTTTAACTTCTTTAATTCATTGCTATATATTGGGCCTAATATAATATAATAATAAATACGAAATCTACATTAACCAAAATATCATATTTAAGCGTATTTTACAACCGGGCGGCCTGCTAGTATATATATATATATATATATATATATATATATATATATATATATATATATATCTATATATATATCTTCTATCTATCTATCTATCTATCTATCTATCTATCTATCTATAAAAACAGAGATGTGTGTGCCACAGACGGTTTCTAATTGGTTAATCCAATAATCACATCTCCTAAAAAACTATGGTTCCTACGTTCTTAACATTACCATAAAATATTATGCCCTTATTTATTGTCCATCTTGGAAGGGTCTATTTTTTCCCTAACTTGCCATTTACAAATTACAAAATTACGAAACTTACACCAGCCATCACAATCCAACATTACTAAAGTGCCGTCTGGCGCTAGCCGTACACACAACACGAAAAAAAAACGCTGTCCTCCAAAGACAGACTATTAGTACTACTACCATTCCAAGCACCCGCGCGCACACACACACACACACACACACACACTGGCGCTAGCCGCACACACGTACACACAACACGAAAACAAACGCTGTCCTCCAAATTTTTAACTATCACTTACTTACATCTTATAGTCTGCACATTTTTTTTTATTTTAACATATTGATAATATTTTTATTTCCGTTAACACTTTCATTCATTATTTCTGTTTAACCTGCGTTTAATCAAACACTTTACAATTACCGTTTAGTCAATAACAACCTATTTTATTTTTCTTATCTTACACCTGATTACATACATTATAACACAACTTTATTTTTATTGGCCAGAAAATTTTTATTTAAAAACATTTTTTGGTTTGTCCCGAGGGGCCTCTGGACATCCTTCCCCCGAACGGGGGAGCAAGCATTTTCTCCCCCCTTCGGGCATTTTCTCCCCCCCCCACTGAAACATTCAACAGTGACACGACTAGACACACAGTATACCATTAACTTTTTAAAAAATAACATGTTTTATTTAATTTTTTTTATTTATTAAAGGTAAGAGAGTAATTCGGGTATGCATACTAAACTGTTAACCGTTAGTTTGCGTGTTCGATCCTGATCGATTCTACTTTTTTTTTAAATTCTATTTATTTATTAAATCCTATCCGAAGCGGGGAGGGGCTATACCCTTTCCTTCCACCTTCCCCCAAGGGTGGGTTCCTAACGGAAGGGCGTCCAATCCTCCACCCACCTACGGGCAAGCAGGGGCAGCTGGCCACCATCCCCCCACCAAAAGGGGAAGCCTGGCATTTTCTCACCCGAGAGGGGGGAGCTTGGCAGTTTCTTCCCCCAAAGGAGAGAGCCGGTGTCCCCCCAAGGGTGGGGAGCGAAGAGGCCAGGAGGAGGTGACTTTTTTCCTTGGGGGGGGGGGGGGAGAAGCCTCCAGACACCCTCCTCCCTGAAGGTAGGGTTGGGGATTATCTCTCCCTGAAGGGGGGAGGCCGGCACCAAGCATGTAAATCCAGAGGGGTGACTTTTTTTGTTACCCCTCGGAGTGGGAAGGAGGCCGATCATCATCCAGGCAACGCCGGGTAACCCCTGCTAGTATATATATATATATATATATATATATATATATATATATATATATATATATATATATATGTGTGTGTGTGTGTGTGTGTGTGTGTGTGTGTGAATGATAAAATTGTCTCTATAATAATAAATACGTAATCTGCATGAATTCAAATATTATATTTAAGCGTATTTTACGACCGGACACCGCCGGGCAGCCTGCTAGTATATGTATATTTTTAACGATTGCGGTTCCGTTTCTCACTATAGACTTGCTAACCGGCCGGACAAGACGACACCCTCCTACCGCCAACAGCACGGAATTGTACATAACGTGCATTGAAGACAATAACGATTTTTGTCTTTTCTTCTTCGTCTTTTTTGGATATTTATTTATTATTTTTTTTTTTTTATATTATTATTTTTTTTTATATTATTATTTTTTATTTATTTTTTTTTTTCATCTCCCTTTGAATTAAAAAATGTCGGGAATAAAGAAGCTCTTTCTTTGAGAACGTTTGAAACATGACAGTTAGAATCAACAACGAGTAAAACGGGTGGTACGTAAAAAAAATTGTGGACTTTTAAAAAAGTAGACAGAGAGAGAAAGAGAGAGGGGGAAAGAGAGAAAGAGAGAGGGAGAGAGAGAGAAAGAAAGAGAGGGAGAGAGAGAAAGGGAGATAGATAGATAGAGAGAGAGATAGAGAGAGAGAGAGAGAGAGAGAGAGAGAGAGAGAGAGAGAGAGAGAGAGAGAGAGAGGACAGTCAGACAGATAGACGGTCATAATTTACTCCTTAAATTTAAATTTTTAAATTATTTAAGTAACTGTATTTTTTTCTAAATGTTATTTTTAATTTTTTGGTCTACCGACAAAACGAGGGTGGATCTGTAAATTCATCTTTGTCAGTTCGACCATCCATCCGCATTTTTATCAATAACTGCGCCTTGGACTTTTAAAAAAAATTTGCACAAACATTAATCATGATATGAGTAAAAAAATTGAAATGGCTAAAATTGACACTTTTGTGCTTATTAAAAAAAAAAATTGATGCCTTGTATTTTTATAACACTTTTTCAAAAGTAACTAATTGATTTCTATATAATTTTATTTATCTATACTTCGCGATAACTCTTGGGTGTGCCCCAGGGCTCTTTTAGGACTAATAAAAACACTCCATTTATAGAACTATTTTACCATATTTGTCCAAATTTTTCTGTGTATGTCTATTTATTAGCAGTTTTGCATGGTGCTGAACTCAAATTTGAATATGTTAAGGCCTTGGGGACTTTTGGGGCTAAATGAGGGGAGGAGGGTGATGAATTTAGTCATTTCTTTTTTGTGCATGGCGCAGAACTCAAATTTACACGCAGTAGCGTCCAAAACTAAGCGACAAAATTTTAAAACCTAATATTTGTTAGAAATAACAACTGTGAAAAGCTGAAATTTTGACAACTGGTAGTCGTTATCATCCATAATAACATACTAAAATTTGAATCATTTGCAAAGGATAGAAAAAGAAATTATAACAAATATTTATTTTCAAAATAGGAACGTCCAAAAGTAAGGGACAAAATTGAGAAAAACTGTGTAAACAATATGCTATATTCACATTTTTTTTTAAATTTCCTCTAAAGAATAAGTCTTACTTAGTCATTTGTAAACGTTGCATCAGCCGGCACCATGGCGAAACGCCAGAAATTTATTTCTAACAAATATTAGGTTTTTAAGCTTTGTCCCTTAGTTTTGGACGCCACTGTATGTTAAGGCTTAAAACTGCACCGTTTGTTCATTTTCACCAGGATTTGACGTCCCCTGGGGACTTTTGAGGCTAAATAGGGGGGGGGGCAAATACTGAACTTAGTCATTCTTTTATGCCTCGTTCAGTGTGTACTCACGGGGGACCATGCATGCTTCACTTGTTTTATTTTTTTAGGGGGGGATCTTTTCGAGTTAAGGCTTCATAATTTGTTCATTCATTCGTCGTCATAGTTGTTATTTCACCACGTTTCGGCCGACTCATCCTCTGACCTTCTTCAGGTGATAAATCTCAAAGGATCCAAAAATAAAACAAACATAAATAAATAATAATACTATTCAGTGCAGACCCGACAATAGAAGACCAGACAAAAACAAAAAACAAAAAAAAAATTAAATGGACTTACAAGACCATAAAATCCAACCTTGGTCGCCCTTTTGGGAACCGTGGCACAGTGGATAGAAGCGTTGAGTCTCTACGATTCCAGGATAGCATTTTCTGGAGATAGCGGTTTCAATTCTACCCAAAGCAGGTCAGAGGATTAGTTGTCCAAAACGTAATGAGACGACAACTATGGAAGGCAGTAATAACTGGGGATACAGTTAAGAGACTCAGCACTCCTATCCTGTCACAGTTAACTACCTGAAGAAGGCCATAGGACGAGTTGACCGAAACGTTAGTGAAGCCACAACAACTATGAAGATGAGGATAACAGTCTACAGAAAAGAATGAATACACAAACTGCGTTTATTTATTTCCAAATTTTTTATTTTTACTTTTACAACAAAACAATTTTTGCTTTATTTATTTTTTTATTTAAATTATTTTGCTCATTTAACTGTCCGTTTTGTTCCCGGCATTCATAATTATAACTCGTTTGCCTTTCACATTTAAAGTGTATCGTTATATATATATATATATATATATATATATATATATATATATATATATATATATATATATATATATATATATATATATATATATACACTAGCAAAAGTAGCCGTCGTTGACTGGGTTCAAAAACAGCCTACAGAAAATGGACTGATATATGAAAGTATAATAGGTTATGAAAAGGAAGGGTTGTAAAGAGATAGCTTCGAATTCGGGAGTATCAAAACCAAAGCAAAATATGATGAAAGTAAAAATAAAATAGATAAACCCCATAATTTATTATATCATACCTGTTCACACTGAAAAACTTATCACAATATTCTGTGGATTTATATTAAAAAACCTTGTTAAACTTTGTGACGTATTTCCATTCTATGGAGGTCAGGCACGAACGAACACCCCATAATTTTATTATACCATATTTCTTCAAACAGAAACATAATTATCAAAGTATACTTACGCAGATAGATATGAAAAGTCTTTATTAAAGTTTGTGCCCATTTCCATTCTATGGAGGCCAGGCGCGAACGCAGACTCCACAAGTTTCTTATGTACATCTATATCAAAAACACTTGTAAACGTTTTTTCTTTAATTTTTAAATTTTTTATTTCCATACTTTGTGGACCAGGCGCCAACGCAGACCCCACAATTTTAATGAACCACTGTTCTGCCAGATCAAACATACCCATTCCTGTGTCTCGATACATCTTCTATCATTATATGTAATCAGTTTTTTAAAATAGTAGCCTATTCGTGACTAGACACACAGACACACAGACAATCAGCTTCATATATATATATATATATATATATATATATATATATATATATATATATATAAGTTTAATGATTATTTAGATGGTGCTTAAAAGTCATAGAACTTGTAAGCACCATTTAAATAACTTTTAAATAATATTTTCAATATATGTGCTGAAAAGCAAAATTCTTGTTTATTCAAAGCTGAACATTTTGCTAAATTGCATTTCATTTCCTCTGATGATATGAGCCATTATTGAAATAAATATAATTTTTCTCCATATATTCCTTGTTTCAAACAATAAATTCTTAACTTAAATATATTTGTATATATTTTAATCTACAGAATTAAACTTAATCATTAAACTTATATATTGCTCTATTTTTTAAATATTGAGCTTTACCTTTTTGGGTAGGATCACCCTGAAAGTATTACTTCAATGTAATATCTGACGGGATAATTCACTTGACCTCTAATCTGTGATTTATCTCATATATATATATATATATATATATATATATATATATATATATATATATATATATATATATATATATATATATATATATATATATATATATATATATATATATATATATATATATATATACTTTCGTATAAATAATTGAATTTCTTCAAAGAGTATCGCTAACAAAAACAAATAAAAACATTTACATAAAAACGCGATACATTCAGTAGTCGAGCGAGGTGGTTCCGTATTAGAGGTTTAGGCTTCTTATCATGGGGTCATGATTTCGAATCTCGCTAGATTCAGCCACTCTGATGAGTCGTAGACGACAAAACACGTGTCAGTGGATAATTATATTTTAAAAAAATAATGTATATATGCCGCTCCCCATTTAGGGGGTACCAAATTGGTCAAAGGGAAAATTATTCCCAACTCGCATTTAGGTAAAAATGCACTTTCGTATAAATAATTGAATTCGTTCAAAGAGTATCGCTAACAAAACCAAATAAAACATACATATATATATATATATATATATATATATATATATACATGTATATATATATATATATATATATATATATATATATATATATATATATATACTAGCGGGGGTACCCGGCGTTGCCCGAGTGTTTGTTTCCGGGACGGGGGAGGGGGAGTTTTAAAAAATGTTATGGTAGGTAAGTAGGAAGGATCAAACCCGGAGTCATGAGTAAAAGTAGGAAAATAAAGTGTGAAAAAAAAAAAAAAACATCTGCAACGTTAACAGTTCGGCCACCAAGAAAAGTCCATTCCAGTTGTTTAGGAAAAAAACAAAAAAACCGACTACGGTAGGTCGGCGCGAACGTGAAAATATAATGTGAATTGTCCAGCACGCTAACCACTACGCCACAGAGCACTGCAGCTTAGTTTAGTGATTTTAAATAACTTCACATGAAAGAACTACGAAGCCAAACCG
>NC_136525.1:19226951-19281951 GCF_053919585.1 Euprymna scolopes | reverse complement strand
ATAAAAATATATATAAGTGTATGTATATACATTATAGATATGTATTTGTTTATGCATTTATGTGCGTGTACATATATGTGTGTATGCGAGTGTATATATGCATTTTTTAAAATTTATTTTACTTCAGTAAGTTTTAAGAGATCAAGCCCCCCCCCCCCGGAAGCTAACACTTGATTCTGTTATGATTTAAATTTATATCCGAGGGCTCTTCAGAATAGACGCTGTTTCCTTTATGGGTGCTATTTGTATTCCGTTACAGTTTGGTCTTCCAGGGATTGCTTCTCCGTATTTCTGAAGGCTCTTTTTTATTAAGCCAGTTGTTTCTATCACCACCGATATAATGTTTATTTCTATCAGAGACCATGTCGTTTTTAGATGTAGATATGCGCGTCTGTGTACACAGCATCCTTAACAGAGAAGGTCACGTGTTCTTATTTCCTTTTGTTCCAGATGTAAACAAACAAGGATCCACTAATTTATTGGCTCATTGCTCTTAACCTTTGACCTTTCGCTTGTTCCGTTTGCCAAAATCCCCTCCCCCTTTTTTTTTTTTTGCTCTGCAAACAAACACCTCAAGTCTCAGAAGAAAGGTGAAGATTCCAATTGCATGATTGCGGAAAAGGAGAGCGGTAGGGCACACCGACAACAATGGCATCAACAGCAACAGAATGGAGGTGGGGGTTGGCGGCATGTGAAAATCGAGGCCAGACATGACCTTTGTTAAAACAAGGCCCGATCAGCAAGTCTCGTTTATCTGCCTACGTCATAGCTTGTAGTACTAAGTCACGACCAAGCAGATAAAACAAGATGCTTAGAAGGGAATGCTTGCATGCTACACGTAAATATGTGACGGTCGTAGCTTCCCACTTAAATTAAAACTTTAAAATTATTTAAATAGTTTTGCTTAAACATTTATTTCATAATATTTTGCAGTTTTACTCGTCTAGCTACAACCACTATCAACAATTTCCCCAACTTTCTATTTATGCCTAAATCTAAACACTAATTCCAAGAACAAAGCTTTTTTTCCTAGAACTGCTTGCCTGTGAAACTCTGTTCCGCTGACCTGCTTTCCAGCTGATTACAGTATGGTTGCCTTCAAGTCCAATGTAAACAAGTTTTTGTTAAGCCGTCTCCTTAAATGATCAAATTATACCCGATTTCCATCACTAACTATTACTACGCTGTTGTCCCGGTGATCACCATACACTCATTAACTCTTCTTCTCGAGTGGCCTTCGGATCTTGATAAGTGATGACTCCGTTGTAAAACAGAAAAAAAAAAAATAACACAACATTTTTTATTTATTATTTTGATTTTTTTTTTTAGTTATTTAACATATTTATTTGCTTTCCCACCAAAGCAAATTAGACACAAGGCCGTTTTTAATGTGGGGTAAAAACCAGCTCCCCTAAAAGTAGGCAAAAAGGGGGCACTCTAGTTACCAAAAATAATAATTGTCCCAGTATAGAGGGTTTCCTCTCCATTGATTGGTACAAATTATCTGAAGTGCAGCATCTGCAGAACAGATACTACACTTTGATCTTGGCCCGAAGACCAAGAACAGCAGAAAAAAGACAAGGTATTTATTTGCTCCCCCACCGAGCAAATTAGGCACAAGGCCGATTTTTAATGTGAGGAGTGAAGGGGAAATGGGGACCAACTCCCTGGAGAGTAGGGGAGCTGGATAGTGACAATTGGTATGAAGGGTTGCCCCTACATTGACCAACGTCTTATATGTGGGGCTTCCTCACATATGGTCTTTGCTTGCAGTATCCGCCGGAACAGATACTAGACTTTGATCCCGCCCAAAGGCCAAGAACAACAGAAAAAAGGCAAGGTATTTATTTGCTCCCCCACCGAGCAAATTAGGCACAAGGCCGATGTTTAAGGGGAAATGGGGACCAACTCCCCGGGGAGTAGGGGAGCTGGATAGTGACAATTCGTATGCAGGGTTTCTCCAATATTGATCAAAGTCTTATAAAGGTCTTTGCTTGCAGTATCTGCCGAAACAGATACTACACTAATCCCGCCAGAAGGCTAAGAACAACAGAAAAAAGGCAAGCCTCTTTTCTTTTTTTTTTAGTTATTTTTGTTCTTAATTAGTTTATTTAATTGGTGTCTGTTCAATACATTCATGGATTATAGTTTGTTGGCCTTTTAAATTTAATATAATATATATATATATATATGTGTGTGTGTGTGTGTGTGTGTGTGTGTGTGTTTAACAAATAAATAATTCAAAGCGTAGAATCTGTTTTCACGCTACACATGATATTTTCTGTCCTCGGTCAGCGAAGCGATGATCCTTTTACATAGAGACAATTTAAATTTTTCTCCCCGTCCACCGTCCAATGGGTTGCAAATTGTTTACAGTCAAACTAATAAATCTGAAACAAAGAAATATTTATTTACTTTTAATTCAGAAACAACGCACAACTTTTGTTTTTGAATCAACTCCTGTTTTTCTTTTATATGATAAAAAATTAAAAGCAGCAGCAGCAACCACATGTAAATGACCAAGCCGGCTGTGCGATGTGGCTTACAGTAGAGACAAAAAGACACCCTTGGACGTGTTCTTTTTTAATTTTTATTTTTACATAGGAGTCTCTATTTATCAAGACCCGGAGGCCACTCGAGAATAAGGGTTATTGAGTGTCCAGTAGTCAATGGAATAATATAGTAAATGTTAGTAGTAGAAATTTGATAAATTGGATTACTTAAGAGGACGGTTCATCAAGAATTTGTTTATGTTGGACTTGAAGACAACCAAGTTGTAGTCAGCTAGAAAGGAAAACAGAATTGACAGTGGTTTCAGCTAGACGAGTGTTTCTCGTGAAAGTTTGCCGAGGAGGGACCATAGATTGGAGCTCAGCAGAGCACTTGCCATGAAAATAACGATATAGCAGAGACAGGTTCGCAACGTCTCTTCTGTGGGAAAGAGGTTGTAGGGAAGAGAAATGAAGCTATGAAAGCTGCTTTGAACAGGATAAGCTGCTTCTAGAAAGAAGCAGAGGTATCCAAAGCGTGTTCAGAGAAAGAGAGGTGTTTGAAACGGGTGTTTGGAAAAGCACATGTTTAGACACATGGGTGACATCTTAAAAGAAATGGAAAGTCACACGCGGCCGGAGGAGAAAAGAACTGTTTAAATATTTAGAGGAAAATGTGTTGTTGGAAATACCAGATGCAAAGGCTGTTTGTTAAAAAAAAAAAAAAACTGGTAAAAAAAAAAAGTGACAACAATGGAAACCAAGACCCTCGCAATTTTCATTGATGTGCAGGCGTCTTAAATTCAAATTATCAACACTAGCGTGTCCCGACGGTACATACCGAGCTTTAATTCTTTAATTATCTTGATAAATGAAACCTACTTAGTGAAAAACAATATAGTTTATGTCCTGTGAGATATATGCTGATGTACTGACTGTAATTACACATACAATCAGTGAATCTATCTAAAGGGGTTTGCTCTCAAAAGCAATAGCTCTTGACATATTAAAGTCATTTGATAGGAATTGAGATAAACATCTACTTCACAGGATTTCCAGCTATAGATAACAATGGAAGGTCAATCACTGTTTTCCGTTTTGTACAAGCGGTCTATGAAAACCAAGACCCTCGCATCCAGTGTGGCAGTTGACATTGCTAAGGACAAAACAACTGACCTGACTCTTTTGTTCCAAAGGTTTCTTGCGGTGTCTCAAACTGCTGATCTTTCCATTGATGAGGTGATGATCTATAAATTTCGATAGTCGTATTGATTTATAATCTTTTCTTGAACTAAGGGCTTTCACCCTAACACTACATCTGTTCTATATCCAAGCAAATACCCAGATGATGATGATGCTACATCATTCATGCATTCATTTTGAATGAATCATACAATTATTGTTAGCATTTGTTTTCTCAAAATCTTTTTCGTAAGAATTCTTTCTAGAAAAGCATCAAGTACTTACAGGAGGGACCACATGAAGGTTGCCAACATCCATAAGTGAAAGCGTTTCTGCAAAACTGACAACCCAGCTTGTCAGTTTGTATCGTTAACCATTTAGCCACCGTCTCCTCCCCTAGGTGGGTCAATCACTGTTTTCTGTTTCGTACAAGCTGTCTATGAAAGTCAAGATCCTGGCATCTAGTGTGGCAGTTGACGTTGCTAAGGTATTTATTTGCTCCCCCACCAAGCAAATTAGGCATAAGGCTGATTTCTAATGTGAGGAGTGAAGGAGAAATAGGGACCAACTCCTCAGGGAGTAGGGGAGCTGGATAGTGACAATTGATATGAAGGGTTTCCCCTACATTGACCAAGGTCTTATATGTAGGGCCGCCCCCACATATGGTCTTTGCTTGACACTTGTTGCCCAGGCCCCGAAGGACCAGGGCCAGTTGACGTTGCTAAGGGCAAAACCTTGCTCTTTTTGTTCCAAAGGTTTCTTGTGGTGTCTCAAGCTGCTGATCTTTCCTTTGATGAGGTAATGGCCTATAAACTTTCTCTGTACTCAGCATCCTTCTTTGAGGGAAAACATCTGTCACGCAAACTCACTGCTGATGCAATTCTCTACCTATATAAGAGCCAGGTGCGTCCAAGGATGGAGTACTGTTGCCACATCTGGGCAGGAGCTGCTAGCAAGGACTTGTCCTGCCTTGATAGTTCAAAATAGACTTTGTAGCCTCTTTCTCACAGAAGAGATATTGCGAGTTTGTCTGCTTTATCGTTATTTAGACAATATATATATAGACAACAATGGAAGGCCAATCACTGTTTTCCGTTTTGTACAAGCGGTCTATGAAAACCAAGACCCTCGCATCCAGTGTGGCAGTTGACATTGCTAAGGACAAAACAATTGACCTGAATCTTTTGTTCCAAAGGTTTCTTGTGGTGTCTCAAACTGCTGATCTTTCCCTTAATGAGGTGATGGCCTATAAATTTTCACCATATCCACCATCCCTCCTTGAGGCAAAACATCTGTTATGTAAACACAAAGCACAACTGATGCAATTCTCTACCTATATAAGAGCCAGGTGCTATAAAACGTAAGTGACGTCACAGTAGAGACTAAAAGTCACAAGCAGCCGGAGAAAGAGAAAAGAATTGTTTTTAAATATTTAGCAAAAAAAATGTTCTTGGAAATACTAACTATAAAAGCTTTTGTCTGTTTTCATGCGATGGAGCCTACAGCGTGTGGGGTCCATTAAAAGGTAACAAGACAGAGTTAAAAAAAAAGAAGGTGTATAACTTTACATAACAATTTCAGAATCGCGTTCCTTATTTTTCTTGTTTTCAATGTATTTTAAAAAGTTTTCTAGTGCCTTCTTTTTTTTGTTTGAAAAGAAATAGTTCATTTTCGATAGTCTAATTGTTTGACAAATCTTACTTGCTTGTACCACTAGTGTGATGTCACTTTTCCAGTGAACAGGCCTTCGTAACGAAGGTCATGAGGTGGAGCAGACTGTTCAGGTAGAGTTTAGTTGAGAAGGGCGGGGAGGGGGAGAAAGGCAAATGGAAAGTGTTGAAGGTTTGATAGAGGCTGGTAAGGTCACGTCGATTGATGTGGAGTTTGAGGGCGCATGTCGTTGTGTAGGCTTTACGGCACATCAAACTCTTCCTTTTTTTTTACATAGGCATCACCACTTATCAAGGCCAAGAGACCACTCGAGGATAAGGGCTAAAGAGTGTACAGTAGAAATTGGACAATATAGTAATCGTTAATAATGGAAATTCGGTAAATTTGTTAACTTATATGGAACAGCTCATCAAAAACTTGTTTACGTTAGACGTGAAGACAACCATATTGTAGTCAGCTGGAAAGCAGGCAAACGGAAGACAATTCCACGGGCGTGCAGTTTTAAGAAAGAAGCCTCGCTCATGGAATCTATGTTTAGGTTTAGGCACAGATAAAGAGTGGGGGGGAATTATTGATAGTGTTTTCAGCTAGACGAGTGTTTCTTGTGAAAGTTTGGCGAGGTGGGGGGCATAGAATGGAGCTTAGACCAGCACTTGCCATGAAAATAACGATAAAGTAGAGACAAACTCGCAACATCTGTTCTGTGAGAAAGAGGTTGCAAGGAAAAGAAAAGGACATCCCCTACGAGGCTACAAAGTCTATTTTGAACTCTGTCAAGGCAGGATAAGTCCTTTCTAGCAGCTCTTGCCCAAATGTGGCAACAGTACTTCATCCTAGGATGTACCTGGCTCTTATATAGATAGAGAATTTAATGTATGTGTTCCATTTCAGATCAGGAGTAAAGGTCAAGCTCAGAAGCTTATCAAAACATGAGGCCAGACGAGATCCATTCATCTCAATTGATGCCAGATGGGGATCAGAGCGTTGATGGTGTAAAGATAGAAGTTTGGTTTTAGATGCATTGTACTACTTGCTCAAGATCAGAGGAGAGAGAATCAGAAAGAACTTGGTCGTTTACGGTCTTAGATGTGCTACCATAGATAGTAGTGTCATCAGCATAAATGTCTACGAATGATGTAAGGATGTGATTTGGAAGATCATTAATGTAGATCTGGAAGAGAGTTGGGCCCAGGATGGACCCCTGAGGGACTCCAGCATTAATACTGAGAGCTGAGAGCTTTATGTTCCAACTCGTCTTTCAGTTAGGAGCAAAGTGTAATATCTGTTCTGATGCTACACTTCAGTCAGTGAAGGAGAAGTGTTTTCAATCTGCGAGAATTTTTTTATTTTTTATTCCAATCCAGAATATCTCTTTTTTGGAGGGGAGCTGGATTTCCCCCACATAAAAACTGACCTTGTGTCTAACTTTGCCCTCGTGGAAAGACAAGTAAATAGAAACAATAACGTTTGTTGTATTTTTTTTTCGCACTATCAAGGCCATGGCTAAACAAGGCCAAGAACCACTCGAGGATAAAGGTTAATGAGACGAAAGTGAATGCTAGCTGAAAGATGAAGAATGTTATGGGTGTAATAATATTTGTCAAGAGTATGTTTGATTACTGTTGAGTCACCACTTGTCAAGGCAAATAGCAATTCAAGGACAAGGATTAATGAAACAGAATAATTGTTAGCAAGATGATGAGGAACACTGTGGGAGTACTAAGAAAAGGCATGAGAAGAGGAAAGAACAAACAGAAAGTGTGAAAGGTTTAATGATGGAATTTGAGGGCACGTGTTGTTTTGTAGGCTTTATGGTAATCACACCCCTTCTTCATGTTCCAACTCGCTGTTCGGTCAGGAACAATGTGTAGTATCTGTTATTTAGAAATGGTTGAAAGGATTTTATTAATCATTTTTTTTGTGTGTTTTCTCCACTCCATGATTCTTGAGAATTGTCTTCAGTAAAAGTTTTGAATGATTTGGGAAATTTAAAGTATGGTGGTATCTGGAGTAAATGCGGTATTATGGTGCTGATGGTTGTCGTTAAGAGTCGGATAGACATTTTCTAGTCATGGCCACAAAGGATGACCACTGACACCTATTTTACTGCACTTTTGAATCAGCATTTGCCTAATTTGTTCAAATGTAATTTTTTAAAAATATATTTTGTGCAAAAAATATTTCAAAGTGTAGTATCTGTTCTGATGCTACAATTTGACTATTCTGTCGTCGGTCAGTGAAAGAGAAGTCCTTCTAGATTGAGGCATTTTTTTTATTTTGTTTTAATCCAAAGTTACTCTTTTTTTTTTTTTTAAATTACATTTTCACCCCAAACAAGGCACATTGCCACTTTGGTGTAAGGGGCTACTATCAGGGTCAACAGCTACTGGGGTACTATGTAGGGAGTTGGGCAGCAAGATGTCGGTTCACGCTACACTTGAACTTCTGCATGTCAGTACAGTTGGGGAAGCAGGGACCTGGAATGGAATTCCATAGTCTAGTGGTTCTGGGGAAGAAACTACTGGAGTAGAAAGACCTTTAACATCTAGGGATCTATACTGTGTGGGGTTGGGATTTAGATGCCTGTCGGGTTTGTCAAGAGTGTTTATGTCGTGGGGTACAAGTGCTTGCAGTTCGTCAGAGCATTCACTATTAAAATACTTGTAGAACAGGCAGAGGGATGCAACATTTCGTCAATGGGACAGAGGCTGAAGCTTAGATCTTTTTGAGGAGGTAGATTTTTTCCACCATTAATTTGTAAGAGAACCAATGACTCATATGCAACAGCAACAGCAGCAGCATCATGACACGTATGCAAATGACGAAGCTGGTGGGCAAGGGGACGTCACAGTGGAAGAAAAGAAGGGAAAGAAAAGTGGGGTAAAAAAGGAACCACATGGCGGGCAACTTAGAAGCACATGTTGGTGCAAGATGAACTTTTAAGACAAGATGCAATCTGAACTTTAAAAACAAAAAAAATTGGTCAGGCAACCATATGCTGTGGGATGAGCTGCTGACATAGCAGTAGAAAGAAAAAGACAGTTAAAAATAACGTGGTGGTACAGCAAGACGGGCCAACATGAAAGATCTGAAACCCGCTTAGTGACAGGGCAAGCAGACCTATCGATGCAGAAGGAGAAAAGCAGGTTTGACATGGCAGAGTTTTGTTAACCATATGATGAATGAAGAAACTTGTAAAACCAGGAAGTAGTTTAGAAAGTACCATGAATAAATACCTTTTATCTCAACTGAAAAAAGCTGAGATGAATTTCTTCTTTTTTTTTTTTTGCGACTATCTTTGCATGCAACGTGTAGGTTCAAGTGAAAATTTAATGACCACGTTACATAATTACCTACTTTATGTCTAACTTTGCCCTTACGAACAGACAAGTAAATAGGAACAAAAACGTTCGCCATAATTTCTTACTACCAAGGCCACCGTTTATTAAGGCCAATAGCTACTCAAGGATAATGGTTAACGAGATGGAATGATTGTACACCTGAGGATGAGGAGTACTATGGAAGTAACAAAACTTTTCAATACTATGAATTCCATTTGATTTGTTGCAATATTTTGTTCATATAATGGGGTATGATCCCACACAGTCGGACGATTCTATTTATAAACGATGCTGCTAAGAACTGATGAATTAAATTAATTCACGTTCTGCTACAAACCAATTAGAAACCAGAATTGCTTCATAAATATTAAACCTTTTCTGGAGCATGTTCTTTCCCGGTTTCGACACGGTAAGAATATTTTGTTCTGTGGAACTGTCTACTACAAACAAGTCACCTCCCAGGATTTGTGTGTAACAGCGAACCATCTGAAACTGTTCTGAAACTCAAAATGGCTTACACTTCTAGATGATTATTTTCGAGTCATCACTTATAAAACAAGGACATGAGCCATTCGAGGAGAAAGGTTAATGAGATGAAATGAATGTCATATTCATTACATGTCAACTCTCGGGACCCAAACATTGTATGCACAGTCGCAAGAAAACCAAGACAAAGAAAGAATTTAACTAACATTTTTTTTTAGTTGAAACAACAGACGTTTATTTACAGGTACTTTTCAATATAAGCCTTGTCTCTTGTTCAAAAGTCTTCTTGCACTCCAATATGCTTAAGAAGACAGTGCCGTGTCGAACACGTGGTACTCTGTCTTTGTCTGGCCATGTTTAGGACGCATGTTTTGCTGTTGCTTTCTGTCCTTTTATCATCTTTTTTCTTTTCTTCTTCTTTGCTGTAACGTCACGTCACACACGGCTCAGTCATTTGATCCTAACCCTATTGAGTCTGAGTCGGATATTTTGGAATTCTAGGAATCAGGGAGAGAGGCAAAGATGGTTGGTTGTTTTATGGCATATCAACCCTTTTCAGGTTATTTAATGCCGAATCCAGTTATTTTGAAGAAAATTTTTTTTAATAGAATATATATATATATTTTTCAAGTCAATTTCTATTTAACTCATAGTTGGGACACTAACAGGTACTACCACTCTGGGTCAGAGTGGACCTGGGAGCAATGGGAATTAAAGGGTGGCTTCACACTACCCAAAACCCGCAAGCTATAGTTTAAGGTCATATCCAGGACCCTAGGAATCAGAATCGGACCTTATACTCTGTAGCACTGCTAAAAAAGTTTCTCCCCCACCCATTATAAAAGAATCAAATGTGTAATATAGTGCAAATACCGATCTGTGAGTAAAATGACATCACGGTAAAAAAAAGAAGAAGACTACAAAAAGGAGAGAGAGCACATTAAAGAACATGATCACATTAAAGATGTAGATAACGTTCGAGAGCATGTTCGAGAAGATGATCACATGAGGGATGCCACAGCAGTAATGAGAGAATGAGGAAATAAATGTTGTTGTACTACAAAAACAAAGCGAGTTGAAGTTCTTTTCTATTCTTTGTCTGCTTTGCGACTGAAGCTACAACGTGTGGTTCCAGGACATTACAGTATATGGATTTTTTTTTTTTTACTCACGTTTATCCATAACAAAGCACATATCCATTTGGACATAAAAGGGCTACTATTTGGGACCATGTCTAGGAAAGATTAACAAGATGTTGGTTTACGTTACATGTAAACTTCTGCATATCAGTACAGTCAGGGAGGCAGGCAGCAGGAAGGGAATTCCAAATTCTAGCTATCGGAAGGACGAAACTATTAGAGTAGAAAGCTTTTTGACATTTAGGGACCTCAACAGTGAAGGGGTGTGATTTTGTTGCTAAGCGGGTTTGTCGAGAACATGTACGTTGAGGGGGCACAAGTGTAACGAGTTCATCAGAGCACATTCCGTTAAAATACTTCTAAAACAGGCACAGAGATGCAACATTGTGGCGATGGGACAGGGGGATGAAGCTTAGTTGACAAAGTGGGACCTATTAGATTGAAGATTCTTTTCGGACCTATCCGAGGGAGAGGCTAGTGGTAGATGCACCAGTTCAGGTGTGGCAACAATACTCCATTCATAGGCGAATGGTGACTCGAATACTCGAAACCAAAACCCAAAAACAGTGAGTCAAGTACGATAACTATTAGGCCAGCTTCACACGATCTTTAAAAAGCGTGTACAAACCTATTTATTCTTAACATGAGGAAGCTGTCACGTGAACCATTCATATGTACATTCGTGAAACAGTTGACAAGCAGATAAAAATCTGATGATCCCCACGTACCAATTTTTCAATTTTTACCCCTTAGCAGCCTTTTTTCCCAGGATGAAAACCGATTAAAAAGTTTTCTACATATCTGAATAGCCTATATACCAAATTTCAAGCCTGTAGATCAAAAATTCGTTGAGTATATAGGTTAAGAAGTGTTCACACACACACACATACATTCTCACTTATATATAAGATATAAGTATCGGAAATGATATATTTTTGATAGATTTTCTTACTCATCATTTTTTTTTTTTTTTTTTAGAGCTTATAAGAAATTGGTGAGCACGTATTTAGAATTGGTCTTCCGTTCAAATTCTCCCCGATAAACCGTGGAAGATTTTCCTGACGTGAAAACCAAAATAACCACGAAAAAATCATTCAGGAGAAGCCAATCCATAATCTGAGATCATCAAAATGCCAATCACGAATGGAAAGAAGAAAAAAAAATTAATTAAAAAGAAAAAAAAAAGAATAGAAAAGAAAATAGAAAAAAAAAGAAAGAAATGAAATTAATTAAAAAAATTTTTTTTTAAAAGTAAAAAAGCTAAAAAAAAAGCTAAAAGAAAAAAAATCATTAATTAAAATAGAAGGAAAGAACAAAAAGAGACAAAAAATAATTTAAAAAAAGTAAAAGAAAGAAAAGAGATAAAAAATATTAATTAAAAAAAGAAGAAAAAAAGAAAAAAAGGAAAAGAGGAAAAAAGAAAGACATTTTTAAAAAAAATCAATAATTCTATTTGAGTCAACATTTTTTTCTTCACATTTCTCCAAATATAAAATTACATTTATTTTTGACCAATTCTAAAACAGAATTCTTGTTCTTGATCTTTTTCTAATAATAATAATAATAATAATAATAATAATAATAATAATAATAATAATAATAATATGTGGACGGTTATTATGTGGTAGCTGATACGGATTAGTTTCCGAATGCATAAACTAATCCATATGAGCTGAAAACGCTAATCGGCCACACAGAAACCACTGGCAGGTAGCCCGGCATTGCCCAATTGTAAAATACACTTAAATATGATATTTCAATTTATGTAGATTTCGTATTTATTATTATAAAGCCAATTCTCAGATTTTTGGAATGTTTTAATCTTTAATGTTTGAAATATTTATGCATTAGTAACTTTGTTTATATTAACATTATTTGTTTGAATTTAAATGTTTTTATTAATTTATCGTTCGTTTTTCAGTTAAACCAATTCATCGTTCGTTTTTCAGTTAAAATAATTCATCGTTCGTTTCTCAGTTAAACCAATTCATCGTTCGTTTTTCAGTTTAAATAATTCATCGTTCGTTTCTCAGTTAAACCAATTCATCGTTCGTTTTTCAGTTTAAATAATTCATCGTTCGTTTCTCAGTTAAACCAATTCATCGTTCGTTTTTCAGTTTAAATAATTCATCGTTCGTTTCTCAGTTAAACCAATTCATCGTTCGTTTTTCAGTTAAACCAATTAATCGTTCGTTTTTCAGTTAAACCAATTCATCGTTCATTTTTCAGTTAAACCAATTCATTGCTCGTTTTTCAGTTAAACCAATTCATTGCTCGTTTTTTTTTGTTAACCTAATTCATCGTTCGTTTTTCAGTTAAACCATTTTATCGTTCGTTTTTCAGTTAAACCAATTCATCGTTCATTTTTCAGTTAAACCAATTTATTGCTCGTTTTTCAGTTAACCTAATTCATCGCTCGTTTTTCAGAAAAACCAATTTATTGCTCGTTTTTCAGTTAACCTCATTCATCGTTCGTTTTTCAGATAAACCAATTTATCGTTCGTTTTTCAGTTAAACTATTTCATCGTTCGTTTTTTTCAGTTAAACCAATTTATCGTTCGTTTTCAGTTAAACTAATTTATCATTCATTTTTCAGTCAAACTAATTTATCGTTCGTTTTTCAGTTAAACTAATTTATCGTTCGTATTTTAGTTAAACCAATTCATCGTTCTTTTTCAGTTAAACTAATTTATCGTTCGTTTTTTAGTTAAACCAATTCATCGTTCATTTTTCAGTTAAACCAATTTATTGGTCGTTTTTCAGTTAACCTAATTCATCGTACGTTTTTCAGTTTAACCAATTCATCGTTCGTTTTTCAGTTAAATCAATTAATCGTTCGTTTTTTTCAGTTAAACCAATTCATCGTTCATTTTTCAGTTAAACCAATTTATCGTTCGTTTTTCAGTCAAACTAATTTATCGTTCGTTTTTCAGTTTAACTAATTTATCGTTCGTTTTTCAGTTAAACCAATTAATCGTTCGTTTTTCAGTTAAACCAATTCATCGTTCATTTTTCAGTTAAACCAATTCATTGCTCGTTTTTCAGTTGAACCAATTCATTGCTCGTTTTTTTTTGTTAACCTAATTCATCGTTCGTTTTTCAGTTAAACCAATTTATCGTTCGTTTTTCAGTCAAACTAATTTATCGTTCGTTTTTCAGTTAAACTAATTTATCGTTCGTTTTTCAGTTAAACCAATTAATCGTTCGTTTTTCAGTTAAACTAATTCATCGTTCATTTTTCAGTTAAACCATTTCATTGCTCGTTTTTCAGATAAACCAATTTATTGCTCGTTTTTCAGTTAACCTCATTCATCGTTCGTTTTTCAGATAAACCAATTTATCGTTCGTTTTTCAGTTAAACTATTTCATCGTTCGTTTTTTTCAGTTAAACCAATTTATCGTTCGTTTTCAGTTAAACTAATATATCATTCATTTTTCAGTCAAACTAATTTATCGTTCGTTTTTCAGTTAAACTAATTTATCGTTCGTTTTTTAGTTAAACCAATTCATCGTTCGTTTTTCAGTTAAACTAATTTATCGTTCGTTTTTTAGTTAAACCAATTCATCGTTCATTTTTCAGTTAAACCAATTTATTGGTCGTTTTTCAGTTAACCTAATTCATCGTACGTTTTTCAGTTAAACCAATTTATCGTTCGTTTTTCAGTTAAATCAATTAATCGTTCGTTTTTTTCAGTTAAACCAATTCATCGTTCATTTTTCAGTTAAACCAATTTATCGTTCGTTTTTCAGTCAAACTAATTTATCGTTCGTTTTTCAGTTAAACCAATTAATCGTTCGTTTTTCAGTTAAACCAATTCATCGTTCATTTTTCAGTTAAACCAATTCATTGCTCGTTTTTCAGTTGAACCAATTCATTGCTCGTTTTTTTTTTGTTAACCTAATTCATCGTTCGTTTTTCAGTTAAACCAATTTATCGTTCGTTTTTCAGTCAAACTAATTTATCGTTCGTTTTTCAGTTAAACTAATTTATCGTTCGTTTTTCAGTTAAACCAATTAATCGTTCGTTTTTCAGTTAAACTAATTCATCGTTCATTTTTCAGTTAAACCAATTCATTGCTCGTTTTTTCAGTTAAACCAATTCATTGCTCGTTTTTTTTTTTGTTAACCTAATTCATCGTTCGTTTTTCAGTTAAACCAATTTATCGTTCGTTTTGCAGTTAAACCAATTCATCGTTCATTTTTCAGTTAAACCAATTTATTGCTCGTTTTTCAGTTAACCTAATTCATCGTTCGTTTTTCAGATAAACCAATTTATTGCTCGTTTTTCAGTTAACCTCATTCATCGTTCGTTTTTCAGATAAACCAATTTATCGTTCGTTTTTCAGTTAAACTATTTCATCGTTCGTTTTTTTCAGTTAAACCAATTTATCGTTCGTTTTCAGTTAAACTAATATATCATTCATTTTTCAGTCAAACTAATTTATCGTTCGTTTTTCAGTTAAACTAATTTATCGTTCGTTTTTTAGTTAAACCAATTCATCGTTCGTTTTTCAGTTAAACTAATTTATCGTTCGTTTTTTAGTTAAACCAATTCATCGTTCATTTTTCAGTTAAACCAATTTATTGGTCGTTTTTCAGTTAACCTAATTCATCGTACGTTTTTCAGTTAAACCAATTCATCGTTCGTTTTTCAGTTAAATCAATTAATCGTTCGTTTTTTTCAGTTAAACCAATTCATCGTTCATTTTTCAGTTAAACCAATTTATCGTTCGTTTTTCAGTCAAACTAATTTATCGTTCGTTTTTCAGTTAAACCAATTAATCGTTCGTTTTTCAGTTAAACCAATTCATCGTTCATTTTTCAGTTAAACCAATTCATTGCTCGTTTTTCAGTTGAACCAATTCATTGCTCGTTTTTTTTTGTTAACCTAATTCATCGTTCGTTTTTCAGTTAAACCAATTTATCGTTCGTTTTTCAGTCAAACTAATTTATCGTTCGTTTTTCAGTTAAACTAATTTATCGTTCGTTTTTCAGTTAAACCAATTAATCGTTCGTTTTTCAGTTAAACTAATTCATCGTTCATTTTTCAGTTAAACCAATTCATTGCTCGTTTTTTCAGTTAAACCAATTCATTGCTCGTTTTTTTTTTGTTAACCTAATTCATCGTTCGTTTTTCAGTTAAACCAATTTATCGTTCGTTTTGCAGTTAAACCAATTCATCGTTCATTTTCAGTTAAACCAATTTATTGCTCGTTTTTCAGTTAACCTAATTCATCGCTCGTTTTTCAGATAAACCAATTTATTGCTCGTTTTTCAGTTAACCTAATTCATCGTTCGTTTTTCAGTTAAACCAATTTATCGTTCGTTTTTCAGTTAAACTATTTCATCGTTCGTTTTTTTCAGTTAAACCAATTTATCGTTCGTTTTCAGTTAAACTAATATATCATTCATTTTTCAGTCAAACTAATTTATCGTTCGTTTTTCAGTTAAACTAATTTATCGTTCGTTTTTTAGTTAAACCAATTCATCGTTCGTTTTTCAGTTAAACTAATTTATTGTTCGTTTTGTAGTTAAACCAATTCATCGTTCATTTTTCAGTTAAACCAATTTATTGGTCGTTTTTCAGTTAACCTAATTCATCGCTCGTTTTTCAGATAAACCAATTTATTGCTCGTTTTTCAGTTAACCTAATTCATCGTTCGTTTTTCAGTTAAACCAATTTATCGTTCGTTTTTCAGTTAAACTATTTCATCGTTCGTTTTTTTCAGTTAAACCAATTTATCGTTCGTTTTCAGTTAAACTAATATATCATTCATTTTTCAGTCAAACTAATTTATCGTTCGTTTTTCAGTTAAAATAATTTATCGTTCGTTTTTTAGTTAAACCAATTCATCGTTCGTTTTTCAGTTAAACTAATTTATCGTTCGTTTTTTAGTTAAACCAATTCATCGTTCATTTTTCAGTTAAACCAATTTATTGGTCGTTTTTCAGTTAACCTAATTCATCGTTCGTTTTTCAGTTAAACCAATTCATCGTTCGTTTTTCAGTTAAATCAATTCATCGTTCGTTTTTTTCAGTTAAACCAATTCATCGTTCATTTTTCAGTTAAACCAATTTATCGTTCGTTTTTCAGTCAAACTAATTTATCGTTCGTTTTTCAGTTAAACTAATTTATCGTTCGTTTTTCAGTTAAACCAATTAATCGTTCGTTTTTCAGTTAAACTAATTTATCGTTCGTTTTTCAGTTAAACTAATATATCGTTCGTTTTTCAGTTAAACTAAGTTATCGTTCGTTTATTACTTAAACTAATTCATCGTTCATTTTTTAGTTAAACTAATTTACCGTTCGTTCTTTAGTTTTGATTTTTAAGAATATTGTTGTTCGCTATTATTAAAAAATATTGTTAGCTTTGATTTAAAAATATTTTTAGCTTTTATTTAAAAATATTGATAGCTTTGATTTAAAAATATTGTTAGCTCTGATTAAAAAATACTGTTCGCTTTTATTAAAAAAATATCGTTAGCATTGATTTAAAAATATTGTTAGCTTTGATTAAAAAATATTGTTGGTTTCGATTAAAAAATATTGTTAGTTTTGATTCAAAAAATATTGTTCGCTTTTATTAAAAAATATCGTTAGCTTTGATTTAAAAATATTGTTAGCTTTCATTTAAAAATATTGTTAGCTTTTATTTAAAAATATTGTTAGCTTTGATTTAAAAAAATACTGTTAGCTTTTATTTAAAAAATATTGTTAGCTTTTATTAAAACATATTGTTAGCTTTTATTAAAAAATATTGTTCGCTTTGATTAAAAAATATTGTTCGCTTTTATTAAAAAATATTGTTAGCTTTTATTTAAAAAATATTGTTAGCTTTTATTAAAAAATATTGTTAACTTTTATTAAAAAATATTGTTAGCTTTGATTTAAAAAATATTGTTAATTTTGATTAAAAAATATTGTTCGCTTTGATTAAAAAAATATTGTTAGCTTTTATTTTTAAAATATTGTTAGCTTTGATTAAAAAATACTGTTAGCTTTTATTAAAAAATATTGTTAGTTTTTATTAAAAAATATTGTTAGTTTTGATTAAAAAAATATTGTTCGCTTTGATTAAAAATACTGTTAGCTTTTATTTAAAAAATATTGTTAGCTTTGATTCAAAAAATACTGTTAGCTTTTATTAAAAAATATTGTTAGCTTTTATTTTAAAAATATTGTTAGCTTTGATTTAAAAAATACTGTTAGCTTTTATTAAAACATATTGTAAGCTTTCATTAAAAAATATTGTTAGCTTTCATTAAAAAATACTGTTAGTTTTTAGTTTTTAAAAAATATTCATCGTTCATTTTGATTTAAAAAATCGTTTAATTTTAATATTTGTTTTTTGCCTTAATTCATATTTCATGTTTTGCACCATTTGATTGTCTTCTGCTTCAAACATATGCAATCTCACATGTATAATTTCTATTTATATTGAATAAACTTTAGTTTCTCTACCGCTCTCCCTCGACCCAGGACTGCACCATAATAAACAAAGTCTCTAACAGCATAGACACAGCACTCTCCCTCGACACTAGCGCACAAATACATGTATTTGGTGACTTTAATGTTCACCACAAAAACTGGCTTGGATTCTCTACTCACACAGATGCAGCGGGCAGCTTAACACATAGCTTCACTATATCTCACTCCCTATCACAAATGGTTACGTTTCCAACCCGTTTCCCTGACCAGCAAGAACAACATGCATCACTTCTGAGGATTGTATAACAAATGCTGACAGCCCACTTGGAAACGCTGATCATGCAGTGATAATGGTAGAAATCGCCCTAAACTCTAGACCCAAAACTGAAGAGCCAATGCTCAAAACAACGAGATATTATAAAAAGGCTGACTGGGAAGCCATCAGAGATCTTATCAGAGATGCCCAATGGGGAAATATTTTTCTCTTCCTGCTGAACAGTGCGCAAATGAGACTACTGAATGGTTCAAAACAGCAATTGAAGCACATTTTCCCATGTGGAAATTTTATAGCAAGCCCCACTCTCCCCAATGGTTTACTTCGACTTGCGCAACTACTATTGCTCAAAGGCAGCATGCATACCGCAGATTTAACCAGCATAAGTCCAGTTCAAACAGACAGAAGTATATAGAAGCTAGAAGTAACATTAAGAAAGAAATAGCGACAGCTAAGAGAGAATTTACTGAAACCACTAAAAACGCATCGAAGCACAAAAATTAGGAACTCGTGACTTCTGGAAAATGTACAACAGTGTAGTAAATAATGGGCAATCAACAATTCCCCCACTAACCAACAATTATGAGGTTGTTAGCTCAGCAACCAACAAGTCTAATATGCTTGCCAGCCAGTTTGCCTCAAACTCCACACTGGACCCTTCCAACCACCCCCTGCCTGACTTTCCTTTGCAGACAGACGCCATGCTAGACGATCTAAAAATCACCCCTGCTCAGGTGCATGCTATCATAAAAAACCTTGACACTTCAAAAGCATGTGGACCTGATCTCATCCCAGCTGTGCTATTAAAAAAGTGCTCAGCCGAAGTAGCTCCAGTTCTCTCCAAACTCTACAACAAATGCCTTAATGAATCATGCTTTCTGGGCTGTTGGAAAACTGCTTCTGTGGTACCAGTATTCAAGAATTCTGGCGAAAGAACTGACCCATCAAATTATCACCCCATTAGCCTCCTCCCACTTTTCGCCAAAATATTTGAGACCATAATTAACCATGCTCTAGTCCGTCACCTTACAGATGCTAAACTTCTGACTGACAAACAATATGGATTTAGACAAGCCCGTTCCACACCAGACATCCTCACTGTAATCTCTGAACGTATATACGATTCACTGGACAAAGCAGGAGGGGGGGGGGGTCAGAGCGGTCGCTCTAGATATATCTAAGGCTTTTTACAGGGTATGGCATGATTCACAGGAAATATGAGTTGGAACAATTACATTGAAAACATTGCCAGGGCCGCTGCGAAGAAGGTAGGCTCTCTCTATCGTGCTAGAAAACTACTGACACCTGAAAGTATCCTGTACCTCTATAAGGCCACCATTCGCCCATGTATGGAGTATTGTTGTCACATTTGGGCTAGTGCATCTGCTACTAAGCTCTCGCTTGTAGACAAAGTTCAAAAGAGAGTCGCCAATCTGATAGGCCCTGAACTGGCATCTAAGCTTCAACCTCTGTCCCATCGGCGAAATGTTGCATCCGTCTGCCTGTTCTACAAGTATTTTAATGGTGAATGCTCTGACGAACTGCAGACACTTGTGCCCCCATGACGTAGACACCTTTGACAAACCCGACAGGCAGCTAAATCCCACCCCCATGCAGTAGAGATCCCTAGATGTAAAAGATCTTTCTACTCCAGTAGTTTCTTCCCCAGAACCGCTAGACTCTGGAATTCCATTCCAGGTCCCTGCTTCCCCAATTGTACTGACATGCAGAAGTTCAAGTGTAACGTGAACCGACATCTTGCTGCCGAAATCCCAACATAGTGCCCCAGTAGTTGCTGCCCCTGATAGTAGCCTCCTACACCAAAGTGGCAATGTGCCTTGTTTGGGGTAAAAATGTAATTAAAAAAAAAAATTTTTTTAAATTAAATCTTGTTTTTTTCCTTTTTCTTCCACTGGATGAGTGCAAAGAGGACTGGGACCTTGGGAAGACTTATTGCCACCGAAATTCCAGTGAAGCCCAATGGTTGCTTCCAAGAAGAAATTAATGGTAAACGGCTGTTTCACTAAGGCAAATTACTTTGAAAATGGTAAACGGCTGTTTCACTAATGCAAATTACTTTGAAAATGTTAGCAAAAGAAGTGGAAAGTACTAGAAATCTGGGGAGACTTGTCAGACTCCAAGGAACACTAGAGGTTGTTCTCAAAGATGATGGTCCGTGTGAAAACTCCTTCTGACTAAATAATAGAAAACTTTAGAATTGAAAGGAAGACTGAGTCAACGGTAAGCGACTGTTGCTATAACACAAATGTTATCGAAAGTCGTTCCCCTATCTGTCAGAGGACCTGGTGGATAGAAGATAGTTGGCACCATGCCACAATTCTTTTGTCATGTCATGTTACGAGGGCCGAGTAAAGCCTATTTTTTTTTTAAACTCCAAACACTGAAGAGCTATAAAGATGAAAGTAGTACAATTAAAACGAGCGACCGTATTTGACACTTGTACGGTTTAATCAAGACATTAAAAATGAAAATATCGAAAAAAAAAAAAAAAAAAGGTTATATTGTACGCATCTGTTTTGAACAGATCTCTGAAAAATTTTTTTAACTTAATTTGATCGAGCAGTTTTTTGTTTTATTTACAGCGGAAAAACACGTTTTTATGACAGCACGTTGAAGGTAGACATCTTTGAATTTAAAAAATTTTTGTTTGGATTTTTAGAACATGCCACAGGGAGATAATTCAATTTAAAGCGCCGACACTCCCTCCCCATCTTTAATAACTAGCTTTTCTTCCTAAAAATCGAACCTTTTGCTCGGCATCATAACAAATTGTTTTGTTTTTTTTTCGCTGTAAAAAAAAAAAAAAAAAAAAAAACTACTTCATGTCTGTTCACGTTACACTTGAACTTCTGCAGGTCAGTACAGTTGGGAAAGAAGGGAACCGGAAAGGAATTTCAAAGTCTAGCAGTTCTGGAAAAAAACTACTTGAGTAGAAAGCTCTCTTACATCTAGAGATCTCTACTGTGTAGGGGCGGGATTTAGCTGCTTGTCGGGTTTGTCGGGGGTATTTACGTTAAGGGGGTACAAGTGCTGCAGTTGGTTGGAGCATTCATCATTAAAATACTTGTAGAAGAGACAGACGGATGCAACATTTCGTCGATGGGACAGAGGCTTATCATTCAAACACCACCGTATTGGAATATAAAGTTAAGTGGCAGTTTTAGTCATTTAGAAATGCTTTAAAGCTACACCGCTCACTCATTTTTCGACCAAATTTCAAACAATGATTAGAGTTTAAAGATCACCTTCTCGGCTATATTGTGAAAAAATTTTTTTTTCAATTTCCGTTCAGTAAAACAAAAGTTATGATGAATTTTCTGGTGTTTAAAATCGTAGAAAAAAACATAAGGAGGTGAGCAACGTTTTTTTACGACTGGTTTCCATAGCAACCATGTCGCTTCAGCGACTACTGTTGCTACTAATTCACCGCTTTCGCGAAAAGAGAAGTAACAAGTGAAAAAGAGAGAATGAAAGAATGAAAGGGAGATAATTGGGGGTATTTTATTGAAAGCAGACGAGTGCCGTACATTGTTATTACATGTGTATATGTTATGTTTATGGAGGTTAAAAAAAGAAGACTGGAATTAAACAAAGAACAAGTGAATTTAATGGAAAAATCATGGATTACAATAGAAAAATGCGAGCGTGAAAAGTAATATGGTTAAGCTTACACATGGAAAAATAAAGGACTAGTTGTTAAAACTGGAAAAGAAAAGGACAAGATATTCTAGTAAAAAATATAATAAATTTATAACTTAAAATATTTCAGCATTAAGAATTGATTATATAATGTTATAAATTGAATTAAAAAAAAAAATTCTTAATGCTACAATATTTTAAGTGACAAATTTATTATAATTTTTACTAGAATATCTTGTCTTTTTCTTTTCCAGTTTCAACAACTAGTCCTTTAATTTTCCGCGTTTAAACTTAACCATATTACTTTTCATGCTGGCATTTTTCTATTGTAATCCATGATTTTTCCAGGCTTTCAATAAATTAACTTGTTCTTTGTTCAATTTCAGTCTTATTTTTTTTTTTTTTTTGCCCCCATACACGCATATATAATAACAATGTACGGCACTCGTCTGCTTTCAATAAAATTACTCCCAATTATCTCCCTTTCATTCTCCCTGTTTCACTTGTTATTTCTCTGTTCGAATTAGTAGCAACATATGTGTATTAGTTGGTTGCTTTTGTTTTACGGCATATCAACCCTTTTCAGGTTATTTAATGCCGAATCCAAAGATTTTGAAGAAAAAATTTTTTAATAGAATATAGTTGTTGTTTTCAAGTCGGTTTCTATTTAGCCTATAGTTGAGACCCTAAAAGGTACTACCACTCCGGGTCAGAATGGACCTGGGAGCAATGGCAATTAAAGGGTGGCTCCACATTCTCCAAAGCCCGCAAGCTGGGGCCTCACCACTGGATATAGTTTAAGGTCATATCCAGGACCATATGTGTATTGAACTGTTAAAATGTGTAAAAATACCTATACATATGCACACAGTCTGTGACGACGTGACAACACTATATTTTACACATGCATTTCAGAGACATTTACTGGTGTTTGTATATACACAGACGACAAGGCGCATAATTAAATATATACATGATTAAAAACATTCTGCCTACGAGCTGTCATTCCTTGAGCCGAGTGATAAATGAGGATATTCAACGATCAGGTAAATTTTTGGCCTTTTAGTACAACATTTTTTTGTCACATAATATGCTGCGCATCGTAAGAGGTTAATGTGTAGACACAGCGGCCTAAAAAGAAAATGGCGGCTTTTAGAATGCGTTCAACAAGTCTTGTGGATGACGTTTATTACAAAAATTTTATGCATATTGAAGATTCATTTATGTAAAAAAAAAAAAAAAAAAAAAAAAACTGATTTCTTTTTTATAATTTTATGACGAAAAACAAAAAATGAATATTTCTAATAGTAAATTCTTTTTTCTTTTTAGAAATGAATCTGAAAAAAGGGTTATAACCCTTTAAAATAGCAGATGATTGGTTGATATCAGGCACAAAATAATAAATAAATAATTAGATAAATAAGTAATTGATTTGTTTAGAAAGAAACGTAAATAAATTTTTGTGATAAAATTTTTTTTTTTTATAAGTTGTTTCAAGGGAAGTAATCATGTAATGAATCATTTCCCTTGAAACAAGAATATCTGAACATTTCAACGAGGGTAATGTGAAGGGACGACGGCCTAGAAAGAAAATGGCCGCCGAATTTGTAGAATGCGTCCAACAAGCCTTATAAGTGATATTTATGACAATGTTTTCATGTGGACTGAAGAAATAATAATATTCCAATTCGTCATGAAGATGTCTAACAATTTCGAGATGATTTGCTTTACGCAATGTTTACATATTTAAACTACGTATTTCTCGAGTTCAGATGCGTAAAATAAATTTTAATTATAAATGATACCTTATGTAATAAGATTTAACAACAACAACAACAAAAAAAAGTTTTTAATGCCTATATGGGAACCGAGTTCTCCACAAAGCAAACACACTAAAACAAATGGATGACCTTAAGGCAAACACGATTATCGCCCTTTAAGTCTTGTAATATTATTTTTGGCCACAAGGTGGCGATACAACGACCTTCCGGTCTGTATCGTTTACTCTCTTTTTCGCTGGACTTCGCAACAGACGCAGATGTGACGAAAAACACTTCCCGGTTTTGGGAAACAGCCAAACCGACGTTCGACCTCTCCCCAAAGACTCGCACAAGTAACGTTACTCATTAATATGGCTAGGACAACAGCGTGTTCTTTTCATTGTTTTGACTGTCGAATGTGTATCCATTGATATCTTATATGCTTTTATATAGAATGATGTGGTTCTCGGTTGATTAACTTGTCCGTGTCGGACACACACACACACACACACACACACACACACAAACGGATGAGCTTAAGGCAAACACGATTATCGCCCTTGTACTCTGGCACAAGGGGGCGATACAGCCACATTCACTTCCGGTTTGTATCATTCTTCTCTTTTCACTGGACTTCGCAACAAACGCAGCTATGACGAAAAACACTTCCCGGTTTTAGCAAACAGCCAAACCAACGTTCAACCTCTCACCAAAGACCCACGCAAGTAACATTACTCATTAATCATCTTTCGCTATGAACTGTTAATTTAATTATGTTTAAATAAATGTACTTGGGTTGTAATATTATTATCGACATACTTACTTCGTGTCTTCATTTCACGGCGAGGAGACCATGCGACTTTAATCTTCAATCTCCTACTTAACAATAGAGGATGGAATCGCCAAACACTTCAAACGGCGACTCACAGGAGTGGTAAACCCCGACGTTCGTCTACAAGAGTTGATATATTGGATAGTGAGAATTGGTATGAAGGGTTTCCCCTACATTGACCAATAACTGATTGCCACAAAAGCAATGGTCTTATATGCGAGGTTGTCCCCACATATGGTCTTTGATTGCAGTATCTGCCCGAACAGATACTACACTTTGTGATTTGATCTTGGCCAAAAGGTCAAGCAATCCCGTTCGTCTACAAGAGTGGTAAACCCCGACATTCGTCTACACATATACAGAACTAGCAGGGAGACCCGACGTTGCCCAGGTTGAATGATGATCAACGAATATTTCACACTCCTATATTTTTATTGTCATCGAAATCCGTGTAATCGCCCGAGAGGAAGCTTCACATGCCTCCATACAGTAAGTTAGTCCAAATATATGTTATTCTACATTGCACTCTAGAGAACCTATTGTTTCTTTATAAAATTATTTAATATAAACTTCTTTCTAGTTAACGAAAAAAAACAACAAAAAAAAAAACATTAAGAAATTTACGTCATGCAAAAATAAAACAAAAAAAAACCCCACATAAGTTTTCAAGTCTTATAAAATTCTTTGCAGTTAATGAAACAAAGGAAAACATAAGAAATTTACGTGCGGAGTTTGAACCTACAGACCTCGACATGCAAAAAAAACAAAAAAACAAAAAAAAAAAAACACTATCAACTTACCCACAGTAGAATTTTCACGGCCCTTTGGTCTATCATTTTTGCTAAGTGACGACATGGAAAAAATGGCTTTACTGATGATAGATAAATTAAAATAACGGTTTCGATTATCAATTATCGGTAATTATCGGGAGTATTCTGAGACAAAACTAAGATCACCTCCAGACTTATGCATTAAAGTTCGCTAAATTTTAAAGAAAATCTCTTCAGCTGTTTCGGAATCTATAAGGAACGAACTCACACACACAGATCAAGTTGCATTTATATAATTGCAAAGATTATTTTCTCACTATCAACCCAATACAGTGTTTAGTGATTTTAACTTTTAATGGGGTTTTGGCCGAAATTTTGGCTGCCAAGGGGGGGGGGTCAAAGTTCAAAAGATTTGACCTTTGCAGTCGCAACCAAACTACTCAGCCAATTTTGGGTCTAAATATTTGAAATTTTACATAAAAAGTATTCAGACATGCAGCAAGCTTTATAATCAGGTTTTTTTTTTTTTTTTTTTGCAAAAATTTCGCTGCTAAGAGGTCAAAGTTGAAAGAGTTGACTTTTGCAGACTCTACCAAATTCATCTGCCAATTTTTGGTCTAAACACTTGAAATTTAGATGTAGGTTACCTGGACATGAAACTTTATATATATATATATATATATATATATATATATATATATATATATATGCACATAAAGTTATGAACAGTACATAGGGCCCAAGGAAAGCTGGGCTGAACTGCTAGTATATAACAAATAACTGTTACCTAATAACACACTTGGATAACGCTAGCACTAGGAAGCACGGTAGATAGGAGGAGTCATCAATGGGCAGAAATCAGAAGCTTAAAGTATCAATGCTGGCGTTCCTCAGGGTTCTATCCTGGACCCAACTCTCTTCCTGATCTTCATCAATGATCTCCCAAATCATATTCTTCGGTTATTGATATACATTTATGCTGACGACATCTTATCTTATGCAACATTTCAAAGGCCAGCAGTGACTGAGATCTTTCTGATTTTTTCTCTTTTGATCAGAAGCACGGGATGCAATGGGGAAAAAGGTGGCTGCTTAATTTTAGTGCATCTAAAACTAAGCCTCTCTTTTTTCATCATAATTGACCCCCATCAGGTCCCAATGAATCGCTCTCGTCTTAGGTAAGCACCATGTCATGACAAGCTTCTGGGACTGACCTTTACTCCTGATCTGAGATGGAGCACATACATTAAATCAATTGCCAAGATCGCTGGAAAGATGAATGCATCATTCTACCGCTCCAGTAGGTATCTCCTGTCGATACAATCCTCTATCTATATAAGAACCAAGTATGTCCTAAAATGGAGTACTGTTGTCACATCTGGGCATGAGCTGCTCAATGCGCCCTATCCTGCCTTGATAGCGTTCAAAACTGGCTTCGTAATCTAGCAGGTGATGTACTTTTTTTCCCTGCAAATTTTTTCCCACAGAAGAGATGTTGCAAGCCTGTCTCTGTTCTATTGCTATTTTCATAGAAAGTGCTCGTCTGAGCTCCAATCTATGCTCCCCCCTTACCAAACTTTCACAAAAAATACTCAACTAACTACAACCATTATCAAAAGTTTCCCTTCATTCTCTATCCGTGCCAAAATCTAAATGCAGATTCCACAGACACAGTTTTCTTCCTAGAACTGGCTGCATGTGGAAAACTGTTCCATTGGCCTGCTCCCCAGCCGACTACAGTACGATAGCTTTCAAGTCCAATGTAAACAAGTTCTTGTTAAACTGTCCCCTTAAATAATCAAAGTTTACCCAACTTACACCATTACACTACCATCTTACATTCATTAACGCTTATCCTCGAGTGGCCTTGATAAGTGGTGACTCCCTCGTTAAAAAAAAGAAGTAAATAAATAGATGTGATAACTTGAGTCTCTCTCTCTTTCTCTTTCTCTCTCTCTCTCTCTCCTAAATCCATTCTTTCCGAATAAAACCTTGAAAAACTCAGCAAACGTCTCCTTGTGTCTTTTCTGTATGAGAAATTTTATTCATCTTAGTTAAGCAGACAATTACTGACCATAAGACGAAACGGAGGCTCATAAAACGGCGACAGCAAAAAACACAGACAATAAAGAGAATATAAAGCCACTACACCCCCTCCCGTATCATACCACGTTCTTCAGATCAGCTGAATGCCAGGTGCCAGAGATAGAAACTATCAGTTATGTGTGGTCGATTCTGTGACTGTTTTATGGAAATAAGTTTTTTTTTTTTTTTTTTTTTTGATTGATCCAATCAGAATATGGAAGAAAAATCATTAAGATTTCTGATATTTGTAATTCTTTGAAATTTAAACATGATGGCCGCAAGCCACGTGCCAACCTTTTCAGCAGAACGCATAGAAAGATGATTGACATTTTGATGCAGTTTTGTATTTTTGAACTTATTCAACTAAATACTAAAGTTCTCATCTCTCGTCTGGTCAATCTACGAAAGCCCATATTACCATTTAGCATTTTAATTTATGCAGATTTCATATATTATAGAACTAGCCTGGGTGCCTGGCGTTGCTCGGGTATTTGGAGGTGTGTGTTGAGCAAAAAAAAAAAAAAAATTGTAGTAGGCAGGCAGGCTCAAACCTGTACCATGAAGGAGGAAAAGAATGTGAAAAAGAAAAAAAAAAAGTGACGTCTTTGCTGTTGCGCCCATTGCCAAACCGGAAGTTGTGAAGGCTTAAATTAAGGCTAGTCAATCGAAAGAAGGGGCTGACTTTCGAAAATATCGGCGAAAAAAGCGACCCCTCCCTTTAGAAAACTGCCCAGTTTAGGGTGAAGGAATTAATGTTTTTAGTCAAATGTTAGATATTTGTCATCCGAAGTGTCAAACTTCGAAAGGATACTGGTCTCGTGAAAATCCGTTGCCTCTGTCAAAAGTTTTAGGCAGACATACAAACATACAAACATACATACATACATACATTTAAACAGGCAGGTGAGATTTATATTATAGACTGGCGTGGGTGACCAGCATTGGCCAGGTGTTTAGAGGTGTGTGTTGAGAAAAAAAAATGTTGTAGTAGGCAACTAGGCTCGAACCCGAACCCTTGATGCGAAGGTGGAAAAGAAAGTGTGAAAAACTCTGACATCTTACCGCACAGCCACGACAGGACAGGAACTGAAAAGCGATCTAATTTAACCATAAAAAATTTAAGTGACAGGTGCGCAAATTAAATGAGGTCAAACATCACACCCTAGAGGAATTAAATCCCGCACTTAACTTTGGCTGTGAGGGAGTTTCTTTGATTTTGTTTCCCCAGATGTTGGGGGAAAACCAACTCCCCATAAAAAGGGAACTGTCCAAATGAGTAGCAATTGTCCGATATGACGGTTTTCACCACATTGATCAAAGCTGATTGCTTTCTAGACGTCCCTGGCAGGAAAGCCAAGAAACTACGGTTGCTTTGATATTAGTTTCCCTTTATTTATATGGAAAACACCAACAAACACGTGGCAGAACGGAATAGCGCGAATTTTATAAAAATTGATCTAAATAAATCTGGACACGACGTCCCTTCGCAAATTATAGATATTATGATCCAGTGGGCATACAAAAAGTTCAAAGATGCCCGGAGAACTCCTGCGAAAAAAGCCTTTGCTGGACATAGAAAAGGAAGGATCTGAACACTCAACGTTTTGCCCGATTTATACAGGCTTTTTCTAGAGGGATGGTCATTGATGAGGAGGTTGGAAGATTTGGGGCTATATATAATGATGGAGCGAGAGCAGCATGTTTTCTTATGTAAATTAGATGCCAATATACCTATATGTATTTTAAGAAGTGTAAGCCATGTTTAGTTTCAGAACAGTTTCCAATGGTTCATTGTTCTACACAAGTCCTGGAAGGTGACTGGTTTGCAGTAAAGAGAACAGTTTCCGATGGTTCGTTGTTCTACACAAGTCCTGGTAGTTGACTGGTTTGCAGTAGACAGTTCTCGAGTTGGAATCTACAGAGCAAAAGAGTCTTCCTGTGTTGACACGAAGAAAACATATGCAAAATTGCTACAGAAAGGTTTAATATTTATGGAGCAATTCTGGTTTCTGATTGGTTGGTAGCAGAACGTGAATTAATTCGATTTATCAGTTCCTAGCAGCATCGTTTATAAATAGTATCTCCCGACTGTGCGGGATCATCCCCCAATTATAATCTTTATGATGGAATGTGTCTCCTAGCGGCTTTGACTTCAGGGAGACAGGGTAGTAGTACATGTCAAGGATCCGTTCTTGAGACTCAGCCCGACAGGTGAGGGGCCGGGAACCGACCCAGCATCTGTCGGACTGAGGTACACTGCCTGGGTAATACCCAGGTGGTTCACTCTCCCAGGCCTTGCCACCCGGCTTTTGGGTGTGACAAGTTTATTGCTTGTCATCTGAGGCGCTCCGACCGGGGAATGCCGACGGGGTTACTCAGGCAATTTTTGCAATTGCAGGAATGCCCCTCCTTTAGGGGAGCCTGTTTTAGATCTCCATTTTCCCGGCCTTGTGCCAAATATTGCTGATGTGGGCAGCAATTTAAATAACTACCCTATTATAGTAAAAAAGTATTGTAACAGAAAATAATAATAATAAATTGGAGTAAACTAGCGTAGTGATTTTAAAGATTGCGTCTAAAAATAAAAAAAAGTAATAAAGTAAATAGATAAAATGAGAAGAGAAAATTAATTGGCTAAAATATCGTAGGGATTTAAAAGATTGCGTATTGAAATGTAACCGTGATAGATTAAATAAATAATAAAATGAAACAAGATTAGGAAGGGAGTTTTTAAAAATTAGAGACAATTGAATTGGGATAAAATAATAGCATAGTAACTTGAAAGATGGCGTCTAAAAATAAGAATAGAAAGTGATAAAATGGCGTCTAAAAATAGACGGTGGTAAAATAAAATACAGTAAACAAGTAAACTAAACATAATAAAATGAAGTGAAATTACGAATGGATCTTTATATATATATATATATATATATATATATATATATATATATATATATATATATTTCAAGTTTAACCTGTGTCAAAATGTTCTCTTTAATGATTATTTTCGACAGATAGGGAGCAATGTGGAAAAAAACTCTTTCTTTGTTTAATTATATTGTTGGAATGGGAGATTATAGCCGACTCAATTAAACGTTGTGTGGATCTGTTATGTATGTGTTCAAGGAAAGTCGCTTTGTAAAAATTAAAATGGTGGTCGTTCCCCATGATGAGACAAAATATGGCGTTGAGTGTATTGTTGTTTTTCACATCTCTTTTGTGTTCATATATTCTTTCGTTTAAACTTCGTTAAGTTTCTCCTACGTATATTTTTCCACAATCAAGGCAAGGTATGGAATATATCCCGGCCTTGATGTTAGTGTTGGTATTAGTCATAATTTTATGTTTTATATCCCTAATTGTTAAAGAGGTTAGTTTTGTTATTTGAAGGCCTGTTTTATTTAGGTTTTTAAAGATTGTGTCATTGTTTTTATTAGTTGGTAATATTTATTGTCTGTCGTGTGTCTGGCTATTTAGGGAATTGTCTCGGATTCGGTTATGGTAAATTTTTAGTGCTTTCCTTTTTGTATTTGTTAAAAAATGTTGAGGGTATTGTAAGTTCATAAATGTACGTTCAATATATTCAAATTCTTCCTTGATGTATTCTTCACTGCATATTCTCAGGGCCCTAAGGGAAAATCCTATTAGAACACCTTTTTTTCACTTTATCATCGTGATGAGAATAAAAATGTATGTAATCGTTTTTATTTGTTTGATGAACTTTAAAATTTAGATGATCATTGCTATTTATGATATTTGTTGTGGTGGCACACATTCATTTGCATATGTTGATAGTAATTACACGTAAATAGGAAGACTCAGTTAGTCTGAGTGTGTGTTCACCAGAAGCCACCGAAGGCCGCCGAGAGCAGATATGTTTCTCCAGCAAAGACTCTCTTATTTGACACCATTATGTAAATATCCTGTAAATATACCTTTTCCTAATACACTTCTTATTTGATCTACCTTTGTTTGTTGAGTCGTCATTTGTATTACTTTCTACGTTACTTGTTTCAACCTGCAAACTTAACAATATTGATGGCCAGAAAAGGTATGGAGTTGTTTTTTTTTTTCTTCTCTTTCATGCGTATAGAAAAAAAATCCAAGGTGTAAGTATTGAGAAAAGTGCGGACAGACTAACAGACAAACAGACATGGGTGAATTTACAGGTTTATAGTCCTTTTGTCAGGGGACTAAAAAAGAAATTCTAATGGTCCCCATAGTACAACTGAACTAAAATTTCATCATGGTTTCCTATTGGGTCAATTTTTAGAACAACATAAACCTGATCTGCAAGATTGTTTTCCAATTTCTGCTTCTGAAGACAAAACCATTCGAATCAAAACTGACATTATCATCGTACTATTGTTACATGCCATCAAACAATTATTACCCGAACCAGGTTAAGAGCATCGTTTCTAAAGAAAATCTTCCCCTTGTGCATCTAACCTCCTTCAATTCTTAATCCACTTTAAAATTGACCTTTTCGAGCGAAAACGCTGGCGGACTTTGTTTTTAAGCGTAATGCTACGGTTGCAAGGAGTCGTGCCGTGACATTTCCAGTCGTCAGTGGTATTTATACACGCCCGCAACTGCTATTGTCCGCTGTTTAAAAATCAGTTATCAGGTACATCACACTCGACCTGACGGATGCCTGTTGGATATACTATCGCTTTGCTACCGTTTTTTCGAAAAATCAGTTCAGCTTGAGATTCTTATCTCCTTCTTAGGAACCGAGTTTATACTTAGGCGCAAAGATGGGGATGCGTTAATATAGGAAAATACACAAATCATTGGGAATCAAGGCCATTCCTATAAAAGGCCAAATTTCAATCAAAGTCGTTTGTTTTCCTAGTTTTGCATATGAATTACAAAATATCTGATATTTCCCCAAAGATATATATATATATATATATATATATATATATATATATATATATATATATATATATATATATGAAATATAACTTGAATAATAATAAACTTGATTATAATAGTCAACAGAACTAAATTATGTATCGTTTTCAATTCAAATCAATTGATTATTTATGATAATCGCAACGATCAATCGCTTTTTTTTTTAGTTTAGTTTAGTTTCGTATATGCAAACATGTATAATAGTTTATAATTTATTGATGTTATTTTCATAAGTATGTATACACAAATTAGAATAATTGAATTTACTAATTATTAAATAGAACATTTTGGTAGAAGATTCATAAATTAATGAAAATAGTTCGTACGAATAGTTGGGTTTAGTGACTTTGTTTGATAAAATTCAAAATGGCGTAAGGAAACATATTAAAGGTAACTGCAGCTTCTCTTCCGATTTTCGGATTTTAATCATGTCAAATCGCACTTCGTTTCCTTTTGACAGATTGATTATTCCTATTTCTTCTGATGAGCTAAGGGCATAATAGATTCACTGATTGATATAATAATTAAGTGATTTATTTTGCGCTACGAAACAGATACTGTCAAGAATTGTAAAAAAAAAAAAACTCACTATTCAGGTGGTTTTAAATCAATAAATATCTCCAACTGATGTTTCAAAATCTTTTGTCTACACAGGCTAGGACAACAGATTTTGAAACATCAGTTGGAGATATTTATTGATTTAAAACCACCTGAATAGTGAGTTTTTTTTTTCTCACTGGTCTTCCAACTGAAACCAAATTCCCTTCTTTCCTCATTCGTTTTTTAGTGTTTAATTTATCATTCTGACGTTTCCTCTTAGAGGGTCAGACGATAAGGCCTTAAGGAAATTTTAATTTCACCTGACCGTTTTTTTTTGTTTTTTTTTTTGGTATTTAAATTAAATTATGTTTCCTCGGAAATATATATATATATATATATATATATATATATATATATATATATATATATATATATATAAAATCAGAGGCTAAATTTCAATCAAAGTCATTTGTTTTCCTAGTTTTGCATACGAATTAAAAAATATCTGATATTTCCCAAATATATATATATATATATATATATATATATATATATATATATATATATATATATATATATATGGAATTAGACCTAGCGTCTAAAGAGCAGAGTTTATTTTAATGTATTAGTAAATGTATTAATACTATTAAAAGAAACAGTGCTCATTGAATTGTAGACATATTATAAGCTCAATAGGTATAGTTATCTTAGAGTTATTTTTATAATAATTAATAATTGTCAATTTAAATAAAATGAACATCGATCCTGAAATGATCGAACAATCTATTGGCTTTTGTTTGTTTTCCTTTTGAAACTGATTTTTAATTCAAAATTAGGAATCGTTTTACTCAATATATATATATATATGTACACATACGTACATACACACATACATACATATATATACACATACATACATATGCACACACACACACACACACACACACATATATATATATATATATATATATATATATATATAGAGAGAGAGAGAGAGAGAGAGATTATTTCTTGATTTTAACGTGACATGATACTAGGGCAAAACTGTTTGAAGAAATAATTGTACCCGTCGCGGGACGGCTTTTCTTCTACTTCGTATATATTCTTCAAAATCGTGACTATTTTTTTTGTCTAACATTCGTAAATTCATTCAAAATTTTTTTTTAGGTCAATCTATTTTTAAATTTCATAGTTTAACTTCAGAAACATAAATTTAGATTCATTTTATTTTATTTTTATTTATTTATTTATTTTTTTAAATTGCACAAATAACCAACGAGACGGTGCTACATCTCGCGTTCTGCATTTTGGAATGAAATATCAAATTTAAGTTTGGTAGCGTTATCCTTATCAGAAAATGAATGGCAACCTCTGACCTTATCCAAGCAACTTCTGATAGCCTATAATAGTGGTCGCCAGAGGTCGAAAACTCTGTCATCTCTATTTACTGTTTGGACTCGCATAAAATTACACTGCATTTGAAAATTAGTACACCGCTTATTTAAAAACAAAACAAAAAAAAAACAAGAAAAAACAAACAAACAAACAAACAAATCACCTTCTTAGTAAAATTGGAGATGGAAATAACCGAAGTTTACCAAAATTACAGTAATTTTGTAATTTATACTTTTCAAAGGAGATGTTGCATATTATGGACCCTGTGTCAATGTCGATTAAGTTAACTAGTGTGGATTTTGACAAGGGTCACACCGAGTGCATGTTATCAACCTAGATATGTAAAAGAGAATCATTTCCAGGGTTGAATAAAAGATGAGTGATTTTAAAGTTGAGGCAGGTGGCAGACTTATGCCATATATATATATATATATATATATATATATAATTACAATAGAAAAATGCGAGCATGAAAAGTAATATGGTTAAGCTTAAACATGGAAAAGTAAAAGACTAGTTGTTAAAACTGGAAAAGAAAAGGACAAGGTATTTTAGTAAAAAATATAATAAATTTGTAACTTAAAATATTGCAGCATTGAGAATTGATTATATAATGTTGTAAATACAATTTTTAAAAATTCTGAATGCTGCAATATTTTAAGTTATGAATTTATTATATTTTTTACTAGAATATCTTGTCCTTTTCTTTTCCAGTTTTAACAACTAGTCCTTTACTTTTCCATGTTTAAGCTTAACCATATTACTTTTCATGCCCACATTTTTCTATTGTAATCCATGATTTTTCCAGACTTCCAATAAATTCACTTGCTCGTTGTTTAATTTCAGTCTAATATTTTTGCCCCCCCCCTCATAAACACATATGTAATAACAATGTATGTAACTCGTCTGCTTTCAATAAAATCCCCCAATTATCCCTCTTTCGTGCTTTCATTCTCTCTGTTTCACTTGTTACTTCTCTTTCCGCGACAGCAGTGAAACAGTAGCAATAGTAATCGCTGATGCGACGCGGTTGCTATGGAAATCAGTTATAAAAGCGTCGCTCACTTCCTTACAAACTTTTCATGATTTTGAACACCAGTAATAACTTTTGTTTCACTGAACGAAAATTGAAAAAATTTCATAATATAGCTGAGAAGGTTTTCTTTTTTTTTTTTTTTTTTTACACAGTGATCACCACTTATCAAGGCCCGGAAGCCACTCAGGGATAAGGGTTATTGCAAGTACATTACGTTAGTGTGGAGATTTGATGAAGTGTTTAATTAAGGGGGCGGTTCATTAGGAATTTGTTAACATTGGACTTGAAAACATCCAAGTTGTAGTCCGGAGGGAAGCAGGCAGACGGAACAGAGTTCCACAGGCGTGCAGTTCTAAGAAAGAAGGTGATCTATAAACAGTAATAATTCGAAAAATAAGTGAACGATGAAGCTTTAAAACAGTTCTAAATGACTAAAACTGCCACTTAACCATATATTCAAACACGGTAGTGTTTGAATAATTTATATATATATATATATATATATATATATATATATATATATATATATATATATATATATAAATTATTCATTGCGTTCATATTTTTTAAAATTACATTAATGACTATATGACGACACTAAAATTTCTCTCTCTTCAACAGCGACCCCCCCCCCATTTCATGCTTTTCCGTTTTTCTGAAAACTTTGCACGTGAAACATTTTCAAATATTTTGTATTGGTATTTTTTGTTTCTTAATCTCATTCATCCAGAGGAAGTCTCGAAATAAAGACGAAACGTTGATGAACACATAATACGGTTTGTTCCTTTTTATTTCTCTATTTTGTCGGAATACTATTTCCATTATTTCCATCATATATATGTATGTGTGTGTGTGTGTGTGTGTGTGTGTGTGTGTGTGTGTGTGTGTGTGTAGTCTTGGAAGTTTTTAACCTTTAAAACTATACAAAAATAAAAATTATCATTCGTTAGAAAACCATTTAGTCAGTAAGTCGTACAATCACCTGCAATCATTGCATCAACTTGCTCTCTCGAATTCACTATAGTACCGGTAATAATTTATTTTTTAAGGGATCATCAGTTGTTCACCATAAAATACTGTGTATGTATGTATATATATATATATATATATATATATATATATATATATATATATATATAATTTTCTCTATCTTTACTATTATATAAAAGTCACTTTGTTTATGTGTGTGAGTTTCTTCCTCATAGGTTCCGAAACGGTTGAGCCTATCATTTGCAAATTTCACACAAAGATAATTTATATATCTGGCAGTGTTCTTAGATATGTTTTCTACAGAAATTCATCTGATAAGTACTGAAAATCGAAAAAATCCGATTCTAAAAAATAGGTCTCCTCTCTTATACATAAAATAGAAGAATTTTTACAGTGGAAAATTTTACATTACATCGGCCAAGGGAAATAATAAAATCCAAGCAAATCATTTCTTCTTAAAAAAAGAATATATTGTCATCTGAAGATATAGCTCAGTAGTAGAGCATTCGACTACAGATCAAATGATCCCCTGTTTAAGCCTGAGTATACCTCACCATGTTATTTTAATTTTCTCTGGTACTTGTACAGTTTAGTCAAGACATTAAAAAATGAAAATATCGAAAAAAGTTTAAATTGTATGTATCCGTTATAGAACGAAGTTCTCCGGAAAAATATTTCACTTAATTTCATCAAGTAGTTTTTTTTTACAGCGGAAAAACATGTTTTTATGAGAGCACGTTGACGGCGGCCATTTTGGATTTATAAAAAAATTTTGTTTGAATTTTAGAAATAACAAAGAGAGATAACTCCACTTAAAGCGCTGACACGCCTTCCCATCTTTAATACTAGCTAAATCGAACATTTTGCTCGGTATCATAACAAATTGTTTTTTCGCTGCAAAAAAAAAAAAAAATACTTGATGAAATTAAGTGAAATTTTTTTTCGAAGAACTTCGTTTCATAACAGATACGTGAAATATAACCTTTTTTCGATATTTTCATTTTTTTAATGTCTTGACTAAACTGTACAAGTACCTTTTTTCTTATTAAAGAGTTCAGTTTACGATAAAAGAAGAGGTGCCATTTAAAATCACCGCAAATCATTTCTTCGTTTGCATACTTTAAAACTAAACCTTAATCAGAAGTGACTTTTCCAGGGAATTCATCGTCAAATCAAAATATCGGCTGACATGATATTGTAAACAAACACAGACGGAATTTGATGAATGACATTATCATTATTTTTTTTTATCTTTTGTTTATTTTTTTATTATTATTGTTTTTTATTTTTTATTTTTTTCATTTTTTATTATCATTATTATTTTTTATTTTTTACGAATTAGTCCACTGGACAAATTATTCCTCATAACATATAATATTCAATAGAAGATTGATTCTATAATGATACATACGCAATCTGTATAAATTAAAATATTATGGTTAAGTGACCGGGCAACGCCAGGCGTCCAGCTAGTATATATATATATATCGCTAGATTCAGCCACTCTGATGAGTCATAGACGACGAAACACATGTTAGTGGATAATTATATTTTAAAAAATAATATATATATATATATATATATATATATATATATATATATAAAAGGAACTTAGTGTGTGTAAGTTCGTTTTCTATTGACTCCACAATGACTGGGATGATTTTTATGAATTTTCACACAAATGTACCTCATATAACTGGCAGTGTTCTAAGATAGGTTTTGTATTGGAATGTCTTTGATAAGTATCGATGATCAAAATAATTCGATGAAAGAAGTAACAATTTTGACCAAACTTAACACAATCCAACATCACAAGTGTATTTGAGAAATTTATTACCACACAAGTAGAAAGGCCCGGCATATAAAATCAAAAGTAGGTTCTTTGATATGACAGAAGTGTGTTCGAAATGAATGTTTCTGGTTAAAATATAACTGAACTATGATACTAGACTCTTTCATTTTAAATTTAGATTCAAGCCATTATCACCGCACAAGCAGTAAGGCCAGCCATATAAAATACACAGTAGGTTCTTTGATATGACAGGAGCGCATCTTAAATGAATGTTTCTTTTTAAAGCACAATTGAATCATGGTATTTGACATTTGTATTTTAAACTTTAATTCAAGCCATTATAAAAAAATACTTTTATAAAATCAACAGTAAGTTCTCTACAGTGCAATGTAGACTAAAATGCATTGTGAACTGTCACTGCATCGAAGCATATGAAACTTCCTTCCAGTGCACCATGGTGGGTCCATAACTAAAGCAATCAATTTGATTGAAAAATGGGTGATTTTACCGATTTCGATGACAATAAAAATATTGGAGTGTGAAACTTTTGTTGATCACCATTCAATCCCGAGCAACATTGAGTCTCCCTGCTAGTATATATGTCAAAACATTGTTAATTCACTGCCTGCATAGCAGCAACCGAATAGTACAATGGTTAGAAGCTCTGACTGTCATATGGGCGGTCGGGTTTCGATCCTGGCTTGAGGTGAGTTGCTTGTCTAGCCACACTGATGAGCTGTGAAACAGCGAAACAGTACTGTATGTGGATGACAATATATATATATTTTACTTACAGACAGTAGTATTTTATGCTTTCTCAATGGTCAGTGTAGGAAGTTACAATTGTTACTGGTCAGGAGATTTGAACCCAGTTACTTGATTAATATATATATATATATATATATATATAATATATGTATATATATATATATCTATATATATATATATATATAATATATGTATATATATATATATCTATATATATATATATAATATATGTATATATATATCTATCTATATATATATAATATATGTATATATATATATATCTATATATATATATAATATATGTATATATATATATCTATATATATATATATATATAATATATGTATATATATATATATATCTATATATATATAATATATGTATATATATATCTATATATATATATATAATATATGTATATATATATATCTATATATATATATATAATATATGTATATATATATATATGTATATATATATCTATCTATCTATCTATATATATATATATATATATATATCTATATATATATATCTATATCTATATCTATCTATATATATATATATATATATCTATATATATGTGTGTGTGTGTGTGTGTGTGTGTGTGTGTGTGTGTGTGTGTGTGTGAGAAAAGAGTGCAATGAAATAAATGTATAAAATCAATTAAAACTTAAACATGCAGCCATAGACAATTTTAAAAAAATTTTCTTATCAGTTTGTTCAAGCTAACTCAGATATTCCAACCGAGAGATCTTTATAAGATTCTGACCGTCTCTTTAAGTGCAATCGTTTGAATCTCTCTTGAACCTGGTTCACCGGGTATATTTGCCAGGTAGTTGTTGAAATTCTTTTCCACAAGTCCAGTTGTTTTTATAATAACTGAAATGATAGAGATCTTCCGAAGTTTCCAGTTTCTTTTTATGTCATACATACATACGGACATGCATATATGTACAGACCTATATGCCCATATACACACATGTATATCCACCTGCACACACACACACACACACACACACACACACACACACACACACACATATATCTATAATATAAAGCTGAATGTGTGTGTGTGTGTGTGTGTGTGTGTGTGTGTGTGTGTGTGTGTGTGTGTGTGTGTGTGTGTGGTCACGAATAGGCTCCTATATGGTTGACTATTTTAAAAAACTGATTACATATAATGATAGAAGATGTATTGAGACACAGGAATGGGTATGTTTGATCTGGCAGAACGGTGGTTCAGTAGAATTATGGTGTCTGCGTTCGCGCCTGGTCCACAAAGTATGGAAATAAAAAATTTAAAAATTAAAAAAAAAAAATGTTTACAAGTGTTTTTGATATAGATGTACATAAGAATACTTTGATAAGTATGTTTTAACTTAAATAGGGATGATATAATAAAATTGTGGGGTATGCGTTTGCGCCTGGCTTCCATAGAATGGAAATAGGCACAAACTTTAATAAAGACTTTTCATATCTATCTGCGTAAGTATACTTTTATAATTATGTTTCAGTTTGAAGAAATATGGTATAATAAAATTATGGGGTGTTCGTTCGCACCTGACCTCCATAGAATGGAAATATGTCACAAAGTTTAACAAGGTTTTTTTAATATAGATCCACAGAATATTCTGATAAGTGTTTCAGTGTGAACAGGTATGGTATAATAAATTATGGGGTTTATCTATTTTATTTTTACTTTCATCATATGTTGCTTTTGTTTTGATACCCCCAAATTCAACCCAAATTTACAACCCTTCCTTTTCATCACTTATCATACTTTCATAAGGTCCTGGATATGACCTTAAACTATATCCGATGGTGAGAGCCCCAGCTTGCAGGCCTTAGGGAGTGTGGAGCCACCCTTTAATTGCCATTGCTCCCAGGTCCACTCTGACCCGGAGTGGTAACACCTGTTAGGGTCCCAACTATGGGTTAAATAGAATACGACTTAAAAACAAATATACTATATTAAAAAATCGTTCTTCAAAATCACCAGATTCGGCATTAAATAACCTGAAAAGGGTTGATATGCCGTAAAACAAAACAACCAACCAACCAATACTTTCATAAATCTGAGTCCATTTTCTGTAGGCTGTTTTTGAACCCAGTCAACGACAGGTACTTTTGCTAGTATATATATATATATATATATATTAAATAAAAATCTTGTTATTGAAAATTTATTCAAATTAAACAAAAAAATTATAAACCTATAAGGAAGATATGCAAAATTTTAATTATTCGACAAGGAGTACAAATAAACAAGAAAAACCCTTATTCCATGGAGTTTCGAAGAATGCAATTCTTCTCATTGAAGGAAAGACATTTACAAAATCTACAATAAATTTTGCAGGTTAATGCATCACAGGAAACAAATAATATTAAGTTTGTCATATTTTCATGGAAAAAGTCATTTAACAGTTTGAGACAATTTGGAGGGATTCAAGGGGATTAAGAAAGCAAGAAACGGAATAAAGGGAGAAAAAGGATATGATAAAATCCAGAACAGGAAAGATCCGAAATGGGTTTCTTGAAAATGCATTGGTAATCCATGAGAAAACAGAAATATAAATATAAATGTCCAGGGTAAAATTACGCTTCAAGAAAAATCATCAGCTTGTGGAGCAGTCAAGATATGCAACATTTTTTTTTTTTTTTAATAACGGATCAAGGAAAAAGAGGATGTTAAAATGAAGATACCAAATGAAATCAGGAAAAGGGGTGGTGATATATATATATATATATATATATATATATATATATATATATATATATATACAAATACATACAAACACACATAGACTCCTTGCAATGTTTATATAATTTTTTAATAAAAAAATTGGTTTTTAATTCACGTTAACAATATACTTGAACTAAATCTATTCATACGTATATATATATATATATATATATATATATATATATATATATATATATATATATATACAATTAATTTTATTTTTATTTTATGAATCTATTTTCAGTATTTACTTCAATAGTGCTTGATAGGTAAGTTGAGCTAAGTCAGTTTCCAACATAAAAAAAGAGAAAACAGATACCCGCCAAAAAGGACAAAGAAACAGGTGAATTAGAGATCACATTACCTTTGCCTGATAAAACGTATCCCTATTGTCTACCATACATGGGTGTGTGAATAACAAAGAATCCGATTTGCTGACTAGTAAACCCAGTACCATGGGAGCATATAAAAACATGTAGCAACATCGATTCCATCCAATAGCCTGATGAATCTTCACGAGGATGAAACGCAGAAAATTCTATGTAGCTTAGTTATTATATACATTGTCCAAACTTACTACTATATATATATATATATATATATATATATATATATATATATATATATATATATATATATGTTTATTTAATTATATTTCACCTTTTATTTATATCGGAATTGTGCATTTCGACGTACTTAAAGAAATTAACTGTAAGATTGTTAAGATCTTTAATTTTGGAATATAGACCTTTGTCATATATATATATATATATATATATATATATATATATATACATCATATCTTTTTAAATATATTAATGGCTATATAACGTTATAAAAAAACTTACTTTCACAACGCTATGCCTCCCCACTTTTATTTTTTTAATTTCCAACGACTTTTTAGTTTCTGAAATGGAACGAGGTCATACATTTCATTACATCAAAATTATATTTTCAAATATTTGGACTGGTGTTTTGTTTTCTTAATTTCACTCACCCAGAGGAAGTCTCAAAATAAAGACGAAACGTTGATGACTACATAACTTGGTTTGTTCCTTTTCTTTTTTCTCTCTCTCTCTCTCTCTCTCTCTCTCTGTATGACTTTATTGCAATAAAACACAAATGACTCTAATTGTTTATGCTCTTTCCGTCTCCACTTCATTTGGGTTCACTTTCTTCGTTACTCCCTAAAGTAAGGAAGTTTTCACAGAAATGTGCTAACTCAATTTATATTAAAACTTCGGTGGGGTTCTTGGTTATGCCCAAGGAGGCTGCCATATACGCACGCACCCACGCACGCGCACTCATCTAATAAACTGATATTAAATGGTTTGCCTGTTTTATCAGATTGTTCCTTGATTGTCCCCTCCCCCCGCCAAATTATTTGATGTAAAACAAAAAGGTCACTGGCAGGTGCCCCTGTTATGTAAAAGAATCAAAGAAAGAAACAAAAAATATGTAAAAAGAAGAAATACGTTACCAATAAAAGACAGCATTGTGGCCATTCAGTTCTTCGGATTTCTTGAGTAGACACTCACCTAAAATACAAAAAAAATAAAAATATGTATATAAAAATATATTACCACTAGCGGGGGTACCCGGCGTTGCCCGAGTGTTTGTTTCCGGGACGGGGGGGGTGTTTAAAAAATGTTATGGTAGGTAAGTAGGAAGGATCAAACCCGGAGTCATGAGTAAAAGTAGGAAAATAAAGTGTGAAAAAAAACAAAAAAAAAAACATCTGCAATGTTAACAGTTCGGCCACCAAGAAAAGTCCATTCCAGTTGTTCAGGAAAAAAAAAACAAAAAAAAACGACTACGGTAGGTCGGCGCGAATAATGTGAATTGTCCAGCACGCTAACCACTACGCCACAGAGCACTGCAGCTTAGTTTAGTGATTTTAAATAACTTCACATGAAAGAACTACGAAGCCAAACCGGTGTTCTCTTCTCAACTGTTCCTTGTGAACGATCCCCAAACGGTATTAAGTGGTGGCAGGGGGAGGAGGAATTTTTTAGAGAGAAAATATTTTACCACTTCCATTGATCTTAACCGATTTTGGCCGTGACTTCTCAGCAGAAAAAGTATAGAAATCTAAGATGATCGAGGAATTTGAGAAATAATAAGCCTATAACACACCTCAGATATTGTTCTGCCGTTTGTGCATATTATATTTGCATGAAATATCTTGATTTTTAATCCTATTAATGTCAAAATCAGACGGGAAAAAATGAGTTCATTTTATTTATATAGATAGAAGATAGAAGATAAGATATCTCGCTGGATCAGCTAATAAAAACAGCAGCAAAATAATTAGTGTTGATCAGATTAATTTTATTGCCCCCACCCTCAACAAAAGAAGGGTGAACCTGTAAATTCACCCATGTCCGTTCGTCTGTCCGCACTTTTCTAACCAACTACGCCTTGGAATTTAAAAAAATTTCACACAAACATTTAACATGATATGAGTAAAAAAGTAACAAAACAAATTTTCTGTGAAAACTCCAGTTGCCCCCCCCCCTGGGGGTGCCTTTCGGTTTAAAATGGCTAAAATTGACGCTTCTGTGCTTATTAAAAAATATTGATGCCTTCGATTTTTATAAAACTTTCTGAAAAGTTGTAACTAACTGATTTCTATATAATTTTGTTTGTCTATACTTTGCAATAACTCTTGGGTGTGCCCCAAGGGCTCTTTTAGGGCTAATAAAAACACACCATTTTTGGGACTATTTTACCATATTTGTCCAAACTTTTCTGTGTATGTCTATTTAGCAGTTTTGCATGGTGCTGAACTGAAATTTAAATATGTTAAGGCCTTGGGGACTTTTGGGGCTAAATCGAGGGAGGGAGGGAGGGGGAAACGATGGATTTAGTCATTTATTTATTTTTTTTTTGCATGGTGCAGAACTCAAATTTACATATGTTAAGGCCTAAAACTGCGCCATTTGTTCTTTCTTGTGTATGTCTATTCATGGTGCTGAACTCAAATTTAAATATGTTAAGGCCTTGGGGAATTTCGGGGCTAAATGGAATGAGGGGAGGGGACAAATGATAGACTTAGTCATTTCTTTTTTTTTTTTGCATGGTGCAGAGCTCAACTTTACATATGTTAAGGCGTAAAACTGCACCTTTAATTTATTTTCACCAGGATTTGATGTCCCCTCCGCACTTTTAGGGCTAAATCGGGGTGGGTAGGTGGAAGGCAAATGCTAAACTTAGTCATTTTTCTTATGCCTCGTTCACTGTGTACTCACGGGGGACCATGCATGCTTCACTTGTTTTTTTTTGTTTTTTTTTACAAAAGGTGGTTACCTTTTATCAAGGCCCAAGGCCACTCAAGGGTAAGGGTTAATTGGTGCACGGTAGTCAATTGGTCAATATCGTAGTAATCGTTAGTAGTGGAAGTAGTAATAAGTTCTGGAGTACAAAAGGTCGTTTTAATAGTACCATTCCTGTCTTCGTAGCTCTTCAACTTTTTGAGTAAAAAAATAGGAGACTTTACTTGTGGAACGAGCCTTGTATATTACTACGATATCTCTAAACCCATTCATGGGAGACTTAAATTTTTTTTATACCTAAAGAATACAAATCACAACTTTTCAAGGCCAAATGCCACTTGAATATAAGAGTTTATGAGATGGAATGATATTTTTTTTACAAAGAGGTCACCTCTTATCAAGGCCCGGAAGCCACTCGAGAATAAAAGTTAATAAATATACTGTAGTCATTGCGACAATATCGTAGTAATCATTAGTCGTGGAAATGTGGTAAATTGGATTATTTAAAGAGACGGCTCATCAAGTACTTGTTTACATTGGACTTGAAGACGACCATATGTAGTCAGCTGGAAAGCAGGCAAGCAGAGTTCTATAGGTGTGCAGTTCTAAGAAACAAACTTTGTTCATGGAATCCAACTTTAGGTTTAGGCACAGATAAAAAGTGGAGGAAATTATTGATAGTGGTTTTACGTAGACAAGTGTTTTTCGTGAAAATTTGGAAAGTGGGGGGGCTATAGATTGAAGCTCAGGTGAGAACTTGGAATCAGAAAAATCTTAACTTTTTTTGTCTATAAATGCCCTTCGAGCACGAGTGTATTTTTTTGTTTGCAAAAATATGTTTATACACTTATTACATGTTATTTTTTACGGTAATAAAAAACAAAAAATCATTAAAAAGCAACACTATAGCTATATGTTTAGAGACTAAAGAAAAATGGAATCTATCGTTATATCGGAATCAGGAATTTAGCACACAATCGATAATTGTATTGGAATCGGGAATTTAGGACAAAATCTGTAATTGTATCAGAACTGGGAATTTAAAACAAAATCTGTAATTGTATCAGAACTGGGAATTTAAAAAAAAATCTGTAATTGTATCAGAACTGGGAATTTAAAACAAAATCTGTAATTGTATTGGAACTGGGAATTTAAAAGAAAATCTGCAATTGTATCGGAACTGGGAATTTAAAACAAAATCTATAATTGTATCGGAACTGGGAATTTAAAACAAAATCTGTAATTGTATCGGAACTGGGAATTTAAAGCAAAATCTGTAATTGTATCGGAACTGGGAATTTAAAACAAAATCTGTAATTGTATCGGAACTGGGAATTTAAAACAAAATCTATAATTGTATCGGAACTGGGAATTTAAAACAAAATCTGTAATTGTATCGGAACTGAGAATTTAAAACAAAATCTGTAATTGCATCGGAACTGGGAATTTAAAACAAACTCTGTAATTGTATCGGAACTGGGAATTTAAAACAAAATCTGTAATTGTATCGGAACTGGGAATTTAAAACAAAATCTGTAATTGTATCCAAACTGGGAATGTAAAACAAAATCTGCAATTGTATAAGAACTGGGAATTTAAAACAAAATCTGCAATTGTATCGGAACTGGGAATTTAAAACAAAATCGGTAATTGTATCGGAACTGGGAATTTAAAACAAAATCTGTAATTGTATCAGAACTGGGAATTTAAAACAAAATCTGTAATTGTATCAGAACTGGGAATTTAAAACCAAATCTGTAATTGTATCAGAACTGGGAATTTAAAACCAAATCTGTAATTGTATCAGAACTGGGAATTTAAAACAAAATCTGTAATTGTATCAGAACTGGGAATTTAAAACAAAATCTGTAATTGTATGGGAACTGGGAATTTAAAACAAAATCTGTAATTGTATCAGAACTGGGAATTTAAAACAAAATCTGTAATTGTATCAGAACTGGGAATTTAAAACAAAATTTGTAATTGTATCCGAACTGGGAATTTAAAACAAAATCTGTAATTGTATATCTGTATATTATTTAATTAATTGGAATTCATTATTGAGATGATTGGTATTATTTTTCTAGGACTTCGTAGGCCAGAGGTATAGCTGGCCGAAACGTTGTGAAACAACAATTTAAAGATGAGGATTATAGTCCATAATAAATAAATGAATAAATAAAATCTGTGGATATATCGAAATCAGGAATTTAGAACAGAATCTCTAATTGTATTGGAATCAGGAAAAAATATAAGAATTGTCTCATCACTAGAAATAACAGCAACAAAAAACAGCAAAAAAAAAAAAAAACCTTCATCTGTTTCACGTCCATTTTACATGTTGGCATTTTTTTCCCCATATTTTCAATGGCTTTCCTCTACAATCTTACCTGTTTTACATCTACTAATCCAAGAACTCTCATCCATTCTTTTGACATAACAAAACAGAAAAAAAAGTCCCTTTACTTAATCCATGGAGGTAGCATGTTCTTGTTTTGTCAGCCATCACTAGGTAAATTTCTGAATTCAACAAGAGACACCTGAAGAAGGTTGGCAGTTACATCGGCTGAAACTTTGTGAAATTAAAACTCAAACTGAGGACATTAGTCTGAATAATCCAAATAATACGAATTATCAATCTGCATATCAAAAATTCAGAAACAGAATAGTGAGATGTTTGTTAACATTATATTTAAATAGATGCATATTGGTATAGTTGTCAAGGTGGCTGGACAAATAGTTAGATTATGTGATTAAATTCCTAAAAAATTTGGTACAAACTTGTTATCTCAGCAGCCCGTAATGTCCTGTGCAAAAAAAAACAAAAAACAAAAAAAAACAAAACAAAATGGATGTTGCGTCTTTTGTCACCTGATATGCAAATGAGATACTTCCGGTTTCAATATAAAAAAGCCTGCTCCAATTTGGAATTAGATGTTGAAGCAGAAAGTCTTGATAGCCGTGTGTTGCATTTAATCCCGGAAGTTGTTAGTTGGAAGTGTCGCATAGTTAACACGTGACCATTCTATTATTCAAAAAATATCTCATTCCAGGCACAATGTTCTAAGAGTCAAGCATGTCCTATTGTTAAGTGATGTTGCCATATCTGCATCTCAAAACTTCAGAAACAGAATACTGAGATCTTTGTTAACATTACATTTAAGTTGCTGCATGTTGGTAAAGTTGTCAAAGTTGTTGGAGAAATGGTTATAGCATTTTATTGTTCCAAAAATATCTCATTCTAGTTGTAATCTTCTAGGAGTCAAAGATGTCCAATTGTTAAGTGCTGTTGCCATATCTGCATCTCAAAAATTCAGAAACAAAATAATGAGATGTTTGTTAACATTACAAAAATGTTTCTTTAATTAATCCATGGAGGTAGCATGATCTTGTTCCATCAGCTACGACCAGGTAGATTCCTTAATTCACCAGAAAGATCCCTGAGTTCGACAAGACACACCTGAAGAAGGTCGGAGATTACACCGACTGAAACTTTCTGAAATTAATACTCAAGATGAGAACAGTAGTCTGAATAATCTAAACAATACAAATTATCAATCTGCATCGTAAAAATTCAGAAGCAGAATAATGAGATATTTGTTAACATTACATTTAAATTGCTGCATATTGGTATAGTAGTCAAGATTGTTGGAGAAATATTGATAGCATTTTATTGTTCCAAAAATATCTCATTCCAGGTGCAATCTTCTAAGAGCCAAAGACGTCCTAAACTGGAGTACTGTTGCCACTCAAAGCGCTCTTTCCTCACTTGACAAAGTACAAAACCAACTTCGAAATCTAGTGAGCAATGTCCTCTTCTCCACTCTACAGCCTTTTTATCACAGACGTTGCTAGTTTTTCTCTGTTCTATCATTATTTTCATGACAGAGCGTCAATCTATGGCCCTTCTTCACGTTATATATTCGCGACAAAAACTTGTTTAGCTACAACCACTATCAATAAATTCCCTTTCTTCCCTATGTGCCTAGAACGAAGTGCAACTTCCATGAGCAAAGTTTCCTTCCAAGAATTTCCCATTTGTAAAACACGGTACCATGGAACTGATCTCTGACTGACAACAAAATTGCCACTTTCAAGTCTAATGTAAACATGTTTTTGTTCGGCCATCCTTTAAAATAGTCAATTTCTGATTAGTTACAAGCATCGTTACTGTTGTGGTGTCCACCTTAAAGATAACAATGGACTCTTCTGATTATTATAAAGACCAGAAAAAGACGCCTCTCAGTGTTAGATAACAGTTATGTACAAGTTACGCAAACTTGGCATTATTTGTCTTTCTCTTTTGAATATATTTTGTTTCTAATACTTGTGTTTTTTTCTGAACCTTTACAAGTTCACAACACTGGAGGTAGCATGTTCTCATTCCGTCAGCCATGACCAGGTAGATCCCTGAGTTCAATAAGATACACCTAAAGAAGGTCAGAGGTTATATCGACCAAAATAATCGTAAAAAATTGACATAACACTGGTAACAAATATTACTAAGGAAATTTTATTCACGAAAATTAAAAAACGATGACATAATACTGGTGACAAGGACATTTTATTTAAAAAATTTTAAAAAGATGCCACAACACTGGTGACGAGGATTATTAAAGAACTTTTATTTAAGAACCTTAAAAAGATGTCACAACACTGGTGACGAGGACTATTAAAGAACTCTAACTTATGTTGCCTACAACAATTACAAATATCCTTGGTATTTCTCCTTTCACACAAATTTAATAATTCTTATCTTTGAGTGAATTTTCTTTCTATTTTTTTTTTGTTCCTTCATTTATTTTAATGATAGTTATACAGTTTAATCAAGGTATTAAAAAATGAAAATACTGAAAAAATGTTATATTGTACGTATCCGTTATGGAATGATGGTCTCTGAAAAAAGAAATTCACTTAATTTGATCAAGTACTTTTATTTTTTTTTTTTTTTTACAGCGAAAAAACAATTTGTTATCACACCGATCAAAAGGTAGCTATTTTTCGATTTTTAAGAAGAAAAGCAATTATTTAACATGGGGGGGGGGTCGGTGCTTTATATTGAGTTGTCTCCCCATGACGTGTTCTAAAAATCCAAACCTGGCTACCTTCAACGTGCTGTCATAAAAACATGTTTTTCTGCTGTAAAAAAAAAAAAAAATACTTGATCAAATCAAGTGAAATTTTTTTTTTCGGAAAACTTCATTCCATAACGGGTACGTACAATATAACTTCTTTTTTCTTTTTTTTTTTCGATATTTTCATTTTTTAATGGCTTGATTAAACTGTACAAGTACCATTTTATTTCCTTTTGTTTTTGTATGAGGATAGCTCCAAAAGTAAGGCCTCCTCGTTATGTTTACTCCAAAAAGTTGAAGAGCTACGAAGATGGAAGTAGTACCATGAAAATGAGCAACCTTTTGTGCTCCAGGATTTATTTTTCTATATAGTCATCACCATTCTACTTCCTTTTTTTTTTTTTTCTTTTCATCACCTTATTTTCCGTTTGTTCCTTTCTTATTCCACCCATGCATTCCTCCTCCATTACTTTAAATCTCGTATACATCACTGGCACTTTTAACATTACAAAATCTCTCATAAAAAGTGTCCTTGAACCAGACAGCACTAATCTTGGTAAATATTTATCCACGGAAGTGATTCTCTATTTAGATATCTTTACATAGATTTCATTTCCTGGATCCGTCTATTTATGCCAGTGAATCGATCCAATATTGATCCGAGACGATCAGTCGATTAATCAATAATCATGTCGACACAGTTCAATACGGATTTGTCATTTTTTTTTTTTTTTTTTTTTTTTGCAATGGAATGAAATCTGATTCTTAGCATTGCACAAAATTAGCAGAAATTTAACGCCAAAAAAAAAAAAAAAAAAAAAAAAAATTAATCCCGTGTTCTTCACACGGACTCGGACAAATTAAAATCTGCAAGTTATATGTTTTTAATTATATGAGGATGAAGCCTGCATGCTTTGTCGATTCCGAAAGCAAGGCTATCGGAGGCACAAACCTTTGATAGGGTAACCCAAAGAGGTGAGGTCTCGCTTAAAGGTTAAGATGGAAATCGATCCGTCCAATTCTCAAGTCCCAACGGTGTTCACGGGCGGATTAATCTAATAAAGCCAACCTGCAAGGACCCATGGCATAGTGGATAAACGGGGAGGTGTATAAAGAGTGTATATAAAAACAGTTATGTATAAACGAGGGGTACAAACCATATACATTTTTATATAGTCGTCTATGTAATGTTTGCTGCGTTTATTTATGTGTGTATATTTTTAACACTTATAATAAACAGATATAGATACTTGTGTTATTTTGATTAATCGGACTATTATTCTCATCTTAGGTGTTATTAGCACAACGTTTTGGTCGATGCAACCTGCGACCTTCTTCAGGTGTTAAAAACATGCTTCTTTTTCTCTGCTTAGGAAAAGAGAGTTGGCTCCGCATTACAAGAATTCAAACCGTGGGTCCGTAGATCATAAAGGAAGTTCAATCTTCACTAGCATATTTTTTTAAAGGTTTTCCTATGACTCAATTTTTTGGGATATCTATGCGAATTGTTAATCTTAGTGAAAAAAATGTTTTACGAAACAAAGGATCGATACCCATGCGTGTTTTTGTTTTGTTTTCTTGTTTAAAAAAAAAAAAAAACATAATGCAAGGGGGACAACTCCAATAGGGGGGTTGTTGTTTTTGTAATTACCTCCCTTAGGCTGATCATATGTCTTGTTTCTTCTTTGAGTTATAGGAAAGCCTTTAAAAAATATGAAGATTGAACTTTCTTTATGATCACTCTCAAACCACTGGTTTGAATTCTTGTAATGCAGAGCCAACCCTCTTTTTCTTAGTAGAGAAAAGGAAGCATGTTTTTAAGACCCGAAGAAGGTCGCAGGTTGCAGCCACCAAAACGTTGTGTTAATAACACCCAAGATGAGAATAATAGTCCGATTAATCAAAATAACACAAGCATTCACATCTCATCTCAAAAATTCAGAATTGCAGACGTATATACCTTCAATAATAGTTCAACAAACGGGGCAAATAGCACCATTGTCTGCTTGCTCAGACAAAGGAACCATCCATCCATAGCTTTGAGCCCCTGGAGGAGCATAGGCCATCCACAACTTTGTAGATACTTTTGTAGCAACGAGTTCTTTTTTCAGGGCGAGGGTGCTGGCCCCACACCCAACCTTCTCAGAAGGTACATACAGCACCCAGCCTTCCTAAATGGTCACCCATCTGAGACTGGCCAGGCTCAATATTGCTTAACTTTGATGATCTGGCGAAAACTGGTGTCAACGTGATTGTGCTGTACCAGACAAGGGAACAGCATATCTTTTTGGTAGGAACTATCACTGTATTGTTCCAGATGCGTTTCAGAAAATATAAGTCATTTTCTACCCTGACAACTCAGATAACCAAATTAATTTTCCATATTTAAATTTGCATGCCCCATCTACTCGTTTCAACTTGTTCGTTCAAGACTCCTTTACTAACTTCTAACTTGCCTGTATATATTCACACTAAGCCTTTGTGCTTACATCATTCGACTACACAAAGACCTAACAGGTTACTTATCAGTCACGTTTTCTCTGGCCCAATTTTGTTGTTTTCATATCTAGGTTTGAAAACCTATTTTGTTCATGTCCATTACATTCTTTTCTATTAAAACTTATTTGTTTTTATTTATCTAAATTCCTTCTTGTTATTGTTTATATAATCTAGTCAAGTTAAATTCCTAAAACGTCATTTGACAATATTTTTCCTTGAATTGCATTTTTCACTTTAAAACAAATCTAATTCAATCTATACGATAATAATAAAAATCTTCTGGCTCAGATAATTCGGCAATACCCCATACGTGCTAATCTACAACAAAAGTATTATTTGGATTCTTTGGACTATTGTTTTCATCTTGAGTGTTATTAACACAGCGTTTCAGTTGATGTAACCTATCACCTTTATCAGGTGTATCTTGTCGAACTCTGGAATCTGCACAAAACTCTGTGAACCTGGTAATGGCTATAATTTGCTATTAAAATCGCTTAAAAAAATGATTTTCTAGGTAAAAAAAAAAATTTTTTTTTTTTTTTTTACACAGTGATCACCACTGATCAAGGCCCGGAAGCCACTCAGGGATAAGGGTTATTGCAAGTACATTTCAATTTATGTGCTTCTTGGAATCTGACATCTCTCTTCTGTGAAGAGTACCTACACTACAGAAACTTTTCTGCAGTTTAGTTTTTTAAAACAGGTTCAATTATGAACACCAAAATTTTTTTTTCCGATTAAAATTTATGTAAAATTTTAGGCTCGACTATTGCCAGAACCCATCGCAGGGGTCTTTTAAAATTGTTACATTTCATCAAGACTAGGAGTGCACACACATTTTCAGCATGATAGCTACTTATGACTTGACTAAGTTTTGGTTGGTTGGCTGTTTTTGTTTTACGGCATATCAACCCTTTCCAGGTTATTTAATGCCGAATCCAGTGATTTTGGAGAACAATTTTTTAATAGAATATATTTGTTTTTTTCAAGTCAGTTTCTATTTAACCCATGGTTGGGACCCTAACAGGTACTACCACTCCGGGTCAGAGTGGACCTTGTAGCAATGGCAATTAAAGGGTGGCTCCACACTCCCCAAAGCCCGTAAGCTGGGGCCTCACCATCGGAATCTTAGTGATCTACCATCTAAGAAAAAAGGCAAAACTCATTATTTTTTATTGTAAATTATTTTTGTATATACAGTCTATGAAGTTGTACTTTATATTATTGCATCAACCCATATTGCATTGTCCAACTCTGCACATTTTTTTGTCATTACTTTACTCTGATGACTTGTATTAGATGGAATCAGTCAGGGATGCATAGTCTGGACAGCATCAAGCTGACTTATAGATGCTCATGAGTCATGGTGGAGCTATATTTGGACTTAAATCCATGGAATATACATGTTCCTGCTCTGTCAGCTATTCCCCATGACGTAACAGATAATGTACAGGGCTTTACATTGCGAGTGAAACAGTCACATTTGCGAGTTATTTTTTTTTTCCAAAGTGGTGACTAAAAATAATAAAATACTTATCTTATGGCGATTGTGTGTGTGTGTGTGTGTTTTTCACGGACAATCTTCCAAAATGCATTACTAACTGATGTCTTTTCAATTTTTATTTACAAACAAGATCGAGTAAAGTCAAATAATTTAAACAATAAAAGGTTTAATAGAACAACATACGTTTTTTTTTTTTTTTAACGAAGGCTGTTTTAACAAAAATCATCTGAAGAAATTAAAATTTTTATACTTTCAAATCTTGACATAAAATTCAGTGCTTATTTAGAATCATAATTATTCAAAATAAAAAATACAACAAATATTTATGATGTATGTACTCGTCATGGTAAAAAGTTGTCATATTCCAAAAATCATGATTAATAATTGTAAAATTATCTATCAATTTTCTCATAGGAGAAAACATAACAAAATCAATTTCTATGTACGATCATTTCGGAAACGATATCCTTTTATTCATTCGATATTTACAATATTTCTGGATATCGTCCCTTCATCACCCTTTCTATTTATATAACTCTAGTTAATTATACCTATTGAGCTTATCATAGCTGCAGTACTCCGAGTACAGCACTTTAAATATATTTTACTGAGGCTTTGTTCATTTAGACCTTGTCTATTACACTTTATAATATATATATATATATATATATATATATATATATATATATATATATATATATATATATATATATATGTGTGTGTGCATAGTTTGTGAGGCAAAACCGTAAGGATTGGTAATGATATTAGTGATAATGGTGATTAGATAGTTTGATTATTTAAGAGGACGTCCCGACAAGAATTTGTTTACATTGGACTTCATAACAACCATGTTGTAGTCATTTGGGAAGCGCCTCGGGGGTATTGTATTCCACAGGCTTGAAAACGTTTAGTTTACTACCCCCCCTATGTAATACAATGTAACTATATATATAGTGGTAGTAGGCAGGCAGGCTCGAACCTGTACTGCAAAAGCTTTAGGCAGACATACAAACATACATACATACATTTAAACAGACAGGTGAGATTTATATTATAGACTAGCCTGGGTGCCTGGCGTTGCCCGGGTGTTTGGAGGTGTGAATTGAGCAAAAAAAAAAAATAAAAATAAATGGTAGTAGTCAGGCAGGCTTGAAACCATACCGCGAAGGAGGAAAAAAACGTAAACAAAAAAAAATGTGACGTCTTTGCTGCTGCGCCCATCGGCAAACTGGAAGTGACAAAGGTTTAAATTAAGGTTAGTCAATCAAAAAGAGGCGATGACTTTTGAAAATATTGTCGAAAAATGCGACCCCCCTTCCCTGTAGAAAAGTGTTCAGCTGAGGGTGGA
>NC_136525.1:19171951-19221951 GCF_053919585.1 Euprymna scolopes | reverse complement strand
CACACACACACACACACACACACACACACACACACACAAAGTGACCTTTATGCTTTTATATAAGAGTGTAGATGTCCATCCATCTAGCACGGCCATAGATGAGATTTAACTCACTACACGAGTTTGTAGTGCGATTCAAATCTTCTTGGTAGCTAAATACTTGGTGCTTCGCCAGGGCTATCAAGCTATTTTTTATTGTGACGCCATCACTAGATGGTGTACCTACCACGGCTTAAGAGAGTCTCATTGACCTTTGAGAGAAGGATAAACTGTGCCAGTTTCCCAACCTAGTATTTTAACTCACCATATATACAGCGCCTTGCCTTCCCAAATGGTCACCCATCTGGTACTGGCCAGGCTCAACGTTGCTTAACTTCGGTGATCTGGCGAGAACCAGTGTGTCAAAACGTGATGGTGTCGTATATAAATATACGGTATAGATATGTCGTATAATATACGGTGAGTGTGTGTGTGTGTGTATATATATATATATATATATATATATATATACACTGTTCGATAAAGAATGCCTCCATGTTAAGTGTTTTCGCATGCTTTATTTCCTTTAAGGGAATTTTCTTTAAAAAATGTTCTATTGTCAAAGTATTTTTTATTCCAAAAGTCTGAAGAAAGGCTGGTTATGTGAAAATTTCCAAACGCCATAATGCTTGAAATTGTCCGACCGGTATTGAAACAATTGTAACTTACGATGAAATAAACTTTTATTGCTATCACTTCCTTTTTTGAAGTCTTGGTTGTGTTAATACAGTATATGAATGCTCAATCATGAAATATAATTTTGTAGCTTACATTTTAAGTCATCCCTCTTTGGCTTAAAATTCATTGGTATACGAAAATTTACTGAATTATACAAACCCAGTAAAATTCAGTATATTACAAACAAGTCTATATATATATGCTTCACTTTTTTTGTTTTCAAGTAAGATCTTTGACTTACTTGTTGTTTTATCAAATACTTTTGCATGCAAAATCCGATCCCGCATTTTGCTAATTCCTACCCTCTGATGAGAAGGAAAGTATTTCTTTGAAACTCTGCGGATTAAGGACTATCCACTTATCTAGTGTTTCCTTTTCAGATTAAATATGTTTTTAACTCATTTCAAAGTGTTTTTTAACATGTTTTATTAACTGTTTGCTCGTATATATATATATATATATATATATATATATATATATATATATATATATATATACAGAGAGAGAGAGAGAGAGAGAGAGAGAGAGAGAGAGAGATAATGATAGTAATGATGGTGAATTAGTTAAAAGGTCAAGCAGAAGCTGAATAACAGAAAAGAAAAAAAATCGACGTCCATCTTGTCTTCTGCTTGAAAAAAGAAATGGACAAGAATCTAATTCTTTCGGATTTTATGCACCAAAAACATTTCGGAAATAAAGAGATTGCCTGGAAAGCAGAAATCTCTGGATCTTTTGGTCTTTTCTTTCTTGGCTTGGAAACAAGGATTGGTCAAATGAAAACGAATGGGAAACGATGCTTATGTTACAATGATCAACGAAGCATTATTTGTTTTTCGAAGGCATGAACCTAAATAATTGTAATGCTTTAGCAAGGGTTGAATAGAAGACGGCTCTGGTGAAAAATGGAGGCAGAATATAAGAGAGAACTCCCTCACCACCAATATTTACAAAAAAACAAACAAACAAAACGGAAAACTTTGCTCTGATATACCATATCAAAGATCGATTTCATACTATCAGGAATACTCAATGTTCCTATTTTCTTGCCTCCTCACGGGGGCAGAGTTGGACACAAGGTCCGTTTTTAATGTGGAGAAAATCCAGCTCCCCAAAAAAGGGCACTCTGGAAAGGTACAAAAATAAAAATTGCCTCAATCTAGAAAGATTTCTCCTCTACTGATCAAGCTGAAGTGTAGTATCAGAATAGATACTACACTTTGATCCTAGCCAAAAAAGCCATTGGAAAGAGAGACTCGATGATGCCCAGGATTGAAGGATGATCAACGAATGTTTCAGGCTCTCCTATTTATTGTCATCGAAATCAGTGAAAACCCCCATTTTTCAATCAAATTGATTGATTGCCAGCTCTAGTTGGGGACCAAACGTGGTGCACAGAGAGAAGTTTCACATGCCTCCCTGCAGTGATTTGGTCCACAATAAATTGTAGTCTACATTGCACTATAGAGAATCTACTGTTGATTTTATAAAATTATTTTTATATAATGGCTTCAATCATAGTTTAAAATGTAAAAGTCAAGTATCATGGTTGGATTGTGTTCTAATTGATTCAATTATGTTTTTATAAGCTGAGCCCTTCACAATTTTTATAGACTGGTCCTTCACAATTAATCTTATAGGCTGAGCCATTCACAATTAATTCTATAGACTGGGTCCTTCTCAATTAATTTGTATAGACTGGGTCCTTCAACATTAATTTTTATACAGTGGGTCCTTCTCAATTAATTTTTATAGACTGGGTTCCTCTCAATAAATTTTTATAGAGTGGGACTTTCACAATTAATGTTATAGACAGGTCCGTCATAAGTAATTTTTATAGACTGTGTCTTTCACAATTAATTTTTAAAGACTGGGTCCTTCACAATTAATTTTTATAGACTGGGTCTTCTCAATTAATTTTTATAGACTGGGTCCTTCACAATTCATTTAATAGACTAGGTCCTTCTACATTAATTTTTATAGGCTGACCCCTTCTCAATTAATTTTTATAGACTGGATACTTTACAATTAATTTGTATAGACTGGGTCCTTCACAATTAATTTTTATAGACTGGGTCTTTCTCAATTAATTTTTATAGACTGGGTTTTTCACAATTAATTTTTATAGACTGGGTCTTTCTCAATTAATTTTTATAGACTAAATACTTTACAATTAATTTGTATAGACTGGGTCCTTCACAATTAATTTTTATAGACTGGTTCTTTCTCAATTAATTTTTATCAACTGGGTTATTCACAATTAATTTTTACAAACTGTGTCCTTCACATTTAAAGTTCATCGACTGGGTCCTTCACAATTAATTTTTACAAACTGTGTCCTTCTCAATTAATTTTATAGACTGGGTCCTTCTCAATTAATTTTTATAGACTAAATACTTTACAATTAATTTTTATAGACTGGGTCCTTCACAATAAATTTTTATAGACTGGGTCTTTCTCAATTAATTTTTATCAACTGGGTTATTCACAATTAATTTTTACAAACTGTGTCCTTCACATTTAAAGTTCATCGACTGGGTCCTTCACAATTAATTTTTATAGACTGGGTCCTTCTCAATTAATTTTATAGACTGGGTCCTTCTCAATTAATTTTTATAGACTGGGTCCTTCTCAATTAATTTTTATAGACTGGGTCCTTCTCAACTAATTTTAATAGACTGGGCCTTCACAATTAATTTTTATAGACTAAGCCCTTCACAATTAATTTGATAGACTGCGTCCTTCTCAATTAATTTTTATATACTGAGTCCTTCACAATTAATTTTTATAGACTGAGTCCTTCACAATTAATTTTTATAGACTGGGTCCTTCACAATTAATTTTTATAGACTGAGTCCTTCACAATTAATTTTTATAGACTGGGTCCTTCACAATTAATTTTTATAGACTGGGTCCTTCAGAATTATTTTCATAGACTGGGACCTTCTCAATTAATTTTTATAGACTGGTTCCGTCACAATTAATTTTCATAGACTGTGTCCTTCACAATTAATTTGTATAGACTGGGTCCTTCACAATTAATTTTTATAGAGTGGGTCCTTCACAATTAATTTTTATAGACTAAGTCCTTCACAATTAATTTTTATAGACTGGGTCCTTCACAATTAATTTTTATAGACTGGGTCCTTCACAATTAATTTTTATTAGACTGGATCCTTCTCAATTAATTTTTATAGACTGGATACTTTACAATTAATTTGTATAGACTGGGTCCTTCACAATTAATTTTCATAGACTGGGTCTTTCACAATTAATTTTCATAGACTGGGTTCTTCACAATTAATTTGTATAGACTGGGCCCTTCACAATTCATTTTTATCGACCGGGTTATTCACAATTAATTTTTACAAACTGTGTCCTTCACATTTAAAGTTCATCGACTTGGTCCTTCACAATTAATTTTTATAGACTGGGTCCTTCTCAATTAATTTTTATAGACTGTGTCCTTCTCAATTAATTTTTATAGACTGTGTCCTTCACAATTAATTTTTATAGACTGGATCCTTCACAATTAATTTTTATAAAACTGGGTCCTTCTCAATTAATTTTTATAGACTGGGTCCTTCTCAATTAATTTTTATAGACTGTGTCCTTCACAATTAATTTTTATAGACTGGGTCCTTCACAATTAATTTTTATAAAACTGGGTCCTTCTCAATTAATTTTTATAGACTGGGTCCTTCTCAATTAATTTTTATAGACTGGGTCCTTCTCAATTAATTTTTATAGACTGTGTCCTTCTCAATTAATTTTTATAGACTGGGTCCCTCTCAATTAACTTTTAAAGGCTGACCCCTTCTCAATTAATTTTTATAGACTTGGTCCTTCACTATTAATTTTTATAGACTGGGTCCTTCACAATTAATTTTTATAGACTGTCCTTCACAATTAATTTTAATAGACTGTCCTTTACAATTAATTTTAATAGACTGGGTCTTTCACAATTAATTCTTATAGACTGTCCTTCACAATTAATTTTAATAGACTGGGTCCTTCACAATTAAATATAGGTTGGGCCTTTCTGTTTGTATGGTAAAACGTCTTAAATGCACTTTATGCTATTAGGCTGTATAAAAGGTTTTAATTTATTTGAAATCAAACTGTTCCTTCTTTAATTGGATTTTTTTTTGGATTATTGATTTCCATACTAATCAGACGCCTTCTGATAGGAAACCTGTCTAAGAACACTCCCAGACACATAAAGTACATCTGTGTGAGATTATAAAAAAATCGCTCCATAAGAGTCCACAGGGAACGGACTCACGCACTTAAACATATATTTTATATATAACAAGCAAGGAGACCCAACGTTGTCCGGGATTGAACGAGGATCAACAAATGTTTCACTCTTCCGTACTTTTCTTGTCAATAAAATCGGCGAAATCACCCATTTTTTAATCAGATCGATTGATTTCTTGCTCTAGTTGGAGACTCATCGCAGTAAATTGGGTGAGGGGAGTGATTTAGTCCACAATACATTGTAATCTACATTGCACTGTAGAGAAATTACTGTTGATTTTATAAAATTATCTATAAATAATAGCTTCACTTAAAGTTTGATTTGCAATAGTCAAGTATCATCGTTCAATTGTGCTCTAAACAGAAACATTCTTTTCAAAAGCGCCCCTGTCTTATTAAAAAACCAACTGTTGATTTTATTAAATTATTTTTACATACTCACTTGAATTAAAGTTAAACGTACAAAAGTCAAGTATCATGGTTCAATTGTGCACTAAAAAGAAACATTCATTTCGGACGCGCCATTATCTTATAAAAGAATCTACAGTTAATTTTATAGGCTGGGCCTTTCTGCTTGCGAAGTAATAAAACATCTCAAATGCACTTGGGATGTTAGGTTGTATAAAAGTGTTAACTTTGGTCAAAACCACACTTTCTAACTTAATCAGAGTTTTCGATTATCAGTTTTCAATACTTCTCGGAGGCTTTCTTATACAAAACCTATGTAAGAACACTCTCAGACACATCAAGTACCTTCATGTGAAATGTAAAAGAAATCAGTCCAGTTGTTTCCGAGACTATAGGAAACTCTTTTAATAAGGATAGATACACTCATTTTCTGAGATTTTCTTTTATTGGTCCCACATTGCATACAATTGTTTCAGCCTTAATATAAGGATACAATTGTTCATCAAATTATAACTTGCACAAGCTTGGGATTCATCAGCGCATTAGAAAAAAACAATGCTTCAAAAGTTATTTCTATCTACGAATACGACCTTTCCATTATTTTTTTTTTATCAACAACAAATATGTAAAGTTTTAAGCGGGATTTATAGGTTGTTGATAGAAAAAATAATGAACGCCGACTGAATTAACCGGAAAGGTTCTATTTGTGGGCCAAAAATACTTTTGAGATAACTTTTGAAATATTAGTTTTTCTAACGCGCTGATGAAATTCAAGTCACGAACAATAACTTAGTTAAAATGGCCATCTATTTGGGTCATATTGAATAACATCATCTGATGCTAATAAAGTGTGTATTTCTCAATATAAAATGTATATTACTCAATAGATTTTAACTGGAAAAAATTCCTCATATAATAATAAAAATTTTATTGCCTACACAGAATTGGATAACTTTACCTAGTACCTATGCCGACCTATAATATAAATCTCACCTATCTGTTTAAATGTATGTATGTATGTATGTATGTATCTTTGTATCTTTGTATGCTTATGTCAGGTCATGTCATATGCTACTGGTACCATGTAACCCAGTACTACTTGCCTCATGGTCAGGTCACCGGCAACTAAACTGGTTCCCCCACCAGGCTTGTTTGGTGAGGAGGGTGGCTAGTCACCCTGAAGGATTAAAAACAAGACCTTCCAAAGGGCGAATGAACCCATTTTTGGGTTCAACGGCCAACTAGCAGTGTGTATATATGTGTGTTGGGGTGGAGAGCGCTCCCGTAAGCTGTGGTGAAGGCAACCTTTCTAGGAGAAGAAAATCTCTGATTTAAAAAACCATAAAGTGGGAGACCAGTACCCGCATTAAGCTGGTCTGCAGTTTAACTTGTTGCTGGCTATCTTGCTCTTGCTTGTTGCTGAATCTCAACATTTTGAACTAAGAGAGAGACTTAGCTGTCATACAAAGCTAAGACTCTGTAACATCATCTGTGTATAGATAGTCCCTCAGGCATGTGTCTATTATGTCTGTGGCGATGGAAGTCATTTTTGGGCTCATGGACTTTAAGTGTCTGAGGGACTGACAAGACGTTGCAATCATCATCATGATGTATGTATGTATGTATGTATGTACGGCACAATTGCGTTGACACACCGTTTCTCATCAGATCACCGAAGTTAAGCAACGTTGAGTTTGGCTAGTACCAGATGGGTGACCATTTGGGAATTCTAGGCACTGTATGTTTATCTCGGCATTGTTTCCAGTCATCCTGAACCTCCACTTGCCACTGGTATGCAACATTGTTGACTCAGGAGGGGAGTGGTTGGAGATTATGCAACTCTTGCCATAAAAATTGTATGTATGTATGCCTGCCTAAAACTTTTGACAGAGGCGACGGATTTTCATGAGATTGATATTATTTTGAAGCGCAGCGTCTCGCACGACAAATATCGAAAAATTGGCAAAAAACATTAATTTCTTCACCCTCAACTGGGCAGTTTTCTACAAGGAGGGGTCGTTTTTTTATGAGCCATTTTTGCAAGTCATTGTATCGGTTGGATTGGCTTTGCCTAATTTTAACATTCCAAACTTCTGGTCGCGTCATGGAGTAGCGGTGATGTCAGGTTTTCTTTCACTTTCTTTTCCACCTTCGTGTCACAGGTGCGAACCTGCCTACCTACTACCACTTTTTTATTTTTTTATTTTTTGCTAAATACACACCTTTAAACACCCGGGCAATGCCAAGCACCCAGACTAGTATACTATAAAAGTGAGAATGTGTGTGTGTGTGTGTGTGTGAGAGAGAGAGAGAGAGAGAGAGAGAGAAAGAGAGAGAGAGAGAGAGAGAGAGAGAGAGAGAGAGGACACTTCTCAACCTATATACTCAACGAATTTTATAATCTACAGACTTGAAATTCGGTCTATAGAACATTCCAGCATGTGGAAAAGTTTTTAATCCATTTTTATCCGATAAAAAGGGCTGCTAAGTGGTCAAAGTTTAAAAATTGGTATGTGGGAGGCGACCGGATTTTTATGTGTTCAACTGTTTCATCACTGCACATGCGCGGTTGTGAAATATGACTGCTCCCTAATGTTAAGTATGAGTTTATTTGAAAACATTCTTTGAAAGTCATGTCAACCTGGTATAATGGTTATTGTACTTGATGCACTGTCTTTAGGCTTTGGTTTCGGTTTCGATCTCAGTTTCAGTATTTTTTAAAATTTACTTACAAGAAATGAAATGTTTAGAAAAAAAACATAATACTTGCATGCGCGTGTTTCGTTTTCTGTTCGTTGTTTTTGTTTATCATTTTTTTAAAAAAAGAATTTAATGTTACATTTAAGACCTCCGTTATTAATAGAAGTAATAGTATAATTTTGGCTTCAGACAGGCAGATACCAAATCTCCATTATTAATAGAGTAAAAGTATAGTTTTGGCTTCAGACAGACAGATACCAAATCTCCATTATTAATAGAAGTAATAGTATGGTTTCTGCTTCAGACAGACAGATACCAAATCCCCATTAGTAATAGAAGTAATAGGATAGTTTTGGCTTCAGACAGACAGATACCAAATCTCTATTATTAATAGATATAATAGTATAGTTTCAGCTTAAGACAGACATATACCAAATCTCCATTATTAATAGAAGTAACAGTATAGTTTTGGCTTCAGACAGACATATACCAAATCTCCATTATTAATAGACGTAATAGTATGGTTTCAGCTTCAGACAGACAGATACAAAATCTCCATTATTAATAGATATAATATTATAGTTTTGGCTTCAGACAGACAGATACCAAATCTCCATTACTAATAGAAGTATTAGTATAGTTTTGGCTTCAGACAGACAGATACAAAATCTCCATTATTAATAGAAGTAACAGTATATTTTTGGCTTCAGACAGACGGATACAAAATCTCCATTAGTAATAGAAGTAATGATATAGTTTCGGCTTCAGACAGACAGATACCAAATCTCCATTACTAATAGAAGTAATATTATAGTTTTGATTACAGACAGATACCAAATCTCCATTATTGATAGATATAATAGTATAGCTTTGATTACAAACAGACAGATACCAAATCTCCATTATTAATAGATATAATAGTATAATTTTGGCTTCAGACAGACAGATACAAAATCTCCATTATTAATAGATATAATAGTATAGTTTCAGCTTCAGACAGACAGATACCAAATCTCCATTAGTAATAGAAGTAATAGTATAGTTTCAGCTTCAGACAGACAGATACCAAATCTCCATTATTAATAGAAGTAATATTATAGTTTTGGCTTCAGACAGACAGATACCAAATCTCCATTATTAATAGAAGTAATATTATAGTGTTGGCTTCAGACAGACAGATACCAAATCTCCATTATTAATAGAAGTAATATTATAGTTTTGATTACAAACAGACAGATACCAAATCTCCATTATTAATAGATATAATAGTATAGTTTCAGCTTCAGACATACAGATACCAAATCTCCATTACTAATAGAAGTAATATTATAGTTTTGATTACAGACAGATACCAAATCTCCATTATTGATAGATATAATAGTATAGCTTTGATTACAAACAGACAGATACCAAATCTCCATTATTAATAGATATAATAGTATAGTTTCAGCTTCAGACAGACAGATACCAAATCTCCATTAGTAATAGAAGTAATAGTATAGTTTCAGCTTCAGACAGACAGATACCAAATCTCCATTAGTAATAGAAGTATTAGTATAGTTTTGGCTTCAGACAGACAGATACCAAATCTTCATTATTAATAGAAGTAATATTATAGTTTTGGCTTCAGACAGACAGATACCAAATCTCCATTATTAATAGAAGTAATATTATAGTTTTGATTACAGACAGATACCAAATCTCCATTATTGATAGATATAATAGTATAGCTTTGATTACAAACAGACAGATACCAAATCTCCATTATTAATAGATATAATAGTATAGTTTCAGCTTCAGACAGACAGATACCAAATCTCCATTAGTAATAGAAGTATTAGTATAGTTTAGGCTTCAGACAGACAGATACCAAATCTCCATTATTAATAGAAGTAATATTATAGTTTTGATTACAGACAGATACCAAATCTCCATTATTGATAGATATAATAGTATAGCTTTGATTACAAACAGACAGATACCAAATCTCCATTATTAATAGATATAATAGTATAGTTTCAGCTTCAGACAGACAGATACCAAATCTCCATTACTAATAGAAGTAATATTATAGTTTTGATTACAGACAGATACCAAATCTCCATTATTGATAGATATAATAGTATAGCTTTGATTACAAACAGACAGATACCAAATCTCCATTATTAATAGATATAATAGTATAGTTTCAGCTTCAGACAGACAGATACCAAATCTCCATTAGTAATAGAAGTAATAGTATAGTTTCAGCTTCAGACAGACAGATACCAAATCTCCATTAGTAATAGAAGTATTAGTATAGTTTTGGCTTCAGACAGACAGATACCAAATCTTCATTATTAATAGAAGTAATATTATAGTTTTGGCTTCAGACAGACAGATACCAAATATCCATTATTAATAGAAGTAATATTATAGTTTTGATTACAAACAGACAGATACCAAATCTCCATTATTAATAGAAGTAATATTATAGTTTTAGCTTCAGACAGACAGATATCAAATCTCCATCGTTAATACAAGTAATAGTATAGTTTAACTTTAGACAGTATATACATAGATCTAAATATTTTTTTATAATTTTTCCTCCCATCAACATGATAACAAATATTTCTGTAAGAATTTTTGAAGCATTCGGAAACAAAGCAAAGCGAAGTAGCAATAAACCCGAAAGACAACACATGGTAAAATGCCAATTCTACTGCAACAAGAAGGAGAAAAACCGGGCTATAATCTTTGGTGAGACATGATCAAAATCAAAATGGCCGCTGATGAAATGTACCATCTGAGCCACGAGTCACATTATTTACCGTTTCTTTGTTGATGTTTCCGATGCGTCTTCGGTTTGAACAAATTGAATAATAAGCGGACGAAGAATGGGTGGAGGTGGGAGAAGGCTGTTGATAGTTTATGGTTGAGCCAGGAGTTCGGCTTCAAAGGTCAGTATCACTAAACGGGGTTGGCAGTTTTTTTTTTGTGTGTGTGTGGTGACACTGCAGTGTGGGGATGGCAGGCTCAACAGTTATTGCAAATGTCTGGAAATTAACTGACTCTTTTTTTTTTATCAGATATGATGAAAGACTTCAAATAAATAACACACACACACACACACACACATACACACACACAGATGCTTACTGGAGAGAACTTGAACGCCTACTAAAGGAGAGAATTTCAATGCCTACTGGAGAAAACTTGAATACCTCTTGGAGAGAACTTGAATGCCTACCGGAGAAAACTTGAATGTTTACTGGAGAGAATTTGAATGTCTACTTGAGAAAACTTGAATGCCTACTTGAGAAAACTTGAATGACTACTGGAGAGAACTTGAATGCCTACTAGACACTATCCTTGAGTATCTAAGGTCTGTCTGTACATGGGTTTGTTAGTAAAACCTGACATAAAGACTTTTTTCAGTACAATTAACCCTGACCGAATATTCAAACTCACATAGTATTCACAGCACAAATAAAATCTCCTGACTATGGCTAACCTACACTGGCTTTTATAAGGAATGGTGCACTTTTTTTTAAGTGACATTACCTCAAGTAACAGCACGAAGGAATAAGGGGAAAAGGTAGGTTGTTGTCTTTTGTTTTTGCAAAAGTAGAAAAACAAAAAAGCGTCAGTGTTAGGTGCACTTTGTCTTAGGAAGCCAATATCCTAAGACAGCCTGATCTGATAGCACTAGTTCCAATGTGAACTGAACTTGCTACCTCAACTGTTCTACATCTAACCCAAGAACTCTCATCCATCCTTTCAATGTAATAATACCATTGAAGTAGTTACTTCTAAACTCATCTCCCTATACTGTAATGCCTACTAGACATTATCCTCGAGTGTCTAAGGTTTCTCTGTACAGGGATTTGTCAAGACAACCTGGCATGAGGATATTTTTCCATACAAGCAAACTGACTAAATATTGAAAATAACATAGTATTTGCAGTAGAAATAAGATCTCCTCGGTATGGTTAACTTACACTAGATTTTATTAGAAATGGTGCACCTTTTCCAAGTGATTTTACCTCAAGTAACAGCACAAAGCTGGATATTCCACCAGACTAGTTGAATTCTTGCCCTGGAATCCAGTAATACCATAAGTATTTGCGACCCAATAATATCTCGGTATGGCTAACCCACACTGGCTTTTACAAGAAATGGTGCACCTTTTCCAAGTGATATTACCTCAAGTAACAGCACAAAGCTGGATATTCCACCAGACTAGTTGAATTCTTGTCCTGAAATCCAGTAATACCATAAGTATTTGTGACCCAATAATATCTCGGTATGGCTAACCCACACTGGCTTTTACAAGAAATGGTGCACCTTTTCCAAGTGATGTTACCTCAAGTAACAGCACAAAGCTGGATATTCCACCAGACTAGTTGAATTCTTGTCCTGAAATCCAGTAATACCATAAGTATTTGCGACCCAATAATATCTCGGTATGGCTAACCCACACTGGCTTTTACAAGAAATGGTGCACCTTTTCCAAGTGATGTTACCTCAAGTAACAGCACAAAGCTGGATATTCCACCAGACTAGTTGAATTCTTGTCCTGAAATCCAGTAATACCATAAGTATTTGTGACCCAATAATATCTCGGTATGGCTAACCCACACTGGCTTTTACAAGAAATGGTGCACCTTTTCCAAGTGATGTTACCTCAAGTAACAGCACAAAGCTGGATATTCCACCAGACTAGTTGAATTCTTGTCCTGGAATCCAGTAATACCAAGAGACCACAAGAAAGGTATGCTACAACATATTTGAATGATCAATTGGGGAAAAGAAAATTGGCTTTTCCTATGTGAACTGAACCTGCTACCTCAACTGTTCTACATCTACTAATCCAAAATAATCCGGAATAACCTGGCATGAGGATACTTTTCCCTGGAAGTAAACCTTGACCAAATATTCAAAATCACAAAGTATTCGCTGCGCCCCCCCAAAAAATAATCTCTTCGACATGGCTTACCCACACTAGATTTTACAAGGAATGGTGCACTTTCTCCAAGTGATGTTACCTCAAATAACAGCACAAAGCTGGGTACTCCACCAGACTAGATGAATTCTTGTCCTGGAATCCAGTAAAACCAAGAGACCACAAGAAAGATATAAGATATATGCTATAACATATTTGAATGGTCAATTAGGGGGAAGAAAAATTATGTTCTCGACTTCTTTATTAATACAGAGTTTGAGACGTAAAGAACTTTAATGATCAAGTGTCAAATATCTTTATATCACATATAGAGATCAAGTGTTAGAGGGCCCCTTGATTTCTGAGAATTTCGACTGAAGTAAAATGAAACACTCAAAGTGATAGAAAAAAAATCACTTCTCACTTTTAAAAATCTTGTAATTTACGAGAGTCATTCCAAAGGTAAGGCCTCCTATTTTTTTTTAACTCAAGAACTAAAACATTGAAGAGCTACAACGCTATCATTTAAACGTGCAACCTTTTGTGTTCCAGAATCTATTTTTCTACATAGTCACCACCATTCTCAATGCACTTTTTTGCCCATCTTCTTTTGATGCCTCAGCCGTAAACTTCCGGAGCGCACTTGGTCACTCACATCTCTGCCGCTACTCTGAAATCAATGAACCCATCTCCTAACTGTGTCGACATCAACTGCATCAGTTCTGTAAACGTTTCAAAGACGCCGGTGAATGTTGATTGGTTCAGTTTTTTTCTGCATGGAGAAATTCAATAACACCTCTCTGCTTCTGAGGCACGGCCATGACAGAGGTTGCTTTCTTCGAGTCTCACACTGTCAATATCTGCAACAGAGAGATGAAACTTTTAGGTTATGAATGCATAAGTTCAGTCATCATAGCTATGCAATTTGCAATCTTATTTCCGTGTCTGTGTTTTCCTTAGTGACCCTCCCAAAGCCACAACAGTAATCTTCCTAAAAACTCTAGTGGAATGGCAAAAAAAGGGTGAAGGGTGATAACGTATGTGCAAACATGAATTGTCTTCGCATATTATTATATAGATACATGGCAATGTTCATTCAGTCATTCACTTTCCTGGGGGATTGTTAGATCAACGTGGTCCACATGAATGGCCGGCTAGAAGCCCCAATTTAACACTATGCAACCTTTCTTTGGGGTGGAGGGTGGAGGTAAAGGAGCAAGTTTACTCTAAAAAGCCAGAAGAACTTGAAGGACAACTATGAGAAGTAATTTTTGCCATACTGCGATTTCCAAACGCCCTGAGAAAATTAAGGCAAATTCTGATGGACATATTGAATTTTAAAAGTCCAAAACTACTAACCAAATACCCACAAACTTTATATTTTCTTCATCAGCATTGTGTAACAGAGCTTCTGGTGTGTGTCAGCAGCAGCAGCAGCCACATGACGCATACGCAAATGACCAAGCCGGTGCGCGATGTGATATCACAGCGAAGGAAGAGAGGGGAAAGAAAAGGAGAAAAAAATGCACTAAAAATGTGGTGACGCGAGAAAACGAGTGCATGCCAGCATGAGATGAATGTGTAGCCCCATGGTGGCATGAAAGACTTTTAAGCATGTGTCGAGACGGCAGGGTTTTGTTAACTACTTTGTTTTACATCTTTAAAGCAAGATGTAATGCGTTAGTTTGGAAATTGCTATGAATAAATATCTTTTCATTTCAATCTATGGTTCCCCCACCTCACCAAACTTTCACAAAATACACTCGTCTAGCGAAAACCACTATCAATAATTTCCCCCACTCTTTATCTGTGCCTAAACCTAAATTAAATTAGATTCCATGAACAAAGCTTTTTTCTAAGAACTGCACGCCTGTGAAACTCTCTTCTGATTGCCCGCTTTCCAGCTGACTACAATCTGATTGTCTTCAAGTCCAACGTAAACAAGTTCTTGATGAAACGTCCTCCTAAGTAATCCAATTTACAAAATTCCCACTACTTATGTTTACTACGCTATAATCACATTGACTAATGTGTACTCATTAACCCTTATCTTTGAGTGGCCTCCGGGCCTTGATAAGTGGTGATTCCTGTGTAAAAAAAAAAAGACAAAAAAAAACTGGAAAAGGTCGAGTTGTATTTCCTTTTTTTTTTTTTTTTGTCCTGTGCGACTGTCTCACACACAACGTATTGGGTCCGAGTGTTAAAACATAACGACACCGTTGAAGAAGATTAACAGCCACATTACATTGCCCTAGATATATAATAGCTAAAATTTTGAAAAATATTTATTCTTTGGGGGTAAGCGGTGGGGGGGGGGACGGAATTACTCTGCATTTTGTTTAAGAGCAATACATGTTGTAACATTAACAGAGTTGAAAGGGAGAAACAAGGTCTTATGTGTGATATGAAAAGAAATTGGAATCTTAGGGAGATATCAATCATACCAGTTATTATAGGAGCCACAGGGCTTATGAAGAAGAACCTGAAGTCCTACCTAACTAATATTCCTGGTGAACCAAATGCAAAAGAGATCCAGACAATTGCACTTAAGGGAACAACGAGGATACTAAAAAGAGCTCTCGGTTGGTTTCAATAAAAACAGAGCAATGTTGGCAGCTGGTTTGGCTGCCCCATACACAGCGTTACAATCTTCAAAGGAAGAAAATTAAAAAAAAAAAAAAATTGCAAAGAACTTACTGTTAATTTTATACGCCAGGTCCTTCTGCTTGTGTAGTGATAAAACTTCTCAAATGCACTTGTGATGTTAGGCTGTATGAGGATGTTAACTTTGGTCAAAATCAGACTGTTCCTTTTTTAATTATTTTTTCGATTATTAATTTTCGATACTTACTGGAAAAATTATGATACAAAAAAAAAATCATCTAAGAACACTCCCAGATGCATAAAGTACATTTGTGTGAAATTTAATTAAAAAAAAAACCCAGCTGTTTCAGAGTCCATAGGGAACAAACTCACACACACATACAAAGTCCTTTTTATATATAAATAGAGGTATAAAGGGCACTTGTCTGTGTGTATGCGTGTGTGTTTGTAATTCCAATTAAAAGTTCAAAATGACTACCCAATGACCCACAAAGTTAATGTTTTCTTGATTTGTGTTGACCCGGATGTATAATATCTAAAGTTTAGAAAAAAAAAATATTTATTCTTTGAGGGTAAACGAAATTATCCGGCATCAAGAATATCATGTTTTGTTTTCATTCGCTGTTGTTCGAGAGCAACAAATGCCGCAGTGTTACATTTTAAAAGGGAATGCCCCCGGTAAATGGTTTACATTATTTGCTACACATTAAAACTAGAGAGAGGACTGGGCTGAGTTGAGGCGAAAGGGGAATGGGGAGAGGGAGATGTGGAAAAACGGGGAAGGGAGTAAAGAAAGAAATATAGAGAGACGGATTGAGGAAGACAGATAGAAGATTTAATATAAAGATGCTGCACAGACTTTAAATTTTTTTGGTTCTGAATTTTTGAGATAAGGGCTGATTGTTATATTATATTGATGAGACTATTGTTCTCATCTTAAGTGTTATTTGCGCAACGCTTCAGTCAATGTAGGCTTCGACTGTCGTCAGCCATATTCGTTGTTGTCTTGGAAAAAAAATGGAGAAAAGTCAATCTGCAAATATTTTCAAGAGAAAAGTGTCTCCGCAAATCTTTTTGTATTCTTGGATTTGTTCTGTTTTTTTGGCCACGGTTTCATATGTGCGAAAGCATGTAGAGTTGCCTCCGATTTGTCGACCAATTTTTTTTCACACCTACGAAAGCATGCAAAAAAAGTAGAGAACAATTCCAAGAATACAATAATATCGATGGAGCCAGTAACTTTTTTTCCTTTCTTTCCCAAGACAACAACCAACATTTAATACCAATATGAATATTTATTTTCTATTAGTCATAAATAAAGCCGGGTGGAGGGAGAGTTTGTACTTCCATGCTCGTAAATCCTAATATTGTCACCCATAACACCGGAACAAATTTAATAACAAACAATTTTCTTTTTCGATATTCACTATCAATTGTATTAAGGAAAGATTAAGCAAATTGGACTTGCGATCGATTATTTAATCCTCATAAATACAATACATATTTTTATGAGTCCTAAATCAAGGAAGTTAGGAGAGTTTATACTCCTACAGTCATGTCTACTCATTCTGACATTTATCATCTACAATTGATCCACCGTCGTTCTCATAAAAATAAACTCTGAGTTTTGTCAGCTGCGATTATGCACCTCCAGAGAGTCGACCGCCATTAATATTATACGTGTCTGAGCATATCGTTTTAGTTTTTTTTTTTATTTTGTTTTTGTAATTTAAAATATTTTGTTTACCCTTTTTCCTGAAGGTGACACTGTTTCTCATTTCAACTAATTCCAAGCTTAAAGTGCTTGCTTAACGGCAAACATTTATATGTTAACGGTGAGTCAATTGACGAAAATGCCGACAACAGAGTTGAAGGCGGGTCAACAGCCTAAACAATGTGTGAATTACAGTTTGGAAATGTCAAAGTTTTCAACAATGGACGAAAAAAAAAACAAAAAAACAAAATTAAATAAAAGTAAAATTTAAAAAAGAAATAAAAATTTAACAAGTGGAAACTGATTATCAAGTGTTTTAGCAGTAGAAAAAAAAAATGCACGAACAGTGTTTGCACTTTAATCTCTAGGGCATATTTTACTTACAAACCGAAACAGTGGCCAATAAACAATATAACAAATAAATGTTCCTATTTACAATGCCTCCCCACGGGACAGAGTTAGACACCAGGGTCGTTTTTTAGCGTGGAGAAAAGGAACAAAAATTAAAATTGTCTCAGTCGTGAAGGATTTCTCCTCCACTGACAGAGAACAAGAAATTGAAGTGCAGCATCTGAAGAACAGGGAGTATTTATTTGCTCCCCCACCGAGCAAATTAGGCACAAGGCCGATTTTTAATGTGAGAAGTGAAGGGAGGGGGAAGGGAAAAAGGGGACCAGCTCCCGAGAGGTGGGAAATGGGAGCTGGTTAATGGTCAGGCATGTGGGGTTGCCCCCACATCTGGTCTTTGCTAGTCATAGCTTGCAGTATCTGCCGGAACAGATGGTATTTATTTGCTCCCCCACTGAGCAAATTAGGCACAAGGCCGTTTTTAATGTGAGGTAAAAACCAGCTCCCCTAAAAGTAGGCAAAAAGGGGGCACTCTGGTTACCAAAAATAATAATTGTCCCAGTATAGAGGGTTTCCCCTCCATTGACTGGTACAAATTATCTTAAGTGCAGCATCTGCCGGAACAGATACTACACTTTGATCTTGACCAAAAGGCCAACTTCTACCTATATGGATAATATATATTTTTGTTTTAACTTATTTAAAAGCGTTAATTAAATTTGAAACGCAAGTCGTGCCAAACGCTAAAGTTAAAACAGCAACAAAGATAGTGGACATAAGGCTGCCATCTATGGAGTCTGGATAATCTCTCAAAACTCGAAAATAAAACAATATTCTAGCAAATGTCTAAAGTTTAAGTGATTTAATAAAGCAAAATTTTCATAGAAATGCGCACAATAAATTAGACGGTGATATTTATTTGAGAGATTTACACCATTATTTTTTATATATATTTTTTAAGGGCTCTTAAGGTTTTTTTTTATATATTTTAAGAGGTCTTAAAGGGGTTTTATATATTTTAAAGGGTTTTAAATGGGTTTTATATATTTTTTTATATATTCTTAGGGGATCTTAAGAAATTTTAATTCAAGGAAGTAATAAAATAAAATGAATACTGTCTCTCATTTAAAAATTCAAATATTTCAGATTTGCATGGAATTTAATTTATAGTCATTAGTCAGCAATTACAAAAGATTCCCCGAATTTAAATTTCTTCTTAAGATCCCTTCAGCTTAAACTTGGATTTCAATTTCTTCAGAACAGTTTTGCACCAATTTTGTTTCCCCTTATGGAAACTAAAATCAGGTTTGGTTGTTTTGTCTTATGGCATATCAACCTTTTTTTTTTGATTATTTAATGCCGAATCCAGTAATTTTTTGGGGAAAAAAATTATGCTTCACGTTCTTTATATCTTGAAATATTTATTCATGGTGTTTGGTTTGGTGGTTTTGTTTTACAGCATATTAATCCTTTTAGCTTTATTTAATGCTGAATCCAATAATTTTTTCTTCCCTGCAATCTTTCCCTTACATAGACGTGATGTTGCTAGTCTCAGTCTGTTCTATAAATACTCTGAAACTTTTTGGTTTTTCTTTCTCATAAAATCTTTCTTGGATTTCATATATAAAATCCATTGCTACTTCTGCTTCTTGTAAAATCATTTCTCTCCATAACACTAAACGCTTTCTCGCACCCGGGACTATTCTTTATCTCTACAAATCTATTATCAAACCATGTATGGAGTATTATTGTCATATTTGGGTTGGTGAATCTGTGCCCAATTTATAGATCCTTGATAAATTGCAGAAACGTATCTGTAATTTGATTGACCCGACACTTTCTTCTTCACTGTAACCTTTCTCTAAAGACGTGATTTTGCTAGTCTCAGTCTTTTTTCTAAATACTATTATAGCATGTATTCCTCAGAATTGACTGATCTATTCTTTCTTCCTTTGTTTCAGCTCGTTTGACTCTTTGGTCTATTGGTCTCCATCAATTCGCTGTTTTAATACCTCATTGTAGTACAGTTTCCTATTCCAGCAGCTTCTTTCCAAGAACTGCAAGGTTGTGGAACTCTCTTCCTGCTCACTGTTTTCCTTCTACCTACAGCCTTGGTCTTTTCAAGACTAAGGTCAATAGGCATTTCTCGTCTTTGCAATAATCATCTTTCGTTCTTGTTAGCTCCTTACATCAAATGGCTTCATGCCTTGTCTGGAGCGATTTCTACTAAAAAAAATCCAAAATATATAACATTTATCAGGATTAAATATTAAAATCGATTGCAAATCCAATTTACCGACTCCCCCCCCCCGCTATCCCTTTACAATCGATAGTGAATATTGAAAAAAATTGTCTGTTATTAAATTTGTTATGGTGTTATGGGTGGCAGTAATAGGATTTACAAGCATGAGGTTACAAACTCCTCCTGTTTTCTTTATTTATGACAAACAGAAAAAAAAATATTGATCACAATTAAATATTAAAATCGATGAGAAACACAATTTCATTTTTTTTTTTACAGAAAACAGACAATTAAATTTATTCATTCTGGCTTTGACATTGATGGTGAATATTGAGAAAAAAAATAGTCTCTTATTAATTTTGTTTGTTCTTGTTTCATCAAATGGCTTCATGCCTTGTCTCGAGTGATTTTCATTAAAAAAATCCAAAATATGTAATTAGTAATATTTATCAGGATTAAATATTAAAATCGATTGCAAACCCAATTTACTTACTCCCTCCCCTTCCTTTAAAATTGATGGTAAATATTGAAAAAAAAAAATAGTCTGTTATTCATTTTGTTCGTTCTTGATACATCAAGTGGGTTCCTGACTTGTCTCAATCAATTTCCATTAAACAATCAAAAACATGTAATATTTATCAGGATTAAATATTAAAATCGATTGCAAACCCAATTTACTTACCCCCTCCTCTCCCTTTGAAATTGATTGTGAATATTTGAAAAAAATAGTCTGCTATCCAATTTGTTCGTTCTTGTTTCATCAAGAGGCTTCGTGCCTTGTCTCGAGCGATTTCCATAAAGAACAAAAATTAGGGTAGGACATACAAATTATATAAACATACCTAAATTTATAAAACGTCTGAATGCAAATAAAATTGAAATGTGTATCCCTTGTGTAAATGGGATTTTTCGGGGAAGACAATGGAAGTAGCCCAGAATCTCTAAATGCTCCCCTCAGAGGGGATACAAGAGCAAAACCTCCTTTTAAAACTTCTAATATATCATACTGTGATGAAATTTATATCATACTAGCAAAAGTACCCGTCGTTGACTGGGTTCAAAAACAACCTACAGAAAATGGGCTCTGATTTATGAAAGTATGATAGGTTATGAAACGGAAGGGTTGTAAAGAGATAGCTTCGAATTTGGGGGTATCAAAACCAAAGCAAAATATGATGAAAGTAAAAATAAAATAGATAAACCCCATCATTTATTATACCATACCTGTTCACATTGAAACACTTATCACAATATTCTGTGGATCTATATTAAAAAAACCTTGCTAAACTTTGTGACATATTTCCATTCTATGGAGGTCAGGTGCGAACGAACACTCCATAATTTTATTATATCATATTTCTTCAAACAGAAACATAATTATCAAAGTATACTTACGCAGATAGATATGAAAAGTCTTTATTAAAGTTTGTGCCTATTTCCATTCCATGGAGGCCAGGCGCGAATGCAGACCCCACAATTTTATTATACCATCCCTATTTAAGTTAAAACATACTTATCAAAGTATTCTTATGTACATCTATATCAAAAACACTTGTAAACGTTTTTTTTTTTAATTTTTTATTTTCATACTTTGTGGACCAGGCGCGAACGCAGACAACACAATTTTAATGAACTACTGTTCTGCTAGATCAAACATACCCATTCCTGTGTCTCGATACATCTTCTATCATTATATGTAATCAGTTTTTTAAACTAGTCAACAATATAGGAGCCTATTCGTGACCACACACACACACACACACACACACACACACACACACACACACACACACACACACACACACACACATTCAGCTTTATATTAGAGATATATATAAATTATATATAAATTCTATTCGGAAAACGATGAAAATTGTCTCGAATCTCTACGTGCCCCCCCCCTCGACAAGAGAACTTCGAAGGAATTACACCATTAAAATTTCAAATACGTACATTCAATTTGAATGAAATCTAAACCATATTTATAAGACAATAATCCGGAGGGTTTTCAAACATTTCATGTGCTGACCGACTTGTCGTCGGGGTCTTCTGTATAGACCAGGATTTCCCAAACTTCAGAACACCATGGAGCCACTTAGCAACGTAAAGGGTTTTATACTGTGCACTAACAAGATAATTTCTAAAATAAATATGAAAAACACCAATTTCAAATTTTAACGTATACTTGTTCATTAGTTCCTCTTCGTGATTTTATATTTTCGTGTTTGCAACCATTTTTTTTTTTTTTTTTTTTTGCTTCTGATTAATCAAAAATTTTTGCATTTTGTTTTTAAAATTTATTTTTTCATCTTTACACCTGTAGTTATGTATCATATCTCTTTCTAGTAAAAAAAAAAAGGTTAATAATAAAATGTCTGCAGCCATTTAATTTTTTCATATAAAGCGTTTGGGCCTCATTAAGAAAGGGCTTCCGGATCCCCTTCACCAAAAGTGCATAAGTATCCCCCCCCCCCAAAAAAAAAAATTAAACAAAGGTTCACCCTACGACTTTCATAAGTGCAGGCTGGGGAAAGGGAGATTGCCAGTCGAACTGAGGGTTAGGATTAGTTGTCAGTTAAGTCTTAGAACATGTTTTCGATGCAACTGCATACATGAGGAAATGTAACGTTACACGCGTGTTAGCATGTAGACATTGTCGCAAGGAAACCAAGAAAAAACTCGACCCCAGTTTCATTCAGTTGAATAACAAAACATTTATTTGCACGTCGTTCCTGTTCAGCCATGTTTAGCATGCGTCTTTTCCTCTCTCTCTCTCTCTCTCTCTCTCTCTCTCTCTCGTGATCCTCGGTCTGAGCACACGTTTTTCTTTTTATAACCTTTGTCCTTTTTCCTTGCTGTGACGCCACCTCGCACACGGCTCAATCATTTGCACACGGCTGCCATACATGCGTCCATGCTCTGTTACAGAAATGCCAAAGTCATTCCGATTTAATTTCCATGAGAAAAATTTCAATTAACGATACAATTTTTAATTACTCAACCCTGTTATAATAAAAAAAAAAAAAGAAAAGCCTCATATATAAATAGTTGTTGAGGATAATCAACTTTAATCTGATCAATGCGGATTATCTTTCAATTTATAGGTTTTTTTCTTTCTTTTCAAAAGCTTAAAGTCTGACGAAACCTTAATCCATTTTTGATGACCAATCAAAGTGTCATAATCGTTTGCCCCCACCCCCCCTTTTTTTCATAAGAGTTGATTATTTTAACTTGTCTTATCGCAAAGTTGACTAATATGCATCTAATAATCCCCCTCCAGCTATGGGCAAAATAGCAACTCATGTTAAATTGGTCACATACATTAAGCAACTTAAAATTGACTAATATCTCTACTATTATATAAAAGGAACTTTGTCTGTGTGTCTGTGTTCGTTTCCTATTGACTCTTAAACGGTTGAGCTGATTTAAAAAAAAAATTCCACACAAATGTACTTAATGTGCGTGGCAGTATTTTTAGATTGGTTTTGTATCGGAATGTCTTTGATAAGTATCGATAATCGAAAAAATCCAATGAAAGAAGGAACAAGCGATGTTGACTAAAGTTAACACCTTATACAGCCTAACATCACAAGTGCATTTCTGAAATTTCCTTACCACACAGTAGAAAGGCCTTGCATATTAAATCAGCAGTAGATTTTTTTAATATGACAGGGTCACGTTCAAAATGAATGTTTCTGTTTAGAGCACAATTGAACCATGATACTTGACTTTTTCATTTTACACTTTAATTCAAGGCATTATATATAAAAATAATTTTATAAAATTAACAGTAGGTTCTCTACAGTGCAATGTAGACTACAATTTATTGTTAACTAACTGTGGGGAGGATTGAAAAGTGGGTGATTTTACTGATTTCGATGACCATAAAATATGGGGAGAGTGAAACATTCACTGATCTTCATCCATTCCCGGGCAACGTCGGGTTTCCCTGTTTATATATATATATATATATATATATATATATATATATATATATATATATATATATATATATATATATATATATATATTCCTATCTATTTGCCTTTCTGGTAGCAAAGGTACTTAAGCTTTTATGCATTTTTATTCTGAACTAGCATTTATATGCTAGTTAACGTCATAGAATGGATCTTGTAATCGTAAACTTACTTATTTTATATTTTATCTTTTTATCTTTTATTTTATTTATCTATATTTTTTTCATATATTAGTAAAAATTGTCACTGTATTATTTTACATTTTTTTTTTATTGGGGAAGTGGTATTATCCACTGGAGAGCCATGTATTTAACAGCTGTCCTGTTTTTAAATCTCCGAAACAGCTACATGGTAAGCAGCTGATGATCCCCGTTTTCTATTTACAAAATTTTAGTTAAGGTTTTCTCTTTTCATCCTTATGTAGTTAAATTCTGTTTTAAAATTGAAGACTTTTGCAAAATCGGCTTATGCAAGTGCTAAGTGTATTTCTATTTGACAACCTTAGTTAATGCTTTTTTTTTATCCTTATATAAATGAATTCTCTTTTGTCATTATAAATTTTTTTAAAGTCGGATTATATAGGTGCTTAGTCTGAGACAGGTTAAAGTTAATTTTTTTTTCTTCCGGGAATTTAAACGCCATTCTTTATTTCTTTATTTCTTTATTTCTTTATTTCTTTATTTCTTTATTTATTGCGTTTTTTTATTCAAAGCTTCTTTAGACTATATCATCATCATCATCGGCGGTCACTTGTGTCCGAGTAAGACTGTCCTCCGTTGTGGCTTCTGTGGGTCCTCAGGTGAGCATAGAGCCCAATCCCAGACCCAATTTGTCTTGTGCAGTTTGGGCAGATAAAGGTAGTGGTGGTTGGGTGGGGTAGGGTGTGTCTGGTTGATAATCTGTCCTTTCTTAGCTTGCGTTTATCCTCAGCAGCTTGATTTAGGTCACTACTATAAAGCGCAGCACCTTTGTGGACAGCGCTCCTCCATGCCAACCTGCTCCAAGATGAGGTATAAGGACAACATCAAAGTAAATCTAAAGCGGTTTCACATGGACCTTGAGACATGGGAGGACGTGGCTGGGAGCAGGTTGGCATTTAGACTATATATATATATATATATATATAATGACTGGACAGTGTCGAACATATATATTAGCAAGCCGCTTGGCATTGTCCAGTTGTAAAATAGACTTAAATATGATATTTTAATTTATGCAGAATTTGTATTTACCCAATACCCAAGCATTGCCTGCTTTCTAGCTGACTACAATTTGGTCATCTTCAAGTCCAATGTAAACAAGTTCTTGATGAGCCGTTCCTCTTAAGTAATCCAATTTACCAAATTTCCACTACTATCGATTACTATTATGTTGTCCTATTGACTACTGTACACTCTTTGACCCTTATCCTCGAGTGGTCTCTGGGCCTTGATAAGTGGTTACTCCTATGTAAAAAAAAAAAAAAGATTGGCCTCAGTATTTCTTCTCGGTAACTTCTATCTCACATAGACATGATGTTGGTAATTTTAGTCTTTTCTATAAATACTATTCATGGCATGTGTTCTTCAGAATTGTCTTATATATTCCCTGCTCCTTTGTTCCAGCTCGTTTGACTCATTAGTCTAGTGGTCTTCATCAATTCCATGTTTTGATAACTTATTTTAATACAGGTTCTTATTCCAGTAGCTTCTTTCCAAGAAATGCAATGTTGTGGAACTCTTTTCCTGCTCAGTGTTTTCCTTTTACATATAGCTTTGTTCTTTTCAAGACTGAAGTCAATAGATATTTTCTGTTTTTGCAATAACAGTCTTTCATTTTTGTTAGCCCCTTACGTCAAGTGGCTTCATGTCTTGTCTGGAATGCTTTTTATAAAAAAATATGTTGAGAAGAGTAGGTAATGCTAACAGTGTTAACTATTCTGCACTTTTACCCAAGATGAGGGGGGGAATGAAGTGTTGTATACGTTAGTAAAGAAAAAAAAAAGAAAGAAAAAAGAAAAACGTTTTATTAAAAAAAAAATATGCATACATCAATTCAGATCCTTTTTTGTGTATGCTAAGAATTGGGTTTACAAAAAATATAATATTAACCATGATGTCTCATTCTTATTGAATAAACGAATAAATGTATATACATTAGTACATATTTTTATATTGTTTTCTTATTCTATTGATACTTTTCTTTATATATATATATATATATATATATATATATATATATATATATATATATATGAGCAAACAGTTAATAAAATATGTTAAAAAGCACTTTGAAATGAGTTAAAAACATATTTAATCTGAAAAGGAAACACTATATAAATGGATAGTCCTTAATCCGCGGAGTTTCGAAGAAATACTTTCCTTCTCATCAGAGGGTAGGAATTAGCAAAATGCGGAATCGGATTTTGCATGCAGAAGTATTTGATGAAACAACAAGTAAGTCAAAGATCTTACTTGAAAACAAAAAAGCAGAGGGAATATGGTGAAGAAAAAGGTGATTACACATGAATGGATACTCTGGTGGAATATATATATAAGTCTGGTGGAATATATATATATATATATATATATATATATATATATATATATATATATATAAGTTATAAAATATATGGCGATTAAGCTACACTGAATATTCCGCGTTTCATCCACTCTAGAACTCTTCAGGGTGGATGAAACGCGGAATATTCAGTGTAGCTTAATCGCCATATATATTTTATAAATTACTAACAGCTTCTTATTCCAGTAGCTTCTTTCTAAGAACTGCAACGTTGCGGAACTCTTTTTTTCTACTGACTGTTTTCCTCTTTTCCAAGATTAAGGCCAATAGGTATCTCCTGCATTTTTATATTAAAACTCCACGAATGATTATCATATAACCCTTATCAGTGACTATTTTTAAATTTTTTTATTTTACCTTGGAGTGGTATTTTTTTTAAAGCTCCTTACATTAAGTGGATTCATACCTTGTCTGGAGCAATTTCCATGATTAAAAGTGGGTTATTTTTCACTATGAAAATTTTATATGTGCTGAGTTTTAAGAAACTCTCCTTATCGAAAATTCGTTAAAAAATTCAATCATAATTTAATTTTACAGTCTTTAAATGGTAGTGTTATTTCCAACATGTTTCTGACATTTTGAAAAACAGTCCTAAATTTAAATTGGCGCTAAACTTTCTGCAAGTTGGAGCTTGCCCAAATTTGGTAATTATTTTTCTGAAATCAATATTTTGCTGTAAATATTTTTCGGCCAAATAAAACTAGCTGAACTATGCCTTTTTTTCGAGAGACGTGTGAACAGATATAGCTTTCGTTAAGTGTCGCACTTCTTTCTTTATTTACAAGCCCATTCAACGGAAGTGACGTCATACAAATTTTAATCTACGGAGGACCAACACTGTACATTAACAAACATAAAAATAGAAGTGTTATTCAAACAGTTTTTATTTAAACTTTTACAACAAAATTAAAACCTTTATAATAAAAATATGTTTATGGAGTGTGTGTTTTTTTTAATCAAACATCAGATATTGGTATTTTTTTTACGTCTCTAATATAAATCTCAACTGTCTGTTTAAATGTATGTATGTATGTATGTTTGTTTGTATGTATGTATGCCTGCCTAAAACTTTCGACAGAGGCGACAGATTTTCATGAGATTGGCATCATTTTAAAACTCGATGTTTCAACGACAAATTTCGAAAAATTAGCCAAAAACATTGATTTCTTCACCCTCAGCTATACAGTTTTCTACAGGGAGGGGTCGATTTTTTGCGAGCCATTTTTGCAAGTCAGTGTATCGGTTGGATAGACTTTGCCTAATTTTAACGTTCTGAACTTCTGGTCGCGTCACAGAGTCAGATTTTCTTTCACTTTCTTTTCCGCCTTTGCGTCACGGGTTCGAGCCTGCCTGCCTACTACCACTTTTTTTTTTTTTTTGCTCAACACACACCGCTAAACACCCGGGCAACGCTGGGCACCTAAGCTAGTCAAAAATAAAAATAATGGCAAGCAATCTACTACCGTTGCGAAAGCCTGGGCAAAGAAACTCATGCATTGCCCAAGTGGAACTTGACCAGAGCCGGTAGAACCCAATGAAAGACAAGGTTGATACGTTGGTACCGACTCTGGCTGCAGGAGATGGCCGTTGGCTTATAAGAAGCTCATCCGACCTTTGATAGGTCTTGTTTTTGGTCCTGCTGGGTGTCCCCACACCCTCCTCACAAAAAAAAAAAAAAAAAATACAAATAAAACTGTTATAAAAATATTTATGAGCTGTCTTTTTTTAATATGTTTATGAACTGCTTTTTTTTTTAATCAAACAAAAAAACAGTTCATAAATATATTTAAAAAAAAAACGGTTCGTACACATTTTTTAAAACAAAATCTCGTTGGAAAAAAAAAAAAACCACCAGAAAAACAAATCATACATATCTTTTTATAAAAGTTATATTTTTATGTTTGATCTAAAAAAAAACAAAAAAATATACAAATAGAACTGTTATAAAAATATTTATGAACTGCTTTTTTTAATATGTTTATGAACTGCTTTTTTTAATATGTTTATGAACTGCTTTTTTTAATATGTTTATGAACTGCTTTTTTAATATGTTTATGAACTGTCTTTTTTAATATGTTTATGAACTGCTTTTTTAATATGTTTATGAACTGTCTTTTTTAATATGTTTATGAACTGCTTTTTTAATATATTTATGAACTGTCTTTTTTAATATGTTTATGAACTGCTTTTTTAATATGTTTATGAACTGCTTTTTTAATATGTTTATGAACTGTCTTTTTTAATATGTTTATGAACTGCTTTTTTAATATGTTTATGAACTGCTTTTTTAATATGTTTATGAACTGCTTTTTTAATATGTTTATGAACTGTCTTTTTTAATATGTTTATGAACTGCTTTTTTAATATGTTTATGAACTGTGTTTTTTAATATGTTTATGAACTGCTTTTTTAATATGTTTATGAACTGCTTTTTTAATATGTTTATGAACTGTCTTTTTTAATATGTTTATGAACTGCTTTTTTAATATGTTTATGAACTGTGTTTTTTAATATGTTTATGAACTGCTTTTTTAATATGTTTATGAACTGCTTTTTTAATATGTTTATGAACTGCTTTTTTAATATGTTTATGAACTGCTTTTTTAATATGTTTATGAACTGCTTTTTTAATATGTTTATGAACTGCTTTTTTAATATGTTTATGAACTGTCTTTTTTAATATGTTTATGAACTGCTTTTTTAATATGTTTATGAACTGTCTTTTTTAATATGTTTATGAACTGTCTTTTTTAATATGTTTATGAACTGTCTTTTTTAATATGTTTATGAACTGTCTTTTTTAATATGTTTATGAACTGCTTTTTTAATATGTTTATGAACTGTCTTTTTTAATATGTTTATGAACTGCTTTTTTAATATGTTTATGAACTGTCTTTTTTAATATGTTTATGAACTGTCTTTTTTAATATGTTTATGAACTGTCTTTTTTAATATGTTTATGAACTGTCTTTTTTAATATGTTTATGAACTGTCTTTTTTAATATGTTTATGAACTGCTTTTTTAATATGTTTATGAACTGTCTTTTTTAATATGTTTATGAACTGTCTTTTTTAATATGTTTATGAACTGCTTTTTTAATATGTTTATGAACTGTCTTTTTTAATATGTTTATGAACTGCTTTTTTAATATGTTTATGAACTGTCTTTTTTAATATGTTTATGAACTGCTTTTTTAATATGTTTATGAACTGTCTTTTTTAATATGTTTATGAACTGTCTTTTTTAATATGTTTATGAACTGCTTTTTTAATATGTTTATGAACTGCTTTTTTAATATGTTTATGAACTGCTTTTTTAATATGTTTATGAACTGCTTTTTTAATATGTTTATGAACTGTCTTTTTTAATATGTTAATGAACTGCTTTTTTAATATGTTTATGAACTGCTTTTTTAATATGTTTATGAACTGTCTTTTTTAATATGTTTATGAACTGCTTTTTTAATATGTTTATGAACTGTCTTTTTTAATATGTTTATGAACTGCTTTTTAAATATGTTTATGAACTGCTTTTTTAATATGTTTATGAACTGCTTTTTTAATATGTTTATGAACTGCTTTTTTAATATGTTTATGAACTGCTTTTTTAATATATTTATGAACTGTCTTTTTTAATATGTTTATGAACTGCTTTTTTAATATGTTTATGAACTGCTTTTTTAATATGTTTATGAACTGCTTTTTTAATATATTTATGAACTGTCTTTTTTAATATGTTTATGAACTGCTTTTTTAATATGTTTATGAACTGCTTTTTTAATATGTTTATGAACTGCTTTTTTAATATGTTTATGAACTGCTTTTTTAATATATTTATGAACTGTCTTTTTTAATATGTTTATGAACTGCTTTTTTAATATGTTTATGAACTGCTTTTTTAATATGTTTATGAACTGCTTTTTTAATATGTTTATGAACTGCTTTTTTAATATATTTATGAACTGTCTTTTTTAATATGTTTATGAACTGCTTTTTTAATATGTTTATGAACTGCTTTTTTAATATGTTTATGAACTGTCTTTTTTAATATGTTTATGAACTGCTTTTTTAATATGTTTATGAACTGCTTTTTTAATATGTTTATGAACTGTCTTTTTTAATATGTTTATGAACTGCTTTTTTAATATGTTTATGAACTGCTTTTTTAATATGTTTATGAACTGCTTTTTTAATATGTTTATGAACTGTCTTTTTTAATATGTTTATGAACTGTCTTTTTTAATATGTTTATGAACTGCTTTTTTAATATGTTTATGAACTGCTTTTTTAATATGTTTATGAACTGTCTTTTTTAATATGTTTATGAACTGCTTTTTTAATATGTTTATGAACTGTCTTTTTTAATATGTTTATGAACTGCTTTTTTAATATGTTTATGAACTGCTTTTTTAATATGTTTATGAACTGTCTTTTTTAATATGTTTATGAACTGCTTTTTTAATATGTTTATGAACTGCTTTTTTAATATGTTTATGAACTGCTTTTTTAATATGTTTATGAACTGTCTTTTTTAATATGTTTATGAACTGCTTTTTTAATATGTTTATGAACTGCTTTTTTAATATGTTTATGAACTGCTTTTTTAATATGTTTATGAACTGCTTTTTTAATATGTTTATGAACTGTGTTTTTTAATATGTTTATGAACTGCTTTTTTAATATGTTTATGAACTGCTTTTTTAATATTTTTATGAACTGCTTTTTTAATATGTTTATGAACTGCTTTTTTAATATGTTTATGAACTGCTTTTTTAATATGTTTATGAACTGCTTTTTTAATATGTTTATGAACTGTCTTTTTTAATATGTTTATGAACTGCTTTTTTAATATGTTTATGAACTGTCTTTTTTAATATGTTTATGAACTGTCTTTTTTAATATGTTTATGAACTGTCTTTTTTAATATGTTTATGAACTGCTTTTTTAATATGTTTATGAACTGCTTTTTTAATATGTTTATGAACTGCTTTTTTAATATATTTATGAACTGTCTTTTTTAATATGTTTATGAACTGCTTTTTTAATATGTTTATGAACTGCTTTTTTAATATGTTTATGAACTGCTTTTTTAATATATTTATGAACTGTCTTTTTTAATATGTTTATGAACTGCTTTTTTAATATGTTTATGAACTGCTTTTTTAATATGTTTATGAACTGCTTTTTTAATATGTTTATGAACTGCTTTTTTAATATATTTATGAACTGTCTTTTTTAATATGTTTATGAACTGCTTTTTTAATATGTTTATGAACTGCTTTTTTAATATGTTTATGAACTGTCTTTTTTAATATGTTTATGAACTGCTTTTTTAATATGTTTATGAACTGCTTTTTTAATATGTTTATGAACTGTCTTTTTTAATATGTTTATGAACTGCTTTTTTAATATGTTTATGAACTGTGTTTTTTAATATGTTTATGAACTGCTTTTTTAATATGTTTATGAACTGCTTTTTTAATATGTTTATGAACTGTCTTTTTTAATATGTTTATGAACTGCTTTTTTAATATGTTTATGAACTGTGTTTTTTAATATGTTTATGAACTGCTTTTTTAATATGTTTATGAACTGCTTTTTTAATATGTTTATGAACTGCTTTTTTAATATGTTTATGAACTGCTTTTTTAATATGTTTATGAACTGCTTTTTTAATATGTTTATGAACTGCTTTTTTAATATGTTTATGAACTGTCTTTTTTAATATGTTTATGAACTGCTTTTTTAATATGTTTATGAACTGTCTTTTTTAATATGTTTATGAACTGTCTTTTTTAATATGTTTATGAACTGTCTTTTTTAATATGTTTATGAACTGTCTTTTTTAATATGTTTATGAACTGCTTTTTTAATATGTTTATGAACTGTCTTTTTTAATATGTTTATGAACTGCTTTTTTAATATGTTTATGAACTGTCTTTTTTAATATGTTTATGAACTGTCTTTTTTAATATGTTTATGAACTGTCTTTTTTAATATGTTTATGAACTGTCTTTTTTAATATGTTTATGAACTGTCTTTTTTAATATGTTTATGAACTGCTTTTTTAATATGTTTATGAACTGTCTTTTTTAATATGTTTATGAACTGTCTTTTTTAATATGTTTATGAACTGCTTTTTTAATATGTTTATGAACTGTCTTTTTTAATATGTTTATGAACTGCTTTTTTAATATGTTTATGAACTGTCTTTTTTAATATGTTTATGAACTGCTTTTTTAATATGTTTATGAACTGTCTTTTTTAATATGTTTATGAACTGTCTTTTTTAATATGTTTATGAACTGCTTTTTTAATATGTTTATGAACTGCTTTTTTAATATGTTTATGAACTGCTTTTTTAATATGTTTATGAACTGCTTTTTTAATATGTTTATGAACTGTCTTTTTTAATATGTTAATGAACTGCTTTTTTAATATGTTTATGAACTGCTTTTTTAATATGTTTATGAACTGTCTTTTTTAATATGTTTATGAACTGCTTTTTTAATATGTTTATGAACTGTCTTTTTTAATATGTTTATGAACTGCTTTTTAAATATGTTTATGAACTGCTTTTTTAATATGTTTATGAACTGCTTTTTTAATATGTTTATGAACTGCTTTTTTAATATGTTTATGAACTGCTTTTTTAATATATTTATGAACTGTCTTTTTTAATATGTTTATGAACTGCTTTTTTAATATGTTTATGAACTGCTTTTTTAATATGTTTATGAACTGCTTTTTTAATATATTTATGAACTGTCTTTTTTAATATGTTTATGAACTGCTTTTTTAATATGTTTATGAACTGCTTTTTTAATATGTTTATGAACTGCTTTTTTAATATGTTTATGAACTGCTTTTTTAATATGTTTATAAACTGTCTTTTTTAATATGTTTATGAACTGCTTTTTTAATATGTTTATGAACTGCTTTTTTAATATGTTTATGAACTGCTTTTTTAATATGTTTATGAACTGCTTTTTTAATATATTTATGAACTGTCTTTTTTAATATGTTTATGAACTGCTTTTTTAATATGTTTATGAACTGCTTTTTTAATATGTTTATGAACTGTCTTTTTTAATATGTTTATGAACTGCTTTTTTAATATGTTTATGAACTGCTTTTTTAATATGTTTATGAACTGTCTTTTTTAATATGTTTATGAACTGCTTTTTTAATATGTTTATGAACTGCTTTTTTAATATGTTTATGAACTGCTTTTTTAATATGTTTATGAACTGTCTTTTTTAATATGTTTATGAACTGTCTTTTTTAATATGTTTATGAACTGCTTTTTTAATATGTTTATGAACTGCTTTTTTAATATGTTTATGAACTGTCTTTTTTAATATGTTTATGAACTGCTTTTTTAATATGTTTATGAACTGTCTTTTTTAATATGTTTATGAACTGCTTTTTTAATATGTTTATGAACTGCTTTTTTAATATGTTTATGAACTGCTTTTTTAATATGTTTATGAACTGTCTTTTTTAATATGTTTATGAACTGCTTTTTTAATATGTTTATGAACTGCTTTTTTAATATGTTTATGAACTGCTTTTTTAATATGTTTATGAACTGTCTTTTTTAATGTTTATGAACTGCTTTTTTAATATGTTTATGAACTGCTTTTTTAATATGTTTATGAACTGCTTTTTTAATATGTTTATGAACTGTCTTTTTTAATATGTTTATGAACTGCTTTTTTAATATGTTTATGAACTGCTTTTTTAATATGTTTATGAACTGCTTTTTTAATATGTTTATGAACTGCTTTTTTAATATGTTTATGAACTGCTTTTTTAATATGTTTATGAACTGCTTTTTTAATATGTTTATGAACTGTCTTTTTTAATATGTTTATGAACTGCTTTTTTAATATGTTTATGAACTGTGTTTTTTAATATGTTTATGAACTGCTTTTTTAATATGTTTATGAACTGCTTTTTTAATATTTTTATGAACTGCTTTTTTAATATGTTTATGAACTGCTTTTTTAATATGTTTATGAACTGCTTTTTTAATATGTTTATGAACTGCTTTTTTAATATGTTTATGAACTGTCTTTTTTAATATGTTTATGAACTGCTTTTTTAATATGTTTATGAACTGTCTTTTTTAATATGTTTATGAACTGTCTTTTTTAATATGTTTATGAACTGTCTTTTTTAATATGTTTATGAACTGCTTTTTTAATATGTTTATGAACTGCTTTTTTAATATGTTTATGAACTGCTTTTTTAATATATTTATGAACTGTCTTTTTTAATATGTTTATGAACTGCTTTTTTAATATGTTTATGAACTGCTTTTTTAATATGTTTATGAACTGCTTTTTTAATATATTTATGAACTGTCTTTTTTAATATGTTTATGAACTGCTTTTTTAATATGTTTATGAACTGCTTTTTTAATATGTTTATGAACTGCTTTTTTAATATGTTTATGAACTGCTTTTTTAATATATTTATGAACTGTCTTTTTTAATATGTTTATGAACTGCTTTTTTAATATGTTTATGAACTGCTTTTTTAATATGTTTATGAACTGTCTTTTTTAATATGTTTATGAACTGCTTTTTTAATATGTTTATGAACTGCTTTTTTAATATGTTTATGAACTGTCTTTTTTAATATGTTTATGAACTGCTTTTTTAATATGTTTATGAACTGCTTTTTTAATATGTTTATGAACTGCTTTTTTAATATGTTTATGAACTGTCTTTTTTAATATGTTTATGAACTGTCTTTTTTAATATGTTTATGAACTGCTTTTTTAATATGTTTATGAACTGCTTTTTTAATATGTTTATGAACTGTCTTTTTTAATATGTTTATGAACTGCTTTTTTAATATGTTTATGAACTGTCTTTTTTAATATGTTTATGAACTGTATTTTTTAATATGTTTATGAACTGCTTTTTTAATATGTTTATGAACTGCTTTTTTAATATGTTTATGAACTGTCTTTTTTAATATGTTTATGAACTGCTTTTTTAATATGTTTATGAACTGCTTTTTTAATATGTTTATGAACTGCTTTTTTAATATGTTTATGAACTGTCTTTTTTAATATGTTTATGAACTGCTTTTTTAATATGTTTATGAACTGCTTTTTTAATATGTTTATGAACTGCTTTTTTAATATGTTTATGAACTGCTTTTTTAATATGTTTATGAACTGTCTTTTTTAATATGTTTATGAACTGCTTTTTTAATATGTTTATGAACTGCTTTTTTAATATGTTTATGAACTGCTTTTTTAATATGTTTATGAACTGCTTTTTTAATATGTTTATGAACTGCTTTTTTAATATGTTTATGAACTGCTTTTTTAATATGTTTATGAACTGTGTTTTTTAATATGTTTATGAACTGCTTTTTTAATATGTTTATGAACTGTGTTTTTTAATATGTTTATGAACTGCTTTTTTAATATGTTTATGAACTGCTTTTTTAATATTTTTATGAACTGCTTTTTTAATATGTTTATGAACTGCTTTTTTAATATGTTTATGAACTGCTTTTTTAATATGTTTATGAACTGCTTTTTTAATATGTTTATGAACTGTCTTTTTTAATATGTTTATGAACTGCTTTTTTAATATGTTTATGAACTGTCTTTTTTAATATGTTTATGAACTGTCTTTTTTAATATGTTTATGAACTGTCTTTTTTAATATGTTTATGAACTGCTTTTTTAATATGTTTATGAACTGCTTTTTTAATATGTTTATGAACTGTCTTTTTTAATATGTTTATGAACTGCTTTTTTAATATGTTTATGAACTGTCTTTTTTAATATGTTTATGAACTGTCTTTTTTAATATGTTTATGAACTGTCTTTTTTAATATGTTTATGAACTGCTTTTTTAATATGTTTATGAACTGCTTTTTTAATATATTTATGAACTGTCTTTTTTAATATGTTTATGAACTGCTTTTTTAATATGTTTATGAACTGCTTTTTTAATATGTTTATGAACTGCTTTTTTAATATGTTTATGAACTGCTTTTTTAATATATTTATGAACTGTCTTTTTTAATATGTTTATGAACTGCTTTTTTAATATGTTTATGAACTGCTTTTTTAATGTTTATGAACTGCTTTTTTAATATGTTTATGAACTGCTTTTTTAATATGTTTATGAACTGTCTTTTTTAATATGTTTATGAACTGCTTTTTTAATATGTTTATGAACTGCTTTTTTAATATGTTTATGAACTGCTTTTTTAATATGTTTATGAACTGCTTTTTTAATATGTTTATGAACTGCTTTTTTAATATGTTTATGAACTGTCTTTTTTAATACGTTTATGAACTGCTTTTTTAATATGTTTATGAACTGTGTTTTTTAATATGTTTATGAACTGCTTTTTTAATATGTTTATGAACTGCTTTTTTAATATGTTTATGAACTGCTTTTTTAATATGTTTATGAACTGCTTTTTTAATATGTTTATGAACTGCTTTTTTAATATGTTTATGAACTGCTTTTTTAATATGTTTATGAACTGTGTTTTTTAATATGTTTATGAACTGCTTTTTTAATATGTTTATGAACTGCTTTTTTAATATGTTTATGAACTGCTTTTTTAATATGTTTATGAACTGCTTTTTTAATATGTTTATGAACTGCTTTTTTAATATGTTTATGAACTGTCTTTTTTAATATGTTTATGAACTGCTTTTTTAATATGTTTATGAACTGTCTTTTTTAATATGTTTATGAACTGTCTTTTTTAATATGTTTATGAACTGTCTTTTTTAATATGTTTATGAACTGCTTTTTTAATATGTTTATGAACTGTCTTTTTTAATATGTTTATGAACTGCTTTTTTAATATGTTTATGAACTGTCTTTTTTAATATGTTTATGAACTGCTTTTTTAATATGTTTATGAACTGCTTTTTTAATATGTTTATGAACTGCTTTTTTAATATATTTATGAACTGTCTTTTTTAATATGTTTATGAACTGCTTTTTTAATATGTTTATGAACTGCTTTTTTAATATGTTTATGAACTGCTTTTTTAATATGTTTATGAACTGCTTTTTTAATATATTTATGAACTGTCTTTTTTAATATGTTTATGAACTGCTTTTTTAATATGTTTATGAACTGCTTTTTTAATATGTTTATGAACTGTCTTTTTTAATATGTTTATGAACTGCTTTTTTAATATGTTTATGAACTGCTTTTTTAATATGTTTATGAACTGTCTTTTTTAATATGTTTATGAACTGCTTTTTTAATATGTTTATGAACTGCTTTTTTAATATGTTTATGAACTGCTTTTTTAATATGTTTATGAACTGTCTTTTTTAATATGTTTATGAACTGTCTTTTTTAATATGTTTATGAACTGCTTTTTTAATATGTTTATGAACTGCTTTTTTAATATGTTTATGAACTGTCTTTTTTAATATGTTTATGAACTGCTTTTTTAATATGTTTATGAACTGTCTTTTTTAATATGTTTATGAACTGTATTTTTTAATATGTTTATGAACTGCTTTTTTAATATGTTTATGAACTGCTTTTTTAATATGTTTATGAACTGTCTTTTTTAATATGTTTATGAACTGCTTTTTTAATATGTTTATGAACTGCTTTTTTAATATGTTTATGAACGGCTTTTTTAATATGTTTATGAACTGTCTTTTTTAATATGTTTATGAACTGCTTTTTTAATATGTTTATGAACTGCTTTTTTAATATGTTTATGAACTGCTTTTTTAATATGTTTATGAACTGCTTTTTTAATATGTTTATGAACTGTCTTTTTTAATATGTTTATGAACTGCTTTTTTAATATGTTTATTAACTGCTTTTTTAATATGTTTATGAACTGCTTTTTTAATATGTTTATGAACTGCTTTTTTAATATGTTTATGAACTGCTTTTTTAATATGTTTATGAACTGCTTTTTTAATATGTTTATGAACTGTCTTTTTTAATATGTTTATGAACTGCTTTTTTAATATGTTTATGAACTGTGTTTTTTAATATGTTTATGAACTGCTTTTTTAATATGTTTATGAACTGCTTTTTTAATATTTTTATGAACTGCTTTTTTAATATGTTTATGAACTGCTTTTTTAATATGTTTATGAACTGCTTTTTTAATATGTTTATGAACTGCTTTTTTAATATGTTTATGAACTGTCTTTTTTAATATGTTTATGAACTGCTTTTTTAATATGTTTATGAACTGTCTTTTTTAATATGTTTATGAACTGTCTTTTTTAATATGTTTATGAACTGTCTTTTTTAATATGTTTATGAACTGCTTTTTTAATATGTTTATGAACTGCTTTTTTAATATGTTTATGAACTGTCTTTTTTAATATGTTTATGAACTGCTTTTTTAATATGTTTATGAACTGTCTTTTTTAATATGTTTATGAACTGTCTTTTTTAATATGTTTATGAACTGTCTTTTTTAATATGTTTATGAACTGCTTTTTTAATATGTTTATGAACTGCTTTTTTAATATATTTATGAACCTTCTTTTTTAATATGTTTATGAACTGCTTTTTTAATATGTTTATGAACTGCTTTTTTAATATGTTTATGAACTGCTTTTTTAATATGTTTATGAACTGCTTTTTTAATATATTTATGAACTGTCTTTTTTAATATGTTTATGAACTGCTTTTTTAATATGTTTATGAACTGCTTTTTTAATGTTTATGAACTGCTTTTTTAATATGTTTATGAACTGCTTTTTTAATATGTTTATGAACTGCTTTTTTAATATGTTTATGAACTGCTTTTTTAATATGTTTATGAACTGCTTTTTTAATATGTTTATGAAGGGCTTTTTTAATATGTTTATGAACTGCTTTTTTAATATGTTTATGAACTGTCTTTTTTAATACGTTTATGAACTGCTTTTTTAATATGTTTATGAACTGTGTTTTTTAATATGTTTATGAACTGCTTTTTTAATATGTTTATGAACTGCTTTTTTAATATGTTTATGAACTGCTTTTTTAATATGTTTATGAACTGCTTTTTTAATATGTTTATGAACTGCTTTTTTAATATGTTTATGAACTGCTTTTTTAATATGTTTATGAACTGTGTTTTTTAATATGTTTATGAACTGCTTTTTTAATATGTTTATGAACTGCTTTTTTAATATGTTTATGAACTGCTTTTTTAATATGTTTATGAACTGCTTTTTTAATATGTTTATGAACTGCTTTTTTAATATGTTTATGAACTGCTTTTTTAATATGTTTATGAACTGTCTTTTTAAATATGTTTATGAACTGCTTTTTTAATATGTTTATGAACTGTCTTTTTTAATATGTTTATGAACTGTCTTTTTTAATATGTTTATGAACTGTCTTTTTTAATATGTTTATGAACTGCTTTTTTAATATGTTTATGAACTGTCTTTTTTAATATATTTATGAACTGCTTTTTTAATATGTTTATGAACTGTCTTTTTTAATATGTTTATGAACTGCTTTTTTAATATGTTTATGAACTGCTTTTTTAATATGTTTATGAACTGCTTTTTTAATATATTTATGAACTGTCTTTTTTAATATGTTTATGAACTGCTTTTTTAATATGTTTATGAACTGCTTTTTTAATATGTTTATGAACTGCTTTTTTAATATGTTTATGAACTGTCTTTTTTAATATGTTTATGAACTGCTTTTTTAATATGTTTATGAACTGCTTTTTTAATATGTTTATGAACTGCTTTTTTAATATGTTTATGAACTGCTTTTTTAATATGTTTATGAACTGCTTTTTTAATATGTTTATGAACTGCTTTTTTAATATGTTTATGAACTGTTTTTTTTAATATGTTTATGAACTGCTTTTTTAATATGTTTATGAACTGTGTTTTTTAATATGTTTATGAACTGCTTTTTTAATATGTTTATGAACTGCTTTTTTAATATGTTTATGAACTGCTTTTTTAATATGTTTATGAACTGCTTTTTTAATATGTTTATGAACTGCTTTTTTAATATGTTTATGAACTGCTTTTTTAATATGTTTATGAACTGTCTTTTTTAATATGTTTATGAACTGCTTTTTTAATATGTTTATGAACTGTCTTTTTTAATATGTTTATGAACTGTCTTTTTTAATATGTTTATGAACTGTCTTTTTTAATATGTTTATGAACTGCTTTTTTAATATGTTTATGAACTGTCTTTTTTAATATGTTTATGAACTGCTTTTTTAATATGTTTATGAACTGTCTTTTTTAATATGTTTATTAACTGTCTTTTTTAATATGTTTATGAACTGTCTTTTTTAATATGTTTATGAACTGCTTTTTTAATATGTTTATGAACTGCTTTTTTAATATGTTTATGAACTGCTTTTTTAATATATTTATGAACTGTCTTTTTTAATATGTTTATGAACTGCTTTTTTAATATGTTTATGAACTGCTTTTTTAATATGTTTATGAACTGCTTTTTTAATATGTTTATGAACTGCTTTTTTAATATGTTTATGAACTGCTTTTTTAATATATTTATGAACTGTCTTTTTTAATATGTTTATGAACTGCTTTTTTAATATGTTTATGAACTGCTTTTTTAATATGTTTATGAACTGCTTTTTTAATATGTTTATGAACTGTCTTTTTTAATATGTTTATGAACTGCTTTTTTAATATGTTTATGAACTGCTTTTTTAATATGTTTATGAACTGCTTTTTTAATATGTTTATGAACTGCTTTTTAATATATTTATGAACTGTCTTTTTTAATATGTTTATGAACTGCTTTTTTAATATGTTTATGAACTGCTTTTTTAATATGTTTATGAACTGCTTTTTTAATATATTTATGAACTGTCTTTTTTAATATGTTTATGAACTGCTTTTTTAATATGTTTATGAACTGCTTTTTTAATATGTTTATGAACTGCTTTTTAAATATGTTTATGAACTGCTTTTTTAATATGTTTATGAACTGCTTTTTTAATATGTTTATGAACTGCTTTTTTAATATGTTTATGAACTGCTTTTTTAATATATTTATGAACTGTCTTTTTTAATATGTTTATGAACTGCTTTTTTAATATGTTTATGAACTGCTTTTTTAATATGTTTATGAACTGCTTTTTTAATATGTTTATGAACTGCTTTTTTAATATGTTTATGAACTGCTTTTTTAATATATTTATGAACTGTCTTTTTTAATATGTTTATGAACTGCTTTTTTAATATGTTTATGAACTGCTTTTTTAATATGTTTATGAACTGTCTTTTTTAATATGTTTATGAACTGCTTTTTTAATATGTTTATGAACTGCTTTTTTAATATGTTTATGAACTGCTTTTTTAATATGTTTATGAACTGTCTTTTTTTAATATGTTTATGAACTGCTTTTTTAATATGTTTATGAACTGCTTTTTTAATATGTTTATGAACTGTCTTTTTTAATATGTTTATGAACTGCTTTTTTAATATGTTTATGAACTGTCTTTTTTTAATATGTTTATGAACTGCTTTTTTTAATATGTTTATTAACTGTCTTTTTTTAATATGTTTATGAACTGCTTTTTTAATATGTTTATGAACTGCTTTTTTAATATGTTTATGAACTGCTTTTTTAATGTGTTTATTAACTGTCTTTTTTAATATGTTTATGAACTGTCTTTTTTAATATGTTTATGAACTGCTTTTTTAATATGTTTATGAACTGCTTTTTTTAATATGTTTATGAACTGTCTTTTTTTAATATGTTTATGAACTGCTTTTTTAATATGTTTATGAACTGCTTTTTTAATATGTTTATGAACTGCTTTTTTAATATGTTTATGAACTGTCTTTTTTAATATGTTTATGAACTGCTTTTTTAATATGTTTATGAACTGTCTTTTTTTAATATGTTTATGAACTGCTTTTTTAATATGTTTATGAACTGTCTTTTTTTAATATGTTTATGAACTGCTTTTTTTAATATGTTTATGAACTGTCTTTTTTTAATATGTTTATGAACTGCTTTTTTAATATGTTTATGAACTGTCTTTTTTTAATATGTTTATGAACTGCTTTTTTAATATGTTTATGAACTGTCTTTTTTTAATATGTTTATGAACTGCTTTTTTTAATATGTTTATGAACTGTCTTTTTTTAATATGTTTATGAACTGCTTTTTTAATATGTTTATGAACTGCTTTTTTAATATGTTTATGAACTGCTTTTTTAATATGTTTATGAACTGCTTTTTTAATATATTTATGAACTGCTTTTTTAATATGTTTATGAACTGCTTTTTTAATATGTTTATGAACTGCTTTTTTAATATGTTTATGAACTGCTTTTTTTAATATATTTATGAACTGTCTTTTTTAATATATTTATGAACTGCTTTTTTTTTAATCAAACAAAAAAACAGTTCATAAATATATTTAAAAAAAAAACGGTTCGTACACATTTTTTAAACAAAATCTCGTTGGAAAAAAAAAAACAAAAAACAAATCATACATATCTTTTTATAAAAGTTATATTTTTATGTTTGATCTAAAAACAAAAAAAGTTACCAACACCTGATTTTTTATTCAATTTATTTTATTGCAGACTATAATCCCCATCTTTCTTAGATGTTGTTTCACGACATTTCAGTCAACTATTCTTCTAGCCTTCATCAGGGCCCATGGCACAGTGGATAGAGAGAGACGTTGAATCTCTATGGTTCCAGGTGAGAACTGTCTGAAGATAGTGGTTTCAATCCTACTCAAAGCCGGTCAGAGGCTTACTTGGCCAAAACGTGGTGAGACGACAACAACTATGGATGGCAGTAATTGCTGAGAATGGAGTTAGGAGATTCGGAGTTCCTATCCCGTCGCAGTTACCATCTGATGAAGGCTAGAGGAATAGTTGTGAAACAACAACTAAGAAAAATGAGGATAATAGTCCACAATAAAATAAAGTAATAAACGATACTCATCTCAATAATGAATTCCAATTAAATATATATACCTGATTTTTGATTAAAAAAAAAAACAAAACAGTACCTAAATTTATTTTTATTATAAAGTTTATGATCTATAATATAAATCTCACCTGTCTGCATGTATGTGTTTATGTCTGCCTAAAACTTTCAACAGAGGCCACGGATTTTCATGAGCTCGGTATTGTTTTGAAGCTCGACCCTTGCTTGGCTAAAAACATTTCCCCACTCTTTATCTGTGCCTAAATCCAAACGTAGATTCCATGAGCAAAGCTTCTTTCTTAGAACTGCACGCCAGTGGAACTCCCTGCCGCTTGCCTGTTTCCCACCTGACTACAACTTGGACGTCTTCAAGTCCAACATAAACAAACTCCTGATAAACCGCCCCCTTAAATAAGACACTCTATCAAACCCCCAATACTAATGATTACTACAATACTATCTCATTGATTACTGTACATGCAATAACCCTTATCCCTGAGTGGTCTTCGGCCTTGATAAGTGGTGAACCCCATGTAAAAAAAAAGAAAAAAAAAACTAACTAGGCACTTTTCTACAGGGAGGGGTCATCCCCTCTTTTCAATTGATTAGCCTTAATTTAAACCTTTGCCACTTCCGGTTTAGCGATGAACGCAACAGCAAAGACATCACGTTTCTTTTTTTTTTTTTACACATTCTTTTCCTTCTTTGCGGTATGGGTTCGAGCCTAACTGCCTGCTACCACTTTGTTTTTTTTTTTTTTGCTCAACATACACCCCCCCCAAAACACCCGGGCAATGCCGGGCACCCAGGCCAGTTTTGTTATAAAAGTTCAAATAAAAACTGTTTGAATAAAACTTCTATTTTTATATTTGCTTTAAAAAAGAAAAAGAAAAAAAATTACATTATATAGTGTTGGTCATCCGTACCTTAAAATTTGTCTGACGTCACTTCCACTAAATGGCTTTGTAAATAAAGACTTGTGACTCTTAACGAACGCCTAAGATATTGCTAAAATAATAATGCTATTTAAAGCTTAAGCTTGACAGACTAGCCTTAACCTTATTTAAAACTTTAGTATGATAGACTGCCCAAAATGCTATTTGATACGAGTGTGACAGACTACTATTTCAAACGAAAGTACTTTCCTTCGTAAAACATTCGCAGCAAAAACTCGTCTAGCCACAAGCATTGTAAATAATTTCCCTTTCTCTCACTTTGTATTTAAAACTGAATGAAACTTCCACGAGCAAAGTTTCTTTCCACAACACAACACTCCGGGGCTGCTTCTCATCTGATTACACCATGCTCATTTTCAATTCCAATGTTAACAAATTATTTTTGGGTGATTCTCTAAATAATTCGTTCAGTCTCAATCATTGTTGTCAATCCTTGTGTTGTTTTACTGTCCACTTTTTTTTTTTTTTTTAACTTGAGAGTCATCACTTATCAAGGCCCAAAGACCATTTAAGGATAAGGGTTAATGAATGTAAGGTTGTAGTGTAGTAATTGCTGATGGTATAAATTGGGTAGAATTTGATTACTGATGGGGAAGGCTTAACAAGAATTTGTTTACATTAGATTTGAAGGTTACTATGTTGTATTCAACCGGGAAGCAGGCTACCAGAACAGTGTTCTACAGGTGGGCAGTTTTAGGAAAGGAGATTTGTTCATGGAATCTATGTTTAGGTCTAGGCACAGTTAGAGAGTGAGGGAAATCGTACATAGTGGTTGTAGCTAGTTGAGTGTTTTGTCTTTGTGTGAAAGTTTGGCAGTAATAGGGACCATACAGTCGAGCACTTGCCATGAAAATAAAAAAAGGGCAGAGATAGACACGCAACGTCTCTTCTGTGAGAAAGAGGTTGCAGGGAAGAGAAAAGGGCATCACCTACAAGTTTCAAGGCCGGTTTTGAACTCTACCAAGGCTAGAGTACGCCGAGCAGTTACTGCCCAGATGTTGCAACACTAGTCCATTTCAGGGGAACTCATTAACCTTGTTTGTACATCAAAATATATACAGAATACATTGCTGTCTGAAAGAAAATTTCTCAGTGAGTGGGAACTGGACCGATATAATGGATGTCTCCGTCAGTATAGTCTGTTAGTGGTCTGGAGACATTTTAATCACGTGATTACGGTGTAAGATGAGAAAAGTTAACACATCTTAAAAGAATCATTACAAAAATTACGGAAATGAAACAAAACATAAAAAAAAAAAATGAAAAATGAAAGAAATTCAGAAAAAATTACTCCCAGAAAACATTAATCTAAAAACATCACTCCCAGAAAACATTAATCTAAAAACATTACTCCCAGAAAACATTAATCTAAAAATATTACTCCCAGAAAACATTAATCTAAAAACATTACTTCCAGGAAACATTAATCTAAAAACATTACTTCCAGGAAACATTAATCAAAAAATATTACTCCCAGAAAACATTAATCTAAAAACATTACTTCCAGAAAACATTAATCTAAAAACATTACTTCCAGAAAACATTAATCTAAAAATATTACTCCCAGAAAACATTAATCTAAAAACATTACTTCCAGAAAACATTAATCTAAAAACATTACTTCCAGAAAACATTAATCTAAAAACATTACTTCCAGAAAACATTAATCTAAAAACATTACTTCCAGAAAACATTAATCTAAAAACATTACTTCCAGAAAACATTAATCTAAAAACATTACTTCCAGGAAACATTAATCTAAAAACATTACTTCCAGAAAACATTAATCAAAAAGCATTACTTCCAGAAAACATTAATCTAAAAACATTACTTCCAGAAAACATTAATCTAAAAATATTACTTCCAGAAAACATTAATCTAAAAACATTACTTCCAGAAAACATTAATCTAAAAACATTACTCCCAGAAAACATTAATCTAAAAATATTACTTCCAGAAAACATTAATCTAAAAACATTACTTCCAGAAAACATTAATCTAAAAACATTACTTCCAGAAAACATTAATCTAAAAACATTACTCCCAGAAAATATTAATCTAAAACTATTTCTCCCAGAAAACATTAATCTAAAAACATTACTTCCAGAAAACATTAATCTAAAAACATTACTTCCAGAAAACATTAATCTAAAAATATTACTCACAGAAAACATTAATCTAAAAACATTACTTCCAGGAAACATTAATCTAAAAACATTACTTCCAGAAAACATTAATCTAAAAACATTACTCCCAGAAAATATTAATCTAAAACTATTTCTCCCAGAAAACATTAATCTAAAAACATTACTTCCAGAAAACATTAATCTAAAAACATTACTTCCAGAAAACATTAATCTAAAAATATTACTTCTAGAAAACATTAATCTAAAACATTACTTCCAGGAAACATTAATCTAAAAACATTACTTCCAGAAAACATTAATCTAAAAACATTACTTCCAGAAAACATTAATCTAAAAACATTACTTCCAGAAAACATTAATCTAAAAACATTACTCCCAGAAAACATTAATCTAAAAATATTACTCCCAGAAAACATTAATCTAAAAACATTACTTCCAGAAAACATTAATCTAAAAACATTACTTCCAGAAAACATTAATCTAAAAACATTACTTCCAGAAAACATTAATCTAAAAATATTACTTCCAGAAAACATTAATCTAAAAACATTACTTCCAGAAAACATTAATCTAAAAACATTACTTCCAGAAAACATTAATCTAAAAACATTACTCCCAGAAAACATTAATCTAAAAATATTACTCCCAGAAAACATTAATCTAAAAACATTACTTCCAGAAAACATTAATCTAAAAATATTACTCCCAGAAAACATTAATCTAAAAACATTACTTCCAGGAAACATTAATCTGAAAACATTACTTCCAGAAAACATTAATCTAAAAACATTACTTCCAGAAAACATTAATCTAAAAACATTACTTCCAGAAAACATTAATCTAAAAACATTACTTCCAGAAAACATTAATCTAAAAACATTACTTCCAGAAAACATTAATCTAAAAACATTACTCTCAGAAAACATTAATCTAAAAACATTACTTCCAGAAAACATTAATCTAAAAACATTACTCCCAGAAAACATTAATCTAAAAACATTACTTCCAGGAAACATTAATCTAAAAACATTACTTCCAGAAAACATTAATCTAAAAACATTACTTCCAGAAAACATTAATCTAAAAACATTACTTCCAGAAAACATTAATCTAAAAACATTACTTCCAGAAAACATTAATCTAAAAACATTACTTCCAGAAAACATTAATCTAAAAACATTATTCCCAGAAAACATTAATCTAAAAACATTACTTCCAGAAAACATTAATCTAAAAACATTACTCCCAGAAAACATTAATCTAAAAACATTACTTCCAGAAAACATTAATCTAAAAACATTACTCCCAGAAAACATTAATCTAAAAACATTACTTCCAGAAAACATTAATCTAAAAACATTACTTCCAGGAAACATCAATCTAAGAAATCATTATTCCCAGAAAATATTAATCTTAGAAAACATTGCTCGCAAAAAAAAAAAACAACAACATTACTCTCAAAAAGCATTAATCTTCTAAAATATAACTCTCAAAATACATTAGCCCCCAAAAAGCATTAATCTTAGAAAACATTACAGAAATCGTTAATCATAAAAATATTACTCCCATCAAATATACATTTATACGTTAATGTTGGTTTATTTTTACAGTTTTGACATTTATTTGTTGTAGGAAACACAGCTGGAGTGCTTAATTTTTTGGTCTCGATTCTAATTGATGGCACCCAGGTCTTTTTTTTTTTTAACTTTTGAAATCACTGCTATATATTAGGTACAATATAATAATCAATAGAGTACTGGCTTTATAATAATAAATATACAATCTGCATTAATTAAAATATATTTAAATATATTTTACGACCAGGCGGCCTCATGAAGCCCCTTTAAGAATACTTAAGGATGGACACTGTCTGAGAAGTATAAACTAAATGTCTGTTAACTAGCGTTTATGCAACGTTCACAACTTCTTGTCGTTTGAACACTCATGATTGTCTAATGGAATCAAAGGTGGCTTCGTGGCTGGGTTCAAATCTCCTGACTAGCATGAATTTTTATTCTACACTGATGATTGCGTAAGCATGAAACACTAGTGTCTGTAGGTATGAAAGAATAATTATATATATATATATATATATATATACATATATATATATATATATATATATATATATATATATATATATATATATATATATATATATATATATATATATATATACTTTTATTTTTGCGTGAAACTTCATCACCAATCATCCTCGACTCAGACAGCTGCCCGTCAAAATAGTCAGCCCAAGATTTATCCGTTCATTTACGAAGGAAGCTTTTCAATGTCAATCTATTAGAAGTAGATTTGACATTTAGCAATAATATTTACGAGTTCGGACAGCAAAGTTTTTAGGGGGGAGGGGGAGGGGGGGGAGAAGCAGTTTTTTTTTTATTCTTGAAATTCTGCAGTTTGTTGTGTTTTTGAAATTCACAAACTTTTACCGAAAGAAGTTACAAATGTAAGAAAATAATTGCATTTATATATTAATAGCAGGGAGACCCGACGTTGCCCGGGATTGAATGATGATCAACGAATATTTCACACTCCTATATTTTTATTGCCATCGAAATCCGTGAAATCGCCCGGGATGAAGCTTCTTCACATGCCTTCTTGCAGTAAGTTAGTCCAAAATATGTGTTATTCTACATTGAACTCTAGAGAATCTCCCGTTCTTTTATAAAATTATTTTATATAAACTTTTTTTCAATTAACGAAAAAAAAAAAAAAACATTAAGAAATTTACGTGCGGGGGTTGAACCCACAGACCACGTCATGAAAAAAAAAAAAAAAAAAACAACAAAAAAAAAACACATAAATTTTCAAGTCTTATAAAATTCTTTGCAGTTAATGAAAAAAAAATTTACGTGCAGAGTTTGAACCTACAGACCATGTCATGCAAAAAACACCAAAAAAAAAAAAAAAAAAAAAAAAAAAAACATGATATGAACTTATCCATAGCAGAATTTTCACAACCCGTAATTCTATCATTGTTGCTAAGCAACGACATGGAAAAAATGGCTTTACCAATGATAGATAAATTAAAATTCTTTGCTGTATCACAGCTCATCAGTGCTGCTAGAGAGGAAACTACCTCAAGCCAGGATCGAAACCCGACCATCTGTACGACAGTCAAGGCTTTGAACCATTACACCAATCAGCAGCTGCTGTGCAGGCAGTGAATTAACGATGCTTCGACATCGTCCGAATACCTAAGCTCGATTTGTTTACACAAAGAGCATCACTTAATACGCTAATGGTGTATCGTGTATCACTTCCCAATATGCTCAACTCAAGATAAGGGGCATGACATATATGTGTGTGTGTGTGTGTGTGTGTGTGTGTGTGTGTGTGTGTAAATAGGTAAAGGTATAATATAGTTACAGCTTCTCTTCCAATTTTCAGATTTTAATCATGTCAAAACGCACTTTATCTCCTTTTGATTGATTGATTGTTGCTATTTCTTCTGGTGAGTTAGGAGCATAATATATGCATATATATG
>NC_136525.1:19084451-19166951 GCF_053919585.1 Euprymna scolopes | reverse complement strand
AAATATAATACATATTTACAAAGGTGCAATTGTACTGCAGTTGGAAGATTGTCCGGCAGAGGGCGTGTTACAGTCTTTCATGGAGCAACTGGCACATGCGTCTTGCCTATCCGGCGATTCGAACACAGCTCCCGGTCTTGCTGACTTGATACCTTTATCTATATCTTGTTCACCCACGTATGCTAATTAGTGGGCGTCTCCACAACAATATATATATAATATATATGATATATACATAATATATATATATATTATATAATATATATAGTATATAATATATATATATATAATATATATATATATATATATATATATATTATATATAATATAATATATATAATATATATATAATATATAATATATATAATATATGTATGATATTTATATAATATATATATATGTAATATATAATATATATATATATATATATATATATATATATATATATATATATATAATTATTGGCCTTCAAGGCTGTAATGAAATTCGACCATTTATATATATATATATATATATATATATATATATATATATATATATGGTCGAATTTTATCACAGCCTTGAAGGCCAATAAAGACATTTATATTACGAAACCTGATAAAAACTATTTGAAGCATGAAAACTTTCTTCAGAATGACTGGATTCAACATTAAATAACCTGAAAAAGTTTGCATATGCTGCCAAAAGGAACAGCAAAATCAAGCTTAACAACATAAACATATATAAAGAATTGAAATCATAAATTTTTACTAAAATGCCTGGAAGTGCCCCCCTCCAAATAGCGATATATTCCAAAACTTCATCATCATCATTAGCATCATCATTAGCAGTTCAACTTGGCTTTGCCCGGTCCTATGTACTGTTCATAACTTGCCCTACGTGTAAATACACTTTATGTAAGATTTCAAATGTTTACACCAAAATTTGTCTGAGTAATTTTGTAGAGTCCGCAGAGGTCAAGTTTTTTTGTTTTTTTTTAAAACTTTGACGCCTTAACATTTATTATTTTTCCCATGTCCAAGTTACTTACATCTAAAATTTCAAGTCTTTAGATTCAGAATTGGCGGAGGAATTTGGTAGAATCTGTAAAAGTCAACACTTTCAACTTTAACCTTTTGGCAGCCAAATTTCGGCCAAAAATGAGGCTGGATTGAGGGAAATCCTCTGGAAAGGAATGCCATCTCTTCTAACGGAGACGTTGATGAACGAAATCAGAATTCTTCTTCTTCTTCTTCTTCTTCTTATATTCTTCTTCTTCTTATTATTATTATTATTATACCCATTCATTAGATAAGTATGTTTCAGTTTGAACAAATGTGGTACAATAATATTGTGGGGTCTGCATTCGCGCCAGACATTCATAGAATGGAAATATGTTTTTTTTTTTTTTTTTTTTTACACAGAGATCACCACTTATCAAGGCCCGGAAGCCACTCAGGGATAAGGGTTATTGCAAGTACATTACGTTAGTGTGGAGATTTGATGAAGTGTTTAATTAAGGGGGCGGTTCATTAGGAATTTGTTAACATTGGACTTGAAGACATCCAAGTTGTAGCCCGGAGGGAAGCAGGCAGACGGAACAGAGTTCCACAGGCGTGCAGTTCTAAGAAAGAAGCTTTGTTCATGGAATCCGCGTTTTGATTTAGGCACAGATATAGAGTGGGGGAAATTTTTCGCAGTGGATTCAGCTAGACGGGTGTTTTTCGTGAAAGCATAGCAACAATATCTATTTCTACTATCATCTAAAAATAACTTTGTGTGTATTCATTTTCTACAGACTCTAAAACGTCTGGGTCGATTTATTTTTTTTTAATTTCACATGAATGTACTTGATATGTGTGGAAGTGTTCTGACATAGGTTTTGTCTTGGAATATCTTTGATAAGTATCAAAAATCGATAATCAAAAATCGATAATCAAAATCGATAATCAAAACAATCTGATTAAAAAAAAAGAAAGTTAATAGTTTTATACAGCCTAACATTACAAGTGCATTTGAGAAGTCTTATTACCACACAAGCTGCAAAATAAAATCAACTGCAGATTCTTTTATAAGACAGGGGCGCATTCAAAATGAATGTTTCTTTTTAGAGCACAATTAAACCATGATACTTGACTTTTGCACGTTAAACTTTAATTCAAGTCAGTATGTAAGGATACTTTCATAAAATCAACAGTTTGTTCTTTGATATGACAGGGGCGCGTTTGAAATAGATGTTTCTGTTCAGAGCACAATTAAACCATGATACTTGACTTTTGCATATTGATTTTTTTTAAGTGAAGCCATTATTTATAGATAATTTCATAAAATCAATAAAAGGTTCTCTACAGTGTAATATAAACTACAAGGTATTGTGGACTAAGGGAGACATGTGAAGTTTCCTCCCGGGGTTGGAGGTCCCCAACTAGAGCAGGCAATCAATCGATTTGATTGAAAAATGGGCGATTTCACTCATTTCGGTGATAATAAATGTAAAGGAAGGTTGATCTTTATTCAATCCCGGACAACGTTGGGTCCCCCTGCTAATACTAAATATATGAAGGATAAAACGTTTTCCACTAGTACCCATATAAATGTTTTCACTTCAACCAAAATTGTTAAGTACGTCCGCAAAATATGCCCATAACGGATTAAATACGTCTGCTGTTGGCTTACAAAACTTTATTAATGCTAATTGAGCCAGATTGTGAATTTTAATCGTTTAATAAAAGACAAATACTCAACAGTAGTACATTTACATATACAACTCAAAGGTAGACATGGTTTTTTTTTTTTTTTTTTTTTTTTTACCAGCTGTAGCTGGGAGCCAAGTGTCGTATCTGAGAATTTATTATTTTCTGTCCTTGTTTAGTGAAGGAGAAATCCTTCTAGACTAAAACAATTTCTAAGATGTAACCAAACTCCGGCACGTCTGCAGTTTAAAGCCTGTTTTTTCATGAGTCTACCTCAGCAATACCTAGCGGATGATAGAAACCAACGGATTATACCAAATGAGCAAAGAGAAAACAGAACAAAACACAGTTGCCATAAAAAATAAATAAAACGGCAAAATTTATGAAATTATTACGGTAGGTTGTTTGTTTTCTTTATTCTTTTTTTCATTGACTTCCGTTTGCTCGGTATAATCCGACAGTTCCCGCCAGGCGTTGCCAAGTGAGACTCATGGAAAAACAGGCTTTAAACTGCAGAAGTACCCAAACTTCTATTTAAAATTTCTAGGTTGTGACGAAGTATTATTTAAAATTTGCGCCAACAACACACACACAAGACTTAGAACAATCATCACTAATACCGGACATATTCTGTTCTTTATCCATCAGGGATTGACCTCTCAGGGTTAATACCATCACAAAATGAAAAAAAAAAACAAAAAAAAACGAAATCTTTCATAAAGATGTCTTACATCGAAAGTATCAAAAAGACAAAAATTATTTTAACGATTCAATAAAATATTTTTAACATTATTTTTTTTTTCGTATTATTTGGACTTCTGTTCTCATCTTGAGTGTGATTTTCACAACGTTTTGGTCGATGTAACCTCCGACCTTCTTCAGGTGTATCTTGTTCAACTCAAATATGTTTCTGTTGAGCTTGGATGGAATTTTGGACAGAACCTTGTATTTATTTCACGGAGATAGCATGCTCTTGTTCCGCCAGCCATGACTAGAATTGTATTTTTCAGTCGCCTACACTGAGAATTGAACCTTCAACCTTCAGGAGAGTATTACTTTTACAGTTGATTTTTCCAAGTATTCTAACCACTGCACTATGGATCGCTTAGTAAAATTTACGGTTATATTTGAAAGATCAAAACTTTTTTTTTTTAAATTATCAACATGCTAATGTTTATCTTTTGACTAGCGTGGAGTGGAGGGCTTGCAGGGTCATAAAATACGCTTAAATATATTTTAATTCATGCAGATTTCGTATTCATTATTACAGAACCAACTTTCTATTGAATATTATATTGTACCTAATATATAATAGTGATTTCAAAAGTTAAAAAAAGAAAGAAAAAATGACTTGGGTACCATTAGCTAGAATTGAAATCGAAACAGTTAGCACTCCAGCCGTGTCTCCAACGACTGTAGCTATCAAAGGATAGATAAGAAAGATTTAATATTAAACGACTTTAAAAAAAATCATTTGAATTGAGGCATACACAGAAAGAAATGGAAATATGTCAACAAGTTGACATGAACATTTTGCATTGCAACTTACCGACATATACACATTATTCATTTATCCAAACAAAGATTTTACTCGTTATAAACTATCCTTTATGTATGACTAGTCTGAATGTCTGGCGTTGCCCGGGTGTTTGAGCAAAAAAAAAAAAAAAAAAAAAAAAAGTGGTAGTAGGCAGGCAGGCTCGAACCCGTACTATGAAGGAGGAAAAGAATATGCAAAGGAAAAAAAAAAGAACCTGACGTCTTTGCTGTTGAGCCCATCGCCAAACCGGAAGTGGCGAAGGTTTAAATTAAGGCTAGTCAATCAAAAAGATGACTTTCGAAAATATCGGCAAAAAACAGCGACCCCTCCCTGTAGAAAAGTGGCAAGTTAAGGGTAAAAGAAATTAATGTTTTTAGCCAAATTTTTTTATATTTGTCGTCCGAAGGGTCGACCTTCAAAACAAGACCGATCTTGTGACAATCCGTTGCCTCTATCGAAAGTTTTACGCAAACATACATACATACATTTAAACAGACAGGTGAGATTTATATTATAGATTACTATTTCCTGTTAATTTCAGTGTTATGTGATCAGTAGTTTAAGAGTTTATCAGTTAAATATTTACACAGACAAACAGACGCATACATCGACTGTTTTATTCATATAGATTTTGTTTTGTGTTTACAACTGGATCATTAATGAAATATTTATTTTTCTAGAGGTTGAAGGTTCAGTCCTCAATATTCAACCACAAGGATTCCGTCCTTAAGCATTACAGGTCACCACCACAGTCAACATGTGGCCTCATAAGAGACTTTTACTCTTTGCAGTGGGAAGGTCAATCAATGCATTCTAATGACCCACCGATAGGACCACCCCAGTGTAGGTGACATTTGAAATACAACTGCGAATTATTTAAAACTAAAGATAAATTTGTCTTAAGAGTCCTGTACTCGCTAAATTTTGGCAACCGTTTTGGAAGCTAAATGCTTCAATATAACTAACATATGACACAGAAGAAAATACTATTCAAAGATTTTTTTTTTATATATTTTACATCGGATCCTAAACACAAGCATATCGCCAATGAAATACGAAAGAATACTTTGATAGGGGCAAGATCTATAGAAAGGAGGCAGGTAACCTAGATGATGAGTTGGGCAACAAGATGCTTGTTAACATTACATTTACATTTCTATTTGTTGGTATGGAAAAGAAAACAGAGCCCTGCCACTAAAACAAAATGTGAAGAGAGAATGTGGGGTGTTACCAATTGGAGGAAATAAACCTAACTATAAACCTTACGCTAAACCCGAACCCTAAACCTAACCGCCAACCGCCCTAAAAAATTTGTTTTTAATCATGCGAAACAAAAAAATATGTTTTTATTCATGAAACTGTTGTTATATTTTATTTTATTGCTTTTCCATTTTTAGTTGCGTGCAAGCGGCTCTATAAGTCACTCCGTCGGTCCGTCGGTAACACTTTTGTGCTTGGCCTTTTTGGTTAAGATCAAGGGTCTATTGTTAATAGATGCTGTTCTTAGCTTTTTAAGCTTTTTTGGCCTTTTGGCCAAGATTTAGTCACAAAGACCCTGAACCCTTCCCCTCCCCAATTTCTTGTAGAGCCTTGTGCCTAATTTTGTTGTTTAAAAATCTTTTGTTTTTTACTTAATTGTATTTTCAAAATTTTTAAAAGCAATAAAATATATAAACAAGATAAAAGTGTAGTATCTGTTCCAGCAGATACTGCAAGCAAAGACCATATGTGGCGGCAGTCCAACATATAAGACCTTGGTCAATGTAGGGGCAACCCTTCATACCAATTGTCATTATCCAGCTCCCCTACTCCCCGGGGAGTTGGTCCCCATTTCCCCTTCACTCCTCACATTAAAAATCGGCCTTGTGGCTTATTTGCTCGGTGGGGGAGCAAATAAATACCCTTTTCTTTGCCTTTTGGCCAAGATCATAGTGTAGTATCTGTTCCGGCAAATACTACAAGCAAAGACCATATGAGGGGGCAACTCCACATATAAGACCTTGGTCAATGTAGGGGCAACCCTTCATACTAATTGTCACTATCCAGCTCCCCTACTCCCCGGGGAGTTGGTCCCCATTTCCCCTTCAGTCCTCACATTAAAAATCGGCCTTGTGCCTAATTTGCTCAGTGGGGGAGCAAATAAATACCTCAAAGTGTAGTATCTGTTCTTACTACATGCTGTACTTGTGATATAAAGTGGGGGATCACTTTTCTGTATTAATTTAATGTAAAATGATCACCCACTTTACAACCAGTCAGTCTCAAAGCCATTCAAGTCATTCTCCAGATCATTCAAGTTGTTTTTGAAGGATTCCAGTCATTTTTTAAGCATTCAAGTCATTCTTAAGGTCATTCAATTCATGCTTAAGTTCATTAAAGTCATTCTAAGTCATTTACTTTTTATTTATTTAAGTCATTTCAGCCCATTTTTCGGTCATTTTAGTTTATCTTTAAGAATTTCATGTGAATCCTACATTCACGCTTACATTCATTACACTAATGGCTATCGGCCTTGTTTTTCATTGTAATTAGTATTCAATAATATATGTATATATATATATATATATATATATATTTATATATATAATGCTCTCTATATCTTAGGTTGAGCATATTGGGAAGTGATATACAAATTACCATTAGAATGTTAAGTGATGTTCTTTGTGTAAACAAATTAAGCTTAGGTATTTGGATACTGTCAAAACATTGTTAATTCACTTCCCACACAGCAGCAGCTGCATAACGCAATGTTAGAAGCTCCGACTGTCGTTTGGGTATTCAATTTCAATCTGGCTTGAGGTAGTTGCTTGTCTAGCTGCACTGATGAGCTGTAAAACTGCGAAACAGTACTGTATGTGGATGACTATATATATATATATATATATATATATTAAGTAATGTGATTTATAATTTAAAAATTTTACTAATATTGAATAAGCTCTAGGACATTTAACTATCGAGCTTATTATATATCTAAATTACAACGAGCATTTCCTGTATTTTAATTAAACTAGTAATTTCACTATTACATTAAAATACACTTAGCTCTTTAGACTATTATTCTAATCTCCTTTAAATTATATATATATATATATATATATATATATGAGAGAGTAAAAAGAATTCTGAATATCAGGGAAACCAGTTCCAACAATAAAATCTTCTGACTCATACGATATGATGCTTTCTTTTTTTTATGGAAATCACTCTAGACAAGGCATGAAACCACTTGATGTAAGAGTCTAATAAAAATAGTATTTTGAAGTCAAAAATCTGTCAATGATAAATGTTATATGGAATAGAGTTTGATCTAGAAAACAGCAATTATTCCCTCCTTCTCAGAAACATCGCTCATGGAATGTCAGAACTAAAGGTTAAACCGTGGGAAACGAAAACCCAAGATCCACTTTTTAATTTACTTGTTGTCGCTATTCCTTTGTTGTTTCTGTTTGTTGTTTGTCTAGTGGTTGCTGGACAACAAGCTTCTTTTTTTTTTTTTTTTCTGGCTCCTTAAAAATTGCCTGAATAACCTTGTTGGCATCCTCGGTGAGGGTGGACTCTGTAAAGCTGAACAGAACGTTTTGGCCAATCTAATCGCCTATCTTCTTTAGATGTCGCTTGTTGAACTTTGGAATCTGAACAGGATTTCTAACAGATCTCTTTATTTAATCCACGGGGGTAGCATGTTCTCATTCCAAAATTACATCGGTGGAAGCGTTGTGCGAATAGCAACCAAGATGAGAACAGTAGTCCAACAATAAAAGGAATTATCAATCCTTATATAAAAACTTCAGAAACATATTTTTTTTTGGGGGGGGATTGTTTTATTTCACAGAATATCAACCCTTTTGAAGTTATTTTACGCTGAATCGAGTAAGTTTGGAAAAAAAAAAAAAGTTTATATCCTTCAAGTTCATTATAATTTCAAATATTTATTCATGGTGTTTGGTTTGGTTGTTTTGTAGAGAAAAACTGTTTGTATTATTTGGATTCATCGGACTTCTGTTCTAATCTTGAGTGTTATTTTCACAACATTTCGGCTGATGTAACCTCCGACCTTCTTCAGGTGTATCTTGTCGAACTTGGGAATGTTTCTGTCAAACTCAGGAATTTGGACGGAGTTTCGAGCAGAATCCTTTATTTACTTCACGGGGTTAGCATGTTCTTGTTCCGTCAGTCATGACTGAATAGAGGTCCTAAGCAATTCGCAATTGTATTTTTCTGTCGCCCACACTGAGGATTGAACTTTCAACCTTCAGAAAAGGATCACTTTTCCAGAGTTCGACAAGATACACCTGAAGAAGGTAAGACGTTACATCAACCGAAACGTTGTGAAAATCAAACTCAAGATGAGAACAGTAGTCCGATGAATTCAAATAACACGAATAATCAATCCTCATCTCAAAAATTCTAAAACATCAGAAAAATTGTTGTTTTCGTTTTTGGCTTTGCAGAACATGATTGAGTTTTGCAAAGGAAAGGGGGAAAACAATAACACGAATTTTTGGTGAATTTAAGTCAGGAAGCCAATGTCTTTAGACAGCCTGATCTGGTAGCGCCAGTATGTTTCTGTTAGATTTTGTGAGAAAATGAAATGGGAGTCGTCTCCTGCTCATTATGGACACATTCTGAAACTGAGCCGTGTAAAACTGAGCCATGAATGGGAACAGATACATTGAAGGTATTGCCAAGGCTGCTGCAAAGAAGATGGGCTCTCTCTACCATGCTAGAAAGTTACTAACGCCTAAGAGTATCCTGTACCTCTAAAAGGTCACCATTCGCCCATCTATAGAGTATTGTTGCCACATTTTTTTTTTTTTTTTTACACAGTGATCACCACTTATCAAGGCCCGGAAGCCACTCAGGGATAAGGGTTGGGCTGGTGTATCTGCTACAGGGTTCAAAAGAGAGTCGCCAACCTAATAGGTCTCACACTGTCAGCTAGGCTCCAACCTCTATCCCATTGACCAACTGTTGCATCCCTCTCTGTGTTTTGCAAGTATTTTAATGGTAGGTGCTTCGACGAACAAGCAGCAAAATCCCACCCCTACACAGTAAAGGTCCCAGATGCCAGAAAGCCTTCTACTCTAATAGTTTCTTCCCTCGGACTGTTAGACTTTGGAATTACATTCTGGGTTCCTGCTTCCCTGACTGTACTGACATGCAGAAGTTCAAGTGTAATGTAAACGAACATCTTGTTGCTCAACTCCCTACATCGTATCTTGCAAATTATGCTTCAGATAGTAGCCTCCTACATCAAAGTGGCACTATGCTTTAAAAAGAGCTGTGTTTGAAGGCTAACACGAGTTAATATATAAAAGAAAAATGACAATATTAGAAGGAATTTTTAATAGCCTTGCTGAACAATTACAGGCGGTTCTTTTTTCTTTTCTCTCCTGAAGAAGAGATTCTACTCTTGAAAATTAGGGAGATCAACACCTACAATCTTGTACAACACATTTTTGGTAAAAAAAACGTAATATAATTGAAAGTTATTTAAAATTCCTTCTAATATTATCATTATTCTTTTATATACTAACTCATGTTCATGGTGTTTCCCACATACCGCATTGATATAGCCTTCAAACATAACTCCTTTTTCACTACGCACAATACTTCAAGCAAATTACTTTCTCCTCCCAGACTACGACGCTGACTTCCAGAAATAAACAAATAAATAAACAAGAGAAGCATTCATGGTCCCCCGTGAGTGCACACTGAACGAGGCATAAAAAAATGACTAGGTTCAGCATTTACCCTCCCCCCTCCATTTAGCCCCAAAAGTCTCCAGGGGACGGTAAATCCTCGTGAAAATGAACAAACAGTGCAGTTTTAGACCTTAACATATGTAAATTTGAGCTCTGCACCATACAAAAAAAGAAATGAGCAAGTCCACCATTTGCACCCCTCCCCAATTTATCCCCAAAAGTCCCGAAGGCCTAAACATATTTAAATTTGAGTTCAGCACCATGCAAAACTGCTAAATATATATACACAGAAAATTCTGGACAAATATGGTAATCATTCAAGTTGTTTTTGAAGGATTCCAGTCATTTTTTAAGCATTCAAGTCATTCTTAAGGTTATGGAGTGTTTTTATTAGCCCTAAAAGAGCCGCTGGGGCACATCAAAGAGTTATTGTGAAGTATAGACAAACAAATTACATAGAAATCAGTTAGTTACAACTTTTCAGAAAGTTTTCTAAAAGTCCAAGACATCAATTTTTTTTTAATAAGCACAAAAGTGTCAATTTTAGCTATTTTAACTCGAAAGGCACACCTAGGGGATGGGGGGGGGGGCAACCGGAATTTTCCTGGAAAATCCATTCTGTTACTTTTTTACTCATTATTTTTAATGTTTGTGCACAATTTCAAAAAATTCCAAGGCGTAGTCATTGAGAAAAGTGTGGACTGACAAACAGACAAGGGTGAATTTACAGGTTACTCTCCTTTTGTTGAGGGGACCAAAAAATAAAACAAAGAAAAACCTCGCCGAACAGTTGTATACACTTCTTTTTATTTTCCCCCCTGAAGAAGAGATTCTACTCTTGAAAATTAGGGATATCAACACATACGATCTTGTACAATACATTGTTGGTAAATAAACGTAATATAATTTAAATTTATTGAAAATTCCTTCAAATATTGTCATTATTCTTATATATACTAACTCTTATCCACAGTGTTTCGTACATACTTTATTGATATAGCCTTCAAACATAATTACTTTTCACACCACGCACAATGCTTCAAGCAGACTACAACATCCTTCTGTCACTGGGCTTTGTTTGGGGTTAAAATGCAAAAAAAAAAAAAAAGAAAAAGAAAAAAGAAAAATTTAAAAGAAAACACTAACTGGACACATATCTAATTATAAAATGAAACGAAAAAAAGGTTTGTCCGGACATTATGTAAAGATTTTTCAGTTTTGAAATCGTGAAAATTACACTTACGTGAAATCATAGATGTATCGATTTATTACCTGTGCGTTAGTCACCACCTATACAACTTCTTACCTACTCATTTATAACAATCACTTCTCACCTGACATTGTTTGTGAATATTATTTACAGGGTGCAGACAATATTTATTGGCAATTTAAACTTCTGCATATCAGTAAAGTCAGAGAAGCAGACAGTAGGAAGGGGATTCCAAAGTCTAGCTGTTTGAGAAAAAAACTATTAAAATAGAAAGCTTTCGGGTATTTAGGGACCTCTACAATAAATGGATGTGATTTTGTTGCTAAGTGGGTTTGTTGGGGATATGTACGTGGTAGGGGCACAAGCGCAACAAGTTCATTAGAGCACATTTTATTAAATTACTCGTAAAACAGACACAGGGATGCAATATTGCAGTGATGAGATAGGGGTCGATATTTAGTTGACAAGCGGGACCTATTTGGACCTTATCCAAGAGGGAAAGACTAGCGGTAGATGCACCAGCCCGGATGTGGCAACAATACTTTATAGATGGGCGAATGGTGGCCTTGTAGAGAGACAGGATACTTTCATGCGAGTAGTTTTTTGCAGCAGCCTTTGCAATATTCTCAATGTATTTGTTCCAGTTCATATTAGCCAAGGAGTTTGAAGGAAGAATTCTGATGTAGGGTGTTATTTGTCATGGATATCGGTGGTTAGGAATGTGTAGGAGAAACAAATAGAACTCTTTTCTTGTGCGTCAGTGCCTCCCCTGACTGTGCGATATGGCACATACTGACCAATCAGAGGCATAGCATAGAGACCTACCTTACCCCCTAAGGAACTCTAACTGCTTCCGTTCCGGATGAGAAAAAAACCCTTTTCCAGCCAGACACCAAAGAGAGCAGACCTGTTTCCTCTCTCTCTCTCTCTCTCTCTCTCTCTCTCTCACTCTCTCTCTGCCTACACCGGTATCAACGATTCCCACTTGGGAATAACTACCAGGCAAAGGCAGACAAGTTTTATCCGAGTTATATCTTTTTTACCCTGACTCGCTTCAATAAACCTTTTCCTTGTTAAGTTTTACAAAGTTGTTTGTTCGTTTGATCAGTAGCTTGTGTCGAATTATTTATTTTATTAGGGAGTGCCTGAAAAGCACTAACTCAATTCCCTAAAAATGCTTCTTGTAATAGTAGTATCATATATACCACTATACCACTATTTTTTAGCCAGTTTGAGAAATTGTCTTCAAATAGATGGGCCATCATATAGCCTCCTTACAGTCTCCACTTGTGTTTGTTTACTGCAGTCCAGTAGTGTCATGTTTTTTGCAGCTACCTACTGCTTCCTACTATTTGTAGCAAAACCTGGGTGGTGCAAGTTTGGGTATTCAATGATGTACCTCTCCTTTTTCCCATCCATGTCTTAACTGGGTTGAAATTTTTGAGTTTTGAGTTGTAGAAGGGCCTTTGGGACTTGAGTCTGGAAGTATCTGGGGCATCTTTTAAAATTTGTTGGATTGGTAAGTCCCTGATGTTTTGAATCAATTTTTGAGTTGCCTCTTCCTTCTTTATATGGGGTTATACCATCGAACTTACTATTGGTAGCCATTGTGTTGTGGTTGAGGTAATACACATGTATTGTTAATATTGTAATTGTAAAAACAAAGCAGCTTAGTCTTAGTGTCATTAAATGTTACCATTTATTTACGGCCTCATTCCATTACGATTTGAAGGTCATTTTCTAATGCTAGAGTCCCTCGGGGATCCATTCTGGGTCCAACTCTCTTTCTGATCTACATCAATGATCTTCCAAATCACATCCTAAGATCATTCGTAGACATTTATGCTGATGACACTATCATCTATGGCAGCACATCAAAGGCAGTAAATGACCAAGTTCTCTCTGATTCTCTCTCTCCTCTGATCTTGAACACGTAGTACAATTGAGAAAGAAGTGGTTGGTTACTTTTAATGCATCTAAAACCAAGCTTCTACCTTTACATCATCAATGCTCTGATCCCTATCTAGCATCAATTAAAATGAATGGCTGTAATCTTGGGGAGGCTCCATGTTTTGACAAGCTTCTAGGTCTGAACTTTACTCCTGATCTGAAATGGAACACCTACATCAAATCTATTGTCAAAGCTGCTGGGAAAATGGTGGGATCTTTCTACCGCTCCAGTAGATATCTCACTGCTGATGCAATTCTCTACCTGTATAAGAGCCAAATGCGTCCAAGGATGGAGTACTGTTGCCACATCTGGGCAGGAGCTGCTAGAAGCAGCTTATCCTGCCTTGACAGAGTTAAAAATAGACTTCATAGCCTAGTGGGGGATGTCCTTTCTCTTCCCAGCAACCTCTTTCTCACAGAAGAGACGTTGCGAGTTTGTCTCTGCTTTATAGTTATTTTCATGGTAAGTGCTCGTCTGAGCTCCAATCTATGGAATCTATCAAACTTTCACAAGAAACACTCGTCTAGTTGAAAACACTATCAATAATTTCCCTACTCTTTATCTGTGCCTAAATCTAAAGTAGATTCCATGGAAAAAAGCTTCATTCTTATAACTGCACACCTGTGAAACTCTGTTCCGTTTTCCTATTTTCCAACTGACTGCAATATCGTCGTCTTCAAGTTTGACATAAACAAATTCTTGAGGAGCTGTTTCCCTTAAGTAATCCAATTTACCAAATTTACACTACTAACAATTACTATGATATTGTCCCATTGAGACTAACGTGCATTCTTTAACCCTTATCCTCGAGTAGCCTCTGGGCCTTGATAAGTGGTGACTCCTATGTAAAAAAAATTCTGTCATTATCTTAGATTTGTGTACATCCGTTCTTCCTTCGTGCATGTTATTATTGCTAATCAGTGACGATCAAAGTTATTCTATTCTAAATATTTCCTTAGAATTTATTTATTATAGGCTTTGATAATAGTTTAATTCTTTTTTCCTTTATCTAATTTTGTTTATTATTATTAAAGATGTGATATTGAAGGCTAGTTTTTATTGTGTGAAGGCTAGTTTCTGATAAATGCTTATTTCGGTACAGCTATAACTACATATCTATTATTAAAGATTTTATGTACAACTATAGTTTCTAAGAAATATTTATTAATCGGATTTAAACATTTCTGACCTAATGATGGGGTGAACCAAATAAACTTTCTATTCCTGTTATTTTTCTTATTATTTTCATGCTCCCTATGCTACATTAAATTTGAGTGTTATTCGCCATGTTATAAAATAATTTCATTATTATATATATATATGCTAATGACACCACCCTCTATTCTGGTATTGTTTGTTGCCCACCTTTCTCGGATCATTTGAAATATGCAGTTGATCTAGAACTTGATTTGTTTCTATTATGGATTGGGGCAAGAAATGGTTTGTTTTAATCTTGTTTGGACTCAGCTATTGTCAGCAATCGCAGGCATGTTCCTTTTCTTTCTGGGGTTCTTATGGATTACTCTGCTCTCAGTGAGAAATTGACTCTAAAACTTCTTTCTGATCATATCTTTCTTTAACACATCTTCCTCCTCGACACCACTAGTGAAAAAGAAAAGAACAATGAAATCATATTAGAATATCAGTGTTGGGTCACGTATTAGAGATCCCTATGCCAATAAATGCAATTCATATATTATCGGTCCTGGATATGACTTTAAACTATATCCAGTGGTGAGGCCCCAGCTTATGGGCTTTGGGGAGTGTGGAGCCACCTTTTAATTGCCATTGCTCCCAGGTCCACTCTGACCCGGAGTGGTAGTACCTGTTAGGGTTCCAACTATGGGTTAAATAGAAACTGACTTGAAAACAACAAATATATTCTATTAAAAATTTTTTCTTCAAAATCTTTGGATTCGGCATTAAATAACCTAAAAAGGGTTGATATGCCGTAATACAAAAACAACCAATCGTATATTATCAGGTCATCTCTCGATGAGAAATCAACTCTTACACTGCTTGCTCTTCCTTTTTCATCACATCTTTCTTGGAATTCATAGATCAGATCCATTGCTCTTTCTGCTTCTTGTAAAACCGGTTCTGTCTATCGCTCTAAATATTTTCTCACACCCTTATCCTCGAGTGGCCTCTGGGTCTTGATAAGTGGTAACCCCCTCCCATGTAAAAAAAACCTCTCTCTCTCTCACATGTGATGTTGTTTGTCTCAGTCTTTTCTATTTTCTTTCTCTACAAATCTACTATCAAATCATGTACGGAGTACCGTTGTCATATTTGGGCTGGTGGAACTCTGCCCCATTTTTGAAGGTTCTCGATAAATTGCAGAAAAGTATCTGTAATTTGATTAAACCCACACTTTTCATCTTCTCTGCAACCTCTCTCTCACAGACGTAATGTTGCTAGTCTCATTAAAATTAAAGAAAAAAAGGTTTTAGTGCTTCAAGTTCTTCATAGCTTCAAATATTTATCCATGGTGTTTGGTTTTATTGTTTTGTAGAAGAAAATCACTGTGTTTTTTTTTGTTTGTTTTTTTTTACATGTAGATCACCACTTATCAAGGCCCGTAAGCCACTCGGGGATAAGGGTTATTTTGTGTACAATAATCAATGGGATAATATCGTAGTAATAGTTGGTATTGGAGATTTGATAAAGTGTCTTACTAAAGGGAGTGATTAATCAGGAATTTGTTTATGTTGGACTTGAAGACGTCCAAGTTGTAGTCAGGTGGGAAACAGGCAAACGGAAGAGAGTTCCACAGGCGTGCACTTGTTTGCAATTATGAAGAACATGATTGAGTTTTGTAAAGCGAAAGGAAAAAGAGATAGCATCAATGTTTGATGCAGTTTTGTCAAGAAGCCAATATCTTCAGACAGCCTGTACCGGTAATAAATGTCTAATTACGAAAATAGATCTGTGTTCTACCCTTTGTTGGGCAGACTTTTGTGTGACGGGATGGATATATATATATATTTACAAATAAATACACATTGATCTTCATCATAGGATGGAAGACGCCTGAAACCATCATGTGCATACACATCAATATTTTGAACGCCTGCCGACTCACTCCTCCGCAACGCAAGCATCTAAACTCCAACTCTACTTATCCTGTTGTGTCGTTCAAAAAAAAAAAAAAAAAAAATGATGCGGTAAATTTAGTCTCGTAAGAGCAAATAGAAATATTACTTCCGCTGTTTTCTGTGTTTAGCGAAATCTAACGGTGAAAAATATGCAACGGTGAAGCATTTGCCTGAAAACCATATCCCCTCCCCCGTCTGCCCCCTCCCTCCCTTTAAGTGTCAGGAGATATCGATCATTCCTTGGAAAACTCATTGGCTGCAATTTCTTCAGATTTCAAAGAAAAATGGTGCTGGAATCCTCTTCACATTTATGTCATATTCTGCTTGTTTTCAAATGCCTGCTTCACAGGCATACCTATTACTCACAGAGATTTTGTATCTGCCTGCTTGAACAGACAAACGGATCTGAAATCTCCATTAGTAATAGAAGTAATAGTATAGTTTCAGCTTCAGACAGACAGATACCAAATCTCCATTATTAATAGAAGTAATGATATAGTTTCGGCTTCAGACAGACAGATACCAAATCGCCATCTTCTTCTATGTATGTCTCGAAAGGCTTTTTTCGCCGACGGCCCGGGGGGGGGGGGCTTACTATCGCTTAAAAGTGTTTGAATACAACCTAGATAATAATATCTACGATTTGGGAATTTTATTTACGTCGATTTTTACAAAATTCTTGCTGTCTTGTGTTCGTTCAGCTTTTTTGTATAAAACCAAAACTAACTCAAAGCTAAGAATTGTTCCCAGCAATCGCACCGGTGGAACGTCCAGTAGCAATGAGCTTTGATCAATGTGGGGGCAAACTCCTTATTGCTATTCAATCTGGATAATCCCCTTTTTATGGGGAGCTGGTCCCCCCCCAACATCTTGGGGAAACCAGCCAAAGTTGGGTAAACAAACCCAAAAGCTGCCCCCCCCCGCAATAAAAGTTAACTCCTACATCTATTTGACCTCATTAATGAGGTCAAATAGATGTAGCAGAGTTGACTTTTATTGCGGGCACGTGTCAATTCTGTTTTTAATACTTAAATTAATAAATTCAAGTTGCTCTTTTTTGGTCGAGCTGGTAACGTGTCAGGTTTTTTGCACACTTTATTTCCCACCTTCGCCTCAAGGATTCGGGTTCGATCCTAACTACCTACCAAAACTGTTTTTTTTTAAGCCCCCACCCCCCAACATAAACACCCGGGCAACGATTTTTTTAAAGAAGTTTTAACATTGTTGTTATATATATATATATATATATATATATATATATATATATATATATATATATATATATATATATATATAAAAACAGGGTTCTTACTTCGCTTATTCTTTTGTTTTGATCCCCCCCCGCCCAACATGCACACCTCTAAACACCTGGGCAACGCCGGGTACCCCCGCTAGTTTATAATACAAGTAATAGTATAGTTTTGGCTTCAGACAGACAGATACTAAATCTCCATTAGTGATGGAAGTAATAGTATAATCTTGCAGATCAAAAATGCAATTTTGTATCTGAATTATGATTAATGCTGGGACTTCAATGGAAATCAGAATCTGGAAGAATCGCTACTTTTTAGGGTATCGGAATTGGAAAAATATGTGTGTATTTTCCCATGCAAAAAAACCAAAAAAACAAAAAAAAACGATTCTTTTAATTGTTTTTTTTTTAATTTTTTTTTTTATGGGATTTTGTTTAAAATAAAATCTCCCACTGTTGGTGGTCCTGGATATGACCTTAAACTATATCCGATGGTGAGGCCCCAGCTTGCAGGCTTAGAGGAATGTGGAGCCACCCTTTAATTGGCATTGCTCCCAGGTCCACTCTGACCCGGAGTGGTGGTACCTGTTAGGGTCCCAACAATGGGTTAAATAGAAACCAACTTGAAAAAAAATTTATATATATTGTATTAAAAAATTTTCCTTCAAAATAACTGGATTCGGCATTAAATAACCTGAAAACGGTGATATGTCGTAAAACAAACAACCAATCAATAAAACCCACTGTTGGTAGCAATGTTAAAATAATCAATATTTATTGATTTTAAATTAAAACTAAAGCAAAAATCTATTAATCATCCCCACACAATAATCAGACACCAAATCTCCATTAGTAATTGAAGTAATAGTATAGTTTCAGCTTCAAACAAACAGATACAAAACCTCCATCTATAATATAAATCTTACCTGTCTGTTTAAATGTATGTGTGTATGTAGGTATGTACGTATGTTTGGATGTCTGCCTAAAACTTTCGACAGAGGCGACGGATTTTCATGAGATCAGTATTGTTTTGAAGCTCGACCCTTCAAATGACAAATATCGAAAAATTGGCTAAAAACATTAATTTCTTCACCCTCAACTAGACACTTTCTTACAGTGAGGGGTCGCTTTTTTTACTGATATTTTCGAAAGTAATCCCCTCTTTTCGATTGATTAGCCTTAATTTAAACCTTTGCCACTTCCGGTTTGATGATGGATGCAATGGCAAAGAAGTCACGTTTTTTTTTTTTTCATATTCTTTTCCTCCTTTGCGATATGGGTTTGAGCCTGCCTGTCTACTACCATATTTTTTTTTTCTTGCTCAACACACACTTCTAAACACGGGCAACGCCGGGTGTCCAGGCTAGTCTAATATATAAAAGGCAAAATGTGTGTGTGTGTGTGTGTGTGTGTCTCGCAAAAAATTTCCGATAGACACGTTGGAACATAAAATCAGAATCGCTTCAAAGCTCCGTCTCCCTGACGACACATGTCGAAAAATCGGTTAAAAACATTACTTCCTTCACCCTCAACTGGGCCGTTTTTCACAAGGAGGAGTCGGTTTTCTGTTGACATTTTTATAAGTCATCGTCTCCTTTCGATTGACTACCCTTTATTCCAACGCTTGCGACTTCTGGTTTTGTGATGGACGCATCAACTAAGACATTAGTTTTTTTTTACCTTCTTTTCCTCCTTCGCGTTACGGGTTTGAGCCTCTCTACCTACTACAACTTATTCTTTTTAACACCTCTCTCCACCCATGCTGCCTACTGTTGTTTTGATTTCCCTTCCCCCTACTACTACTTTTTTCTTAACACCTCTCTCTGCAATCTCCCCCAGGGTTACTTACTACACCACCCCTACATACCTGGGCAACTCTGGGTAGGGGAAATTGTGTGTGTGTGTGTGTGTTTGTATGTCTACCAAAAACTTTGAACACTGACAAAATTGGTATCGTTTTAAAGGTCAGTCTCTTGGACGACAAATATCCGAAAATTGGCCAAAACGATTAATACTTTGACTGTCAACTGGGCCGTTTCTCAGAATAAAGGGTCAGTTTTTGTGTTGACATTTTTGCAAAGTCATCATACGCCTTGCAATGAGTAAGCTTCTTTTGAACGCCGGCGACGTCAAATGTCATGGTGAGCGTGGGATCTAAGCAGTTGGGGTTTTTTTTCACCTTCTTTTCCTTCTTCACGTAACAAGTTTGAGCCTGCCTGCCTGTCTGCCTACTACTTTTGTCCCCCACACTTCTCTCCACCCGGGCTGCCTACTGCGTCTAATTTTCTTTTTTTCAATATCCTTACTACACCACCTCTCCACATCCGGGCAACGGCGTGTATCCCCACTAGTTAGTAATAGAAGTAAGAGTATAGTTTTTGCTTCAGATTACTAATGAAGATTTGGAATCTGTCTGAAGTCGGAACCAAAAAGATGATTGAACAAAGATAGAGCATAGCAGGATTACCCATGAAAACTGAAGACTATCCAACATGCAATGCTGGAAGAATAATCAAGGTCGTAAATGCAATTTCATATTGGAATTTGTGTTAGGATCATTTCTCTCTGATAGGTTTATAAAAGTAGTGGTTGATGGGCAGAAATCAGAAGCCTACAGTATTAATGCTGGCGTCCCTCGGGGTTCCGTCCTGGGCCCAACTCTCTTCCTGATCTTCATCAATGATTTCCCAAATTCTTAGTTCATTTGTAAATATTTATGCAGATGACACTATCATCTATGGAAACACTTCAAAGGCCAACAATGACCAAGATCTTTACAATTCTCTCTTCTTTGATCTTGAGCACGTGGTACAATAGGGGAAAAAGGTGCCTAATTAATTTTAATGCATCTAAAACTAAGCTTCTCTCTTCACATCCTCAACGTTCTTACTCCCGTCTGGCCCCAATTGAAACATATTGCTCTCGTCTTGAGAAGGCTCCATGTTTTGACAAGCTTCCGGGTCTAATTTTTACTCCTGATGGAGCACATACATCAAATCTGCTGCTAAGGTCAGTGGAAAAATGGTTGGATCATTCTATCGCTCCAGTAGATATCTCACTGCTGATGTGATTCTCTAACTTTGCAAAAGCCAAGTAGATCCCAGGATGGAGTACTTTGCCACATCTGGGCAGGAGCTGCCCAAAGCGCCGTGTCCTGCTTTGACAGAGTTCAAAACCGACTTTGTAGCCTAGTGGGGAATGTCCTTTTCTCTTCTCTGCAACCTCTTTTCTACAGAAGAGATATTGTCAGCCAATCTCTACTCTGTCGCTATTTGCATAGTAAGTACTCGTCTGAGCACCAATCTATAGTACTCCCTTGCCAAACTGTCACAAAAAAACACTCATCTAGCTGAAACCACTGTCAATAATTTCCCCCACTCTCTATTTGTGCGTAAACCTAAACGTTGATTTAATGAGCAAAGCATCTTTCTTTAAACTGCTCGCCTGTGGGACACTGTTCGACTGGTCTGCTTTCCAGCTGACTACAATATGATCATCTTCAAGACTAATGTAAACAAATTCTTGATGAACCGTCCCCTTAAGTAATCAGATTATACCAAATTTCCACTACTAGCAATCACAACACTATTGTCCCAATGACTTCCGTACATCCATGAGCCCTTATCCTTGAGTGGCCTTTGGGCCTTGATAAGTGGAGTGTCCTTTGTAAAAAAAAAAAAAAGTCACCGGACAAAGTGGATAGGAATTAATACAAAGAAAGACATTGAAATAGAAAGAATGCAAAGGAATAAATTTACGTGAAAGCTAGATACAGAGAGAGCACCTAACAGACATGTGCGTCCCAGATTCACTAATGAGAAAACAACGAGATGTAGGGGAGGCTCCCACTCATTGGGGAGAAGCTATCAAATCTCGGGAGATTAAATGAAAGTTTCAGGTCTTAGAACTCTCCCACTGCAAGGAAATTGGGATTGAGAAGTCAGTGCCTCTGAGGAGGGGCACTCTACTCTGATCTGCAAAAAGTGCTTGTGCAACCAATCAAATTCCCCGGTGAGGGCGCCTCAGGCGATTAACAATAAACTAATTACCTTCTTCCAAGAGAAAAGGCAAAGCCTATGAGGGTGAACCGCCTAGAACTGCACAGAACTAACATCACACTTCAAAATCAACAGGGACCGGATCATTACAAGAATGGTCTAATCACTTTTGATTTTGGAGGCCAACGATAAAAATCGATGAACTAAATGAACAAGGAAAATTATCAAGCCATCATCGTTAATTTTCGATTTCCAACTCAAGTTTGTATGATTATTATGCCATGAGCAATAGTATCAGATGATCTGGTGACAGAAAGAGTAGATAATAAATTGTGAGTAAAAATGGCAGCCACCTTTTCTTTGAAAGTGGCTTTTGTAAGAAGCTGTTAATATCCAACTTTTTTCAGGTGTATCTTATCAAACTTGGGAATGTTTTTGTCAAACTCGAGAATTTAGACAGAATTTTTAATGAAACCCTTGATTTACTTCATGAGGGTAGAATGCTCTTGTTCTGTCAGTCATGACTGGTCATCCTAAGTAATATATATATATATATATATATATATATATATATATATATATATATATATATATAAGCTAATTTAATATCCAATCAAATGGCTACATATAGGCATACATGTTTCGGCGAAAACCCGGCAAGGGAATCGCTTCGTCAGGCCAAAGACATCTCTTGCTGTTTCGAAACAGCAAGAGATGTCTTTGGCCTGACGAAGCGATTCCCTTGCCGGGTTTTCGCCGAAACATGTATGCCTATATGTAGCCATTTGGTTGGATACTAAATTAACTTATTTTGGCTCTGTCTAAACATTGAGCACTCTTTTGGTAGACACACTTAATAATTACTACCAATACAATATATATATATATATATATATATATATATATATATATATATATGATGAAAAAAATGGAAATAGTATTCCGACAAAATAGAGAAATAAAAAGGAACAAACCGTATTATGTGTTCATCAATGTTTCGTCGGAAGTCTCGAAATAAAGACGAAACGTTGATGAACACATAATACGGTCTGTTCCTTTTTATTTCTATATATACATATATATATATATATATATATATATATATATATATATATATAGTTTTTAAAATAAAAATATAATTATCCACTGGCACATGTTTCGTTGTTTACAACTCATCAGAGTGGCTGAATCTTGCAAGATTCGAAATCAAACCCCAATCTCGCTAGATTCACCCACTCTGATGAGTCATAGATGACGAAACATGTGTCAATGGATAGTTATATTTAAAAAAAAACAAAACATATGCCACTCCCCATTTGGGGGTACCAAATTGGTCAAAGGGAAAATTATTCTCAACTTGCATTTAGGTAAAAATGCACTTTCGTATAAAAAATTGAATTTATTCAAAAAGTATCGCAAACAAGAACAAACAAACAAACAAACATTTCTCTCTCTCTCTCTCTCTCTCTCTCTCTATCTCTCTCTATATATATATATATAGAATAATCTAATACATAAAAGGCTATATGTCTGTTTGTCTGTGTGCCTGTCTGTCTGTCTTCATATTTTCAAACTCTATCTTCTCTGAAAATAAACGTCGCAGAGCGGCGCTATGGGCCTCAAATGATTGGATTTTTTTTATCATATTTAAGAATATTTTACGATCGGGCAAAGCTGCCCCCCCCCACTAGTCTAGTATATAAAAGGCAGTATGTCTGTCTGTCTATCTCCATATTTTAAAACCCTATCTCTTCCAAAACTAAAAGTCACGGAGCGGTGCTAGGGTCCTCAAATGATTGGATTTTTTAAGGACCGTTCTTTTAAAATAGTTTTAAGAAGTCAAAAAATGGTCAAAAATCAGTTAATATAGGTGACACGTTGGTACAGTGGTAACGTCACCAGCTTTGAATGCAACAGTTTTGCTTTTGGTTTCAATTCTAGCTATGGCAACCAAATATTTTTTTTTATCTTTGAAATCATGACTCTATAACAATATATGTGAAATCTAGACAAATTAAAATATATTTAAGTGTATTCTACGGCTGGGCAAAGTCGCCCCACCCCCACCCCCCACCGCTAATTGCAAATAAATAGTGATATTTATAACTAGAAATAAAATAGGTTTAAGGTCCCAAAATTCGTACAAGAACTGTCTGCAGTGCTTAGAGTACTTGGAAAAATTAATTGTAAAAATGATATTCACCTGGAGGTTGGAGATGTTGCGAGTTTGTCTCTGATGTATCGTTATTTTCATGGAAAGTGTTCAACTGAGCTTCAATCTATGGTCCCCCCTCGCCAAACTTTCACAAGAAACACTCGTCTAGCTGTAAGCACTATCAGTAGTTTCCCCCACTCTTTATCTGTGCCTAAACCTAAACATAGATTCCATGAACAAAGCTTCTTTCTTAGAACTGCACGCCTGTGGAATTGTCTTCCGTTTTCCTGCTTTCCGGCTAACTACAATATGGTTGTGTTCAAGTCTAAAGTAAATAAATTCTTGATGAGCCGTTCCATATAAGTTATTAAATTTACCAAATTTTCATTACTAATGATTACTATATTGACCAACTTCTACTGTACACTCTTTAACCCTTATCCTTGAGTGGCCTCTGGGCCTTGATAATGTGGTGATGCCTTTGTAAAAAAAAAAAAAAAAAAAAAAAAAAAAGGCTGACAGAACGTGAAGTAAATAAAAGGGTTCTGTTCAAAACTCAGTCCAAATTCCCGAGATAGAAATATTCCTGAGTTTCACAAGATACACCCGAAGAAGGTTGGAGGTTACATCCTTGTGAAAATGACACTCAAGATGAGAACAGTAGTCCGAAGAATCCAAATGATATGAATAATCAATCCCTTACCTCAAAAATTCAGAAACGTGATATGATATTTTATTCACAAAGATTTCGTATTTATTATTATAGTGTCAATTCTCTATTGATTATCATTATATTGTACCCAATATATAGTAGTGATTTCAAAAGTTATGAAAAAAAAAAAAATTACTTGGGTGCTATCAACTAGAATCGAAATCAAAACATCTAATTCACCAGCATTATTTTTTACCATCTGAGCCACAATAGATGGATATCAAAATGTTAAAAAAGAACCGACATTAACGTATAAATATATATTTGTGCATGCGAACAGAAGCATTGAAGTCGACTTACGCCTGCCAAGTTTCAGTTTTATCAATTTTGATCTCTTAGCAGCTATTTTTACCGGCAGAAAAAAAAAACAATTGCAATATCAAGTTTTAAGTCTGTAGACTAAAAAAAAAGTATATAATAAAAATAATACAATAAATTCAAATAAAAATAACACAATAAGTGGAAATAAAGGCTAATTGTGTTATTTTTATTTGTATAATTTTGTTATTTCTTGTTTTATAGTTTTTAATAATGTTCGTTTTTATATTTTATTTCAATCAATTGCTTCAAAATACAAATATTAAATAACGAAAAAAAAAAAAAAAAGTAAAAGGTACTTTTTGTCTTGTCACCGGTTTCGGTAGCGTCACACAAAAAATTAGGGAAGACACTAGCTGACTATAACCTTCTTTTTATCTTTACTACAAAGGGAGACAACTTAAAGCATAATGTGACTTATGAATAGAGCTGTGACAACAGAATATTCTTTTCATTTTTTTTGACCCTCGAGTATATATCCGACACAGTTAGACATAGTTAATCAACCGAGAACCACATCAGTCTATATTAAAACATATAAGATATTGATATATACTCAAGAGTCAAAACAATGAAAAGAATATGCTGTTGTCACAGCGCTACTACTTATGAGAAACTAACAAGAAAGCGCTATATTAATAGACTTTTAACCTCCGCAATGATTCATATAACCCTATTTTTTTGTTGTTAAGCTGCTTTGCTTAAAACTTGCGTGAAATTGCGGGGGGGGGGCGGGTTAGTTTTATTTTTTATTTTTATTTTTATTGTCTAATCATAATGTTTTCTGTTTTTTTTTTTTTTTTTTTTTTTTTTTTTTAAATGTGTAACGAGTGCTTGAAAAGATGGAAAATTCGGAAACATTTCCGGAATCCTCACCCGTCAAAGGTTTCCGTCACTCGCCCTCTGTTTTGCTCGGCATATGAACAGAAACTTGGAAATATCCGATCAACAGTGAATGAGGCGGAACGGTTGCTAATGTAGCGTTGGAAAAAATGTCGGACAGTGCAAGTCGGGAGTTATCAGAAATCAATATGCGTGTCCGAGAAGGTTTGTGGATGGACCTGGACAGATGACCAGAGAGAAGGGGGTGAGGTACTGAAAAAGGGTGGAAGCAAAGAAAGAAAGAAAGAAAGAGAGAGAATAAAAATTAAAAGGGTGTTAAAAAAAGAGAGAAGAATAGAAATGAAAGACAAAAAAAAAAGAAAAAGAAAGAAGTAGGGAAAAGGAAGATGTAAGGAAAAACAAAGAAATAAGATACAAAAAAAGAAAGATAAAAGGAAAGGGAAAAGAAAACAAAAAAGAAAGAGAAAAGGAATAAAAAGAAAGACAAAATAGAAAGAAAAAAATGAAACAAGAAAAGTAAAAGCCAACAATAAAAAAATAAAAGACAGAAAAAATAAAAAATAATAGAAAGAAAAGAAAAATGAAAACGATAAAAGAGAAAAAGTAAAATAAAAACATATATAAATATATATATATATATATATATATATATATATATATATATATATATATATATATATATATATCACTCAGACAACACGTGACCCGTTGGGTCAGTATGTTATATTATCTATGGAATTAATGTATGAGCGTGACACTTGTGACGTAAAGAAAATAGTTTTTTTTTTTTGACATAACAGAAACATTTCTATGAAAGTATATTAAAATTAAAAATCACGGACGGATGACTGAAACATGAAAAAAAAAAATCCTCTCTATTCGTGTAAAGTTACCTATTTTTTCGAATAATCGCTCAAAAATCGAAAATTAAACAAGATTTTCCTACGAATCGAATGCCGATGAAAGTCATTTAGCAGCAAAAACGCACATGAACTACCGATGAGAAATATAAGAATGTAAAACCCATATTGGAATCCTTCAACCAAGTTATAGAAACTTAAAATCTAAAAAAAAAAAAAATTAATAAAACCTGAAGCAAAAACTAAAACCTAAATAAATAAAATAAAATAAAATTAATATTGAAACAGATTAGTAAATGTGTCAACAAATTCACCGTTCTCACACAACTATTTTCTATCTAGAAATGTAAACAAAAAATAAAAAAAGAAGGAAGGAAAAGGGACGGTTAGAGAGTAGTAGTAGTAGTAGTAGCAGTAGTCTTGGCTTTACTACAATTGTTCTTACGTTTGTTAATGGGTTAAAGTTGTTTAGTTGTAAGAAAATAGCGACAGTATAGTTGTAATAAAGAATAGTTGCAAAACACCCCCACTCTTCCCATGTTAAATAATAATTTCAAAATAATAACGTTAATACTTCAGTGCGCATATCAAAATCTGCAAAAAAAGCGATTTGTGTTTATTTGTTTACGTTGTTATAGGTTAATGTTTATGCGCACTTGCGCAACCGGATGTCGTGAACCGGAGAGTGGGTTACATCACTCATTACAAGGTCATTTGAGTTTTTGCCTCCCTTATAGCAGCCCGTTTTTCCGAATAATGTCTGAATACCTTATATACCAAATTTCATGTCTGTAGATCAAAAATTCGTTGAGTATATAGGTTAAGAAGTGTCCTCTCACACACACATATTTTCACTTTCACACATATATATATATATATATATATATATATATATATAAATAATTATTGTAAATACAATCATGTCATGCAGACCGTTTGAATAATATTTGATTTCATCAGGCAAGAAAAATTAAAATACAAAAATTAAAAAGGTTCCAGACCTTTTCAAATTTTGAGGAGAAAAAATATGGCATGAATTCAAAGCTAAAGTTCTTACGGGTTAAATTAATTTCAAAAATCAAATTTCCCTTAAAGAAGGGGTGGGAGTTTAAAAGGATAGTTTTAGGGAAAGGTTAGAAAGAGTGATAAGGAGGGAGGGGTAGTATAAAGATAAATTTTAATTTTTCTTGTTTGATGAAATCAAATATGATTGAAACGGTCTGCACATCGTAGCAAGATATGGCTGCATTTACATAAAGAATAATTTTTATCTGTTTGTCAACTGTTTCATGACTGCGCATGCACGAATTGTTCACGTGACAGTTTCCTTACGTTTAGAATAAGTAGGTTTGAAAACACCTTTTAAAATCATGGCAAGCTGACCTAATGGTTATTGTACTTAACTCATTGCGATTAACGATTACAATATTACCACCTTACACTTATCAACCCTTATCTTTGAGAGGCTTTCGGGCTTTGATAAACGGTGACTCCCAAGTACAAAAAAAAAAAAAAAAAAAAAAAAATGCTAAATGATATGTGGACCGAGAGAAGAGGTATTTTTATAAAAATGAAACAATCGAAATTTTTTATTCTACATTATTTTTAATACCAGTGCTATGAGTAACACAGGATAGTATATTTATAGTAGTTTTAGTGTGTGTGTGGTATAAATTTACTTTCTCTGATTGAGCACTATCAACGACCCTTGTTGAAATTCAATTATTCTTAATTTTTGGATATTTTTCTACGTGGAATATATATATATATATATATATATATATATATATATATATATATATATATTTTTTATATATATGGTACAGTGGGGGAAGAGGTGGCTGGTTACTTTTAATGCATCTAAAACCAAGCTCCTATCTTTACATCATCAACACTCTGATCCCCATCTGGCATCAATTGAAATGGATGGCTCTCATCTAGGGGAGGCTCCATGTTTTGATAAGTTTCTGGGATTGACCTTTACTCCTGACCTGAAATGGAACATGTACATAAAGTGTTACCTAGGTCGCTAGAAAAATGGTAGGATCCTTCTACCGCTCCAGAAGATATCTCACTGCTGATGCAATTCTCTATCTATATAAAAGCTAAGTATGTCCAAGGATGGAGTACTGCTGCCACATCTGGGCAGGAGCTGCTAAAAACAGCCTATACTGCCTTGACAGAGTACAAAATAGACTTCGTGGCCTAGTGAGGGATGCCCTTTTCTCTTCCCTACAACCTCTCTCCCACAGAAGAGACGTTGCGAGCCTGTCCTTGTTTTATCCTTATTTCCATGGCAAGTGCTCATCCGAGCTCCAATCCCTGGTCCCCCCTCACCAATCTTTCATGAAAAACACCTGTCCAGCTGAAATCACTGTGAATAATTTTCCCCATTCTTTATCTGTGCCTAAATCAAAATGTAGATTCCATGAACAAAGCTTCTTTCTTGGAAGTGCACGACTGGAACTCTCTTTCGTTTGCCTGTTTCCCACCTGACTACAACTTGGACGTTTTCAAGTCCAACATAAACAAATTCATGACAAACCGCTCTCTTAAGTAAACACTTCATCAAATCTCCATTACTAACAATTATTACGATATTATCCCATTGATTACTGTACACGCAATAACCCTTATCCCCGAGTGGCTTCTGGGCTTGATAAGTGGTGACTACCATGTAAACTATATATATATATATATATATATATATATATATATATATATATATATATAAGATAGAGGATAAACAGGTGGTAGAATAAGAGGATAAAAAACAAAGGCGTATGAGATAAATAGATATAAGAATTATAAAGTAATAATCTATATATCTATAAAAATGAACGTGTTTGTGTGTGTGTCTGTGTACATTTCCCTACGCAATTACTCTGTCAATTTTAAGCCTACAGACTCCTCCGCCAATTTTGGGTCTAAACACTTTAAATTTTAGATATAGGTTCCTTGCACATGAATCTAACTTAATAATTTGATTTGAGCCCAAAACAATAAATGTTAAGGGGTCATAATAGGTGTCAAAGTTTTAAAAAATGACCCCCTTTTTTTTTTTTTTGCTCAACATACACTTCCAAACACCCGGGCAACGCCGGGATGAAATGCTAGTAGATAATAAATAATAACGTTTACTCTCTAACTTCAAAATCTTTCTATATTATATCTCTTATAATTTATCCCCTTACATTTATTATTTTACTATTAAGTTGGTGCAAAAATAATGTCGGTTTTGACATGAAGTTAAACGTAAAAAAAAAAACAAAAAAAAAAAATACATTATTTTTGTACCAACCTAATATTATTCCTAATAATTTATCTTTCTTTCAAGTACTGTCATAATTTCAGATACCCCTTCTAAAATATACCGACATAGCATAAACCCCCTATTTCATGTAAACCCCTTCCACAGCTATACCCCATCAATATATATGATTAAATAAGCATCTTCTTTCAATCCATTACCCTATATTCTCCCCGAGTGTTTAATCACGCATATTGTACAAAAGACAACACATGTATCTCCACTGGAAAATTTGTAAAAACTTGAATATCAAATGTAGCAAATCTTGGGAAGATGTTTATCAGAAAGAACAGTTGGAAATAAGTCATGCACCATCCACTATGACTACAGAGTTCCTACAGCTACACACCAAGAAAATGGGGCTATTAAGCCTGACATAGTGATATGGGACAAGAAGGAGAATGTAGCAACCTTAGTTGAAGTCAGCGTCCCTAATAATGCTGGCCTTAACAGAGCAGAGAGGGAGAAAATAACAAAATACCAAGGACTTATGTACGACATGAAAAGAAACTGGAATCTTAAGAAGGTATCAATCATACCAGTCATTATAGGAGATGCCGAGCCAATGAAAACGAATTTCAAAAACTATCTAGCGAATACACCCGGTGAACCAAGTGCAAAATAAATAAAAACAATAGAACTTAAAGGGACGGTTAGAATCTTAAAAAAGGTCTCTCGGTTGGAGTAACTAAACTAATGGGAGAATGTTTAGCATCCGATAGAATGACCCATCCCCAGGAAAAACAAGCTGATAAGAAAATTAAAACAAAAAGAGTAAACCCCAACATGACAAATATGCCATAGACCTACCTGCATAATATAATAAAAGCTATACTCCTCCGATATCACAGAGGTCAATATAGTTCCCCCAAACAACCTCTATATTTTATTTCGCTAGACGTCACATCCCTATTATGTTAACTAGCTTCTCTCTTCTTCTGATGAGAAGCATTAGGTTTCTCACTTACCCAACACCCCTAATTGATGTATACCCTAATTAAATAACTCTATATATCTATATAATTATAAAACTCAAATGACCTTGTAACGATGTATGCAAGCCACTTTCCGGTTTATGACGTCCGGTTGCGCATGCGTGGATGATCTGCGCACTGAAATATTAACGTTATTATTTCGAAATTATTATTTAACATGGGAAGAGTGGGGTTTAAAATAACTTAAACATGATACAGAAATGAACGATGTAAAAAAAAAAAAAAAGCAGAAAGTATTAACAATTGTTTATTTGGATAATTTAAACGCGAAAAAACAAGCAAACAAAAGAACAATTGGGACGCTGAAATATTAACGTTATTATTTCGAAATTATTATTTAACATGGGAAGAGTGGGGGTTAAAATAACTTAAACGTAATACAGAAATGAACCATATAAAAAGCGGATATATCAAAATTTGAACTTAACTATAATAAGTATTATGATATCTGTTCAGTGCACATTTACCTATAAGTATGGCCAACCACTTATAATTCAGTAACTGTATTTTTTTTCAAAAATAATCAATTATAATAAACAGAACGACTCATAGAAATCTATCTATATTCTTTTTTTCATTTTAATATACTTTCATAGAAATGTTTCTGTTATGTCAAAAAACAAAAAAATTTCTTTACGTCACAAGTGTCACGCTCATACATGAATTCCATAGCTAATATAAAATACTGATCCAATGGGTCACGGGTAGTCTAGTATCACTATATAGTTTTATGTGGTCATTTTATTTCTTTATTGGGTTATAAATAAGCTCCTAACCAATTTGTTGAGCTTTGCATTATCCAAATAAGTTTCCTCTTATAGAATTGATTTTATTCTCTTCCTTTAACCCCCCTCCCATATATATATATATATATATATATATATATATATATATATATATATATATAACATATGTTATTTGTTTTTGTGATACGTTTTGAATGAATTCAATTATTTACGAAAGTGCATTTTTACCTAAATTTGAGTTGGGAATAATATTCCCTTTAACCAATTTGGTACTCCCACATGTGGAGCGATATATATATATATATATATATATATATATATATATATATATATATATATATATTTATATATATATATAATTATCCACTGACACGTGTTTCGTCATCTACGACTCATCAGAGTGACTGAATCTAGCGAGACTCGAAATCGGGACCCCACGGTAATGAGCTTGAAGTCTTTATCCGCTGGTTCATCTAGCTGACTGTTTGGATATATCGCGATTTATTTAGATGTTATTTGTTTTTTTGTTTTTGTTTTTTGTGATACGTTTTGAATGAATTCAATTATTTACGAAAGTGCATTTTTACCTAAATGCGAGTTGGGAATAATTTTCCCTTTAACCAATTTGGTACCACCACCCACATGGTGAGCGGTATATATATTGTGTTTTTTTTTCTTTCTAATATATATATATAAATATATATATATATATATATATATATATATATATATATATATATATATATATATGTATGTATGTAAAAAGTGAGAATATGTGTTGGATGTGAGGATAACTCTCAACCTATATACTCAACGAATTTTTAATCTACATACTTGAAATTTGGTATATAGGGTATTCAGACATGTGAAAAATGTTCAATTGGTTTCCATCCAGAAAAAAGGCTGCTAAGAGGTCAAAATTAAAAAATTGGTACTGGGCCGAGGATCATCAGATTTTTATCCGTTTGTCAACAGTTTCATGCATGCGTGAATCGTTCACATGGCAGCTTCCTTATGTTAAAAATAAGTAGGTTTGAAAACACTCTTTAAAGATCGTAGCAAGCTGGCCTAATGGTTATCATATTTAACTCACTGCCTTTAGGTTTTGATTCTGATCTCAGCTAGAGTATTTTCGTTTTTTTTTTTGTTTTCTTTTTACGTAGAAGTGAGCTATTTAAAAAAAATATAATACTCGCGTGCACATGTCTTAGATTCTTTTGTTTTTTTGTTTTTTTAATTTCATTTTTTTTTTTTTATGAATTCAACATTACTTTTAATGTCGGGCAACGTCGAGTACAGCTCATTGGAAAATTTGGTCAAAATCGTTCACATGATTTTGATTCAAGAAAATGCAGTACATTTAAAGCTTAAGCTTAAGGCGTCTTAAGAAGAAATAGAAATTCAAGGAATTTTGCTTCATGAAATATGGATAAAATTTAACAGAAAGAAAGAAAGTGGAGTGTCTGACTTGCTATTTCGATTCAAATTCATTGATATTCAAATTAAGCACAAAGAAAGACAGTGGGGGGGGGGTGTCTGACTTACTATTTAGCAAGTCAGACACATCCCCACCCCACTGTCTAAAATGAATTTGAAAAGAATTTCGTCATCCAAAAACGAGATGTTTTCTTTTCCCTTTTTTTTTCCTGTACAGATTGATGATTTCTTCTTTTGTTAAACTTTCCAGTTCGAGACGTTTTTTATTTATTTATTTTTTTTTTTCAGATTGAGACATTATTTTATCTGAATACCAGAGCACCCGTCCCAGGATGGGTAAAATTAATTCCATGAACAGCATAGCACCACTTTTATGCCGCTTTTTATGAAGATTACAACCAACATAGATTGATACCAAGCCTTATGTCTAGAATCCTTATTCCAATTTTGGCCAAAATCCATTACATAATTTCGATTCTAGAGCTTAAGCTCAAGGAGTCTTAAAAAGACACTGAAATTTAAGGAATCTTGCTTAATAGCTGTCTCATGATTATAGATCAAATTCAATACAAATCTGAAATATTTTGAATTTTCAAATTAGAGATTGTGCCCACATTTTGTCCCATACCTCGAAAATTGGTAGAAAATTTCTTAACTGATTGCTAAACAAAAATTAGATTCACCTGAAATTTCATGAAAGGCTTCTATCCTGTTCTTTGGCCCCCTTTTGCAATAAACTAAATTAAAGTAAATATAGCCCACATTGCAACCTCTTATTTCCAGCAACTGTGTTCAAAAATTAATGCTGTTCAGTTAATTAGTTTATATTTGGTTGTTTTGATTTACGGCATATCAACACTTTTGGGGAGATATTTAATGCTGAATCTATTAATTGGAGAAAAAATGGGTTTATGCTTCAAGTTTTCAAATATTTATTCATGGTGTTTGGTTTGATTGTTTTGTAAATGGAAAATTGTTGGGTGTTTTTTTGTTTTTGATTTTGTAGAACATGATTGGGTTTTATAAAGAGAAAGGACAAAAAAAAAAAAATAAAAAAAGACAATAACATCAATGTTTGGTACATTTTAGGTCTGGAAGCATGTGTCTTCAGACAGCCTGATCTGGTAACAACGTGTAATTAGTTTTAGGGTTGAATCCTGTGAATACATATAAACATATCTAGCTTTATATATAGACTAGAGATGTATTCAGCAGACTTTTAATATTTGCTTCTTTTTTTTTATCCAGTAAACATGATTGAAATGGAAACGACTGCAGTTTGCTGTCGGGGAACGTGTCACGTGATCAAACTATTATGATGAGTGGTGTTTGTTTAAAAGCTCTTCTTTTTTTTTTGTTAAGGAATTATTTATTATTATTATTATTTTTTGGTCTGGCAAAATATTTATCTTTAAAGAATTTTTTTTTTAAAGACATTATTTATTATTATTTCCTTTTTTTTTTTTTTTTTTTTTTGGCAAAATATTTATCTTAAAATTTTTTTTTTTTTAAGAAATAACAAGCCTGTTTATTAAATTCAGAATTTTATTGTTACGGATGACCCAAATAGATTATTACTTTCCTTCATCTCTTAAATATTCTCCCGGTGACTATTACTCCTACAAGCAAAACAAGAAGAAACGTTCATGAACACATAACATGGTGTTTTCCTTTTTATTTCTCTCCCTCTCTCTCTCTCTCTCCCTCTCTCTCTCTCTCTCTATATATATATATATATATATATATATATATATATGTTTGTGTGTGTGTGTATTATATATATTTATTTATGCATATATATATATATATATGTATATTATATATTTATGTATATATATGTGTGTGTGTGTATTATATATATATATATATATGTATATATATATATATATATATATATATATATATATATATATATATATATATATATATATATATATATATATATATATATTAGTAATAGTACCCGTCGTTGACTGGGTTCAAAAACAGCCTACAGAAAATGGATTCTGATTTATGAAAGTATGATAGCTTATGAAAAGGAACGGTTGTAAAGAGATAGCTTCGAATTTGGGAGTATCAAAACAAAAGCAAAATATGATGAAAGTAAAAATAAAATAGATAAACCCCATAATTTATTATACCATACCTGTTCACACTGAAACTCTTATCACAATATTCTGTGGATCTATATTTAAAAACCTTGTTAAACTTTGTGACATATTTCCATTCTATGGAGGTCAGGCGCGAACGAACACCCCATCATTTTATTATATCATATTTCTTCAGACTGAAACATAATTATCAAAGTATACTTACGGAGATAGATATGAAAAGCATTTATTAACGTTTGTGCCTATTTCCATTCTATCGAGGCCAGGCGCGAATGCAGACCTCACAATTTTATTATACCATCCCTATTTAAGTTGAAACATACTTAGCAAAGTATTCTTATGTACATCAGTATGAAAAACACTTGTAAACGTTTTTTTTTTAATTTTTAAATTTTTTATTTTCATACTTTGTGGGCCAGGCGCGAACGCAGACCCCACAATTTTAATGAACCACCGTTCTGTCAGATCAAACATACCCATTCCTGTGTCTCGATACATCTTCTATCATTATATGCAATCAGTTTTTTAAAATAGTCAACGATATAGGAGCCTATTTGTGACCAGACACACACACACACAGCTTTATATATTTTATATATATATATATATATATATATATATATATATATATATATATATATATATATATATTTAAATAAGGGGTAGTCACCAACAATGTGTATTTTTTAACATTATTTTATTATTCCGTGTCTTGGATTTTCATTGAGAATTATGTTCATTGTAATAATGTTTTAAATCACTGAAATTGTTTTTAACGCGTTTCAGACGTTCTGTGAAGCGTCCTCGTCAGAAATTATTTTCAAATGTGTTGGAGATTTAAAAATGACATTTTCGTAGTTCATTTGAAGTGTTTCCAAGGGGTGGAAGCGTGTAAGTGTCTACTATTCATTGGAATTTTCAATTTTTATTACTCTTTTATTGGGCTTGTCGAGGCCGCTGACCTCGGCTGTGGTCACTCCTGTGTTGTGTTTCTCTCTCTCACTCTGCTTGTGTTTTTTTCTTTTCCTTTAGGCTATGGTGTGTGTGTGTGTGTTTTCTTTTATTGGTTTGAGAATCTGTGTACTGTTTTATAGTATTATGAGGTTATTTGCTTCCCTAGGAAGGTGACTGTGATCCAAGGTCGTTACTAATGTGTACGGCATAATCACGTTGACACACCAGTTCTTGCTGGATCACCGAAGTTAAGCAACGTTGAACATGGTCAGTACTAAATGGGTGACCATTTGGGACTTTCAGGTGCTGTATGTGCTCTCCGCTTACCTCAGCATTGTTTTCAGTCGTCCTGGTCTTCTTCTTGCTACTGGACTCAAGCAGTGTCGATTCAGGAGAGGTGTGGTTGGAGATTGCGCAACCCTTGTCGCACAATTACACGCACTACTGCCCCTAAGGGGTATCCTTTGTTTCAAGACTGAACGGAAGCATGGGTGAATATATATATATATATATAAACGAAAATGTATGTATGTATGTATGTTTGTGTGTCTGCTAAAAACTTTTGACAGACAGAACAAAAATTCACAAATTTGATCTCATATGAAAGCCCCATCCTTCGCCCGACAAATATCAAAAAATTGGCCAAAAACGTTAATATTTTCACCCTGAAATCGGCACTTTTCTACGGGGGGGGGTTCAGCAAAAACCGTCCTCTCATGACGAGATCGGTTCTACACATGCGTCAGACGACGTCATAAACTGATTTAGTTTAAATATTTGAAGAACTGACACAATTTCATGTACGTCGGGTTAAGTCAGTTGGTTAGAGTGTTGGGTCATTATCTAAACGTTTTGGGTTCGAATCGTGGTGTGAGATGTCTTTTTTCTTTTTTTTTCTATTTTTTAAATTTTAATATTGAAACAGGCTTATTTAAGCCATTTTTTTTTGTTTTTTTTTTTTTTTGTGTTTTATTTTTCAGATTTTTAAAAGAAGTTTTAACGTTCGTTTTTCGGTTTTCTTTTTCCGATTTTTACATTTAACATCGTTCGTTTGCCTTACGTTATTTTTTTGTTTTTTTTCTCTATTTTTTAAATTTTAACATTTTTAATATTTAATATTTAAAATTATTTACTTCGCTTATACTTATGTTTTGATTTACCCCCCCCCCGCCCGAGCAGACATACCTCTAAACACCCGGGCAATATTCTTATATTTTTGCTGAAATGCTAGTATATCTATAAAAGTGAACGTATCTGTCTGTCTGTCTGCGTACATTTCCCTACACAATATCTCTGTCAATTTTCAGTCTACAGACTCGAAATTTGATGTACAGGGTACTGAGATCTGGGAAAATTTTTGTAATCCGTTTTCAGCCAGAAATTTGGCTGTAAGGGGTCAAAGTTCAACGATTTGACCTTTGAGAACTTTACTAAACTCCTCCGCCAATTTTGGGTATGAACACTAGAAATTTTAGATATCGGTTCCTTGGACATGGATCTAACTTAATAACTTGATTTGAGCCCAAAACAATAAATTTTAAGGGGTCATAATGGGGGTCAAAGTTAAAAAAAACTTGACCTCTGCGGTTTCTACCAAATTACTCAGACAATTTCTGGTCTGAACATTTGAAATTTTACATAAAGGGTATTCAGAGATAGAGCAAGCTTTTTAATCAGTTTGGGTCGAAAATTTGAGCTACTAATAAATAAATGTATGTATGTATGTTTGCATTTTTGCCTAAAACTTTCAACAAAGGCGACAGGGTTTCACACGATCAGCATCATTTTGAAGCGCGACCTTCCAGACGACAAATACCGAAAAATTGGCTAAAAGTATTAATTTCTTCACCCTCAACTGGGCACTTTTCAACAGGGAGGGGTCACTTTTTTCGCTGATATTTTCGAAAGTCATGCCCTCTTTTCGATTGTCTAGCCTTAATTTAAACCTACGTCACTTCCGGTTTGCCCATGGTCGTAACAGAAAAGATGTCATGTTTTTTCCCGCTTTTTTCCTCCTTCGCGGTACGGGTTCGAGCCTGCCTTCCTACTACCACTTTTTTTTTTTTTTTGGCTCAACACACACCTCCAAACACCTGGGCAACGCCGGGCTTAAATGCTAGTATATCTATAAATAAGAAACAGTACCATTGCTTCAAATCGGAGCAATTGTTATAAATTTGCTTCCAAAAATTATGAAACATAGCAACGGTTGTAATTATATTAAACAGTAATTAAAATAAATAAAATGTAATAAATTTAGAAATAATGCTAATTGTAATTAGTATCATAATCTATCTATCTATATATCTATAAAAGTGAAAATGTCTGTCTGTCTGTACACTTCCCTACCAATTCTCTGCCAATTTTCGGTCTACAGACTCAAGATTTGACATAAATGGTATTGAGATTTGGGAAAATCTTTTTAATCGGTTTTCGGTCAGAAATTGGGCTGTAAAGGGGTCAAATTTCAGCGCTTTGACTTTTGAGAACTCTACCAAACTCCTCCGACAATTTTGGGTCTAAACACTTAAAATTTTAAATATAGGTTATTTGGATATGGATCTAACTTTATAATTTGATGAGAGCCCAAAACAATAAATATTAAGGGGTCATAATTGGGATCAAAGTTTTTAAAAAGTTGACCTCTGCGGTCTCTACCAAATTACTCAGCCAATTTTTGGTCTAAACAGTTGAAATTTTATTTAAAGTGCATTCAGACATAAGGCAAGCTTTTTAATCGGTTTTTGGCTGAAAAGTTGGCTGCCAAGGGGTCAAAGTTTTTATTATGGACCAAGCTTTTGTATAAGCTATATCGCCTGAAGAGGTCTCTAGTTACTAATAACCAGCTGACCTAAACATGCTCATGATTGTGTAGAGACATATTAACGCTTATGTATTTTCCCGTTTCCTGCTTTCTTAATCTCATTGAAACCCTACAAACTGTCACTAACTGTTAAATAACTTTTTTTTATATACAATATGACTGATTTCATATTTGTAGTTTCCCTTAATACAATGCATTAACCTCCAAAATTTATTGTATATTTTGCAAATGTCTTTTCCCTGATGGGAAGAATTTCATTTTTCGAAACTCCATGGAATAAGGTTTTTCTTTTTTATTTGTTACTCCTTGTCAGATAATTAAAATTTCGTATACTTTCCTTACAGTTTTCTAATGCTTTTTTGAAAATTTGAATACATTTTCCAAAACAAGATTTTTATTTTATATTATACTAGCGGAGTTACCCTGCGTTGCTGGGTGTGTGGAGAGGTGTGGTAGGACCCCCACCAGGAGAGGGGGGATAATTAAAAGGTGTAAAAAAAAAAGTGGTATAGTAGCGGTGTTCCCCCGGCATTGTGTGGGTCACGTAAGGAACCCGATGGGAGGGGAGGAGGGAGATTAAAACAATAATAAATTGGTAGTAGTGAGGGTGGGGCGAAACAACAGTAGGCAGTTTGGGTGGAGAGAGAAAAACAAAAAGTTGTAACGCGAAGGAGAAAAAAAAACAAAAAAAAACATGAATTCTTTGCCGATGTCTCCACTGTCTGATCGGAAGTTCGGAATGTTGAAATTAAGCAAAGTCAATCCAACCCATACGATGAATTGCAAAAATGACAACGCAAAAATAAAACGACCCCTCCTTGTAGAAGACTGCCCACTTTAGGGTGAAGGAACAAATGTTTTTGGCCAATTTTTTGATATTTATCATCCGAAGGATCGAGCTTTAAAACGATACCGATCTCAACATGAACGTGTGGTTTTCTAGGTCAAACATCACGTCATAGTATTAAAGAAAATCACAGCGTGAATTTTGTAACATAATAAAAGATTCAGACGACTTCGTTTCGTAAATCGTAGATATTATAATCTAGACAGTATATAAAAAGTTGTAAGATTTAGTGACCCCCCCCGAGCCCCCCCCCTCAGCCTTTGGCGGACATATAAAAAATGCGCGCGCACACACACACACACATACACACACACACAAAACACACATTTTCGCTTTTATATCATAGATAGTGTGTAATCTATATATATAAAAATGTAATGTTTGGTTCGTTAAAAGCGAATAAAACCATATTTCTATGTTACCAATTTAATTGAAATTTTCAGAAATTCTATTTTTAAAGTCAAGGTATGTTTGCATGTTATTAAAATAATTTAACATTGCGAATTATAAAAATATTAAATTAAATAAAAAATATGTTTCGTAACTGCGAGATTATTGCCATTGTATTTCCAGTAGAAATTAGCCTTTCACTTATTGAGATAAGTATTATTTGTATTAATTTTTATGATACTCATGCAGAGAGTGATCCGTGCTGAAATAATGTTATTATTTAAAAAGTCATTCTTAACATGGGGAAGGGAGGATGTTTTGTACCTATTCTGTACTTTAACCTTACAATTGAATTAAAAAAAAAAAAGCATATCATAAAACTTTAATTAAACGTGGAAATATGATTTTAAAAAATAGCGCGGATCACTCTCTACATTAGCACCATTTTTATTTATTGCGGACTATTATTCTCATCTTTTATTAGTTGTTGTCTCACGACTTTTCGGTCAACTATTCCTCTGGCCTTCATGAAAAGAAGTAAGTACGTGAGAAATTATTTTTTCCTTTTATAAATGTTCAGTAACTTTTTCCTTTTTTTATTCTTAAAGAATAAAACTTTTCTTTTAAAAGTCGTCACCTGTATCGAGCAAAAGTTTAAAACCACCGATTATATGCCAGCCTACGTCATGGTAACATATATTGAGTGAGTTCCTAACAGTATTTTGTATAGTTTTTTAGTTTAAACTCATTTCCCTAAAATTTCCCCAAACTTAACGTGTTCGATACAGTCTGCCGCCATTTGTATTTTTCAGATATACCGATAAACATTGAATGTTTTTGAACCGATTATACATTACATAAAAACACTAAAATCTTATCCAGTTAGGTAGAACATTTACTTTTCTTGCCTTTGATAACGTTTATTTGTTATATATTCATTTTTTGACAACTTCTTTGTATCTGTGTTTAGTAATACAAACCCTTTTCATTTAATGTAACGTTTAGTCGGCTCGAAAAACAGTGTTTATCGGGGTATTTGAAAGCTACAAATGGTGGTGGACACTGTTGAAGTTAGAGAAAGTGAGTTAAAACTAAAAAACTATACAAAATACTGTCAGAAACCCACCGACTATGCCAGCCTATATCATGGTAACATATATTCGGTGAGTTTCAGACACTGTTTTGTATAGTTTTTAGTTTTCAACTTACTTTCCCAAACTTAACGTATTCCACAGAGTCCGCGACCATTTCTGTTTTTTAAGCCAATTAAACATTTTATATTACATAAAAACACTAAACAATTATCTAATTAGGTAGAAACATAACTTACCTTACCTTTGCTTTCATTTATTTGTTTTTGGACAACTTTTTCGAATCTGTGTATAGTAACCCCCCCTCCCCCACCATCAACCAAATATTAATTACTAACTCACGTTTTTGTAAAACAACAACAAAAAAAAGCATTTAGCGTTTCAACATTTTTGCTACGTTCGGCTTCATCCACTGATTGTTGGTCAAGTCCAAACCATCAATGATTGACAGAAACTCCCGAGGATTCAGATCAAATTCTGCAAGAGTACCATTTTTTTTTCATTTTCGTCTTCTTTTTCACTTTTTGCAGTGGATTGCTGTACTAATATAAGAAACATGTTTTCCATTACACCAAATTGAGCCACTGCAATGCGTGGCAGGGTACAACTAGTATATATATATATATATATATATATATATATATATATATATATATATATATATATTAAGTAATGTGATTTATAATTTAAAAATTAAAAAAAAATTTTTTAAATTTAAAAATCAAATTTTAATTAAATCAAAAATCAGTTTCATAAGAAGGAACAACAACAAAGTCAATTATCTGTACGATCGTTTCGGAAATCCGTGCTTTTTATTTGTGGTATACATGAAGTCACGTAGAACAATTATATATAGTTTTTTTGGTAAGCACGGTCTCCTCATCAGCAAATTTAGGAGGATTTTTATTGAATTTAAAAGACACCATAAATAAACCTAGCATTAAAAGTAAGGCAGATGAATCTTTTAGTTTTTCTTTTTTTGAAATCAGGAACTGTGTTTAAAGTAGTCATTTAGATGTTTGCTATAGCTTTTTATTTTATCGTACAGATAATTGACTTTGTTGTTGTTCCTTCTTATGAAACTGATTTTTAATTTAATTAAAATTTGATTTTTAAATTAAAAAAATTTTTTTTTAAATTTTTAAATTATAAATCACATTACTTAATATTGAATTAGCTCTAGGACATTTAACTATCGAGCTTATTATATATCTAAATTACAACGAGCATTTCCTGTATTTTAATTAAACTAGTAATTTCACTATTAAATTAAAATACACTTAGCTCTTTAGACTATTATTCTAATCTCCTTTAAATTATATATATATATATATATATATATATACTAGCATGGGTGCCCAGCGTTGCCCGGGTGTTTGGAGGTGTATGCTGAGCAAAAAAATTAAAACAGCGGTCAATTTTTAACTTTGACCTCTATTATAATCCCTCAACATTAATTGTTTTGGGCTCAAATTAAGTTATTAAATTAGATCCATGTTCAAGGAACCTATATCTAAAATTTCAAGTGTTTACACCAAAAATTCTCGGAGGAGTTTGGTAGAGTTCTCAAAGGTCAAATCGTTGAACTTTTTGACCCCTTAACAGCCAAATTTCTGGCCGAAAACCGATCACATAGATTTTCTCAAATCTCAGTATCCTGTATATCAAATTTCGAGTATGTAGACTAAAAGTTGACAGAGTTATTGCATAGGGAAATGTACACAGACAGACACACAGACACGTTCACTTTTATAGATATATAGATAGATATACATACATAGTGTATAATATATATATATATATATTCCAAAGAAAAATTTCCAAAGATCAAGTTATCTCTGTTGATAATTTATGATTATAATACGGATTACATTCCAATTTTGTGTCGTTCGCAATTGACAAGTCGGAAAAATTATGTGATTTAAATTCCACGTGTAGTTTCGTATTTAATTTAAATCATTTGATCTTATTAAAAATATTTTAACTGAAAAATAAATTATAAATATAGCAATTAATATAACTAAAAAAAGTAGGACTCGAAGACGTTAAAATAAAATAAAAAAATAAGATGATATATTAAAAAAATGTAATTAATTAAAAAAATGAATAATAATAATAATAATAATAATAATAATAATAATAATAATAATAATAATAAATTTAAATACACAACAGATACGAAAATAATTTTATTTTGTTCAGATGAATACAGCATGGTGATCTTAGTGAGAAAATTAGGAGCGTTTGTTGTTTGCAAGGATTATGTGCGTTGTTCAATAAAAGTATTTTTTTATTGTTTTTAAGGTGAGCATGTGATGAGCAAGTGACTAAAAATGCAGCAAAGATATAATTTCTAATTTTTTTTTTTTTTTCTGAATGTGTTGAAAGTGAAAATAGGGGAAAATAAAAATACGGATCACCTTGGAGTTTTCCAAAGATCGGATTTACATGGACTTTCTGTACTCACCTGTAAAAAACAAAAAGAAAAAAGAAATTAAAAAAAAGAAAGAAAAGTTTTTACACAAAAAAATCACAATTTTCATTTTTCACATTTCAAAAGAGAAAAAAGAAATTTCCCCCCAAAAATTATTTACACACAAAAAAATCACAATATTCTTTTTTCACATTTCAAAAAAAAAAAAAAAAGAAATTTCCCCCAAAAATTATTCACGCACAAAAAAAATCACAATTTTCATTTTTCACATTTCAAAAAAGAAATGAAAAAAAAATTTTTTTACACACAAAAAAGATCACAATTTTCATTTTTCACATTTCAAAAAAGAAAAAAGAAATTAAAAAAATTTTTTTACACACACACAAAAAAAATCACAATTTTCATTTTAAACATTTCAAAATAGAAAAAAGAAATTAAAAAAAAATTTTTTTACACAGAAAAAAAATCACAATTTTCATTTTTCACATTTCAAAAAAGAAAAAAGAAATTAAAGAAATTTTTGTACACACAAAAAAAATCACAATTTTCATTTTTCACATTTCAAAAAAGAAAAAAGAAATTAAAAAATCTTTTTACACACACAAAAAAATCACTATTTTCATGTTTCACATTTCAAAAAAGAAAAAAGAAATGAAAAAAAAAATTTTTACACACAAAAAAGAACACAATTTTCATGTTTCACATTTCAAAAAAGAAAAAAGAAATGAAAAAAAAATTTTTTTACACACAAAAAAGAACACAATTTTCATTTTTCACATTTCAAAAATTCAAAAAAGTGCATAAAAAAATTGAAATTTCTTTTACGACAAATAAAATTTTTCAGAGTCACAGAAAAAAACTGAAACCACATACAAATCCATGAATGTATCAATGACTGATCGCAGGAAGACTACTCAAAGATTAATGAAATACTGCTAAACCACAGAAAAAAAGAAAATGGTGCGATAAGTTTTTAGGAAATACTTTAGGGAATTTACAGTTTCTTTGGGGGTTTCAATTTAGGTGAGATGCTTTTGGGGATGAGCCGGTTTATAGAAAAATATTTTCATTGAAAAATGTTTTTGTTTCATCATTAAATGTAAGCAAAACGAAAAACATGTTATACGACAAACAAGAACAAAATAATGTGTTCACAAAAAAGATATTTCGTATACAGGGTGTTCCAAAAACATTCGACGTCATTTTGCATGCCAAAAATTTAGCAATTTTTGTCAAAATGACCTCAAATTTTCACAGCTTGTATAGAAACCTGTCAAATCTAATGTATAAAAGACTATATGTCTGTCTGTCTCCATATTTTCAAATTCTATCGCTTCCAAAAATAAAAAGTTGGGTTTCGAGAACATTTCGAGGAATGTTTTACACAGCAGCCCGATCTTCCGGTCCTTGAGTTTAGTGACTATTTGGCCGACTTTCTATGCCTCGAGGCGGCTAGTTGTGAGGGCCGGCTGACGGAGTGGGAGGTTTTTACTGCGCTGAAGCAGGTCATGTGTGACTGATCGCCGGGACTCAATGGTCTGCCTTACAATCTGTATTTGAGGCTATTGCCCATGTTTCTGCCTCTTCTGACGGATATGTTCAACCATTGGTTTGCTCAGAGATCAATCCTGGGGTAGGTCACGAAGGGAGTGATCACATTGCTGAGGAAAGGTGATGGGCATGGCAGGGAGGAATTCGATGACTACAGGCCTATAACTCTGCTAAACACAGAGTTGAAGATTTTGGCCAAGATCTTGTTGAATCGGCTGCAGGTTGTTATCGGCAATTTGATCGAACCAGAGCAGAACTATGCTGTGAAGGGGAGATTAATTTAGAACAACTTGCACCTGATCCTCACGATCCTAGAGGGGGGTATAGAAGATGACACAGAAGCTGCGCTGATCAATTTAGATCAGTCCAAATCTTTCAATAGGGTCAATCATCGCTTCCTGGCATCTACCTTAGAGACCACCGGTTTTAAACCGGATTTCTGCAAGTGGATCTCTGTGATGTATCAACAGCTCACGGCTGTCGTACAAGCCAATGGAAATTGCTCAAAACCCTTTGTTATCTCTCGGTCGGTTCGTCAGGGTTGTCTGCTATCACCCTTGCTATACATCCTGGCAGCTGAGACGTGGGGAGGCAAATTTGGCTCCGTGTGGAATTGTTATATCTGGTGGTTCAGCCGCCAAGGTATCCGCGTATGCCAATGACATCATGGTCTTTGTGTCAAGGTTCCGAGACATCAAGATCGTGTCAGAGGCGCTTGGTATTACAGGAGCCAAGATAAACCGCAGCAAGTTGGTTGGACTGCGGTTGGGCGCCTGGAGTGGTAACGCAAACCTCCCTGTGCCCTTTAGCTGGATGGATGGCCCGGTTCGGATTCTCTGCGTGTGGTTCGGACTGGGTCTCCAGCTTGATAAAAATTGGTCCGGTCAAAGGTGGAGGCTGCAGCCTACTACCATTTTTTAAATTTTTTTTTATTTTTCTCAACACACACACCTCCAAACACCTGGGCAACACCAAGCACCCAGGCTAGTGTGATCTACGAGAAAAAAAAAAAAACAAGTTTCGGAGGTCACATAGCATTCAGGATGAGAAGAATATTCCGAATGATCTATTAATATTCTAATGTCCGTAATGAGAGACAAGAAGCCGTTAAAAGATATGTGTACCACCAAGTGACGCACAAGAAACGTTGCATTTCTCATTTACGAAACTGACAAGAAAGTGCCACCTTAATTGACTTTTAACCTCCGAAACGATCCATAACCCTATTGATATTGTTCCTATTTACTTGCCTCCCCACGAGGGCAGAGTTAGACACAAGGTCGGTTTTTAAGGTGGGGAAAATCCAGCTTCCCAAAATGGGCCACTCTGGATAGGAATAAAAATAAAAATGATCTCAGTCATGAAGGATTTCTCCTCCACTGACCGAGGACAGAAAAGGTTAAGTGTAGCACCAGGACAGATACTACACTGTGATCTTGGCCCGAAGGCCAAGGAGTCAAATCCTTGTTATATAGCATATCACTTCAGATTTGGTTGGTTGTTTTTGTTTTACGGCATATCAACCCTTTTCAGGTTATTTAATGCCGAATCCAAAGATTTTGAAGAAAAAATTTTAAATAGAATATATATTGTTGTTTTCAAGTCGGTTTCTATTTAACCCATAGTTGGGACCCTAACAGGTACTACCACTCCGGGTCAGAGTGGCAATTAAGGGGTGGCTCTACACTCCCCAAAGCCCTCAAGCTGAGGCCTCACCACTGGATATAGTTTAAGGTCATATCCAGCCCCGGCTTTACAGATTTACATAAAAAAAACATAAATAGCAACAAAACACTGAATTAGCAGGAACAGTGATAGTGACAACAATGGCGGCGCTGGAAACGAACCCTGTTTGTTGACATAAACTAATCAGGAATATTTAACACATACGAGGGTGTCAACGACTTTTTTCTGCGTCTACGTTATCAGTATAATTCGCAATTTATTTTAACAAAAAAAAAACAAAAAAAAAAAACAGAAAGGATTATTCGGCTCAAAAACAACTAAGTTTGAAGTGTGAACATCACAGTTCAGGAGGGGTCTCCCACGACGTGTATTGGCATGCATATTTCATTCTTGCGCCCTTCTCTTATTTATTTACAAGGTATAGGTATATACATAGAAAAAATGCGAGCATGAAAAGTAATACGGTTAAACTTAAACATGGAAAAGTAAAGGACTAGTTCTTAAAACTGGAAAAGAAAAAGACAAGTAAAAAATCTAATAAATTTATAACTTAAAATATTGCAGCATAAAGAACTAATTATATAATGTTATAAATTGAATTTAAAAAAAAATCTTAATGCTGCAATATTTTAAGTTATAAATTTATTATATTTTTACTAGAATATCTTGTCCTTTTCTTTTCTAAGTTTTAACAACTAGTCCTTTACTTTCCATGTTTAAGCTTAACCATATTACTTTTCATGCTCACATTTTTTATTGCAATCCACAATTTTTCCAGGCTTCCAATAAATTCACTTGTTCTTTGTTTAATTTCGGTCTTATGTTTTTGCCCCCCATAAACACATATGTAATAACAATGTATGGCACTCGTCTGCTTTCAATAAAATTCCCCCAATTATCTCCCTTTCATGCTTTCATTTTGTTTGTTTCACGAGTTACGTTTCTTTTCGCAACAGTAGTCAATGAAGCGATGATGTTGCCATGGAAACCAGTCATAAAAAAGCGTCGCTTACGGCCTTACATATTTTTACGATTTTGAACACTAGAAAATTCATCATAACTTTTGTTTTACTGAACGAAAAATTGAATTTTTTTTTTTTTACAATATAGCTGAGAAAGTGATCTATAAACTGTAATAATTGTTTGAAATTTGGGCGAAAAATGAGTGAACGGTGAAGCTTTAAAGCAGTTCTAAATTACTAAAACTGCCACCTAACCATATATTCAAACACGTTCTTGTTGTATTTACTGAAATCTATGCAATACACAAAACACTAAACTGACGCATAAAAGTATCCTGGAAATCTGTTACTGAGCACGATGCAGTACTTATGAAAAAAAAAAAAAAAAACGACCCCGTTTTACCGTGAATGTTACCTCGGCATATTCCGGCAGCTTACATAAAGTGCTCGAATATGGCGAAACGCGCAGCCAATTACGCCAGTTAATAAATTGGAAGAAAATATTAGATTTAATCGCGCAAAAATTTAAATCATAAAAATTTATAATTTTAGTAAAGCCAATGGGCCATTCTCTGTATAAGTACCGTTTTTTTTTCTTTCTTCTTTTTCTTGTCACTCATGCAGGAAATGACCCACATTTCCGTGAATGTTACCTCGGCATATTCCGGCAGTTTATTCATTTTATTTATAATGTGTTTCCAAAAAAATGATCAATTACCGTGTAATACCACGGATTCTGCTAGTAGTAATAGTAGTAGTTGTTGCTATTATTATTATTATTATTATTATTATTATTATTATTATTATTATACCAATTAGTTGAACTTTGTGGAAATTCTATCAATCTCTGTAATTTACAGTTTACAATATTATTCATTTTGAAAAAACAAAACAAAAAAAAAAACGGTACTTATGCAGAGAGTGGTCAGTTTTCGTTTGAGTTGCTTCGGCATATTTCGGCAGCTTACATAAACCGCCGGAATATGGCAAAACGTTCAGCCAATGCAGCAGACGACATTTAATAAATTGGAAGAAAATATTAAGTTTTAATTATGCAAAAAACTAAATCATTAAAAATAAATCATTTTAATAAAGCCATCACTATGAATTTAGCTGAGTTGCAGATTATGCTTAGGTCGCCGGAAAAAAAAAAAGAAAAAAAAAAAGCTTTTTGATTTTGCAAGGAATGAAAATTAATTGGAAATACATAATCTAAGTCAAGCTTGCTAGGGGGTCAGATTAGCAACGGCTATCTACAATATAAATCTCAACTTTCTGTTTAAATGTATGTGAGTATGTATGAATATATGTACGTATGTTTGTATGTCTGCCTAAAACTTTCGACAGAGGCGACGGATTTTCACGAGATCGGTATCATTTTGAAGCTCGACCCTTCGGACGACAAACATCGAAAAATTGGCCAAAAACATTAATTCCTTCGCTCTCAACTGGGCACTTTTGTACAGGGAGGATCGATTTTTTTGCTGACATTTTTTGCAAGTCATTCAACTTTCGCGTTCACGACGTCGCTTAAAAGACGTTATTTCGACTACCCGTAACGTCACAGCACAACCACGGTAGACACATCGGTAAGACAGTTTTTTTTTTTTTTTCACCTCTTTTCCTCGAACGCGTTACGGGTTCGAACCTGCTTACTACTATTTTTTTTTTTTTTTTTTTTTTTGCTTTTTTCCTGTCAACCAACACCCTTACACACATCTCAACTTTCTTTTCTATCTTCGCGTCGTCTGTTCGAGCCTGCCTGCCTACTATAACTTTTTTTTTTTCGCTCAACACACACCTCCAAACACCCGGACAACGTCGGGTAGTATTATAGAATATCCTCTTAAAGCACTTCGGAATGAAACGTATTAGTGTTTTAATTAAAAAAAAAAGACAAAAAAGAAAAGGTCGAACTACAAGTCGACAGAAATATATGGATAGACATGTAGATTCAGAAAGACGGATTGAAGTGGGGGGGGGAGCAAAAATAGATTGATAATATGCTAAGCCACTGTCATTTTTTTTTTTTTAATTACATTTTCCTTTTTCTTATTTGATACTTATGCAAAGAACGACCCGTTTTTTTTTTGTTTTTTTTTTCGTGGATGTTGCGTCGGCAGCTTACGTAAATCGTTGGAATATGGTGAAACGCTCAGCTAATACAGCAGACGACAGTTAATAAACTGAAATAAAATAGGAGCCTTAAACCTATTTTTGTTTATAAATGTGCAGTTTTATTATTTATCATTATAAATCTCTATTTATTAATATAATAAATATTAAATGCCTATTTCGGGAATCATCAGTGCAGGGTGTCACGATTAACACCGGTCGAACCCGGTAACAGAAGCCATCTTTGACTCTATTAGCAAGCACCTAACCCATTCAGCCACCATTAACAACGAGAAATAATGTCGAAATTCAAAGATTTATTTTTTAATGTTTTTAACGTCTGTCTGTCTGTCTGTCTGTCTCTCCCCCTCTCTCTCTCTCTCTCTGTATATATATATATATATATATATATATATATATATATATATATATATATATATATATATATATACAAAACGATATATATATATATGAACAATTAAACAAATAAACAATCAAGCGAATAAACAAACAATTAAACAAATAAACAATCAAGCGAATAAACAAACAATTAAACAAATAAATAAATAATCAAGCGAATAAACAAACAATTAAACAAATAAATAAACAACCAAGCTAATAAACCAACAATCAATAAAATAAATAGACAATCAATCATATAAACAATCAAACAAATAGACAAGCAATCAAGCATATAAACAATCAAGGAAATAAACAAACAATTTAACAAATAAAAACAAACAAACAAGTAAGTAAACAATCTAGCAATCAAACAAATAAACAAGAAAACAAATAAACAAACAAGCAAGCAAATAAACAATTAAACAAATAAATGTAAACATACGCAAACAATTAAACAAGAAAACAAACATAAAATAAATTTAAAAAAATCAATAAAAAAATTGAAACAATTAAACAAACAAATTATCAAACAAGAAACAAACAGACGCGTCCATTTCTAAATGTCATCGATGCGTTGTTTTCACTATCTTTGCAACGCAGCCGTGAAAACAGCTAATAATAAACGGTGTTTCTTCTTCGTTCCCGTTCACCGATTTTTGCGAAAGATTGTTCAAGCTATTCCAAGAGTTTTCATACAAGAGGATCATCATAGAACAGCGCCAAAGTCTTTTGTTGACGCGAAAGACGAAAAGAAAGAATCGCAGGAGGAACAGAAACAAACAGAATAAACAAATAAAAGAAAAAAATTTGAGCTTGGAATTTTCTAAATTTATTCGGATTTATTCGGAAAAGGACAAATTATTTTTATCCGCTTTTAGACGGAGGGAAAAATATTTTGAAAAAGATATAAATTTGTCTAGATTCTTCTTAAAAGTGACAGAAAAGGATCAAAATTATATATATATATATATATATATATATATATATATATATATATATATATATATAGAGAGAGAGAGAGAGAGAGAGAGAGAGAGTTGAATATATGTACATTTAATATATATATATATATATATATATATATATATATATATATATATATTATTTTTAAAATGCAATTATCCACTGACACGTGTTTCGTTGTCTACGACTCATCAGAGTGGCGGAATTGGTTAAAGAGAAAATTATTCCCAATTCGCATTTAGGTAAAAAAAAATGCGCTTTCGTAAATAATTGAATTCATTCAAAACATATTGCTAAAACCAAAATAAATAACACATAAAACTGATTCATAATTTTGAATTAAAAATCAGTTTCAAAAGGAAAAACAAAATCAATAGATTGTACGATCGTTTCGGAAACGATGTTTTTATTGAAATAGACAATATGTCTTGAACAATAATTTGATAAAAGATTTTCTTTAAACCAAGTCTCATCAGCAAAAATATGGGTGGGGTGGGGGGTTAAAGACACCAAAATAAAACTAGTATTTTTATTATTATTAAGGCAAATATTCCTGGAAATATTTTTAAAAAATAATAAAGAAAAAGAAGTTAATAATTTTTATGTAGATAAATAAAATAAAAATAAAATAGGGTAGAAAAATAAAGTTAAGAGAAAAATATTTTTAATATTTCTAATATATACATATATATATATATATATATATATATATATATATATATATGTATATATATATATGTATACATACATACATATATATATATGTATATATATATATATATGTATACATACATATATATATATATATATATATATATATATATATATATATATATATATATACCTTTTTTCCGCTCGCTTTTAAAGCTTGTCATTATTTCAATTCATCTATTCTATTCTTATAGGGCATAATCACGTTGACACACCGGTTCTTGCCAGATCGCCAAAGTTAAGCAGCGTTGAGCCTGGCTAGTACCAGATGGGTGACCATTTTGGGAATTCTAGGCGCTGTATGAGCTCTCCGCTTATCTCGGAATTGTTTCCAGTCGTCATGTACCTCCACTTGCCACTGGTATGTAAGGAGCGGTGTGGACTCAGGAGAGGCGTGGTTGGAGACTGCGCAGGCACCCTTACAGTGGGTATCCATAGTCTGCAAGACTGATGGAAGCCACATTATATATATATATATATATATATATATATATATATATATATATGATGATTGCAACGTCTTGTCAGACGAGTGCCACTCCCTCAGACATCTAAAATCCATGAGCCCAAATGTCTGAGGGAGTATCTATACAAATATGATGTTACAGAGTCTTAGCTTTGTACGACAGCTAAGTCTCTCTCTCGGTTCAAAATGTTGAGATCCAGCAACAAGCAAGAGCAAGATAGCTAGCAACAAATTAAACTGCAGACCAGCTTAATGCGGGTACTGGTCTTCCGCTTTATGGTTTTTTAAATTAGAGATTTGCTTCTCCCAGAAAGGTTGCCTTCACCACGGCTTACGGGAGCCCTCTCTACCCCAATAGACATATACACACACACACAAATATACACAGTGCTAGTTGGCCGTTGACCCAGAAAAAGAGTTCATTCGCCCTTTGCAAGTATATGTATGAACATACATATACTTGCAAAGTCCTTTAAAAATAGTGTGTAGCATCCCTAGATCGGAGACCATCATCATGTTAGGTTTGGTCATGATCTGTTCAGTAGTTTGGGCTGCAGGAGAGTACATATATACATCGACTATGGCTTGACCTTTGATCTTAACCTTGAAAGATGGTGGGAACCATCCCTGGGTGGGGGACCATCATCATGCCAGGTTTGGTCATGATCGGTCCACTGGTGTGGGATTTCGGAGAGTATATATACATAGGTTTTGACCTGTGCCTTTGACCTTAACCTTGAAAAATGGTGTCCAGTATCTTTGGTGGGGACCATCATCATGCCAGGTTTGGACACGATCGGTCCAGTGGTTTGGGCTGGAGGAGAGTTGTATACACACACATACACACGAACACTACTACTTATATATACTCGTTTGTATTCGACTTAGAACGCCGACTCATATTTCCAACTGAAATAACGTTCACGGATCAGCGTCTGGATATTGTCATTTGATCCGTTAATTTTAAAAAGGTTTTCTTGTTGAATCAACGGTTCCATTTGAGGAAAATTTTGACTAGGTACATCAGCGTAAGTTGGAAAGATATGAGACTCTACGAGAAGAATGTATCAGAAATGGCTGGAAAATGATTGTATTTCCTATCGAAGTCGGATGCCGAGGTTTTATTGCGTACTTAACCTTCACGTCCTTTAATAATCTTGGTCTTTCTCCATCAGACAAGAAAAATGCAATAATCAAAATAACCTGATGAAAGAAGGAACAGGCCATTTTGACCAAAGTTAACATCCTTATACTGCCTAACATCGCAAGTGCATTTGAGAAGTCTTATTACCAAAGGCCAAACATAAAACCAACAGTAGGTTCTTTGATATGATAGGGGCGTTTCTTGAATAATCTGTCTTCGTTAGACAAGAAAAAATACATAAAGAAAATACAAGACAAGGTTCTATTTGCATCATCGTTGATATGGCAGTCCCACAACAATCCAACAAAATTTGGTGGTTTTGTGAGATACTGCTGGGGAACTCTGGGCTAGCGGTAATGATGATTCGGCTCCAAAACATGCCTGAACCCAGTGTCATCATTTGATGAAGGCTTTGTTGAAGGCAATGCTGCTGTAAAAGCAACATTATATATATATATATATATATATATATATATATATATATATATATATATATATATATATATATATATACTAGCATGGATACACAGCGTTGCCAGAATGGACATGAAATTCAGTTTGGACAGAGCTGCTATACTAAGAATATTGAGCAACCCTCGAACAAACCGACCAATGAGGAGCCTGCTTATTTCTGCAGAATTTCCCACATGATATATAAAAATCGATAGAACATTAACTCTATAATAATATATACGAAATCTGCAAGAATTAAAATATCATATTTAAGCGTACTTTATCACCGGGCTTTGCCGGGCGTTCGGGCTAACTTAGATAAATACTTGTGCAGTTTAACAAAAAAGCTACTAAAATAATATCAGAGCGTCTCCATTTACACTGAACATCTACAGGATGCCAACATCAATATATTACATATGAATGAGTCTCCCTGTGGAATTTCCACAGGTCTCCCAGTTAATAGTAATTTCGACATGATATGTAAGTATGTAATAACGTTTTCACTTGAAATGCGTTTGTTTAAAAGATCATCTATGTAAACAAGCACCCCCGCATTTCAACTAAACTGCGTCCGTTTTATTTCAACTTTGAAATGTGACAACCAAGACAATTGTCGTCGTCGTCGTGGTCGTCGTCGTCAGCCGATTTATTTCCAGACAGTTGAGGAGGGCGCGGCTAACTGAAGATGGCTAAAATAATAATGAAAACATTCTTATGTACTATGGGGAAATGATTTCTTCATAATTTTTTGTACTTTATTTATGTATTTATTTTCATTAAAAAATTGTTTTCTTCTCTGTCAGTCCTGGATATGACCTTAAACTATATCCGATGGTGAGGAGCCAGCTTGCGGGTTTTGCGGAGTGTGGAGACACTCTTTAATTGTATTGCTCCCGGGTCCACTCTGACCCGGAGTGGTAGTACCTGCTAGGGTCCCAACTATAGGTTAAATAGAAACCGACTTGATATATATATATATATATATATATATATATATATATATATATATATATATATATATATATATATAAAAAAATATTCAAAATAACTGGATTCGGGCAATAAATAACCTGAAAAGGGTTGATATGCCGTAAAACAAAAACAACCAACCAAATCTTCTCCGTCGTTGTCTTTTTCTTCTTCGTCTTCCAATTATTCATTTTCTTTTTCTCTTTGTCTTTTTCTTTGTCTTCTTTTCTTTGTCTTTTCTTTTTTTCTTCGTCTTTTTTATTTTTCATTATCTTTTTCTTCTTTGTTTTCTTTTTCTTCTGATTTGTTTTTCTTCTTTGTCTTCTTTTTTTTCTCGTCTTTTTTCTTTTTCGTCCTTTTTTTTTCTTATTCTTTTCAGGAGTGATAAACAATCTTGATGACGGATCCGCAAAAATCAAACAATTTTTTTTTCGTTGGATTATTTTGCCCCATCACCGGTTGCAAAGTATCGATAATACTTTAGAAGCTAACCAGTTCATTATTACTTATTTTCGGTGTAACCTATTTTTATATCTGTCATATTTGGCAGCTATTAAGTTGGTGTAAAAATAATATCGTTTTTTGGCGTTATTATCTTCTTCTTCTCTAATATATAAAATGCAAAATGGGCGCCAGCGTTCGTATATGTCCACGAAAGGCTTTTTGCATCGGACTTCTCGCGTTGGTTAGATTCCGCGAGAAGTGTTTACATACTTCCCAGATCGTAATATCTTAGATTCGCAAACGGACATTGTCTCTGTTTTTTTAAAAAAAATTTTTAAAATCAAGTTAAACAAAATTCCCACTGTGCCGTCATCTCCAGTGTTCGTTTGTCTTTTTCGTATAAATAAAGCAAAACTATTCGAACACAACTGCCTGATCTTTGGGCCGGGTAGTATCTGTTCTGTAATTGGTCCTTGGTCAATGTAGGGGAAACCCTTCATACTGAGACAATTACTATTTATTTGGATACTGCCAGAATGCCCCCTTTTGATCTTTTTATTGACTCCATTCAGTTTGAACGCTTTAGACTTCCGGTCGCATCATGTGTGGAAATTATCTTCCACCATCTTTCTTTCCTTTTTTCTTTACTTCTTTCTGCTGTTTCTGTTATTCCTTCCTTCCTTCCTTCCTTCCTTAACTCCCTTCCTGCCCCCTTCCCTAGCTTCCCCCTTTTTTATGTCACCTGACTCCCTTATGCCCGTTGATTGAATGAGACATTTTCGTGCTAAATTGAAGCACGTGTGTGACATTTTTGAATTAATTCGGCAGTCGTGGAAAGGCCGTCGTCGAGACAACAAGTATCGAATGCATTCCTTTAAGGTCTCGGATAAAAAGGGACGCCTGAAAATTTACTAAGGCGATGTACAACTCTGTCCTAACAAGACATTAAAATTGTTGAAAAGAACCAAGCCTGGAAAATAACTTAGGCGAAGTACAACTCTGTCCTAACAAGACATTAAAATTGTTGAAAAGAACCAAGAGAAAAAAAAATTCGCCTCAAAGTTTTCTAAGACACTTGAAAACTGAATTCAATTATCGAGAAAAGGATAATTGAAGTTTAAGAAGAAAATTCGCCGCTGGAAAGTTTCTAAGAAACTTGAAAACTCTAAAATATTCTGCCTCCATGGAATTTTAACCCTTGCAAAAAGGACTACGGAAACGAGTTTCCAGGAAAAGGACTAATAAAAAAGAACTTTTAAATAACACGAACTCTGAAAGTAAAAAACCCAAACAAAACGAACTTTCTAAATGTTCCATTCGGAAAAGGGCGCCCAGAAGCTTCCAGTAAGTGCACCCCCTTCTTTCTTTCTTTCTTTCTTTCTTCTACCTTCTCTATCTCTCTTTCCTTCTCTTTCTCTTCACTCTCTCCCCTTTCGGTTACTACTACAAGAATACTTGTAAGCCAGATGGACATTTTTGGCAGCCCATAGAGGTCACGAACTTTTCCTTTTGCCATTATATTTAATAAATTCTTTTTCTCATATTTTTCTTTTTTGTTTGTTTTCTTCCTTGATGTTTCAGAGTTTAGTAGCAACGTCTAATTGATTAAGAAGAATTACCTTCCACGGGAAGAAGTGGATAATAAATTTCTTCACATGAAGTAGCGGTAAGACAGTAATTTTCTGTATTTTTGTGACATATGGCCGAGTGGTCCTAGACGTTGTATCAAAGTTTACAGTTACCCAAAGGTGCTGAGTTCAGTCCTGAACGAAGGCAGTAAAAAGTAACATTCAAAACAGAGAATCAGCAATTATGTCCCAGAGCCTAGCTGGAGTCCGAACACGGTACCCCCGTAATAATAATAAAGGGTTGGGTTCGAGACTCCTAACAAACGGTTCCCCAGTTCGATACAAAACACCTGATGAAGGCTGGAGGGCAAAACGGCCGAAACGTTGTGACGATAACAACCAAGATGAGGAAGTCAGTCCGACAATCTCTAGTGGTAAGATGTCAAATTTTCTTTCACTTTATTTTCCACCTTCACGCCGCGGGTTCGAGCCTGCCTACCTCCTACTATTTTTTTTTTTTTGCTCAACAGACTTCTCCAAACACCCAGGCAATGCCGGCCACTCAGGCTAGTATATATATAAAAACATTATTTTTACACCATCCTAATATCTTAGACGCTAACCATTTTAATATAACCCATTTTCTGCGCCATAAATTTTGAATCAATAAAATCAGTAAATTTGGAAGCCAACCGCTTCAATACTACTCAGTTTTATATCAATTATATTTGTCAGACATTTTGGGAGCTAACCACATCAATATAACCAACTTTCTTTGCTCCAAACTTTGAATCAATGAAATTTGACAATCATTTTTTAAAAATTGAGGTAAGTTTCAATTAAACCGATTTTCTATGTCCTACATTTTTGATCGGATACAATTTAACAGCTATTTTAGAAGCTAATGGCTTAAATTTTGTCTCCCTAACTTTGAATCGATAAAATTTGGGCAGCCATTTTGGAAGCTAACCACAACAATATCACCCATTTTCATTGTCCTACATTTTGAATCGATAAAATTTTGCAGCCATTTTAGAAGTTAACCACTTCAATATAAGCCATTTCTGATGTCCCTAATTTTGAATCGATAAAATTTTGCTTATATTTTGGAAGCTAACAACTTCAATACGACCCAATTCTGCTCCGTAGCTTTGATTATAATTTGGCCGCCATTTTGGAAGCTAATCGCTTCAATATAACTCATTTTCAATGTCCTATATTTTGAAACAATAAAATTTGGCAGCCATTTTATAAGCAAACCGCTCCAATAAAACTGATTTTTTATGTTCGCAATTTTGAAACGATAAAATTTGGCAGCCATTTTGGAAGATAATCGCTTCAATACAATCACCTGCCTAATTGTGTCCCTTAATTTTGAAAAAGCAATTTTATACTGTGTCACTAGTCGGTGTTACAGTTGCACATAAAAATCACCAAACCTGCAGATAGACGCATCTAAAGAACATTCAGTTTCGTTTGGTTTTTCTATTCAATTTTTACCTCGTCTCCAACTCACCCCAATAAATTTATTTTTTAAGGCAATAAAAAAATATTCGAGATCTTTTTGTTAGCTCTTTGTAGTTGACAAAAAGAAAATACTTTACGAGTATATATGTGTGTGCGTATATATATATATATATATATATATATATATATATATATATATGTGAACGTGTCTGTGTGTCTGTGTACATTTTCCTTCGCAATAACTTTGTCAATTTTAAGTCTACAGACTCAAAATTTGATATAAAGGTACTGAGATTTGGAAAAATCGATGTGATCGGTTTTCAGCCAGAAATTTGGCTGTTAAGGGGTCAAAATTCAACGATTTGACCTTGAGAACTCTACCAAACTCCTCAACACAATTTGGGGTCCAAGCACTTGAAATTTTAGATATAGGTTCCTTGAACATGGATCTAAATAACTCGATTTGAACCCAAAACAATAAATGTTAAGGGGTCATAATAGGGGTCAAATTTAAAAAAAATTTACCATTTTTTTTTTTTTTTTGCTCCGCACACACCTCCAAACACCAGGGCAACGCCGGGCTGAAATGCTAGTATATATATATATATATATATATATGTGTGTGTGTGTGTGTGTGTGTGTGTGATCCACAGACAGATTCTTTCGCTGTTTAACAGCTCTTCAGCGCGGTTAGACTAGCAACTACCTCATGCCAGCGTCGAAACTCGACCGCTTAGACAACAGTCAGTAGCGCGTCTAACAGTTTCACTATTTATTGCACCAAATTTATTTATTGCACCAAATTTATTTATTGCACCAAATTTATTTATTACACCAAATTTATTTTCTTGTGGAAGGTGGGGGTGGGGGGTTCTTTTAAAAATTATATCTACCTCAGTATTTTCTTTAATTTTCTATTTTTGGTCGATCATCGAGACACTCAAGATGTGATCCTCTTATATTGGAAATTTTTTGTTCTAAAGTAACACTCGACACTTGTTTTTTTTTTTAAACCGAATAAACACTGTAAAATAAGTTAAACCACTAAAAACTTACAAAGCTCGGTAGAAAACGAACACTTTAGAAAAATCAATTTTATCTTTAAAAAAAACGGTAAACAAGTAAAAAAATTTTTTTCAAAAATATTATGGGTGTGTAATCTCTGGTATAAAACAATATATCCTTCAAGAACAGTCATAAAATGTGTTTTCGAACGATATTTATTCAATAATAGGCTAGTTTTCCTAACTAGCAAAACCTGATGAGCTTTTCATCATGGACGAGTTATCGTTGAACGAGTCTTCCTATATATATATATATATATATATATATATATATATATATATATATATATATATATATATATATATATATATATATTAGACTACCAGTGACCCGTTGGGTCAGTATGTTATATGAGCTATGGAATTAATGTGACACTTGTGACGTAAAGAAAATAGTTTTTTGTGACAACAGAAATATTTCTATGGAAGTATATTGAAATGAAAAAAGAATATAGATAGATATTTCTATGAGTCGTTCTGTTTATAATTGTTTATTATTTTTGAAAAAAACAAACAAACTTACAGCCATTGAATTATAAGTGGTTTGCCGTACTTATAAGTAAATGTGCCCTGAACAGATACCATAATACTTAAAATTAAATTCAAATTTTGATATATCTTTTAATTTTAACGCGAAAAAAACAAAACAAAAAAAACTGGGACGCTGAAGACGTACACAGTAAAACAATACATTGTAAAATTCTCTTATGGGTGTCAACGGGTTAAAGTAGATTTATTTGTGAGAAAATTGCGTTAAAATAACTTAAACGTAATACGGAAAAGAACGACATTAAAAAAACAAACAATAAGTATTAACAATTGTTTATTTGGATAATTTAAACACGAAAAAAAAAATGGAACGCTGAAAACGTACATAGTAAAACAATACGTTGTCAACGTGTCAAAGTTGGGTTTTTTTTTACATAGGCATCACTTATCAAGGCCAAGAGGCTACTCGAGGATAAGGGTTAAAGAGTGTACAGTAGAAATTGGACAATATAGTAATCGTTATTCATGGAAATTCGGTAAATTTGTTAACAAGTGGGACGGCTTATCAAGAACTTGTTTACGTTAGACTTGAAGACAACCATATTGTAGTCAGCTGGCAAGCAGGAAAACGGAAGACAATTCCACAGGCGTTCAGTTCTAAGAAAGAAGCTTTGTTCATGGAATCTACGTTTAGGTTTAGGTACAGATAAAGAGTCTTCCTTATTTGTAAGAAAATTGTGACAGTATACTTGTAATACAGAATAGTTGCAAAACATCCTCACCCTTCCCATATTAAATAATAATTTCTAAATAATAACGTTAATATTTCAATGCGCAGGTCAAATTCTGCAAAAGTTGCGATTTGTGTTTATTTGTTTACGCTGTTATAGGTTTAAGTTTATATACGCATGCGCAACAGGAAGTTGTAAGCCGGATGTAGGGTTACAATGCCCGTTACAAGGTCATTTAAGTTTTATAATTAAAAATATTCAATAGCAATAAAAACAATGAATTTGACAAGATTTACCGATAGTGGTCAATAAAAAGAGCAAAATATTTTTTTATTTAATTTTAATATTTATTTAATATTTTTTATTTAATTTTAATATTTATTTAATATTTTTTATTTAATTTTAATATTTAGTTAATATTTGTTATTTTATTTTAATATTTATTTAATATATTTTATTTAATTTTAATATTTATTTAATATTTTTATTTAATTTTAATATTTAGTTAATATTTGTTATTTTATTTTAATATTTATTTAATATATTTTATTTAATTTTAATATTTAGTTAATATTTTTTATTTTATTTTAATATTTATTTAATATATTTTATTTTAATATTTATTTAATATATTTTATTTAATTTTAATATTTAGTTAATATTTTTTATTTAATTTTAATATTTATTTAATATTTTTTATTTAATTTTAATATTTAGTTAATATTTTTTCATTTAATTTTAATATTATTCAATATTTTTTATTTAATTTTAATATTTAGTTAATATTTGTTATTTTATTTTAATATTTATTTAATATATTTTATTTAATTTTAATATTTATTTAATATTTTTTATTTAATTTTAATATTTAGTTAATATTTTTTTTATTTAATTTTAATATTTAGTTAATATGTATTTTTTTAAATTTTAATATTTAATATATTTTTATTTAATTTAAATATTTAGTTATTCAATTAATTTTTGATAAACAAATTACATGGTCCGACAATAACAAAGCTGCTTTTTCGGTCAAATAATGGCCACCTTTAGGTGATCTAAACTTCCGATTTCACGGAAACATGACCTTAAAATGGAGCCCCCTCCGCCCCCACCCCACGAAAAAAAAACGTTAAGCTTTTAAAATTTTCAATTGAAGACACGGGTCACGTGATTGACAACTCGTATAAGAGAGAGAGAGAGAGAGAGAGAGAGAGAGAGAGAGAGAGAGAGAGAGAGAGAGAGAGATAAGATAATAATGATAGACGTAAGTGGAGGTAGGCGATAAGAAAAGGGTTGCAATAGTTAAACATGTCACGTGATGGATAAATAAATAAAAAAAAAGAGGTCACTAGAAGCGCGTGGGTGTGTAAGAAAGAAAGAAAGAAAGAAAGAAGGAAAGAAAGAAAGAAAAGAAAATGGTACAATAGAACAGTTAATGAAAAATTAGGTTAACAACTAGTTACCAAGATGACCGGCATAGGATCAGCCGATAATTTACACTACGAAAAAGGTTTTGTTCATCTGAAAATAATATTACGTAAATTCTCTTTAATTCTCTCCCGCTGCAAGAACTTAGACACCAGGGTCGGAAAATGGAATTGAGAAGTTAGCGCCCCCCCAACCCCCACACCGAGAAGAGGCGTTCTGATCTGCAAAAAGTGCCTGGTAAAACCCACCGGCATTCCCTGGTAAGGACGTCTCAGGCGATTAGCAATAAAATGACCTCTTATGAAAGAGAGAAGGCAAGGCCTGAGAGGATGGACCTCCTAGAACTGCACAGAACTAAACTCTCACCACAAAATCAAAAGGGATCGGATCATTACGGGAATGGTCTAATCTCTGTTGATTTTGCGGGCTGGGGATAAAAATATTACGAAAATGGTTTAACATAAAATATAAAAACAGCGCTTCTACACTATCAGAACGAAATTTTGTCGTCGATAAATGGAGTTTTCAGAAAGAAAAAAAAAAACAAACAATGGTTTCTACTGATTTTTTGTCAAATCTAATAAATTACAATGTTAGCTTCCAAAGTATGTAGTCAAAATTCTCTGACTATTACTGAATTATTAAATACCCCCCCAAAAAAAACAAGTTAATACGGTTAGCCCGTAAAAAATTGCGGCCATCTTGTTTAAATCGAAACGGAAAATTACCTCTCTTTTGAACTCCCCTGTGTCTTAATAAGCACATTTTCTTCAAATTCTATTTTCTTTAATAAATAATTTTCAACTTTATTGATTTTCGTAATTTTGGGATATAATAATCTTAAAATTATGAGGAATACGTAGATACCATTATTTTTCATGTGAAATTCAGTATTACGATTTCTGAAATTTTGTCCTAATAGTGTAGAAGCGGTATAAAACCTTTTCTTAATAATTAATTAATGCTAATATTCATTTTATAAATTTAATTCATAACAATGAAGGAGCTAGTTTTTTTTAATTAAAAATTTAAATCAAAGTAGAAAACAAACAGGTTAAGCAATTAAATTAATAATAAAAAAAAAAATGAGAAAGTTAAAAATTTTAAAATATAAATTTAAACGGAATCTTAAATAGGCACTAAATGAAGAGTTCAAGAGAAAATATAAAACTAAGGATAGATTTTTTATATAGCGCATATTTTTATTTATTTATTTTAAGGATATACAAAGGTTTGTTTTACAATCAAGAGAGATTTGAAAAAGTGGTAAAAAAAAGACAAATATATAACAAATAAATGTCACCAAAAGCAAGACATATATTGGGTGGGTTTCTAAAATTAACTCAATCGCCATTCAATATTTTTTTCTTCTTCTTCGCCCATTCTCCCCAAATTAGCCCAGCCTTGACAGTCGTTTTAAATTCTTTTTTCCACGCACATATTATCTTCCTTTTAATAATATTATTTGAACTCATTCCCTTTTGCTTGTACCCATTTGTGAATCATTCCATGGATTTCTGCCTTTTGGATTACTTTGGACCATTTTCCAATTACGCGATTCCCTTGGATTTTACTTGTGGAAATGGAAATTAAACCAACTTTTTTGGATTCTGGATGTTTGGATTTTACCGTTATTGGATATTTTACCCCTCACCAGACTATCCATTCACGTGAAATCACCTTTTTCTTCACCGTATTCCCTCTGCTTCACTATTTGTTTCCAAGTAAGATCTATGACTTACTTGCAGTTTCATCAAATACTTTTGCAAGCAAAATCCGATCCCGCATTTTGCTAAATCCTACCCTCTAAACTTTTGTATAAGCAATATCGCCTAGAGAGGTTTCTAGTAACTTGAAACTGGCTGACCGAAACATTCTTATGAATATGTAGTGACATGTTTATGCTTATGTAAAATAATATATATATATATCTATATATCTATATATCTATATATATATATATATATATATATATATATATATATATATATATATATAACTACTTCATTTATTCACATAAATTTAATATACGAAAGTATAGATTTATGCGTAAACTTTAAGTATTTACTTCAAAAGTGCTCAATACGTAGGTAGAGCTAGTTAGTAATTTATAAGATATATATGGCGATTAAGCTACACTGAATATTCTGCGTTTCATCCAACTATAGGATTCGTCAGGCTTATGCCTGCTTATAAGCCTGACGAATCCTATAGTTGGATGAAACGCAGAATATTCAGTGTAGCTTAATCGCCATATATATATATATATATATATATATATATAGGGTGATCCCCCCCAAAAAAAACAGGCCCGCACTCTAATTAGACCCCGTTTCTTAGTGTTTTGTCCGAATAAAATGAAACTTTGGTCATAATTAGTTTATTATATTCAAAACATCACATCAAAACACTAAGGTCTTTGGCCTTTTTTTCTCCGTTCTACAGCATATGTTCTAGATGGCCTCCATTTAGCTTTTGTTTTTTTGGAGGGGTCACCCTGTATATATATATATATATATATATATATATATATATATATATATATATATATATATATATATATATATATAATACGCATCAGGTGCTCTTGAAAGCCAAATCACAACGCAATATTAAGAAAATAAACAAATATTTTACTCATTTGAAATTCATAATTTAAATATATTTCAGAGTCAAACTCTATCCTCAGTATTTTACTTCTTCTTCTTCTTCTTCTTCTTCTTCTTCTTCTTCTTCTTCTGTCTTGCCATGTTGTAAAATTGGAAAAACAAAAGTCAATAGTAAAGATCCGCGCGTTGTCTCTTAGGGGTTGTGTTTTGAAATGTCAGGAACGGTGCGTTGGCTACGCAAGATTAACGTCAGGGTGTGAGTTCCGTTATAGAAGCGCTGATTTAATTTTAATAAAATAAAATACACATCAGGTTCGCTTGAAAGCCAAATTCCAGCGCAATATTACGAAAAACAAATATTTTACTTGTTTGAAATTTATTATTTAAATATATTTCGAGTCAAACTCCATCCCCAGTATTTTGTTTATTTTTTTTCTTCTTTTTTCTTGGCATATATATATATATATATATATATATATATATATATATATATATTTATTTTTTTTTCTTGTTGATATTTTTTAGTTATAAAGCAGGTTATATGAAAGAATATTTTCGTACTCTTCCGTGGAAAAAGATTTTGAAAAAAAATATCGCGTGAGAGAAAAACAAAATAACGTTTATGGGTGTCGCAAAAACACATAAATCTACATATCTATAAAGTGAGAATGTGTGTGTGTGTGTGTGTGTGTGTGTGTGTGTGCGAACACTTCCCAACCTATATTCTCAACAAATTATTGATCTACAGACTTGAAATTTAATAAGTAGGTAATTCAGAAGTGGAATTTTTTTTAATCGGTTTCCATCTGGAAAAAGGATCTGCTAAAGGGTCAAAATTAGAAAAAATTTGGTACTTGGCAGTTGTCGAATACTTTCATGATTGCGCATGCATAAATGGTTCACACGACAGATTCTTTATGCTAAGAATAGGAAGGTTTTTTAAACCTTTTAAAGATGTGTCAAGCTGGCGTAATGGTTATCGTACTTGACTCGCTGTCGTTAGGTTTTAATTTCGATCTCAACTCGAGTATTTTTTTTTTTTACTTACAAAAAGTTAAATTTTTGGAAAAAAAAACCATAATACTCGCATGCACATGTCTCAGTTTCTTTTCGTTTTTATTTTTTTTAAGGAATTTAACGTTACGTTTAATAACTACGGTATTTCTGTTTTATAATAAACTAGCGGGGGGTACCCGGCGATGCCCGGGTGTTTTGAGGTAAATCAAAACTCGGGAGGGGGGGGGTAAAATAATAAAAGAAATGTTTTGGTAGGTGAGTAGGAGGATCGAACCCAAACTGAGGCAAAGTTGGAAATTAAAGTGTAAAAAAAAAAGTGCGACGTTAACAATTGGGCCACCGCGACATACAAGGGAGAAACGTTTGAATTTATTTATTTCATTCTTAAAAACAAGTGTCCGCAATAAAAGTTTCCATTTGACTTAATTAAGAAGGTCAAATAGAAGTCACGCAGTTCAATTTTGCTGTGAGGCAGCGATTGGGTTTGTTTACCCAAATTTGACTGTTTTTCCTAAACAGATGTTGGGGAGGGGGAAACCAGCTCCCAATTGTCCAGATTGAATAGCAATTGTCTGATATACAAGATTGATCAAAACTGATTGCTTCTGGACGTTTCCCGGCGCGATATGACGAGAAGTTGGTTAACTTTGAATTAGTTTCGCTTTTTATACGACAAAGCCTGATCAACACGCGAAAGCCAAAATAGCAATAACTTTGTAAAAGTCGACGTAAATAAATCTAGACGCTACATGCGTTCCCAAATCGTAAATATTATTATATAGGGAGTATATAAACAGTTATAAGCAATAGTAACCCCCGGGACCGTGTGCGAGAAAAGCCTTTGCGAGACATAAACAAAATGGTCACACACATTTTGCCTTTTATATATATAGACTAGCCCGGGTGTTTGGAAATGTGTGTTAAGCAAAAAAAAAAAAAAAAAAAGAAAAAAAAAGTGGTAGTAGGTAGGCAGGCTCGAACCTGTGACGCGAAGGCGGAAAAGAAAATGAAAGAAAATATGACGTCTTAGCCGATGTCTCCATGACGCAACCGGAAGTCAAAAGCATTGAAATTAACCGAAGTCAATCCAACGGTGACGATGACTTGCTAAAATGTCGGTGAAAAAATTCGACCCCTCCTTGCACAAAATGGCCTAGTTTAGAGTGAATGATTTAATTTTTTGACCGCTTTACCGATATTGGTCGTCCGAGATGTCGGCTTCAAAATGATACCGATCTCGTGAAAATCTGTCGCCTCTGTCCAAAGTTTTAGCCATACATACATACATACATACATACATACATACATACATACATTTAAACAGACAGGTGAGATTTATATTATAGAAGATAAGAAATCTGCATTAATTAAAATATACTATTTATGCATACTTTACGAATGGGCAACGCCTGGCGGCCTGCTAGTATATAAGAAATTGTTTCTTGTTGATATATTTAATTATAAATCCAGTAAAGTTATATGAAACTAAAAAATATTTACATATTGTTCCAGAAAAAAAGACTTTGAAAAAGAAAAAAAAGAAAAGAAAAAGAAATCGCGTGAAAGAAAAAGAAGATAACATTTATGGGTGTCGCAAAAATAAATTATTAAATAAACAAAATTTAACAAAAACCCGTTTCCACTGTTTTCTTTTTAAATAGAGCCTTGAAAAAAAAAATAATAATAAAAAAAAAAAAGATTCTTTTCTTTTCTTATAAACGTATGATATTTGCTAAGGATAGGTATCCGGTTTTTAATGTATGGAAAATCCTAACCCTTAACCCTATACTTAACCAACCACAGGGGTGAGGTGGTGGGGGGCACCATAGACTAATACATTGCCATTGATACAACTGCGCTTATTGTTTGCCTTGAACAAATATGGTAATAAATTTATGTAACGAAGAAGGTTGTTTTTTTACTTTATATATATATATACTAGCGGGGGTACCCGGCGTTGCCCGGGTGTTTGGAGATGTGTGTGCTCTTAAAAAAAAAACCCGGGGGGGGAGTTGGTAGGATCGAACCCGAAGCCCTGAGGCGAAGTTTGAACATAAAATGTGAAAAAAACATGAACCGTTCGGCCAGCTAGAATGAGTTAATGAGAGATGTTTGAATGTAAGAACACCATTGACAGGTGCGCGCACCGAAGTCATAGAGCGTTACGACGACGACGTAAGCAATAGCTATTCAGCAAATGAGGTCAATAACCAGGTTTGTTTGTTATAAGCGAAGTAAAAAAAAAAAAGAAAACATAAAAACGAAGTTAAAACTTAAGTTTATCGAAACATCGAAAAAAAAAACTAACGTAAGGCAAACGAACGATGTTAAATGTAAAACTCGAAAAAACAAAAAAGAAAACAGAAAAACGAACGTTAAAACAAACAAAAAAAAACACGTGAAGAATGGCTTAAATAAGCCTGTTTCAATATTAAAATTTAAAAAATCAGTGGGTACGAAGTAAAACAAAAAGGGGAAAACGACCGTTACGTGAAAAATGATTTAATAACACTGGTTAAATATTTAAATTTAAAAAATCGAAAAACAAAAAAAGACATCTCACATTACGATTCGAACCCAAAACGTTTAGATAATGACCCAACGCGCTAACCAACTGAGCTAACGCGAGATACATGAAATTTAGTCAGTTCTTCAACTATTTAAACTAAATCAGGTTATGACGTCATCTGCCGCATGCGTAGAATGGGTCGTCGTCTCGAGAGTACCGTTTTTGTTGACACCCCCCTGTTGAAAATTGTCGATTTCGGGGTGAAAACATGAACGTTTTTGGCCAATTTTTCGATATTTTTTGGGCGAAGGATGAAGCTTCAATATGATACCGAGTTTGTGAATTTTCGTGGTGTCTGTCGAAAGTTTTTAGCGAACACACAAACACACATACATACATAGATACACACATTTTCGCTTTTATATATATAGACTAGCGGGGTACCTTGCGTTGCCCGAGTGTTTGGAGGTGTGTGTGTGCTGTTAAATAAAAAAGAAACCGGGGGTAGGATCGAACCCGAAGCCCTTAGGCGAAGTTTGAAAATAAAATCGGCCAGCCAAAATGAGTTATTGAAAGATGTTTGAATTTATTTAAGTAAGAACCAAATTGACAGGTGCGCGCACGGAAATCAATAGCTATTCAGCAAATGAGGTCAATGACCAGGTTTGTTTGTTATAAGCGAAGTAAAAAAGAAAATATAAAAACGAACGTTAAAACTTAAGCGGGGGGGGATAATCAAAACATCGAAAAAAAAACACAAAAAAACTAACATAAGACAAACGAACGATATTAAATGTAAAAATCGAAAAAACAAAAAAGAAAATAGGAAAACGAACACGTGAAAATGGCTAAATAAGCCTGTTTCTATATTAAAATTGAAAAAATCGGTGGGTACCCGGGTGTTTTGGGTGTGTGGTCGGGAGTGGATAAGCGAAATAAAAAAAAAAAAAGAAAACAGAAAAACGAACGTGAAAAATGGCTTAAAAACGCTGTTTCAATATTTAAATTTAAAAAATCGAAAAAAAAAAAAGACATCTCACACCACGATTCGGACCCAAAACGTTTAGATAATGAACCAACGTGCTTACCAACTGAGCTAACGTGATGTACATGAAATTTAGTCAGTTTTTCAACTATTTAAAGTAAATCAGGCCATGACGTCATCTGACGCATGCGTAGAACCAGTCGTTGTCATGAGAGGATCGTTTTTGTTGACCCCCCCCCTGTCGAAAATTGTCGATTTCGGGGTGAAAAAATTAACATTTTTGGACAATTTTTTGATATTTTTCGAGCGATATTTTTGGAGCTTCAATATGATACTGAGTTTGTGAATTTTCGTCGTGTCTGTCAAAAGTTTTTAGCAGACACACAAACACACATACATACACACATTTTCGCTTTTATATATATAGATGTGTGTGTGTGTGTGTGTGTGTGTGTGTGTGTGTGTGTGTGTGTGTGTGTGTGTTGTATATTTGGCTAAAAAAAAACAGGGGGGAAAAAGTGTCCAATACTTTAGTAGAGCTAAATATGTTTTTATTATCCCCCCCCCCGCCGGGGGGTTTGCTTAAATCATTACAAATTGTTTGAATCCAAAGGACAATAATTTTTATCCTGCCGATCTCGTCAGACAATTCAAGTCAAAATAAAAGATTCTTGAATTAGAAATGAGCAGAAATAAAATGAAACAAGAGTAAAAGGGAAGCAAAGGAAAAAGAAAAAAAGACGAAGAGGGGTATATATATATATATATATATATATATATATATATATATATATATATATATATATATATATATATATATATATAGTAATGTGATTGATAATTTAAAATTCAAATTAGAATTAAAAATTAAAAATCTGTTACATAAGAAGGAACAACAACAAAGTCGATAATTTGTACGATCATTTCGGAAACGATGTTTTTATTGTGATAGACATTAAGCCACGGACAATTATATGTCAAAATTATTAAATTATTGTCCGTGGATTGGATTTGGCAGGTGCACGTTTTAATGACTTAATGAGGTCAAGTTTGACTGCGGGATAGTATTTCATTTAAAATCACAATAAAAACATCGTTTCCGAAACGATCGTACAAATTATTAACTTTGTTGTTGTTCCTTCTAATGAAACAGATTTTTAATTTTTAATTCTAATTTGAATTTTAAATTATCAATCACATTACTAAATATTAAAGTAGCTCTAGGATATTTGCCTATCGAGCTTATTATATATCTGAATTACAACGAGCACTGTTCTTTTCTTGTATTTTAATTAAATTAGTAATTTTACTATTACATTAGAATATACTCTGCTCTGTAGACTACTGTTCTAACCTCCTTTAATATATATATATATATATATATATATATATATATATATATATATATATATAATTTAAAGGGGGTTAGAACAGTAGTCTAAAGAGCAGAGTATATTTTAATGTGATAGTAAAATTACTGATTCACACTGAGGAAGATCGAAGATCGGTCGAAAATATATATTTTTTGAAAGAAACATTCTTGTTTTTTTTTTTCAAAAGACTTTTTGTATTCCTACACGTCAACACACAGGAAATAAATACAGAAAAGATATAAACATTCCTATATTTTTCGTATTGATTTTTTATTCATACATATTTAAATATATATATATATATATATATATATATATATATATATATATATATATATATATATATATATATATATTTATATTTATATACTAGCAGGGGGGACGACGTTGCCCAGGATTGAATGCTGATCAACGAATGCTGCACACTCCCATATTTCATCGAAATCGGTGAAATCGCCCATTTTTCAATCAAATCGATTAATTGCCTACCCTAGTTTGGGATCCATATGGAGGAAGCTTCACATGCCTCCCCGCAGTGACTTAGTCCACAACACACCGTAGTCTACATTGCAATGTGGACTAAGTCACATTAAAGTTTAAAATGTAAAAGTTAAATGTCATGCTCCAATCATGCTTTAAATAGAAACATTCTTTTCGAACGCGCCTCTGTCATATCGAAGAATCTACTATTGATTTGATATGTCTGGCCTTTCTGCATGTGTGGCAATAAAATAATAATAATAATAATAATAATAATAATATATATATATATATATATATAAAAGTGAAAATGTATGTGTGTGTGGGGGTTTGTCTCTGTGTGTGTGTGTGTGTGTGTGTGTGTGTGTGTGTGTGTGTGTGTGTATACACTTCCCTACCAAATAACTCTGTCAATTTTCAGACTCAAGATTTGACATAAGGGGTATTGAGATTTGGGAAAATCTTTTTAATCGGTTTTCGGTCAGAAATTTGGTTGTTAAGGGGTCAAAGTTCAACGATTTGTACTTTTGAGAACTCTACCAAACTCCTCCGCCAATATTGAGTCTAAACACTTGAAAGCTTAGATATAAGTTACTTTTTAATTTGATTTGAACCCAAAAACAATAAATTGGGGTCAAAGTTTAAAAAAAAAATTTGACGTCTGCGATCTCTACCAAATTACTCAGCCAATTTTTGGTCTAAATATTTAAAATTTTATATAAAGTGTATTCAGCCATAGGGCAAGCTTTTTAATCATTTTTGTTGTTGTTGTTGTTGAAAATTTGGTTTTGGAAAAGAAATATGCAAAATAAAGTGGTGCATGTTACCGTGCTATTTTTTTTTTTTTTTTTACCTCTATTTTTTAAGCCGTATTTTCAAGTTTAATTCAAGTTTTACGATATCTTTTTGTTTATTAAATTGTTAGGTGAAAGTATAGAATAGTTACAATTCACCCGCCAGTCCGGTAACATAAGTGCATAAGTACCAAAAAAGCCATTTTTAATGTCGTATTCAGCTAAATCCATAATAAGCGGCCCTGTCGGTGGGGCATTAGAATACGCCGACTGCCCCTCTGCAGAGGGTAAAAGTCCCTCAATGGGGATCCTGGATATGACCTTAAACTATATCCAGTGGTGAGGCCCCAGCTTGTGGGCTTTGGGGAGTATGGAGCCACCCTTTAATTACCATTGCTCCCAGGTCCACTCTGGCCCAGAGTGGTAGTACCTGTTAGGGTCCCAACTATGGGTTAAATAGAAACCGACTTGGAAACAACAAATATATTCTATTAAAAAAAATTTTCTTCAAAATCTTTGGATTCGGCATTGAATAACCCGAAAAGGGTTGATATGCCGTAAAACAAAAACAACCAACCAACCATAACAAGCGGCACTTGAATTAATGGTTTATTTAATTGATGCTACACCGTAATCACGTGATTAAAATTTCAGCAGACGAAACATTGGGAGTAAAAAGAGTAAAGAGAACCGAATACGGATTTATCAGAATAGGTAAAGACTGGTTTTATTATTTGTGTTGGTTTCTGATGTTTGTTGTATTTACGAAACCAAACATAGGCTCCTTTAAATATTACGTGGCATCCAGGTGAAAACGTATCCCTATTTATTTGCCTCCCCATGAGGGCAGAGTTAGACACAAGCTTGATTTTTAATGTGGGGTAAATCCAGCTCCCCCAAAAGGCGCACTCTGGATATGAACAAAAAATTAAAATTGCCTCAGTCAAGAAAGATTTCTCCTCCACTGATCTAGGTCAGAAAAAGGTGAAATGTAAAACCAAAACAGATACTACACTGTGATCTTGGCCAAAAAGGTCCTGAAAACAAATTGATAATCTTCTGAGAACTAGAAAAACCAGAAACAAATTAATATTTGTAAATTAAGAACGAAAAATAAATAAATAAGAAAAAGCGAATTCGCAAAGATCAGAACACAAATAAATATTTGTTAAAAAAAAAAAACCCTCATAAACCTCACAACAAATTAATACGGTTGATTAATTTGTGCCATCACCATTTAGAAAATTATAGTTAATTGATAAAATTTTGCTGCCATCGTGGAAGCTAATTGCTTCAATATACGCACGACACATATAAAACCCCATAACTCTGAGTATGCACCTTTTTCTCGATTTCAAATGACCGTCCGACAAGCCAAACATCGAGGTCGCTTTGAACTCATTCAATTCTCTTTTTGTTTTTTTTGTTTTTGTTTTTTGTTTTTTTGTTTTTTTAAATATGAAAAGATAGCGTTGAAATCGAACAGTGCTTGTCGTATGCTTCTTTGAACAAAGTCATATAAACGCGGCGCTTAAAAACTATTTACGTGTAATAAAAATATAATTTCTTTTCTCTTATATACGGTTATTGATTGTCACTTTAACGTTAATATGAGATGGTGTGGCTAAAAAAATGGTTGCAGACGGCAGCCATTTTGTTCTCAAAATAGATTTTTTTATATCAATAAAAATTCATTTTTTTTTTTTTAAATAAATAAGCGCTGGACAAAAACTGAAGTGGTCGTCCGAGCTCCAATCTCTTGTCCCTCCTCGCCAATTTTTCATGAAAAACACCCGTCTAGCTGAAACCACTGTCGATCATTTTCCTATTTTTTTATCTGTGCCTAAATCAAAGCGTAGATTCCATGAACAAAGCTTTTTTCTTTGAAGTGCACGCCTGTGGAACTCTCTTCCGTTTGCCTGTTTCTCACCTGACTGCAACTTGGATGTCTTCAAGTCCAATATAAACAAATTCCTGATAAACTGCCCCCTTAAATAAGACACTTTATCAAATCTCCATTACTAACGATTACTACGATATTATCCCATTGATTACTGTACACGCAATAACCCGTATTCCCAAGTGGCTTCCGGGCCTTGATAAGTGGTGACCACCATGTACAAAAAAAAAAAAAAAAAAAAAAAAACTACTGGAAGTGGCCCTGACTTGTTTTATCTTCATCATAAAAGACTTTGTGTTTGCTTGATGTGTAGCTTCAAAATTAAAGAAATGTCAAGATCATAGATTACACTGGGAAACATTTTTTTTTTACTTTTAGATTTTTACAACTTATTTTATTTATTACTAGCGGGGGGGGGGGTACCCGGTGTTGCCCGGGTGTTTGGAAGTGTGTGTTTGTGCTGGTGGGGGTAGGTAGATTAAAACAACCCTGTTTAAAAAAAAAAAAAAAAACGTTGGCCAGGTGTTTGGAAGTGTAAAAGAAAAAAAATAGTTTTAGTAGAAAGGTAGGCTTGAACTCTGAACCTTTGACACGGAGGTGGAAAGAAAATGGGGGGGGGAACCCCTGCGACCTAACCATCTCGACCACGGGAATAGATGAATTGATAAGTGTTTTAAGTTGACGTTTATAAAGCGAAATTAGCAGGTGCGAGAACGTTAAGTCGCGTGATGTGACCTAATTTTACGCTGGAAGCCAGTTTCTGTTTTCGCCGCTATGCGGCGGCGATCAAAAATATCTCGAAAATAGCTTGTAAAAGTCGGGTAAATTAAAAATAGCCGCGACCGGAGTTCCTTAGTCGTAGATATTACTATTTAGACAGCATATAAAAAGTTTTAAGAAGGGGCGAGCCAACCGAGAATCACGGCTAAAAAAGCCTTTTCTAGACATACACAAAAAGCGAACATACATACATACATACATACATACATACATACATACATTTTCGCTTTTATATATATAGATTATTATTATTATTATTATTATTATTATTATTTATTTTATTATTATTATTATTTATTTTATTATTATTAATTTATTTTTATTATTATTATTTATTATCATTATTTATTTTATTATTATTATTTATTTTTATTATTATTTTATTATTATTTTATTATTTATTTATTTATTATTATCTTTATTATTATTTATTTATCATTATTATTATTATTTATTATTTTTTATTATTTATATATTTATTATTATTATTATTAATTTATTATTATTATTTATTTATTATTATTATTTATTTATTATTATTATTTTTATTATTTACTTATTTATTATTATTATTTATTTATTATTATTTTTATTATTATTTATTTATTTATTATTATTTTATTATTTATTTATTATTATTGTTTACTTATTTATTATTATTATTATTATTATTTATTTATTTATTATTATTATTTTATTATTTATTTATTTATTTATTTATCATTATTTTTTAATTATTTATTTATTTATCTATTTATTTGCATTGCTGAATGAGGAAATGTCATGTTTCACTCCATTAAGTCAGGTTTTTGTGCCAAGTTGTTAAAAAAAAATACAGATTTTGTAAGAAAACTTGATTACATTTTTTGTTGCATTATCAGCTGATTTTTGTCAACACAAATCATCCTAAATATGTTTTTAAGAGAAAATAAATGTTTTGCCACCAACATTTATGTATTACCTGATAGAAATATTGATTACTATAAACTGAATGGTGAAATTGATAAAGATAAGTACATGCAAATTGAATGTTGTTTCATGATTTTTCAAATTTCAGAGCTTGAGCTATCGTTTCTTTGAACTTCTGGAATGCTCAGCGGCAGGGAGGCCTCCCTTCAGATTCTAACAGTAGGCAGCCATCACGACATCATCCCAGAGACCTTGATACCTGGTTTCCATATTTTCAGGTCTCGATGGATGGTTTAATGTTTATGCGCGCATGTGCAACCGGATGTTGAAAATCGGAAAGTGGGTTACATCACTCGTTACAAGGTCATTTGAGTTTTATAATTATATAGATTAGGAAACGTTGATTACTATTTTATTAATTCTCGGTTTTCCTTTGAGCTTCTTAAATAAGGATTGATATATATATATATATATATATATATATATATATATATATATATATATATTTCTACAGATATATATATATTTCTACAGATATATATATATTCCAGATATTAGAAAAACTGAAGATTAACTGAATTTCAACAAGGGTCGTGGATAGTGCTCAATCAAAGAAGGCAAATTATATTTTTTATTATTCTTTATGTAAATAGAGTCGTATCTTGCTACGATATGCAGATTGTTTAAATCATAATTGATCCTATTAGGCAAGAAGATTTAAACATTCAAAAATTGAAAAAGGGATTCAAGACCATTTTTTATTTTAGAGAAGATAAAATATATTTCGCCATCACTGGCATGAAGCAAGCAGGCAGGTTGCTCGAATCAAATTGACTCTTTCCCTCTTATAGTCTTTTTTGCTGGGATTGTCTTGTATAAAAATATGATCGCAAAAAAATACTTGATACCACAGGATTCAATAATTTGTGTTTCTATTTACCTTAGGATTCTGAGACAATGTTTTGAATCTCAATCAACTCACATAACATAGTATTTATTATATTATTGTTATCTTAATAAGAAATTATATTGTTATCTTGATAAAAAAATTATATATTGTTATTTTAATAAAAAATTATATATTGTTATCTTGATAAAAAGTTATATATTGTTATCTTAATAAAAAATTATATATTGTTATCTTAATAAAAATTATATATTGTTATCTTAATAAAAATTATGTATTGTTATATTAATAAAACATTATATATTGTTATCTTAATAAAAAATTATATATTGTTATCTTAATAAAAAATTATATATTGTTATCTTCATAAAAAATTATATATTGTTATCTTAATAAAAAATTATATTGTTATCTTCATAAAAAATTATATATTATCTTGATAAAAAATTATATATTGTTATCTTGATAAAAAATATATATTGTTATTTTAATGAAAAATTATATATTGTTATCTTAATAAAAAATTATATATTGTTATCTTAATAAAACTTATATTGTTATCTCAATAAAAAATTATATTGTTATCTTGATAAAAAATTATATATTTTTATCTTAATAAAAAATTATATATTGTTATTTTAATAAAAAATTATATATTGTTATCTTGATAAAAGATTATATATGTAGAACATAATTTTTATGATTATAGGAAGTTTATTGACTATCTTATATGTAATAAGGAGGAATTAAAAAAACAAACTAAACATCTGACATATACAAAACAGTTAGTCACATTTCTGGATATAGATATAAAAATTGAGGATGGAATTTTTATCAATAAAATGTTTCATAAAAGAAACTCTTTCCCCTTCCAAAGAATTTTTATGCCACCTAAAAATAGCACATGCCATAAGTATATGTTTTATGGGAGCATTATGTCCGAGTTTTTTAAGAATAGCTCACGTTACTTTAAACTTAATAGATTTTATAACCCCCATCTCTAGTTTAAATGTATCGAGCAAGTTTTCCGAACCAGATTGACTCTTTCCCTCTCCAGATTTCTATTTTCCATGGCCTAAAGAAGATCATCAAGTTGTAAGCCAGTGTCTTCTGTCAATAATTTTATGTACGTCTGGACAGGTCTGTAGCAGCCGACACTCACTACATCCCAAGCAGGAGCTAATTCCCATGATTCGAGATTTGAAATCCATTTCCTCCCTGGCTTGTCCAATCACAAGCCAGCTCTCAATCATGTGACAGAGTATATAAAAGGCGAAATCTGAAACTCTCAACCCTCTTTCAACCTGACCTTGCCTGGGAGCAGACTTCGCCTGGTGCTTTGGCCCCAGGCAGAATGTGAGTACTACAGGCTAGCTATGGCTCTCTTCAAACTCATATTTATTTCCACGTGCTGTACCCTAACAAACATTCTTTACCATGCTAAAGAACATACACCGACACACACACACACGCACACACATGTACTCTTTCTTACCACGAGAAACTAACCCTTTGCCCTGTCTCTACTATCGGACGCACACTCCTACATACGTAAACAGACTGAAGCCTTTGCCTTTTCTTTCTCCTTTAATTGGCTTCCTTCATTCCGGCGACTACTAGCTATAAACACGTGTGGACTGAGCTGTTCTCTCCTCAACAAGCTGGCAATATATTAATTCTATCTTTATAAAAGAACACTTCCACCTATTCAACTGGTTCCTTATCTACCAATGCTACTAACAAAGATAACAAATAAAGTTGTTTGCTAATATAGAATGAAACTCCATTTCGTTATCTTTTATTCCATAGGTCTTCCTACTTTAGTGGTTCCATCTTTAGCATTTCACAGTACCACATCACTGTCGAACTCATCTTTTCTTCTGTAGCAATGTCCGACATATCGTATTCTTTCTCTTATTACTGAAGAGATCCTGGGCAACCCATCATACAGACAGCTAATTGTTGGGTGTGTTTTTCAGTATAAGTTTCATCAGAGCATTCTAGTATAAGTTTCATCGGAGCATTCTAGTATAAGTTTCATCTAACTTACTTTCAAGTTTTTTACTGAGAGTCCATGCTGATGAACCATGAAGCAGTTCCGTCTCCACTACGACTCTAAAAATAAGTTTTTCTCAATTTATACTGACAGGGCAGATTTCCATATAACTTTCAGCTGATTAAGTGCAATCCAAACCTTGGCTATTATGACGTGGACATCCTTTTCAGTGGATGTAATTTAGTTTTCTTTTTCTTAAGTCCAAGCTGCTGACCTCGATGTGGCAGAGAAGTAAAAATGGGGTCGCGCTGAAGCTATGTTGTCTGAGATTAGAATCCCTGGCAGACTCGGCAAAGCCGGTTAATGACCGAACCTCAACCAACTATCGCAAGTAATGATGAAATCTCAAATTTGCGACAGGGTGGATATGAATAGGCAGCAAATGAAAATATATATATATATATATATATATATATATATATATATACAGGGTGTCCATAAAGTTACTATACAGTCTTACAAGTTACTATACAGACACCCTAAAAATAAATATTAACTATTAATACAAATATAATACAATAAAACAATAAGACTGTATAGTAACTTTACGGACACCATATATATATATATATATATATATATATATATATATATATATATATATATATATATATATATATATATAATATACAAGGTGGCCACAAAGTCACACACCAATGTTAATTAAAAAAGTTAAAAAATTAAAAAAGTTACTTTGAATTTCGTAACTTTTTTGATTAACATTGGTGCGTAACTTTGTGGCCACCCTGTATATATATATATATATATATATATATATATATATATATATATATATATATATATATATATATTGACTAAAAAGATTAATAATTGTAAATTATGAATCAGTTTCAAAAGGAAAAACAAACAAACAAAATCAACTTGAGTGTACGGTCGTTTCGGAAACGATATTCAGTTTATTAAATTGACAATAATTATTGACAATAATTTACAAAGGTTTTTTCTTCGAATATAATCTCCTCATCAGCAAAAAATAGGAGTGGGAGTTAAGACACCAAAATAAAACTAGCATCTTTGTAGTAAGTAAGGCGGATATTCCTTATAAAACTTAGGTCTTTAGTTCAATCGCTATATCTTTGTGCATGCTGCTGTATCTTTTCTCCGAATGGTTGTCTTCTTTTCTCTTATAGATCAAAAAAGAATAATTTTTACAAGGGAATATTTTGCGTTACACATATATATATTTTTTTTTTCGACCATTCACACACACACACACACGCACACACACACACACACAATATATATATATATATATATATATATATATATATATTTGTTCATGTTTGTATATTTGTTTATATATATATATATATATATATATATATTTAAAAGAGTGTAGCCATCAACAATTGTGGGTTTTTCAGCCTTTTATCATTTTTTTTTTTAAATATTTTTATAACGTGTTTCAAGCTTTGTACAGCTCTCTTCAGATATATTTTTATATAAAGGTTTTTTTTTTAAGTGAAGGGTTGAAATGTTATTCTGGAGAAAAATTTACATCTAATGACTGAGTGTGTTTTTCAGAGAAATGTCAGTCTCAGACTTTTTGTCGCCAATGGTCAGCGTGTTGTGGGATCCAATCAGAGTTAAGTTCATTTGTAGGGGAGGGGGCTTTTTGGTTCGTTTGGTAAAGATTCTTATGTTTTTTTTTATGACTTTCCGTCTTTTTTGATATATACGCACACACACACACACACACACATACACAATCACACACACATACATACACACCACACACATACATATGTACATATATGTGACACTCAATATGGTTTCCGTTCTGCTAGATCTACAGCAGATGTCCTTACAGTTATATCGCATAGGATTAGCAAATCTCTCGACGGTGGCAATCTTTCTAGGGCAATTGCTCTTGACATATCTAAAGCCTTTGATAGGGTATGGCATAAAGGTTTACTTCATAAGATCGCTAGCTATGGTATAGCTGGAAAAGTCTTCTCAATTATTAAATCATATCTTTCTGATAGATTCATAAGAGTAGTAGTTGAGGGGCAAAAATCAGAAGCTCACAATATTAATGCCGGTGTCCCTCAGGGATCCATCCTGGGCCCAACTCTTTTCCTGATCTACATTAATGATCTTCCAAATCATATCCTTACATCATTTGTAGACATTTATGCTGACGACACTACCATTTATGGTACCACATCTAAGACAGTAAACGAGCAAGTTCTCTCCAATTCTCTCTCCTCTGATCTTGAGCACGTAGTACAATGGGGAAAGGAGTGGCTGGTTACTTTTAATGCATCTAAAACCAAGCTTCTCTCTTTACATCATCAACATTCTAATCCACATTTGTCATCAATTGAAATGAATGGCTCTCGTCTTCAGGAGGCCTCAAGTTTTGACAAGCTTCTGGGCTTGACCATTACTCCTGATCTTAAATGGAACACGTATATCAAATCTGTTGCCAAGGCCGCTGGAAAAATGGTGGGATCTTTCTATCGATCCAGTAGATATCTCACTGCTGATGCTATTCTCTATCTATATAAGAGCCAGGTACGTCCAAGGATGGAATACTGTTGCCACATCTGGGCAGGAGCTGCTAGAAAGAACTTGTCCTGCCTTGATAGAGTTCAAAATAGACTTCGTAGCCTCGTAGGAGATGTCCTTTTCTCCTCCTTGCAACCTCTATCTCACAGAAGAGATGTTGCGAGTTTGTCTCTGATGTATCGTTATTTTCATGGAAAGTGTTCAACTGAGCTTCAATCTATGGTCCCCCCTCGCCAAACTTTCACAAGAAACACTCGTCTAGCTGTAAACACTATCAATAATTTCCCCCACTCTTTATCTGTGCCTAAACCTAAACGTAGATTCCATGAACAAAGCTTCTTTCTTAGAACTGCACGCCTGTGGAATTGTCTTCCGTTTTCCTGCTTTCCGGCTGACTACAATATGGTTTTGTTCAAGTCTAAAGTAAATAAGTTCTTGATGAGCCGTTCCATATAAGTTATTAAATTTACCAAATTTTCATTACTAATGATTACTATATTGACCAACTTCTACTGTACACTCTTTAACCCTTATCCTTGAGTGGCCTCTGGGCCTTGATAATGTGGTGATGCCTTTGTAAAAAAAAAAAAAAAAAAAAAAAAAAAAAAAAACCTAAACGTAGATTCCATGAACAAAGCTTCTTTCTTAGAACTGCACGCCTGTGGAATTGTCTTCCGTTTTCCTGCTTTCCGGCTGACTACAATATGGTTGTGTTCAAGTCTAAAGTAAATAAGTTCTTGATGAGCCGTTCCATATAAGTTATCAAATTTACCAAATTTTCATTACTAATGATTACTATATTTTCCAATTTCTACTGTACACTCTTTAACCCTTATCCTTGAGTGGCCTCTGGGCCTTGATAATGTGGTGATGCCTATGTAAAAAAAAAAAAAAAAAAAAAAAAAAAAAATGTATATATATATATGCACCCACACACTTATTTCAAATACTAGGACCATCACGAAAAGAAAAGGTTTCTACAATTTAGCCCCTATTATAGGAAATATAATAATCAAAGAACATAATATAAATACAGATCCTGGGTAATACAGTCTATTGTCCTAAAAAGTGGTAGTCGGTAGGCGAGAGGTTTGTAAGAGTATGGCGAATGAGGCAGAATTTCGTATCCCAATTCGTTCACCTTCTACACAGTCAGTTTACCAACGTGTGGTCAGGTATTGCCATGAAGGAGAATTGTGCCTTTTTCAATTGACTAATGGTGGATACTGTTGTCGAAGTTTCTGATGCATTTGGTAACTTGATGAGAACTTAACAGTAATTCTCCGTTGTAATGGTTTCGCCTGCATAAAAAATCTGTAACAGATGAGACCGGTTGCAGACCAACAAACATTCAGCATGCCCTTCTTTTGGTGCAACTTTGGCTTTGGTAGTTGTCGTGGAGCTTTCTCGTGACAAGGTGCACCAAACTAAGTATCCGGCTGTTGCCAAGTTATCGATGAATAGGGCTTAATCACCACAACATAGACTTGTTTATTAGGTTTTGGTATAAAGCATTAATTCTCCGTCAACGGGCTATAACGTTAGTCGTTTTCAACGTTTTAACCGTAACCCTAACC
>NC_136525.1:19071951-19079451 GCF_053919585.1 Euprymna scolopes | reverse complement strand
GAAAAAAAATCCTTTGTGGCGTCGAGAGGTCTGGGTCGCTTAAGGAAGTCTCATTGACTAAAACAGATGGCTAATATATATATATATATATATATATATATATATATATATATATATACAGACACATAGACAAAATTCCTTATATATATATATATATATATTTATATATATATATATATATATTTTATGCATGCGCGCACACACACACGATCACACACATACATATATATGTGCATATATATATATATATACATGCATATATATATACAGACACATAGACAAAATTCCTTTTATATATATATATATATATATATATATATATATATATATATATATATATATTATTTATTTATTTATGCGTGCACACACACATACACACACGGTCACATACATATATATGTGCGTATATATAAATACATATGTTAAAAATGCTGATAAAATATGTCATATTTTTTTTAACAAGGGAGACACCACTTATCAAGGTCTGAAGGCCACTCGAGGATAAGGGTTAATGAATGTAAGGTGGTAGTTTAATAATCGTAAAAGGTGTAAATTGGGTAGAATTTAATTATTTAAGAGGATGGTTCAACAAGAACTTGTTTATATTAGACTTGAAAGCTACCATATTGTAATTGGCCGGTAATGGGCAGTTTTAGGAAAGAAGCTTTGTTCATGGAATCTACGTTTGCATTTAGACATAGATAGAGAGTGGGGAAAATTGTTGATAATGGTTGTAGCTAGTCAAGTGTTTATTTTTGTGAAAGTTTGGTGTCTTCAGTAATTCTTAATTGTATTCTTAGTATCGTCTGTACTGAGGACTGGACCATCAGTTTATGTGAATCTGCAGCATAATGAATAAAGTAGTAAGTAATAATCAGTTCTAATTTGACTGTCCTCTGGAGGTTCAGGGTTCAATCTTCACTGCGGGTGATACTGAAATTTGGTTGCTTTGTTTTATCAACGCTTTTCGAATTATTTAATGCCGAATCAAGTAATTTTCGGGAAAAAAGGTTTTATGCAACATGTTCTTTATATCTTCAAATATTAACTAGCGAGACCTGTGGAAATTCCACAGAGGACTCATTCATATGTAATATATTGATGTTGGCATTCTGTAGATGTTCAACGAAAATGAAGACACTCTGATATTATTGTAGCAATTTTGTTAAAACTGCAAAAGTATTCATCCAAGCTAGCAGGGACGTCTGGCGTAGCCAGATCGTAAAGTATGCTTAAATATATTTTTTAATTCTTGCAGATTTCGTATATATTATCATAGAGTTAATGTTCTATCGTTTTTTTATATATTATAAACTTGCGATTTTAAAAATAAAAATATATCTAAATGACTTGGGTTTATCAATTTGAATCGAAACCAAAACCAAAACTTATGAAGAATTCTTGACAAAATTATTTATAAGAAAATAGATTAATAAGGTGCCATCAGCTAAAATCGAAACAGAAACCAAAACTTATGAAGAATTCTTGACAAAATTATTTTTAAAAAAGAAATTATTGGTGTGCTATTAGCTATAATCAAAATCAAAAACAAAACTTATGAAGAATTCTTGGTAAAATTATTTATTACAAGAAATGGAAGTACATAACAATTAAACGACCCGGATGTAAGCCTGACACAGAAAATAACACACACGTTATCGTATTAATATATAAATTCATAGTGTTTGATTTGGTTGTTTTGTTTAACGGCATATCAATCCTTTTCAGGTTCAGTAATTTTAGAAAAGGTTTTTATGCTTCAGGTTGCTTATATCTTCAAATATTTATTCAGGGTGTTTAGTTTGGTTGTTTTGTTTTTGTTGGAAGGGAAAAAGGAAAGAAAAAACAACAATAACATCAACGTTTGGCGCATTTTAGGTCGTAGCCGACATCTTTAGACAGCCTGATCTGGTAGCACTGGGATGATGCTGAGAATATAATTAAGAATTATAAAAGTTGGTTGGTTGGTTGTTTTTGTTTTATTTCGGGTTATTTAATGCCGAATCCAAAGATTTTGAAGAAATCTTTTTTTTAATAGAATATATTTGTTGTTTTCACGTCGGTTTCTATTTAACCCATAGTTGGGACCCTAACAGGTACTACCACTCCGGGTCAGAGTGGACCTGGGAGCAATGGTAATTAAAGGGTGGCTCCACACTCCCCAAAGCCCACAAGCTGGGACCCTCACCACTGGATATAGTTTAAGGTCATATCCAGGACCTCCATCGAGGGACTTTTACCCTCTGCAGGGGGGCAGCCGGCGTATTCTAATGCCCCACCAACAGGGCCGAATTATTTAAGACTTCTGCATGATCATGGCTGATGGAATGAGAGAAATCTACCCCCATAAATCAAATAAAGCGTTCCACTCAAAATTTGATAAAAATTCTCCAGTTCGACAAGGTGCACCTGAAAAAGGTCAGAGGTTACGTCAGCCGAAACGTTGTGAGAATAATACTCAGGAGTTGGGGCGGGGGTTATCAAAGAGGAGAGAAAAAGGAGTAAAAAGAATCCTAGAACATGTAAGGAAGAGTCACCGAAAAGGCAGGTGGAGAGTCGCTGAAAAGAGAGAGTCGTCAAGACTGTAGAGTGAGAACCATGAAAAGATGTGGAGTGGCAGGGGTCATGAGATCTGAGTGTGGGGTCATCTGGATGGTTGGGTTGTCAGAAGGAGGAGGGGGTACTCATCAAAGCATCAGAAAGGAAAAGGGATGCTGCAAAACGTTTAATAAAAGATTATTTGTGGAAAGAGACCAAAAATTGAAGCTTCTTGCAAGATGCTAATCCAATGAGCGATGAAGTGGATCTCCTTCGGATTATTCATCCAACGGAGCATCCACGGAAACGCTCGCATCTTGGAGTGGGGATGTGAATGTGGATGGGGGTGGGGAGAAGCAGCAACGGTTGTTCAATAACCTTTATTAAACAACAAATAAATAAAAATAAAAAAATAAAAAGGCGGTGGGGGTGAACCCAAAACTCATGATGGGATTTGAAACAGTTCTTGGGATCAATCATCATCTTTCAAACGCTCAACTCGGGTCAAGGATCAAAACAATTTTGATCCCCAATTACTTTTACATGTTCAGTGGCATCGGATCAAGCACTTTGCAGTTTAATAACACTCTGCCATTATAAAATGTGCTGTTTTTTTTTTAAGGGGAGGGATTAAGGGGAGATAAAATGTGTTCAAGCAAACTAGCTTTCTATATATCTATCACAATAGAAAAATGCGAGCATAAAAAGTAATATGGTTAAGCTTAAACATGGAAAAGTAAAGGACTAGTTGTTAAAACTAGAAAAGGGTTGATATGCTGTAAAACAAAACAATCAAACCAAAAACCATGAATAAATATTTGAGGATATAAAAAATTGGAAATGTATGAACTTTTTTTTCTAACTGACCAGATTCAACATTAAATAATCAAAAAGGGTTGATATGCCGTAAAATAAAACAATTATCTTAAAGACATCTTCAATTTTTCTCTACTAAACAAGCAAACCAAACACCATGAATAAATATTTGAAGATGTAAAGAATTTGAAGCATAAAACTTTGGTCAATGTGCACTAGTTGTCCAACCTCCAAAGGGTGTTTATTCCGAAAGCCGCTCTTAACATAGGGAGGTTAGGGGTGTTTATTCCGAAAGAAAATAAATTAATATTAATTTATTTTTATTTCGGACTATTATTCTCATCTTTATTAGTTGTTGTTTTTCATCTTTTATTGGTTTGTTTATTCACAACGTTTCGGCCAACTATACCTCTGGCCTTCGTCAGGTGGTAACCGCAACGGATAGGAACTTCGAATCTCCTAACTGCATTCTCAGCCATCACTGCCATCCATAGTTGTTTTCGTCTCACCACATTTTGGCCAAGTAAACCTCTGGCACGATTTGGGTGGAATTGAAACCGCTATTTTCAGATAATTAATTATATAAATTAATATATATAATGCTCATCTCAAAAATCAATTCCAATGAAGGAATTTTTTTTTTTTTTTTTTTTTTTACACAGTGATCACCACTTATCAAGGCCCGGAAGCCACTCAAGGATAAGGGTTATTGCAAGTACATTACGTTAGTGTGGAGATTTGATGAAGTGTTTACTTAAGGGGGCGGTTCATTAGGAATTTGTTAACGTTGGACTTGAACACATCCAAGTTGTAGTCTGGTGGGAAGCAGGCAGACGGAACAGAGTTCCACAGGCATGCAGTTCTAAGAAGGAAGCTTTGTTCATGGAATCCACGTTTTGATTTAGGCACAGATATAGAGTGGGGGAAAATTTTCACAGTGGATTCAGCTAGATGGGTGTTTTTCGTGAAAGATTGGCGAGGGGGGACTAGAGATTGGAGTTCAGACGAGCACCTACCATGGAAATAACAATAAAACAAGGATAGGCTCGCAACATCTCTTCTGTGGGAGAGAGGTTGCAGGGTAGAGAAAAGGGCATCCCCCACTAAGCCACAAAGTCTATTTTGTACTCTGTCAAGGCAGGATAGGCTGTTTTTAGCAGCTCCTGCCCAGATATGGCAACAGTATTCCTTAGGCATTTTCTTATTTTTAACCTCCCCATAATCAATTTCGTGTTGTACCCCAGTGTACATTCACCAAAACTTTTGCTAAAATAATTCAACCCAAGACATAAAGAAGTTGAAGTATAAAGCTTATTTTTTCCCCCCTTTTTCAAAAAACAAGTCAACGGATTTTCATAAAATCAGCTTCGTTTTGAAGCGTGACCCTTCGGATGACAAATATCGAAAAATTGGCCCAAAACATTAATTTCTTCACCTTTAACTGGGCACTTTTCTACTTTTTTTAAAATAATATTTTCAGAAGTCATCGCCTCTTTTCGATTCACTAGCCTCCATCCCTTCCGGTTTGGTGATGGGCGCAGCAGCAAAGACGTCACATTTTTTTTTTTTTTTTTTACGTTCTTTTCCTCCTTCAGGGTACTACCTACTACTACCTGCCTACTACCACTTTTTTTTCCTTTTTGCTCAACAGATGCCTCTAAACATCCGGGCAACGCAGGGCACGTAAAATAAGAAATTAAATGAAAACACCAATATGATTAATTTAAATGTAAGCTTTTAACATGAACGAAAAAACAAACAAAATATTTTTACTTGAGTCGGCAAGGAAGTCGATAAACCAGACACGGGTGTGAATGGGGATATTAAGAGAAGAAGGTCAGAGTACGCCGAGAAGTAGTTTAATTATTCACACAAAGAAATCTTGAAATTTTCAATTCATGGTCTCTCTTTGTCCAGAGAAATATTTCAAAAGAAGTCACCTTTTGTTGCCAGGAAGTTTTAAAGAGAATTCTTTCGGCTGGATTTACAACCCTGGAATCGCACCGGTGCAGAGGTTGAGCTCACTATGTTAAGACAAACCAGCAAATGCCAGGTTCACACGAAAACCGTTTTTCTAGAGAGCTCGATCCAATATTAGATTTGTTACATTTTTGACTACTACTTCAAGGAATTAGGAACAATTAACGTAACGAAGTTGGCCTTTTAATTGCATTTTATTTTACACCGGCATCACCACTCATCAAGGCCAAGAGACCATTCGAGGATAAGGGTTAAGAGTGTAGAGTAGTCAATGTGACAATATCGTAGTAATCGTTAGTAATGGAAATTCGGTAAATTTGTTAACTTAAATGGAACAGTTCATCAAGAACTTGTTTACGTCGGACTTGAAGACAATCAAATTGTAGTCAGCTGGAAAGCAGGAAAATGGAAGAGAGTTCCACAGGCGTACAGTTCTAAGAAAGAAGCTTTGTTCATGGAATCTACGTTTAGGTTCAGGCACAGATAAAGAGAGGGGGGAATTATTGATAGTGTTTTCAACTAGACGAGTGTTTCTTGTGAAAGTTTGGCGAGAGGGGACGAGCACTTGCCATGAAAATAACGATAAAGCAAAGACAAACTCACAACATCACTTTTGTGGGAAAGAGGTTGCAGGGAAGAGAAAAGGACATCTCCTACGAGGCTACGAAATCTATTTTGAACTCTATCAAGGCAGGGCAAGTCCTTTCTAGCAGCTCCTGCCTAGATGTAGCAACAGTACTCCATCCTTGGGCGTACCTGGCTCTTATATAGATAAAAAATTGCATCAGCAGTGAGATTATCTACTGGATCGATAGAAGGATCCAACCATATTTTATTGTAAACGTTTGTCTACAAAAGAAATATGTTTTTTCTTTTTTGTGGAACAGCGTTCTACGTGTGCGTCTATTCGTATCTTGTTTGAGAGAGAGAGAGAGAGAGAGAGAGAGAGAGAGAGAGAGAGAGAGAGAGAAATCTAGTTTTGGTTTGGATGCGAAAACGTCTTTTCGTATTTTGTATCATGAAACAGACACTGTTTTGTTCCTGTGGCCGAGATAGCAAGCAAGCACCACCCACAATTTTATAAATAATTAGAAGAATACCCGTCCCAGGACAGGTACAATTCTTTTGAGTCACCACTTATCAAGGCCCGGAGGTCACTCAGGGATAAGGGTTAATGGGTATACACGATTTGTTGCGATTATAACGTAGTAAAGATAAGTAGTGGGAATTTTGTAAATTGGATTACTTAGGGGGACGGTTCAAGAACTTGTTTACGTTGGACTTGAAGACAATCAGATTGTAAGTTCCTTCCCGTATGAGGACCGAAAATTATAGGCCTACTATTTTCACATAGATGTGTTACTTTTTGAAGTTTGGAACGATTTTCATTGGTTGAAAATACTTTGAGTTAACATGCTCATGTGACAACTTACTAGCTTTAGACAGTGAGGAAAAAAGCAAATCCAAACATAGTGTAGAAAGAAAGAGGATAAGCAATTAGAGCCATTTGACTTTTAGCATTCATAGGAATCACTGCATGATTAAGAATCTACAGTTTTTTTTTTTTTTTTGCTATTTCCGGTTAAACCAGATTGCACACCGAACCTGATTATCTCATGACAGTTTTTCAGCTTTACTACTTCCATGCTGGTTCATGACAAATTAGAAGCAAGTGTTTTGTTTGTAACGCCATCACTAGAAGATTGTTACACAATGCACTCCCTCTATCCGGTTTTTTTTTTTTTTTTTTTTCAACAGAAACCTATTTACCTCGATGTATTGCTTTGAGCTGTCAGCCATTTTAGTTCTAGAAGTTATTACACCAGAAAAAAACTGCAATTCGCTCGATCCTATTAATTCACTGTTTCCCTGGTTGTGCTAACACGCAAAAAATGTAATGTGAACAAACATCTTGCTGCACTTATGCATTATAATTCATTTTAGGTTTAGGAGAGAAATATTGTTCTAAAGAAAATGGCAGTAGTAATCCAGAGAAGCTTTGAATTATCAAAAAAGCAGACGAAAATGAAGAATAGCGTTTCCGGTAGGTAGCCAATCTGAAGAATTGTAAAAAACTTACAGACAAAAACAACGAGCTTATTCCTGTGTAAAGATGAAAAATTATATGCAGGAATTCTAAGAAATTCAGTATATTTTATGGATTGA
>NC_136525.1:18969451-19066951 GCF_053919585.1 Euprymna scolopes | reverse complement strand
TTTTTAATATTCTTTTATTAATTTTAAGTGGGGGGGGGGGTAGTGACGGATTATTATAGATGTTGTTTATAATTATATCTATTGTTTCTACTTCCGGTACATTTGTGAATAAACTTTCTACATCAAGGGAAGCAACTATTTTGTTGCATTGATTTTAACATTTGCATTTGTTTATGTGTGGACTTAACACTATATTTGCTCGGAATATATCGCCTAATAAGTTCATTTAATGTTTTTGTTTGATGGCAGTAAGAATTGTCAAAAAATTATAATCAATATAATAATCGTTTTTTATAATGAGAAAAATTTATAAATATTTAAAATCTTAAAAGGTGCAACAAAATGCTAATTACATTTTTATTAGTGCATAACACATATCTAATTGAGTGTAATTCTAGTATCTTTTAATAGTTTAATATTAATAGTTTTCGGTAAAATTATTTTCCGGGTAAACATTTTGTGGAATATTTTTCTGTTGAGGCAGAAATCTTTTTTCAAGAATATATATCTATATCTATCTATCTATCTATCTATCTATCTATCTATATATATATATATATATATATATATATATATATATATATATAAAGTGAACGTGTCTGTGTGTGTGTGTCTGTGTGTGTGTCTGTGTACATTTCCCTACACAATAACTCTGTCAATTTTTAGTCTACAGACTCCAAATTTGATATACAGGGTACTGAGATTTGGGAATCGGACAGAAATTTGGCTGTTAAGGGGTCAAACTTCAACGGTTTGACCTTTGAGAACTCTACCAAACTCCTCCGACAATTTTGGGTCTAAACACTTGAAAGTTTAGATATAGGTTCCTTGGACATGGATTTAACTTAATAACTCAATTTGAGTCCAAAACAAGAAATATTAAGGGGTCATAATAAGGGTCAAAGGTTAAAAAAATTGACCGTTTTTTTTTTGTTTGTTTTTTTTGCTCAGCATACACCGTTGGGAGTCGTAGAAGGGTACTTCTGTAGTACAGATTACAGATTAATAGTATTTTTTTTTTAATATTCTTTTATTAATTTTAAGTGGGGGGGAGTGACTGATTATTAAAAATGTTCTTTATAATTATATCTATTGTTTCTACTACAAATACATTTGTGAATAAACTTTCTACATCAAGAGAAGCAATTATTTTGTTTTCTGCTTGCATTGATTTCAATATTTGCATTAGTTCGTCTGTGGACTTAACGCTATATTTGCTCGGAATATATGGTCTAATAAGTTCGTTTAATATTTTTGTTTTACGATGGATGGGAGTGGGAATTTAGGATATAATAGATCGGAGAGGAAAATCAAATTTATTTATCTTGACTGTGTCATATAGGTAACCAGGTGTATAGTCTCCAATTATTTTAGCGAGTTGATAATTACCAATTTGTGCATTATTAGCTGTAATTAGTTTGTTAACTTGCGTTTTAAGTGTATTTGTAGCATTTTTACTAACTTTTTAACAAATTTCGTATTAATATTAATAACATTTTTAAGTGTTTTCGTCATAATCGGATTTATTAAGAATGACAAAGATGTAATCAGCTTTTTTATAACTATATTAGGATGTTCATTTATTTATTGCGGACTAATATTCTCATCTTTATTAGTTGTTGTTTCACGATGTTTCGACCAACTATTCCTCTGGCCTTCGTCAGGTGGTAACCGCGACGGATAGGAACTTCAAATCTCCTAACTGCATTCTCAACAATCACTGCCATCCGTAGATGTTGTCGTAGTGATTGCTGAGAATGCAGTTAGGAGATTTGAAGTTCCTATCCGTCGTGGTTACCTACCACCTGACGAAGGCCAGAGGAATAGTTGGCCGAAATATCGTGAAACAACAACTAATAAAGATGAGAATAATAGTCCGCAATAAATAAATTAATATAAATAATACTCATCTCAATAATGAACTCCAATTAAAATAATATATATATTAGGATGGTTACGTAGTTCTTTGGCAGCATTTTTTTAAAATCAGTAGTTAGCATTGAGTTGTGTTTTTTTTTTTTTTTTTTTTTTTAATCGAGTTTTGTATGGCCTCCACTTTTGGAATATTTTTTAACCCAGGGTGACTGGTAATTTTTCCTTTTCTAGGTTAGTGCGTTCATAGAGTAATTCTATCTCTGCTTTTTTATATTGTGATGGTTAAATTGTGGTGAAAGGTGGCAGTTAGGGCCAAAATTTAAGAACTCTTTTTGTGGGTCTGTAATCAGAAAGATTAATATAAAATTGTGTGTTATTAGGTAATATGATAGATCCATGGTATAGAGAGTTTAATATTTTTTTTTGGGGGGGGGGGGGGGGTCAGTCGAGGCGAGTGTTCGTAATTAGAACTGATGTCAACTGGTCATTGGTAATGCAGTAGCAGTGTCAGAAATTTCGTGAAAACTATTGTATAATTCCACCCGCTATCTTTCAAAGCTTATAACTCCTCGAAAAATTGTAATTCAAGCCCTAATTTTTTTTCAATTAAAGGAGCAAGGAACAAGGTTTCATTAAAAAAAAAAACAACGTGTTTTTTTTTTAAAAGAAAGGTTTTAAACTTCGGACTTTACAGGTAAATTTCTAAAAAACACTACTTTTTTTGTTTTAAATTTGAATATATTATTTATTGACCTTTTCTCTTCAATTTATGATATATAAAACTTTGGTGAGTAAATTAATTATTTACTTTTTAATAGACATTTGAAAATGGGGGGGGCGTGAATAATAAAAAAAAACGTTTGTCTAAAATATTATATTCGGTTTATTGGAAAGAGCATAAAATTTCACATTGACCCTGAAAATATCGTAAAAATAGAATCAATAGCAAAGTTTTGATAGATTTTTAAAGTTTAAAAATTGAAAAATACTGAACTTGTAACATTCAATTAATTTCATTACTATTTTTTAAAAAAATATTTCTATTACTTTTTATACAACTTTAACAGTTTATTTTTGAAGTATAATCCATAAAGAAAATAAACAACCCACTTTTAAAAGAGAAATTACGAGTTTTTTATATTTTATTTGCAGTTTCGTGTTAGGGGTGTCAAAAATTCCTACAAAAATTCTGATACACCTAGTAATGCAGTCCTTCAGTTTTCAAGTTCATGTAGTTCATTTGTATGTTTAAGAATCAATTCTTGGGCGTTGTTGATTTGCCTTTTGACTAAATCAATTCTTAATTGCATACTTTACTTTCCCGTTGAGCTGCTGGATCATGTAACTTGAAATTGGTATATTTAGGCAGCATTTTTTCATTCAAGCAAATATTATTAAATGCAACGGAGACACTTTGCTTTATGATTCATTTTTTTTTTTTTTCGATATTCCATATAATTTTTTTTTTTATATCAAAATCCAAAATATTAATAAAAGTTCCATAATTGTTGCTGTCACAAGCGCTTTCGATTCGTCCACAAATCTTCAGGTGTTGAAGTAAAAGTAGAAACAACATTATATATATATACATATATATATATATATATATATAATGCTCCCTAGCTTGGATTGAGCATTTCAGGAAGTCATATACAAAATGCCATTAGCATATAAAGCGACGCTCTTTGTTTAAACAAATCGAGCGGAGCCATTTGGACGATGTCAAAAGTAAACATCGTTAAAATTCATTACCCACACAGCAGCAGCTGTATAGCGTAATGGTGAGAAGCTTTGGCTGTCATTTGGGCGGTCAGGTTTTGATCCTGGCTTGAGGCAGTTGCCTGTCTAGCCGCACTGATGAGCTGCGAAACAGCGAAACAGTACTGTATGTGGATAACTATAAAACGCGTATTTGCTCTGCAATAGTATTGAGCACTCTCTTCAGGTTTTACTAATTAACATTTTTGCCAAATATATATATATATATATATATATATATATATATATATATATATATATATATATATATATAAAAAAGTGAACGTGTCTGTGTGTGTGGCAGTTAGGTCCAAAATTTAATAATGTCAATTTTAAGTCTAAAGACTCGAAATTTGATATACAGGTACTGAGGTTTAGGAAAATCGACGTAATCGGTTTTCGGCAAGAAATTTGGCGATTAAGGGGTCAAAGTTCAACGATTTGACCTTTTAGAACTCTACCAAACTCCTCCGACAATTTTGGGTCTAAACACTTGAAATTTTAGATATAGGTTCCTTCGACATGGATCTAACTTAATAACTTAAGTTGAGCCCAAAACAATAAATTTTAAGGGGTCATAATAGGAGTCAAAGTTTAAAAATTGACCCTTTTTTTTTTTTTTTTTTTTTTTTTTGCTCAGCATACACCTCCAAACACCCGGGCAACGCCGGGCACCCATTGCTAGTATATATATATATATATATATATATATATATATATATATATATATATATATATATATATATATATAATGAGATGTATTATATCACAGATTAATGCATCTTGTGGTATCAAGTATTAAAAAATATTTTGGGGAAGTAATATTTTTATATAAGACAATCCTAGTCAAATAAAATTGCTCAATATACTAGATAGAGCAAATTTACAGTTTTTTATATTTAAAATTTATTCACAAAAATATAATTTAAAAAATATTATTATTTGAACAAAGAATACAATATTTAAAGTAATTTCCTTAATCCAAGGATTTTCAATGTAAGCTCATCTCCTCAGAGGAAAGCCATTAGCAAATATTAAATCTGGTTTGATATAATATTGCTATTCAGTCAGCATATACATAGAAAATATATTGAAAATTAAATATATCAACTAGCGGGGACACGTCTGGCTTTGCCCTATCGTAAAATACGCTTAAAAATGTATTTTTTATTTATACAGATTTTGCATATATTTTTATAGAGTCGTGATTTTAAAAGTAAACAACACAAAAAAAAGCGTATTTAGGTGTCATCAGCTAGGAGCGAAACCGAAACTGTAGTATTCAAAGCTGGTGACGTTACCACTGTACCAACGTTATATGCATATGAACTGATTAAAAATTAAAAATAAACTAAGATGAATGTACAAACTGTTTAACGATTTTATTTTTTTTTAATTTTGACCCATTTTTAGCCCCTTAAAACTATTGTAACCGGTTAAAAGCCCATAAAAAAAGGCCATTAAAAATCACATCATTTGAGGCCCGTGTAGCGCCGGTCTGTGACTTTTAGTTTCGGAGGAGATGGGGTTTGAAAATATGGAGACTGACAAACCGACAGACAAACATATATAGCCGTATATATATATATATATATATATATATATATATATATATATATATATATATATATTTATATATATATATATATATATATATTTATATATATATATATATATATATATATGAAAGAGAGAGAGAGAGAGAGAGAGAGAGAGAGAGAGAGAGAGAGAGAGAGTTAAGCACGTTTCGTAGCTTGCAAACTGAGGCTGCTGCTGCTAGTTCAAGCGTTATTGTATCGCTGAAAGCTTTGTCGTCACCATGTTTTTCCCTGAACGTTGGTTTCCCGCCAGTCTTCTCACGTATCAACACGCATTTTTCGTAAAGATTTTATCGACAAAATCAACGGAGAAACGAGAGAAAAAAATAAATAAATAAAATTAAAAAATAAAATAAAAAATAAAATAAAACAACGTAACGGAAGAAACGCAAGTTTTAACGCCAATCAATATTTCATTTCATCCAACGCAAAAGTGTTGCCTTCGCGTTCCGAGCTTTCTTAAGAGATTTTTCGGTTTTTATTTCGTAGATCTCAAAGAGTTTAATTATAACACTTATCGGAAGTAATCGATGCGTAGCCCAAGATACGGAGAAGCACACTTATTAGCGCAACCCAGTAAACAACCCGTGACCCGTTGGGCCAGTATTCGTTACCTATATAACAAGATGCCGCGATATTTCACGATAGTGCACGCTCTATTAACTTTTACACACATTAAAAATGTATGATCTTTCAATCATCAAAAGATTTCATTTAATTATTTGGGGGGGGGGGGGGGTACGGCATATCGACCCTTTGTTAAAGAATCAAGATCGTGTTTACCAAAAATTCTGGGCATGCTGGATGAAAATCGGACGTCGAAGCAAAAATAATAATTGAAAATTCGAAAGGTCATTTGTAAAGATTGTATTTATTTGCTTCCCCACTGAGCAAATTAGATACAAGGCCGTTTTTTAATGTGGGGAGGAAAAACCAGCTCCTCCAAGGGGGGGGGGCACTCTGGCAGGGTCCAAAATTAGCAATTGTCTGATATAAAGGGTTTCCCCCACATTGACCAGAACTGATTTTTTTTTTTTTTTTACACAGTGATCACCACTTATCAAGGCTCGGAAGCCACTCAGGGATAAGGGTTATTGCAAGTACATTACGTTAGTGTGGAGATTTGATGAAGTGTTTAATTGGGGGGGGGGCGGTTCCTTAGGAATTTGTTAACATTGGACTTGAAGACATCCAAGTTGTAGTCCGGAGGGAAGCAGGCAGACAGAACAGAGTTGATTACTTCCTTTTCCCGCTCCTGGCCCGAAGCCCAAGAACAGCCTCTGCACAAAGATGATGTTTAATGCAGCGACGGCCAGAAAACTCAAAACAAAATAATAACTGAAAACAATGAGGATGAAGCTGATGCCCAGCGAGCGTCATAGAGGCTCGAAATCGATTGTCAGAAGAAAGAGAGGTCACATTTCCAAAGTTCACAGGCGATTGCATATTGTTTTGTTTTTGAAACCTGTGAAAGAGTTACATATTCGAAACACTTTTATCCCTCAGTTAATTTTGCTGAAAACTTTGAAAGATTTAAATTTGGAAAATAAAAGTGTTGTTTTTTCTTTTTGTTATTTTTACAATGGAATCATCACTCATCAAGGCCCGAAGGCGATTCGAGGATAAGGGTTAATGAGTATACAGTGGTCACTGAGAGAACAACATAGTGATCGTTGTGATGGAAATTAATTTGATTAATAGATCAACTCAACAAGAACTTATTTACATTGGGCTTGAAAAAGACCATATTTTAGTCAGCTGCAGTATACATTCTTCATAAATGCGTAAACAATTTTTAAATAAAAACTTAATTCCAACCGAAAATGACACTAAATATATCAGAATTCTTATTATAAATCCTTATATTATATTTTTATTGTCACCATTTATTAAGGCCTGAAGTCTACTCGAGTATACAGTAGTCACCGAGACAACAGCATAGTTATCGGTTAGTGGTGGAAATTGAGTAGAAAGTTTGTGGTCGGGTGTGCATACCACCAAGCTAAGAAGCCTCCGCTGAAATTCCGTGATAGTTTATCGTTTTATGTTGAAAACTCCCAGGGGGAGCTAATTCATTTATCGGTAAAAATGACAACAAAATCAAATCCGGGTCAAAAGATGCATGAGTACAAATGACCTTCGGGACAAGATCAAAGTGTAGTATCTGTTCCGGCAGATGCTGCAAGCTATGACTAGCTATGACTAGCAAAGACCAGATGTGGGGGCAACCCCACATGCCTGACCTTTAACCAGCTCCCATTTCCCACCTCCCGGGAGCTGGTCCCCTTTTTCCCTTCCCCCTCCCTTCACTCCTCACATTAAAAATCGGCCTTGTGCCTAATTTGCTCGGTGGGGGAGCAAATAAATACCATCTGTTCCGGCAGATGCTGCACTTTAATTTCTTGTTCTCTGGCAGTGGAGGAGAAATCCTTCACGACTGAGACAATTTTTATTTTTGTTCCTTTTCTCCACGTTAAAAAACGACCCTGGTGTCTAACTCTGTCCCGTGGGGAGGCATTGTAAATAGGAACAAATAGCAGACAAAACATTTTTTTTTATTTTTATATGATTTTTTTAACATTTTTTTTTTTTTTGTCCCCTGACAAAAGGAGGGTGGACCTGTAAATTCACCCTTGTCTGTTCGTCCTTTTGTCTGTTCACACTTTTCTCCAAAACTACGCCTTGGAATTTTTTGAAATTTTGTACAAACATTAAACATGATATGAGTAAAAAAGTAACAGAACAGATTTTCCAGGAAAACTCCGGTTACCTCCACCCCCAGGGTGCCTTTCGGGTAAAAATGACTAAAATTGACACTTTTGTGCTTATTAAAAAAATTGATGACTTGGATTTTTATAAAACTTTCTGAAAAGTTGTAACTAATTGATTTCTATATAATTTTGTTTGTCTATACTTCGCGATAACTCTTGGGTGTGCCCCAGGGGCTCTTTTATGACTAATAAAAACACTCCATTTTGGGACTGTTTTACCATATTTGTCGAAAATTTTCTGTGTATGTCTATTTAGCAGTTTTGCATGGTGCTGAACTCAAATTTAAATATGTTAAGGTCTTGGGGACTTTTGGGGCTAAATGAGGGAGGGGGGCAAATTATAGACTTAGTCATTTCTTTTTTTACATGGTACAGAACTCAAATTTACATATGTTGAGGACTAAAACTGCACAGTTTGTTCATTTTCACCAGGATTTAATGTCCCCGGGGAACTTTTGGGGCTAAATGAGAGGGAGGGGGAAAATGCTGAACTTAGTCATTTTTTTATGCCTCGTTCACTGTGCACTGACGGGTGACCATGTATGCTTCACTTGTTTTTGTTCGAATCAAGATAAATATTTTTTTTATAATAAGCCAATAATAGCAAATAAATGTTTTCTCAACTGATGTTGGCTGCTGTGTTTTAAGTAAATTGCCGGAAAATTCTAACGGTAACACGGTGCGTATTCTTCATTGTTAGGTAAACAAATTTTAAAATAAAATCTTAATCCCAACCGAAATGACACTGGAAATATCAGGATGCTTATTATAAATAAATCATTATATTATATTCGAAAGCCACTTGAGGATAAGGGTTAATGAATGGTCACTGAGACAACAGCATAATCATCGTTTGTGGTGGAAATTGGTTAGAATTATGATTATTCAAGCGGGCAGTTCAACAAAAATTTGTTTACATTGGACTTGAAGCGCGATGATGTTTTAGTCAGCTGAAAAGCAGGTCCACAGTACAAACTTCCATAGGCGGGCAGTTTTAGAAAAGTTCATTGTTAACAATTCGGTTTTTTAAAACTTTGTTTCAATTTCAATCAGTTTTTTTTTCCTTTTTTTTTTTTTTACAAAGGAATAACCACTTATCAAGGCCCAGAAGACACTCGACGATAAGGGTTAATGAGTGTACAATAGTCAATGGGACAATATTCGTAGTAATCGTTAGTAGTGGAAATTTGGTAAATTCGATTACTTAAGGGGATGGCTTATCAGAAACTTGTTTACGTTGGACTTGAAGACGACTATATTGTAGTCAGCTGGAAAGCAGGGAAATGGAACAGAGGTCTACAGGCGTGCAGTTTTAAGAAAGAAGCTTTGTTCATGGAATCTACGTTTAGGTCTATGCACAGTTAATGAGTGGAGAAATTATTGATAGTAGGGGGGCACAGATTGGAGCTCAGTCGAGCACTTGGTTTTGTATTCTGTTTCAGTTTTACTCAATTTTCGTTTTTACATAAAACTCGAAATCAGGCGGCCATCTTATTTCTTTGATGCAATCTCTAGACTTTACCAAATATTTCTTGTTAAGTTGCTAGAATTTTAAACAAAGAAAGAAAAAATATGTTTTTTATTTACTTATCTGTTACTTATTTATTTAAATATTTAAATAATATGCTGCTTCTTCATTATTAGACCGAAATTCGAAAATCAAAATATTAAATTCCAGGGAAAAACAAAACGTATCTACTGAATTGTCATGTCGCAGTAATGAAAACATCCAAAAATTATGAAAAACGATAAGGTAAAAAAATTAATTATTATTGAAAACAGTTTTTGAAGATATTTAGCAAAAATTAAGTTTTGCTAAATTGGCCAAATTTTCAGAAAATATTTACCTCCCTTTTGTTACAATTCGAACTCTCCTGTTTCTTTTTATTTGCAAAATTTAATTTCCACTAATTGTCTTCTCCTTTATCAGTTTTTCATAATTTTTTAATATGTTCATTACTGTGACATTACAATTCAGTAGATACCATTGATTTCACTGGAAATTCAATATTTCACTTTTTGAATTTCGGTACAATAACTACGAAGCAACTTTTTTTACAATAGACACCAAAACAAAAAAAAAAGGGGTGAAAAATAATAAATGTTACCAAAGGAAAAATAATTTACTCTTCTACCTACCTGGATAAGTTTTTTTTTTTTTTTAATGTTTTAACATATTTTAAAGCTTTTATTTACTTTCAAACCAAAAGTAGTGTCAAGTTTGAGTTGGAACGAAAAAAATGGCAGTCTCAGGAGTCATGTGGTCACAGTATTTTGTTTAATTTGTTGTTTCTTGGGCAATTATCGAGGATCCAAATGGTTGTAACGAAAACGTCATTTTTAAGTGCTTAATTGTCAGGTCGTAGTAATGAAAATATCCAAAAACTATGAAAAACGATAAAGCAGAAAAATAATTATTCATGAAAACAGTTTTCAAAGAAAAGTGTTGCTAAAAAAACAGAAAGAAAGAAACCAAAGAGTTTGTTTTGGAGCAAGGGGATATATAATTGTTGTTTGAAAACTTTTGAAATTCTTAGATCAATTCCATAGACATTTTCAAAATGGACTTGAGTACATTGAATCGGAGGAATATTTATTTAATTGAGTTTATGTGGCGACAAAAATTCAGCAACATGCCACTTGAAAACATTTTCAGTCTAATTTAAAAACTATACCCAGTTATGAATCAAAAAACAAAAAAAATTAAAATTCTAAAATGACCTAATAAATATATACAACATGCCTTAATAAGTTTCCAGACTTCTTTTGTACAGGCATTTAAAATTGTCATAGACTCTCGAAAATTCACTGTTATTGCTATGCATACGGCATAGTCACATTGACACACCGGTTCCCGCTGGATCACCGAAGTTAAGCAACGACAAGCCTAGTCAGTACTAAATGGGTGACCATTTGGGACTTACATGGTGCCGTATGTGCCCTCCGCTTATCTTGGCATTGTTTCCAGTCGTCCTGGTCTTCTTCTTGCCACTGGACCCAAACAGTACTGATTCAGGAGAGGTGTGGTTAGGGATTGCGCGACCCTTGCCTCACAATTTCATGCTCAGCTGCCCCTACAGGGGGCATCCTTTGTCTTTCGAGACTGAACGGAGGCATCGATCGATTATTGCTATACATTTTATGAGATGACTGACTAATTTTTATGATTCCAAGTTTAAATGAACATCTACAATGGAGATTGGAATACACCCTACTAAAGCCGGATTGTCACAGCTGGTAAATTTTAAAAATGTAATCTGGACATGAAGACACTTTAGAAGAAGAATAGGCAATAAAATTCTGTTTTAAACTTGGAAAAATGCCACAGAAACGTATGGAATGCTTCAAACTGCTTTTGGGCCATCTTGCATGAACCGAACATTAATTTTTGAATGGCATAAGAGATTCAAGAAAGGCAGGGAGTCTGTGAGGGATGATGAGAAGTGTGGAAGGAGTAAGGAAGTCAGAACACCAAAGTTGATTGGGCAAATAAAGAATTTCATAGCTAAGGACCATCGTGTGTCTATAGAGACAATAAATGCAGTTTGATGTTAGTGTGGGAACTGTACGCACAATTATTCTTGAGGAACTGAAAATGTGGAAGATTTGTGCAAAGTTTGTCACAAGTGTTCTCAGAGAAAACCACAGACTATTTAACCAAAGAATGGCATCAAGACAATTCCTCACCCTCCTATAGTCAAGACCTTGCTCCCTGTGACTTTCGGTTATTCCGTAAGTTCAAGGAAAACCTTAGATGCTGTCGTTATGAGACAATTGATGAGATGTAAGAGGCTGTGATGACGGTCATTAACACACTCACACAAGAGGAGTTCCATGAGGCCTACGAGAAGTTGTTGGACCGGTACAACAAGTTCATTGCAGACGGAGGAGATTACTTTGAAGGGGACTAGAGTTTCATGTGTGTATTATCAATAAAAGTGGCCATACGAAAAAAGTTTGGAATCTTATTCAAGGCACCTCATAAATTAAAAAAAAAATTGAAACTCCAGCTAACATCAAAAGAATGAAGGAAAGAGTGTAACCTCAACATTAGACAATATTTTTGACATAAAAATCTATCTCAGTGGGATATCGATATTTGAACTGGACATTAATTTTTCGAGAAAGAATCCAGTTTCTTATTTCAAACGACTACCTTCTTATTGATATTCTCCAAAGGAACTTCAAAGACAGGTCGGATGAGGGTGGGGGTATATTAAGTCTGTCACAAGAGCGTTCAGAGAAGATCAGAAAGAAAAGTCGTTGTCATGACCAAGATTTGCATCAATACAGTTCCTCACCCTCCCTAATGTCAAGACCTTGCTCCCTGTGACTTATGGTTATTCCTTAAGCTCAAGGAAAACCTTAGAGGTTGTCGTTATGAGACAATTGAGATGATGAAAGGCTGTGATGAGGGTCAACGACACGCTCACGCAAGAGGACTTCCATGGAGGCTACGAGAAGTTGTTTGTACACAGAATTATTCTCGAGGAACTGAAAATGTGGAAGATTTGTGCAAAGTTTGTCACAAGGGTTCTCAGAGAATATCACAGACTATTTAACCAAGAATGGGCATCAAGACAGTTCCTTACCCTCCTATAGTGCAGAAGTTTTGCCCATTTTGGACTAAGCTAGCTAAAAAGTCTAATGCTAGCTCTTCTGATCCGGCGTTGCCCATGGTACTGTGGAATCATTTTAGTCTTTAGTCTTTCATTCTGAATTTTTATTTAAAGTATAAATGGAATCAAAGTGAAAATAATAGAAAGTGTAACGCAGTTAAATTGGATGAAACTTCAGATGTGGAGAAAGTATGAAGTGTCTTCAATAAGTTTCCAGACTTTTTTTTGCACAAACATTTAAAATTGTTGTAAACTCTTGAAAATTCAGTATGTTATTGCTGTACATCTTATGCGAGGACTGACCTACTTTTATGATCTCAGGTTCAAATGAACAGCTACAGCAGAAATTGGAATACACCTTACTAAAGCCTGATTGTCACAGCTGGCGAATTTCAAAAATGCAATCTGGATGTGAGGACACATAAGAAGAACGATATGCAATGAAATTCTGTTTTAAACTTAGAAAAAATTCCACAGAAACGTATGGAATGCTTCAGACTGTTTTTGGACCATCTTACAGGAATCGAGCATCAGTTTTTGAGTGGCATAAGAGATTCAAGGAAGACAGGGAATCTGCAAGGAATGATGAGAGGTGTGGGAGGAGTAAGGAAGTTAGAGTACCAGAGTTAATTGGCCAAATAAAGAATTTCATGGATAAGGATCGTCTTGTGTCTATAGAGACAATAAGTGCATAGTTTGATGTCAGTGTGGGAACTGTACACACAATTATTTGTGAGGAACTGAAGATGCGGAAGATTTGCACAAAGTTTATCACAAGGATGCTCAGAGAAGATTAGAAAGAAAGAGTTTGTCATGACTAAGATGGGCATCAAAATAGTTCCTCACCCTTCCTATTGTCCAGACTTTGCTCCCTGTGACTTTTAGTTATTTCTTAAGCTCAAAGAAAACTAGGAGGCTGTCGTTATGAGACAATTGATTAGATGAAAGAGGTTGTGACAAGGGTCATTGACACACTCAAACAAGAGAACTTCCATGAGACCTTCCAGAAGTTGTTAGAACGGTACAACAATTGCATTGCAACAGGGGGAGATTACTTCAAAGGGGACTAGAGTTTCATGTGTGTATTATCAATAAAAGTGCCAAAACGAAAAAAGTTTGGAATCTTATTTAAGGCACCTCATAAATTAAAAAAAAAATTGAAACTCCAGCTAACATCAAAAGAATGAAGGAAAGAGTGTAACCTCAACATTAGACTATAGTTTTGACATAAAAATCTATCTCAGTGGGATATCGATATTTGAACTGGACATTACTTTCTCGAGAAAGAATCCAGTCTCTTATTTCAACTTACTACCTTCTTATTGATATTTTCCAAAGGATCTTCAAAGACAGGTTGGATGAAGGTGGGGGTATATTCTTGCTGTATTTGTTGAGGGTGGCACCCCTACAGATTCTGATGATGGATTATTCCTGACGTCACTTCCGGTAACCAGTTCTGTTATCGAGTAGTCTGGAGCTGAGACACAGTGAGAGTTGGTCGTGACATTACTTTGTCCTTCCAGTTGAGCGGAGTCCAACTCACCCAATATACGTTTCTGTATTTTCTGTTAATATTTATTTCATTTCACTGTTCCCAAGCCTTATTCTTCTTTCAACATTTAAAGCACAACATGTATATAGTGTACAACTGATATATCGGTTCTCGTCAGATCATCGAAGCTAAGCAACATTGAGCCTGGATAGTACCAGATGGGTGACCATTTGGGAATTCTAGGCACTGTATTTGCTTTCCGTTTATCTTGGCATTGTTTCCAGTCGTCCTGAACCTCCACTTGCCACTGGTATTTTATAACGCCGACTCAGGAGAAGTGTGGTTGGAGATTGCGCAACTCTTGCCACAAAAAAATTGCCGACGCAAGCATCCTTACAGTGGATATCCATAGTCTGTCAAGACTGAAAGAAGCACCATATTCTTGCATACAAAACCAGCACTAAAATATGCAGAAAAAATATTTGACATGCAAACAGCAATGAATATGCCTGAGGCAAAACTTTGGCGGTGAGTTAGAGAACATGGTCAAGAATAGAAAAGAAAAAGGGAAGCATACATGGTCCCCCGTGAGTGCACAGTGAACGAGGCATAAAAACAATGACTAAGTTCAGCATTTGCCCCTCCTCCATTTAGCTCCAAAAGTCCCCAGGGGATGTCAAATCCTGGTGAAAATGAACAAACGGTGCAGTTTAAGGTCTTAACATATGTAAGTTTGAGTTCTGCACCATGCAAAAAAATAAATGACTAAGTCTATAATTTGACACCACCTCCCTCCATTTAACCCCAAAAGTCCCCAAGACCTTAACATATTTAAATTGGAATGCAGCACCATGCAAAACTGCTAAATAGACATGCACAGAAAATTTTCGACAAATATGGTAAAATAGTCCCAAAAATGGAGCGTTTTTTATTAGCCATAAAAGAGCCCCTGGGGTACACCCAAGAGTTATCGCGAAGTACAGACAAACAAAATTATATAGAAATCAGTTAGTTACAACTTTTCAGAAAGTTTTATAAAAATCCGAGGCATTCATTTTTTTAATAAGCATAAAAGCGACAATTTTAACCATTATAACCCAACAGGCACCTCTTGGGGGAGGGGTTTTCCTGGAAAATCCGTTTTGTTCCTATTTACAATGCCTCCCCACGGGACAGAGTTAGACCCCAGGGTCGTTTTTTAATGTGTGGAAAAGGAACAAAAATAAAAATTGTCTCAGTCGTGAAGGATTTCTCCTCCACTGACAGAGAACAAGAAATGGAAGAACAGATACTACACTTTGAGGTATTTATTTGCTCCCCTACTGAGCAAATTAGGCACAAGGCCGATTTTTAAAGTGAGGAGTGAAGGGGAAATGGGGACCAACTCCCCGAGGTGTAGGGGAGCTGGATAGTGACAATTGGTATGAAGGGTTACCCCTACATTGACTAAGGTCTTATATGTGGGGTTGCCTCCGCATATGGTCTTTGCTTGCAGTATCTGAAGAACAGATACTACACTTTGATCTTGTCCCGAAGGCCAAATTTGGTGGTGAGTTAGAGAACGTGATCAAAATAGAAAAAAATAAAAATAAAAAATGACCGTAGCCATGGCTCGAGATTTTTCAAAACGTTTTCAAAAAACACAAGAAAGTTGGAATTTTGAACCGTTCTCAGGTCAAGCGCAATGATGAACAATCGAAAAAGCGCAGAAAGTAGAAACGGAGGTGAAACGTACGTTTTGATGGTGATCAATATTTCATTTCTCTGATGCAAAGTGTCGGGCTTCGTGTTTTGATATGCGATAAGAGATTTTCACTTTTTATTGCGAAAGGAGTTTAATTATAACACGCGCGGAGAGAATCGAGTTTATGTATTGAGATGCACACTAATGTGTGTGTGTGGGGGGGGGGGCGTGCGCGCTGTAATGTATACGGCTATATATGTGTGGATATGTAAGCATCTATATATGTATGAGTGTTCATAAATCTTTATGTGAGGCTATGTATGTCTCTATATGTGTAAGAGTATGTGCGGATATGTAGACATTTATATATATATATATATATATATATATATATATATATATATATATATATATATATATATAAAATATATTTTAGTCATCGACATACAGACCTGTTTCGTTGTTTCACAACTCATCAGTGCCGCTAGACTAACACCTCTCCCAAGCCGAGGATCGAACCTAGAACCGTCGTGATGACAGTCGGCAGTCCTACCCCTTGACTACGGAATCGGTGGCCGAAATTAACCTATCCGAACGATTATTTAAATAAACATCCGTCCGCTACTCGTAGCGATATATATATATATATATATATATATATATATATATATATATATATATATATATATATATATATATATCGCTGTTTTTTTTTTTTTTTTGAATAGCAGGTGATTTGATGAGAGATCTATTGCAGCTGAGACTTTTTTAAAATTGTCTCCGACTTAACACACATATTATATATATATATATATATATATATATATATATATATATATATATATATATATATATATATATTCGGACTTAAGCATATATTCAACCACTACCGTGGTTGAATGATATATATATATATATATATATATATATATAGCTGAAAAGCTGAAAACACTATCAATAATTTCCCCACTCTTTACCTGTGACTAAACCTAAACGTAGATTCCATGAACAAAGTTTCTTTCTTTAGAACTGATCACCTGCAGAACTGTCTTCCTTTGGCCTGCTTTCCAAGTGACTACAATATGGGCGTCTTCAAGTCCAATGTAAACAAGTTCTTGATGAGTCGTTCCCCTGTATTAATCCAATTTACCAAATTTACATAATTAACGATTACTATGATATTGTCCCTTTGACTACTATACACTCTTCAAGCCTTATCCTCGAGTGACCTCTGGGCCTTGATAAGTGATTTCTTTTGTAAAAAAAAAAAAAAAAAAAAAATTTCAAAATAGAATTTTGCAAATTTTGGAAAACCTCTGGAAACCAGTTTAGGTTGGGATCTTTTAAATTAACACTTTTTTCAATTAAACTACTATATATATATATACCACAATAAAAAGCATTGTTTTCCGAAACGATCGTACAGATAATTGATTTTGTTGTTGTTCCTTCTTATGAAACGGATTTTTAATTTAATTAAAATTTGATTTTTAAATTTTCAATTATAAATCACATTACTTAATATTGAATTAGCTCTAGGACATTTAACTATCGAGCTTATTATATATCTAAATTACAACGAGCACTTTCTATTTCCTGTATTTTAATTAAACTAGTAATTTCACTGTTACATTAAAATACACTCAGCTCTTTAGACTATTGTTCTAATCTCCTTTAAATTATATATATATATATATATATTTGTAGTCATCGACATACAGTCCTGTTTCGTTGTATCACAACTCATCAGTGCCACGAGACTAGCACCGCACCTCTCCCATGCCGAGGATTGAACCTAGAACCATCGCGTTGACAGTCTGTAGTTCTACCGATCGATCCACGGGAGCAGCACTCGTAAATAATCTCGCCAAATATCTATTTAAACAAACATCCGTCCACTACTTTTACAGTGCTCTAGCCGCTTTGTTTATATTCCAGGTTGAAAAATATTCAAAAGATTAGAATCCTTGGATTCCAACAATGGTCGTTGATAGTGCTCAATCAAAGAAAGAAAATTTATATTTTTTTTTATCTTCTTTATGTAAATACAGTCATATCTTGCTACGATGTGCAGACCGTTTCGATCATTATTGATCTCATCAGGCAAGAAAAAATTTTTAGAAAATTAAAAAAGTTTAATAATTTTTCGAATTTTAGAGAAAAATATTTTACCATGTCTAGTGTGAGGCATGGTTTAATATTTTTATATATTTTAAAATTATATAAATATTTTTATATATTTTAAAATCATAAAAAACATTTTTATATATTTTAAAATCATAAAAATATTTTTATATATTTTAAAATTATAAAAATATTTTTATATATTTTAAAATCATAAAAATATCTTTATATATTTTAAAATCATAAAAATATTTTTATATATTTTAAAATCATAAAAAACATTTTTATATATTTTAAAATCATAAAAATATTTTTATATATTTTAAAATCATAAAAATATTTTTATATATTTTAAAATCATAAAAATATTTTTTATATATTTTAAAATCATAAAAATATTTTTATATATTTTAAAATTATAAAAATATTTTTATGTATTTTAAAATTATAAAAACATTTTTATATATTTTAAAATTATAAAAATATTTTTATATATTTTAAAATCATAAAAATATTTTTATATATTTTAAAATCATAAAAAACATTAAACCATGCCTCACACTAGACATGGTAAAATATTTTTCTCTAAAAATTAAAAAGATCTTCAACTTTTACATTTTCAAAATTTTTTCTTGCCTGATGAGATCAATAATGATCGAAACGGTCTGCACATGTGTGTGTGTGCGTGTGTGTGTGTATGTGTGTGTATTATCTATAATATCAATCTCACATGTTTGTTTAAATGTATGTATGTATGTATGCCTCATGGTCGGGTCACCGGCGACTAAACTGGTTCCCCCACCAGACTTGTTTGGTGAGGAGGGCGGCTAGTCTCCCTGAAGGATTAAAAACAAGACCTTCCAAAGGGCGAATGAACTCTTTTCTGGGTCAACGGCCAACTAGCACCATGTATATTTGTGTGTGTGTATATGTGTATTGGGGTAGAGAGGGCTCCCGTAAGCCGTGGTGAAGGCAACCTTTCTAGGAGAAGCAAATCTCTGATTTAAAAAACCATAAAGCAGGAGACCAGTACCCGCATTAAGCTGGTCTGCAGTTTAATTTGTTGCTGGCTATCTTGCTCTTGCTTGTTGCTGGATCTCAACATTTTGAACTGAGAGAGAGACTTAGCTGTCGTACAAAGCTAAGACTCTGTAACATCATCTGTGTATAGATACTCCCTCAGACTATTAAAATGGACCTGTGGCGATGAAAGTTATTTTTGGGCTCATGGACTTTTAAGTGTCTGAGGGAGTGGAATTCGTCTGACAAGACGTTGCAATCAACATGTATGCATAAAACTTTCGACACATGCGACGGATTTTCATGAGTTCGGTATCATTTTGAACTTGACATCTCGGACGACAAATATCGAAAAATTGGCCAAAAACATTAATTCTTTCACTCTCCACAAGGCAGTTTTTTTTTACAAGGAGCGGTTGATTCTTTACGAGCAATTTTTGCAAGTCATCGTATCGGCTGGATTGACTTTGCCTAATTTTAACGTTCCGAACTTTCGGTCGCGTCATGGAGCATTGGCAAGACGTCAGATTTTCTTTCACTTTCTTTTCCACATTCGTGTCACGGATTCGAGCCTGCCTGCCTACTACCACCTTTTTTTTTTTTTTTTTCTTTTGCTCAAGCAATGCCGGGCACCCACATATATATATAGTCTTGGAAGTTTTTAACCTTTAAAATTATACAAAAAAAAAAAAAATTATTTTTATCATTCGTTAGAAAACCATTTAGTCAGTAAGTCATTTAATCACCTGCAATCACTGCATCAACTTTCTTTCTCGAATTCACTATTAGTACCAATGAAATTTAAGGGATCATCAGTTGTTTACCATGAAACACTGTTTCGGGTGTGTGTGTGTGTGTGTGTGTGTGTGTGTGTGTGTGTGTGTGTGTGTGTGTGTGTGTGTGTGTGTGTGTGCGCGCAATTTACAAGAATAGGGAACCTAATGATCTCGTCGATGGAGGTGTGGTCTAAGCATTTTCTTTGTACTCGACCTAGAGAAACAGGCAGATACCAAATCTCCATTATTAATAGAATATAATTTCGCCTTTCAACACAGACTGATAGCAAATTGTAAATAATTTAGTTCGGTGAACCCGAACCCCCAAACAAACGTCGAGCATAAGTTGACTTAATTAGAAACGTACTAAAACGATGAAGAAACGGGGAAAGGATACAGGCGGGGGGGGGGGGGGGCGAGAGCGCTGCCGTCAGCAGCCGATTCCCATCAGCTAAGGACAATGACTCCAAGAGAAAAAAAAAAAAAATCGAAGAAACAGAAACACTAACCAAATTCCAGACAGCTGTCAGACAACGGAAAACGCTCGGCGGCTGACGTAACACCATTTTGTCTTTGGGTTTTCTTACATTTGTTTTCTAATTTTTCTCTCTCAATTTAAAAGGATGACAAAAGAAAAAAAAACAAAAACAAAAAAAAAACAAGAAAAGAAAAAAAGAAATAAAAATAATAATGATAAGCAAAGATGCTGGGGAGAATCGTTTCAAGAGACAAGTCGTTCTTCGGGCATGTCTTGAGGACAGATACCGCGCGAGAAATGAAATACAAACATCTTATAGAAGCGAAACAAGGAACACTTGGGAGAGGTGTAGGTGTGGGTGGGTGGGGGAGGAATTATTTTTCAATTACTTGCTTAAACGGCGCCGATGGCATCTTCAGTTCAACGGCAAATTACAGTCAGCTGCAAATACTCATCATTATTACACTTAGGAGCTTCCATACTTTTTTTTTTTTTTAACTTTTATTTATCTATCTCGGTCTATATAAAAGTCAGGCATTCGTATATCTCTATCTTTTTATTTATTTACTAGAGGGAGGGGGCTTTGCCTGGGGGTAAAATACGCTTAAATATGATATTTTAATTTGTCTAGATTTCGCATAGATTATTATAGAGTCGTGATTTCTAAAGTAAAAAACAAAACAAAACAAAAGTATTTAGGTGCCAACAGCTAGAATCGAAACCAAAGCATTCAAAGCTGGTGACGTTACCACCGTACCAACGTGACACGCATATAAAGAGATTAAAAATTAAAAATAAACTAAGATGAATGTATAAAATGTGTAGCGATTTTTTTTTCAATTTTGATCCGTTTTTAAACAATTTTAATCGGTGTAAGATCCATAAAAGAACGGCCTGTAAAAAAATCCAATCATTTGAAATCTCTAGCGCCGCTCTGCGACTTTTAGTGTCGGAAGAGATAGAGTTTGAAAATATGGAGACAGACAGACTGATAGACAGGCAGAGATATAGCCGTTTATATATTAAATTTATTTATTTATTTTTTTTTTTTTTGTCATTTCACCCCAAACAAGGCACAGAACCACTTAGCCGTGAAGGCCTACTATTTGGGATCAGATTTGCAGGGATACTATTTAGGGAGTTGGGCAGCAAGATGTCTGTTTATATTACACTTGAATTTCTGCATGTCAGTAGTCAGGGAAACAGGGGTCCGGGAGGGAATTCCAAAGTGCAGCAGCCCAAGGGAAAAAGCTATTCTTCTTTTTTTTTAATAGAAGTCACCATTTATCAAGGCTCGGTGGCCACTCGAGGATAAAGGTTAATGAGTGTACAGTAGTCAACGGGACAATATCGTTAGTAGTGGAAATTTGGTAAATTGGGTTACTTAAGGGGACGGCCCATCAAGAACTTGTTTACGTTGGACTTGAAGACAAGCAAATTGTTAGTTAGCTGGAAAGCAGGCAAACGGAAGAGAGTTCCACAAGCGTGCACTTTTAAGAAAAGAAACTTTGTTCATGGAATGTACGTTTAGGTTTAGGCACAGATAAAGAGTGGGGGGAAATTATTGGTAGTGTTTTTCATGAAAGTTTGGCGAGGAGGGATCATAGATTGAAACTCAAACGAGTAGAAGGCTTTATAGCATCTAGGGATCTCTACAATGTAGGGGTGAGATTTTGCTGCTTGTCAGGTTTGTCGAGTGGGGTACTAGCGCTTTGAGTTCGTCAAAGCACATGCCATTTAAATACTTGTAAAACAGGCACAAGGATGCCACGTCTCAGCGATGGGACAGAGGTTAGAGTTTAGTGGATAGTTCAGGACCTATTAGGTTGGCAAGTCTTTTTTTAATTTTATCCAGGAGCAAGAGACTAATGGAAGATGCACCAGCCCAGATGTGGCAACAATACTCCATGCATATAAAAGGCACTGTGTGTGTGTGTGTGTGTGTGTGTGTGTGTGTGTGTGTGTGTGTGAATGTGTGTGTGTGTGTGTGTGTTCATTCTCTAGGAACTCCGAAACGGCTGGGCCGATTTTTTTTTTTTTTTAAATTTCACACAAATGCACTTTATGTATCTGGGAGTGTTCTTAGATAAATTACAGATACGTTTCGGCACTTTGTCAATAACCCTCAAACAGAACAAAGATTCACCAGCTGAAATGGGACAACAATATTCCATAAATGGTTTGATAGTTGACATAAAAATGGTGCAAAACTGTTTTGTTGAGGGAATCCAATTTAGACACGCTCAAACGAGTGTTTTTTCCAGTAAAAATATAATAAAATTACAGAATCTATGTCTGCATCTAATATCTATATAAAATTTTGGAAATATGCATCAAATCTATATCTATAAAGTAGTAGCGTTCGTGTGTGTGTGTCTGTGCATACAATTCTTCTGCATCCCACCGATCATGACCAAAAGGATGGTGCACATCATTTTTCAAGGGCAAGGTCAAAGGTTAAGGTCATATATGGTGCGGCTCTTTATAAACTCCCTCACCTAGAGATGGTGGTGAACCCTAACTTGGTGTCCACCATCACTAGGTGGGAAAGTTTATAAAGAGCCGCACCAAATATGACCTTAACCTTTGACCTTGATGTTGAAAAATTTAACAGGTAACTCCAGGTACATCTGCTAGTATTTATATAACATTTTTAAAATGTGCATTTAATCTACTATTATATATAAATCAAACTTTGTGTGTGTGCGTGTGTGTCTGTAAGTGAGCTCGTTTCCTATGGACTCAAAAACGGCTGGGCCGATTTTTATGAAATTTCACACAAAGGTGTGAAATTTCACACAAAGGTACTTTATGTTCCTGGTAATGTTCTTAGATGAGTTTTGTATCGGAATGTTTTCGATAAGTATCAATAATCGCAAAATAATCTGATAAAAGAAAGAACAGGCGATTTTGACCAAAGTTAACACCTTACACAGCCTAACATCACATTTGAGAAGTTTTATTACCACACAACATATAAAATCAACAGTAGGTTCTTTAATAGGATACGAGTGCGCTCAGGATGAATGTTTTTGTTTAGAGTGCAATTTAACCATGATACTTGACTTATGCAGTTTATACTTTAATTCAAGCTTCCTTCTGGTGTACCGCAGTGAGTCCCTAACTAGAGCAGACAATTAATCGATTTCATTGGAAAATGGATGATGTTTCACCCTCTCTTAAATCCGAGAGAGCTTGCATCGATTCAGACGTCGAGCTTTGCCTATGACACGCCATTTGCCTGCCATTTGTAAGCCGAAATAACTTGAAATCTGCTGGGTCCTTCAACCTCACTTTCTTTCTCACTCCAAGCCGGAACTTTCTTTAGGGAGGGACTTTTCTCTTCTCTCACCGTTTTCTCTGCTTGAGCAAAAGCACAGTCGCCTATTCGTCCGAGTTCGGGATTTTATTCCTCTCAAATCTCGGGAATTCTCGCGGTTAGTCTCATCCTCTTTCCCATAAAACACAACCACGTCTATCGCTTCTTCTTCTTCCTCTTCTTCCTCTCCTAGCCCCTGTGTGTTGACAGAAAACTGAATAGATATTCTGTCTTTTGGAGGTGAGTGCATTAGAAGAATTACTACTACAAGGGAGAAATCCTTTTCGACTGAGAACATTTTATTTTTGCCTTAATCCAGAGGACCCTTTTGTGGGGAGCTACATTTTCTCTACATTAAAAACCGATCCTGTGTTACTTTACCCTCAAGAGGAAACAAGTTAAATGATAGTTGCTGGTATTTTGTTAAGAAATCAGTGCTGAACAATAGCGCGAGCATTATAGCAACTTTATATAGGAGAGCATGTTAGGCTGGTAACGCTTATATCTGGTCCCAGGCTTGATCTATCCAACTACCACTTTTTGAACGATTTTTTTAGCTTAGAGCAGACGCCCCCCCCCCCCCCATTCAAGCACAAAAAATCGTTCAGGATTGAAATCTGCTGCATCCTTCAGCCTCACTCTCTCTCACCTTGAGCCGGAACTTTCTTTAGGAAGGGACTTTTCTCTTCTCTCACCATTTTCTCTGCTTGAGCAAAAGCGCAGTCGCCTATCTATCCGAGTTCGGTCTTTTATTCCTCTCAAATCTCGGGATTCTCGCGGTTAGTCTCACCCTCTTTCCCATAAAACCAACCACACCTGCCGTCTCTTCTTCTTCTTTCTCTTCTTCCTCTCCCAGCACCTGTGTGTTGACAGCAAACAGAACAGACTTTCTGTCTTTTGGATTTGAATGCATTAGAAGAATTACTACTACCCTCTTATATTTTTGATGATTTCGATGACAATAAAATATGAGACGGTGAAACATTCACTGATCCTCAATTAATACCGGGCAACGTTAGGTCTTCCTGCTAGCATACTTACATAAAAGCTTTGGAAGATGGACCTCCAAGAATTGCACAGGATCATAGCTAGCCATATCTCCACCAACAAGAGAAAAGCTATTTCAACTGTGGCCTAGACTCTGGTGATTTTGTGGAGATGACAAAAAAACCCAAAGAGTGGAAGTAGGTTGTAAAAATTCCGATATTTCTGATTTTTCTGAAGTTTTAGCATCAACTAATAAGCATTTTTCCAATTTCCAGTTTCTTCATACAATTATAAATGGAGGAGGGGTCACACAGAAAAATTTAGATATTTTAGATTTGCATTAAATTGATCCATAGATAGGAGGTGCCTTCAATAAATTCTAGACCTTTTCTGTAAAGGCATTTAAAATAGTAATAGACACTTGTAAACTTAGTATATCATTGCTATACATCTTATGAGATGACTGGTCAATTTTTATGATTCCCGGTTTAAATGAACAGCTACGACAGGAATTGGAATACATCCTACTAAAGCCAGATTGTCGCAGCTGGTGAATTTCAAAAATGCAATCTGGACGTGAGAACACTTTAGAAGAACGATATGCAATAAAATTCTGTTTTAAACTCGAAAAAGATGCCAAAGAAACGTATGGAATGCTTCAGACTGCTTTTGGACCATCTTGCATGAATCAGGCATCATTCTTATGAAAAGATGGGAAAGCACTTTTAGTCCTGAATTCTAGAACAAAAAAAAAAAAGAAAAAGAATGTGAAACAGTTGATTGGCTTGTTTGGTGCTTCTACAGAATTGGGACAAGATAAAACACAATGCTTTCAATTGATTTTGTTTGTCAATTCTAATTAGTTACAATGGCAACTTCCAAATTATGCAGCCGAAATTACCTGAATATTACTGATTTATTAAAACAAGCAACTTTAATCATTTTAGCAGGTGAAAAATTGCCGCTATCTTGTTTTTATAAAGAAGAAAAACGAAACCATAAACAAGGGAAATAACTCCAAATGTTTAATGTGACTAATGCAAATCAAATAAAATAAACATAACATATATACAGTATTTCTGAGTCTGTTTTTCATTTAAGATTTTTTCATAATTGTTTAATAGAAAAATAATTGTTCACCTAAAAATTAAATAACCTAAAACCAACATATATATAAGCTTTTTGCAACTGTTGAATTATCTCCCTTATCACTCTCCCGTGTCTTGGTGAATGCTCTGACGAACTGCAATCACTTGTGCCCCCACGACGTGAGCACCCTCGACAAACCCGACAGGCTGCTAAATCCCACCCCCACACTGTAGAGATCCCTAGATGTAAAAAATCTTTCTACTCCAATAGTTTCTTCCCCAGAACCGCTAGATTTTGGAATTCCATTCCAGGTCCCTACTTCCCCAACAGTACTGACGTGCAGAAGTTCAAGTGTAACGTGAACCGACATCTTGCTGCCCAAATCCCTACATAGCACCCCAGTAGTTGTTGCCCCTGATAGTAGCCCCCTACACCAAAGTGGCAATTTTCCTTGTTTGGGGTGAAAATGTAATTAAAAAAAAAAAAAAAAAAAAGCATACACGATCGTGTTCCTCAATTTTCTCCTATTTTCTTTAATAAAAAATTTTCTACCTCATCGATTTTTGTACTTTTTTGATATAATCATCTTAAAAATACAGGGAATACGTAGATACTGTTGTTTTCATGTGAAATTCAATATTACGATTTCCGAAATCTCGTCCCACTAATGTTCTTATCGCTGCAGTCTATAAATTTAATCGTTCAAATCTTTGCGGTCATACGTGTGCCAAAAATATTGCAAAAAATATAATTTTTTTTTTACATAGGCATAACCACTTATCAAGGCCAAGAGACCACTCGAGGATAAGGGTTAAGAGTGTACAGTAGTCAATTGGACAATATAGTAATCGTTAGTAATGGAAATTTGGTAAATTTGTTAACTTAAGTGGAACGGCTCATCAAGAACTTGTTTACATTGGACTTGAAGACAATCATATTGTAGTCAGCTGGCAAGCAGGCAAAAGGAAGACAATTCCACAGGCGTGCAGTTCTAAGAAAGAAACTTTGTTCATGGAATCTACGTTTAGGTTTAGGCACAGATAAAGAGTGGGGGGAATTATTGATAGTGTTTTCAGCTAGATGAGTGTTTCTTGTGAAAGTTTGGCGAGGGGGGAGACCATAGATTGAAACTCAGTCGAGCACTTTCCATGAAAATAACGATAAAGCAGAGACAAACTCGCAACATCTCTTCTGTGAAATAGAGGTTGCAGGGAAGAGAAAAGGACATCTCCTACAAGGTTACGAAGTCTATTTTGAACTCTATCAAGGCAGGACAAGTCCTATCTAGCAGCTTCTACCCAGATGTGGCATCCTTGGACGTACCTGGCTCTTATATAGATAGAGAATTACATCAGCAGTGAGATATCTTCTACTGGATCGATAGGAGGATCCCACCATTTTTCCAGCAGCCTTGGCTACAGATTTGATGTACTTGTTCCATTTCAGATCAGGAGTAAAGGTCAAGCCCAGAAGCTTGTCAAAGCATGAGGCCTCCCCAAGACGAGAGCCATTCATTTCAATTGATGCCAGATGGAGATCAGAACGTTGAAGATGTAAAGATAGGAGCTTATTTAACACTTCTACCCGTCAATGGCTGATGGAACGAGGACAAACTATGCTGCATATTAAATAAAGGGTCTGGCACAAAACTTTGCCCAGATTTGTGAGTTCAACATGAATATTGTAATACTTTTCTGCTCAAACTCTTATTTAATTATCAGACATTACTGTGCGCAGATGGATTCAAAATCTTTATTGATGGGCAAACAGGTATAAAGGACGGCAAAGGAAATAAACTTATCGTAGAGAAAAGAAAATTATCCAATTGTAAATATTTAATGCAGTTATTCCCAAGCAAAAATTGGTAGGATCAATCCACTCAGAGAAGCTTTAAATTGTAAACAATTCCAAGTAAAAAGAAAATTGTAGTATTAATCCAGTCAGGATCAGCAGAAGCTTCCTCTCGTGTTAAGTCGAAAAGCTATGATTGAAATATTCAAAGAGGATGGAATACTGTTGCCATATCTGGGCAGGAGCTGCAAAAAACAGCCTATCCTGCCTTGACAGAGTATAAAATAGACTTCGTGACTTAGTGGGGGATGCCCTTTTCTCTACCCTGCAACCTCTCTCCCACAGAAGAGACGTTGCGAGCCTATCCTTGTTTTATCGTTATTTCCATGGCAGGCGCTCGTCTGAACTCCAATCTCTGGTCCCCCCTCGCCAATCTTTCACAAAAAACACCCGTCTAGCCGAATCCACTGTGAAAAATTTCCCCCACTCTTTATCTGTGCCTAAATCAAAATGTAGATTCCATGAACAAAGCTTCTTTCTTAGAACTGCACGCCTGTGGAACTCTGTTCCGTCTGCCTGCTTCCCACCGAACTACAACTTGGATGTCTTCAAGTCCAATGTTAACAAATTCCTAATGAACCGCCTCCTTAAGTAAACACTACATCAAATCTCCACACTAACGTAATGTACTTGCAATAACCCTTATCCCTGAGTGGCTTCCGGGCCTTGATAAGTGGTGATCACTGTGTAAAAAAAAAAAAAATTAAAAAAAAAAAGTTATTGTCTAATTTATCAGAGAATGAAAATAATCAATATTATCTCACCTAAGTCGATCAGGACCCTCTCGTTATTAGTGATAATAAACGTGTCTATTTACTTTCTTCATATTTATGCGCATACTCGTATATTAGGTGTTACGTCTCAACAATCAGTTGAACAATAGCTTTGTAGCTGCTAGGCTATATTTCATTATTTTTTTTGGTACATGATCGCAAAGATTTGGACGATTATATTTATAGCCAGGAGTGATAAGAACGAAGCAATCAGGTACCAGAATTCCTGTATAAAATAAACTGAATCTTTTTCATCTTTTCACATCTTTTCATCTTGATATGAGAGGATGACCACTGCTAGTCCATTTTTTATAATTCTAAGCTTGTTTGGATTATTGCAGCTAAATTTTAATTTTAGATTGGCGAGGGGGGGGACCAGAGATTAATAGTAGAAAGTGGAATGCTGAGGTTTGCATTAAGTTCACCTTCAAAATGACTTGTAATATGACACCTCTGAAAATCTTTCTTGACTCTTATCATACTTAAATAAACATTTCTGACAAAGGGGAAGATTTGCTGTTTTCTGGGTTGGAATCGATCCATTTAACTAGTAGAGTAGAAAGAGGATCTTGGGTTATTTTCAGCAGCCTTGTAACTCGCGCTTTCCTTATTTTTTTTTCCTTTAGTCCTCACATTCCATAAGCGATATTTCTGACAAAATGTGTGTGTGGGGGGGGGAGGAGATTTGCTGTTTTCTGGGTTGAAATCTATCTTTCTTGTTGTAATATTTTTGGCATACTGGGAGGGTAGTTATTTACTTTCTTTCCCACTACAGATAGATGTGACACAAGGTCGGAAGATGGGGAGAGTCAAACCAGACTCCCTAAGGAAGGAGGAAGACTTGCCATAAAAGATTTATCCGATTCTACTCAGAAGCAGAAGTGATAAGAACAAACCAATCAGATGTCAGAATCGCTTTATAAAATAGAACGAATCTCTTTGAATTTTTCAGTGGTAACTTTCCATTCTGACACAAGAAGAAAATTACACTCTGCTGATAATGACTAGATCAATTCTTTACTTAAAAAAGTTTATCGAACCAGATTTATGCTGCCATTTTTTTTTTTTTTCAATTAGAAGATTTCCCCATACACATCGATGCGTTGCCCTAAAGAAAACACCCCTACAGCTTTATTTTAAAACTTTTATTTAAAAAATCAATTCTGGTAACTTCATTATTCAGTAGAGCTGATATCTATTCAATGCAGCCGCCTTCAGCCTTAATCATATATATATGTATATGTATATATATGTATAGGTATGTATATATACACATATATACATATATATATACATATATATACACATATATGTATATATATGTATATATATATGTATATGTATATATATACGTATATATATATATGTATGTATATGTATATATATGTATAAGTATGTATATATATATACACATATATATATATACATATATATATACACATATATATACATAGTAGATTCTAACCCACAAACTAGACCTCTGACTCCGGCTCACATTTTTAACTTCTGCAAAAATTTCTCACTCCTGACTTCAACTCCTCATAATTAAGTATTCATAGCGTTTACAGAACTTGTACTTCTCCATGGGGTACAGAGTTCGTCCCTAATCACTTATTATTTCAGCACAGTACGATAAGTGCATAAGTACCCAAAATACTGTTAGAAACCCACCCAATAAGTGTTACCGTGAATTCAATTGGGTGGATTTCAAGCAGTATTTTGTTTAATGTTTTATTTTTACGTCAATAACAAGACTTCAAATATTTAGGTGTCAAATCGCTGCCGTTTTTCTTTTTCTACCTTAAGGCTCGACACTACTTGTTTTTCGAACCAAATAAATGGTTTAAAATGAGTAAAAACAATAAATCTTTTCAACGTATGTGGAAGAGTAACTTATCCTTCCTTTGGTAACATGTTTTTATTTTACACAGGGTGCAACGATAAACGTGTTGCCCTAAAGAAAACAACCCTACAGTTTTATTTTAAAACTTTTATTCAAAAAATCAATTCAGGTAACTTCATTATGTAGTAGAGCTGACATCTATTCAATGTAGCAAACTTCAGCCTCAATCATCGCCTCGATACAGGTTCGGAACTCCTGCCAAGGTCAACTGTTTTCTTTACTTTTTTTTTTTCAAAAATTCGTCAATGCGTGAAGTATTGTTGTCACAACTGGGTTCATACATCTACCACGTATCTACCTCTCCAGACAGGGTCCAAAAATAAGTCCCAAATCTAATAGGTCTTGCACTATCGGCTAAGTTCCAACCTCTGTTCCAGCAATATTTCATCTCTGTACCTGTTCCACAAGTACTTTAATGGAATGTGCTCTGATTAACTCGTAGTACTTGTGCCTCCCTCCTCGACGTAGCCACTCCTTACTAAACCGACAAGCAGCAAAACACCACCCCTTCACTGTTGAGGTCCCTAGATGTCAGAAAGCCTTCTACTCTAATAGTATCTTTCCTTAGACTGATAGACTTTGCAATTCTCTCCCTGTTTCCTGCTTCCCTGACCGTACTAACACGTTGGAATTAAAATGCAAAGTAAACAGATATCTCACTGCTCAACTCCCCACAGTAGACATGATCCCAAATAGTTGCCTCTTACATTCCAAAGTAGCAAAGGATTAAGATTAACCTAAATTACATGAATATATTCGAAGGGTTGTAGAGAAATATGCTTTATTTGAGGTGAAAATGAGTTTAAAATAAAAAAAGAAGAAAAAAAAAACTAAAAAAGGGCAGAAAGAGAACTATCAGTTATAATAGCGTTGGACTTCTCGTTTAATAAGGCTCACCCATGTGTGAAATTACGTCGACTGAACTGGTAATGCTCAAAACAACATCAATAGTAGATTCTAACCCACAAACTAGACCCCTGACTCCGGCTCACATTTTTAACTTCTGCAAAAATTTCTCACTCCTGACTTCAACTCCTCACAATTAAGTATTCATAGCGATTACAGAACTTGTACTTCTCCATGGGGTACAGAGTTCGTCCCTAATTCTAAGCATAAACATAGGTAAGTATCATGGTAACACATTTGTGCTAGTACATCTGCTACTAGGCTCTCACTCCTGGACAGGGTTCAAAAGAGAGTCGCCAACTGAACTGTCATCAAACCTTCAAACTTTACCTCATCCCTCTGCCTGTCCTACAAGTATTTTAATGATGAATGCTCCGACAAATTACAAAGCATGTACCCCCTCGACGTAAATACCCCCAACAAACCCGACAAGCAGCAAAATTCCACCCCTACACAGTAGAGATCCCTAGGTGTAAGAAATCCTTTTACTTCAATAGTTTCTTCCCTAGAACTGCTAGACTTGGGAACTCCCTTCCGGGTTCCTGTTTTCCCAACTGTACTGACATGCAGACGTTCAAGTGTAATGTGAATGGACATCTCGTTGCTCAACTCCCTACATAGTATCCTTGCAACTTGTGTCCCTGATAGAAGCACCTACATCAAAATGGCACTGTACCTTGTTTGGGGTGAAAATGGAATTAAAAAAAATGTTCGGAGTAATGGACTTACCCAGAGAATATAAATATAATTACATCTAAATATTTGGTCATTCACTTTGATCGCTGACATGCCCTCCATTTCTTTTTGTTTTTGGAAGAATTAAATTTGAAGAGGAATAGTTGGCTGAAACATCGTAAAACAGCAACTGTAGAAGATGAGGATAAATGAATCTATATATAAAAGTGAAAATGTCTGTGTGTGTGTACATTTCCCTACCAAATAACTCTGTCAATTTTCAGTCTACAGACACGAGATTTGACATAAGAGGTATTGAGATTTGGGAAAATCTTTTTAATCAGTTTTCGGACAGAAATTTAGCTGTCAAGGGGTCAAAGTTCACCGATTTGACCCATGAAAACTTTACCAAACTCCTCTGCCGCCAGTTTTAGGTCTAAACACTTCAAATTTTACATGTAGGTTATTTGGACATGAATCAACCTTTTTGATTTGATTTGAGCTCAAAATAATAAATGTTAAGGGGTCTAAATTGGGGTCGAAGTTAAAAAATTTTTACCTCTGCGGTCTCTACCAAATTACTTAGCCTATTTTTAGTCTAAACATTTGAAATTTTACATAAAGTGTATTCAGACATAGGGCAAGCTTTTTAATCGGTTTTTGACTGAACATTTGGCTGTCAACGGGTCAAAGTTCAAAAGATTTTACCTTTGCGTTCTCTAGCAAACTATTCAGCCAATTTTGGGTCTTAACATTTAAAATTTTACATAAAGTGTGTTAAGACACGCAGCAAGCTTTTTAATCAGTTTTTGTCCGAAAATTTGGCTGCCAAGCGGTCAAAGTTGGAAGAGTTGACTTTTGCAGACTCTATCAAACTCTTCCACCAATTTTGGGTCTAAACACTTGTTTCTAAACATTTGGATATCAAATTTCGAGTCTGTAGACTAAAAATTGACAAAGTTATTGCGTAGGGAAATGTACACATGCACACAGACACACAGACACACAGATGCACAGACACGTTCCCTTAAAATTATATATATATATATATATATATATATATATATATATATATATATATATAATTTTATGTGGAGTAAAAAAAATTTTTTTTTTTTTTTTTGACCCGTTTTGAGGTTCATGATTAAATGTGTGAAATGAAAAAAAAAAAAAAAAAAAAACTTAATAGGGGAGGCCAGCTGACCGGCTTCGCCTTCACTTTTCATAAGCTGGATCAAGGGATTTACTTTTTTAAAAAAATTTTATTAATAAAATCGAGTGAAATGGGAGACGATACGTTTAAATAATAGCGATATAGTGTATTAGAAAAAAAACAAACAAACAAAAAAAACAGGCTCCACCATATATCTAAAATACTGATATGTATGATATCACCTAGAGACTGTCTGTCTCCATATTTTTAAACTTTATCTCTACCGAAACTAAAAATTTGAATATTTTACTGAGAACGGGTCTATATATCTTTAAAAGTGAGAATGTGTGCGTGTGTGTGTGTGTGTGTGTGTGTGAGAGAGAACACTTCTCAACCTATATACTCAAGGAATTTGTGATCTACAGACTTGAAATTTGGTATATAGAGTATTCAGACATGTGAAAAACTTTCTAATCGACTATCATCCGGGGGGGGGGTGAAAGTTACTAAGGGGTCAAAATTGAAAAATTATTACGCGCAGGGTGGGTTGCAAGGGTGGGTAATCAGATTTTTATCTGTTTGTCAACTGTTTCATGACTGCCCGTGTGCGGTTTTGAAACATGGCAGCTTCCTTATGTAATGACTAAGTAGGTTTGAAAACACCTTTTAAAGATCATTGCAAGCTGATTTAAAATTTACATGAATCTATTCTAAGTCCAGTTCATTCAAATAAATCAAAATGGTGATTTTCTATTTTTTTTTTTTTTTTAATTTTTATTTAATTTTTTTACCCCAAACAAGGCACAGTGCCACTTTGAAGAAGGGGGCTACTATCAGGGACATAAGTTGCAGGGATATTATGAATTGGGGATGAGTAGCAAGATGTCTGTTCACATTACACTTGAATTTCTGCATGTCAGTACAGTTGGGAAAGCAGAATCCCGGAAGAGAGTTTCAAAGACTAGCAGTTCAGGGGAAGAAACTATTAGAGTAGAAGGCTTTCTTGCAGCTAGGGATCTCTACTGTGTAGGGGTGGGATTTTGCTGTTTGTCGGGTTTGTTGGGGGTATTCACAGCAAGGGGGTACAAGTGCTTGTAGTTCGTCAAAGCATTCACCATTAAATTACTTGTAGAACAGGCAGAGGGATGCAACATTTCGTCGATGGGATAGAGGCTGAAGCCTAGATGACAGTTCAGGACATATCAGTTTGTCGACTCTGTTTTGAACCCTGTCAAGGAGTGAGAGACAAGTAGCAGATGCATCAGCCCAAATGTGACAACAGTACTCCATACATGGGCGAATGGTGGCCTTATAGAGGTACAGGATACTTTCGGGCGTAAGTAGCTTTCTAGCACGGTAGAGAGAGAGCCCACCTTCTTCGCAGCAGCCTTGGCAATGCTCTCAATGTATCTATTCCAGTTCATGTTCCCTGTAAACGTTAGGCCGAGGAGTTTAAAGGAAGTACTTTCGGGTAATGTGTTCTTAGTTATTGCTATTAGATGGTAGTGAAGGTTTCTTGTAGTTATTGAAGCTTAGTCTTGGCAGCATTGAATGTGACCATCCATTTTTGTCCCCATTCCATTACAGATTGGAGATCATCCTCTAATGATTCTGCCTTGTCCTTAGATATGTGTTCATTTGTTTTCCTCTCATGCCTGTTATAGAGAGTGGTGTCATCAGCAAATATACGCATCTCCGAAACAATTTTATCAGGGAGGTCATTTATGAATATCAGGAATAATAAAGGTCCAAGGATAGATCCCTGCATTTATATCATATTGTTTAGATGTACGACCGTGGAGGACAACCTGGATTTTTCTCTTACTTAAGAAGGATTTAATTACATTATGTATTCTTCCAGTGATACCATATGATCTTATTTTCCTTAGAGGACCATCGTGCCATACTCTGTCCAAAGCCTTAGATATATTGAGGGCTACCGCTCTACTCTCCCCTGGTTTGTCCAGTGAACGGTATATACGTTTAGAGATTACAGTTAGGATATTTGCTGTGGAACGGGCTTGCTGAAATCCATATTGATTGTCGGTCAGGAGTTTAGTAGCTGTAAGATGATGGACAAAAGCTTGATTTATTAAGGACTCAAATATTTTGGCGAAAAGCGGGAGAAGGCTAATGGGGCGATAATTTAATAGGTCATTTCTTTCGCCAGAATTTTTGAAAACTGGTACCACAGAAGCGGTTTTCCAGCAGTCAGGAAAGCAAAATTCGTTAAGGCATTTATTGTAAAGTTTGGAGAGAACTGTAGCAACCTCAGTAATTTTAATAACACTGCGGGGATGAGGTCGGGTCCACATGCTTTTGAGGTGTCTAGGTTTTTTATGATACCATGTACCTGAGAAGGGGTGAATTTTAAATCATCTAGTGTGGTGTCTGTCAGCAAAGTCAGGGAGGGAGTGGTGTGTCGGATTCAATTGGAGTTTGAGGCAACCCGACTAGCGAGCAGGTTAGCCTTCTTGGTTGCCGTGCAAACAACTTCATGATTGTTTGACAGTGGGGGAATCATTGACTGCCCAATGTGTACTACACGAGTTCCTAATTTCTGTGCTTCAATGCGTTTTCTGGTGGTTTTCAGTGTATTCTGTCTTAGCTGTCGCTATTTCTCTCTTACAATTACTTCTAGCTTCTATATGCTTCTGTCTCTTTGAACTGGACTTATGTCGGTTGAATCTGTGATATGCATGCTGCTTTTGAGCAATGGCAGCTGCACAAATAAACCATTGGGGAGAGTGGGGCTTGCTATAGAATGTCTGTGTGGGAACATGTGTTTTAATTGCAGTTTTTAACCATTCAGTGGTCTCATTTGCACACTCTTCAGCTGGAAGAGAAAAGATATTTCCCCATGGGGCATTTTTGATGAGATCTCTGATGGCTTCCCAGTCAGCCATTGTTTTGAGCAGTGGGTCTTTAGTTTTGGGTTGAGAATTAAGGGCGATTGCTACCATTATCACAATGTGATCAGCATTCCCGAGTGGGTTGTGGGAATTCGTTATACAATCATCGGGAACTGATCTAGAAGAGAGGCATGCTGATCTTGCTGGTTTGGAAAAAGTGTCGGAAATGTAACCGTCTGTGATAGGGAATGAGATATAGAGAAACTGTGTTGTGCTATCAGATACGTCTGTGTAAGTAGAGAATCCCAGCCAGTTACTGTGGTGGGCCTTGAAGTCACCAAGTACATGCTAGTATCGTGGGAGAGTGTGATATCTATGCCATCAGAGACTTTGTTTATTAGAGCACAGTCCTGGGTTGAGGGGGAGCGGTAAAGAAAATACAAATAGCTAATGTTATGTTGCATGTTTCGTCTGAAGCACATAAAGGCTTGGTCATCTGATTCTTATCTTGTTTCTCTAGTCAGGGGGAGGGTGTTACGAATGTAGACTCCAAGCCCATGCATATGTCTGTCTGAGTCCTTATGGCAGAGTGGGAGATAACCAGGTATATTAAAATGGTTGGAGGGAATGGAGGAGCGTAGATTTCACTTAATGCTAAGATATCTGGGGTGTTTATGAGGAGAAATGATTCAACATCATCTAAGTTAATTCTAAGTCTGTGGATATTCATAAATGCAAACCTCAAGAGAGGAGGCAGGTTGGTTTTCTTTGAGTTTGGTCCTGGTTTAAACGTAATTTTAGATTGAACTGTCATTTCATTTTATTTGATTTAAAGGTTTTAGTTAGGGTGAGTGGAGATGCTGGACAAGTGGTTGTGCAGAATATCAGACATGCAATACAAGTAGACCATCAGCTGCCTCCTCACCTATAGGATTGTGGCCTCAGAAAAGCCCACCGGGGATAAGTGCAGGGTCCCTTTCCATGCAACACATGGCACTACAAACATCCCAGTATTATACACCTTGTTGATGGAGCAGCCGCTCTAAGTGCTACCAAAAAGTTAGGGCTCTTGTACTACAAGTTAGAAACAGCAGCTAGGAACTGTCAATCCGGTACCCTCAACTCATCAGACAAAAGTCAGCCCAGTCTAACTGTACCGGCATATATGGTACTGAAGCACCCCCCCCACAGTGTCCAGTTTAGGGGATGGAATGTGGTGGGAGCGGGGAAAATAGCGTTCATTGCCCTAGTCAGGAAATAAGGTTGACCACTGGGTGATTCTGTCGAGTTCTTACAATAGCACCTCTATGCCTGGCTAATAGGCAAAGAAGGAGTATGAAAGCCAGGCGATAGACAGTGCCTATCTCCTCCTTAAGCAGTTTAGGTTTGCCAACCGGTACTTTTTTTGCGTCACTAGCTCTAGGAAGGTTGCCCTAGTCAGGAAATAAGGTTGACCACTGGGTGATTCTGTCGAGTTCTTACGATAGCACCTCTATGCCTGGCTAATAGGCAAAGAAGGAGTATGAAAGCCAGGCGATAGACAGTGCCTATCTCCTCCTTAAAGACAGAGCCTATCTCCTCCTTAAGCAGTTTAGGTTTGCCAACCGGTACTTTTTTTGTGTCACTAGCTCTAGGAAGGTTGTCATCCGGGAGTGAAGAGGCCTTCCTCCCCTAGGTTTAGCTTCAGAGTGTTCTTTCTCCTAGAAAGATGACCTGGGAAGATGTACGGATCCATCAGCACCGAGAGGGTTCACCTTGTGCCCGGGTCCTAAACCAGGTATTTCTGCGATCCCGCATGGGTAGTTAATGTTAATCGGTTATTTAGTAGGTTATATATCTTCTGTTATTTAGCAGATTATATATCTACTGAAAAGTTACACTCCTCGAAGTGATTAAAAAGGGCATTGCTATGCTTTTCATTTTCATTGTTAATGGAGGAGGGGATAAGTAGGAATTCAAGCAACTAAATTTGTAACAGGATTTGTTTGAGATTTACTTGCTTCCACATGACGGCATTGTTTCAGTCATCAAAACTTAGACATTTGGACATGACATCGCTTTAGATCAACATCCAAGCAGTCTATTTTAATTCATGTAAGTCAGGAGACATAAAAATGGTAGTAACTGTTCAATCTAAAAAAAAAAAAACTTATCTGAAGAAGGGTATTTTCCCGAAATGTGATACAAAACCCCTATCAAACCACACTGACGCAAATAAGAACACAAAGCAATGATATAAGTACTTTTTTAAAATACTTATATATTATACTAGCGGAGGAGGGGGCGCCCGGCTTTGCCTGGTCGGAAAAACTTAAATATGATATTTCAATTTGTCCAGCTTTTGTATATATTATTAGAGTCATTATTTTCAAAGTAAAAAAAAAGTATTTCGGTTACATCAGCTAGAATCAAAACCAAAAGCAAAGCTGTAGCATTCAAAGCTGGTGACGTTACCACCGTACCAACGTGACACGCATATGAAATGATTGAAAATAAAATAGGATGAATGTACAAAATGTATAGCGATTTTTTCAATTTTGGCCCCTTTTTTCATCCCTTAAACACTATATTTTAAAGACCCATAAAAGAACGGTCCGTAAAAAATCCACTCTTTTGAGGTCCCTAACGCCGCTCTGCGACTTTTAGTTTCGGAGGAGATAGAGTTTGAAAATATGGAGACAGACAGACATATAGCCTTTTATATATATATATATATATATATATATATATATATATATATATATATATATATATATATACTTGTTTATTGTTATATAAACATGCTCACATCCCGCTGCTACAAATAGCCACTTGTTTCAATCAAACAACAGATATCATCAGGCAGCGACTTGACTATTCAAAAGTTCAATGAATAACCATATATATACAAAATAAAATATATTTCTACAGATATATATATATATATATATCTGTAGAAATATATTTTCTTTTGTCATTTATTCTCTCTCTCTCTCTCTCTCTCTCTATATATATATATATATATATATATATATATATATATATATATACAGGGTGTCCGTAAAGTTACTATACAGTCTTATTGTTTTACAATACAATATCTTACTGTACTGTTAATATATTACAGGGTGTCTGTATAGTAACTTGTAAGACTGTATAGTAACTTTACGGACACCCTGTATATATATATAGTAATCCACATACAATACTGTTTCGCTGTATCACAGCTCATCAGTGCGGCTAGACTATACATATGTGTGTGTGTGTGTGTGTGTGTGTGTGTATGTGTGTGTGTGTGTGTGTGTGTGTGATTTTAGTTAACCCTAAGTCCAACCTCACAATCGAACTACTTCTGACAAAGCAAGTACTTTGCCGATGAAAATTTCAAATGAGATAAAAAAAAAACAAAAAACAAAAAATATATATATACGAAAACACAAAATCCAGTTGAAAAAAAGAAAAAAAAAGAAAAAAAAAGAAAAAAAAAAGAAACGAAAAACTCCGAAGAACTGACCTTAATTTCCCGGAGGCATTCAAACTATATCCAATCTTCTAATGTACGAGAGGGGGGGGGTCACATGATGAGTTTTTTTCTTTTTCTTTCTCATCTCCGTTCTTTCCGTGATGGAAGTTACAACGCACTGCAAGCAACAGCGAGGCATCGTCCAATGTTGTAGATTATGTTCAGCGACTACGATTCCGGATAACACAGTTCGTGGTCGATCGGATGTGTCACCCATTTACAATTCGGTAGAGCACACACATACCTCTTGATCGGCGAATGAGTAGGAATGCCCAGCACGTCTTAAACTATTAAGCCTTTCGCAAAAATTCTGGCAAATTCTTCTTCTTCTTCTTCTTCTTCTTCTTCTTCTTCTTCTTCTTCTTCTTCTTCTTCTTCCTTTCTTCATCATAGTCATTTTTATAACGCCGGTTCCAGATGCTGGCATGTGTCGGATAGCTTCGAGAAAGTAACTTCCCAACTAACCTAACGAAACGGAATTCACTCTAGGAGTAGTCGAGCTGGCTTCTTCCGAAAGAGGAAGTTTCTAGGGTATATCAAATTCACAAACGGTTCTCAATCGTACAAATACCAACCTATCTTGTACCATATCTTTATCTATACTTCTTTCAAGTCTATCCTTATCACTTTCTCCCATGGTCGCATATATGGCACAATCACATATGACACACACCTTCTCGCAAGATCACCAAAGTTAAGCAACGTCGAGCCTGGGTGACCATTTGGGAAGGCGAGGCGCTATATGTACCGCGAGGTAAAATACTAGGTTGGGAAACTGGTGCAGTCTATCCTTCTCTCGACAGTAGATGAGCCTCTCTTAAACCGTGGTATGCCACCCATCTAGTGATGGCGTCACGATATAAAAAATACCCTTGATAGCCTTAGCGAAGCATCAAATATTCAGCTACCGACAAGATTTGAATTACACTACAAACTCGTGTAGTGAGTTCAATCTTTTTCCTTGACCTCCTCCTGCCAACTGACCCTGCTATCTCAACTGTTCTACATCTATTAACCCAAGTATTTGCTATCCTTTCTTTCATCAACATTTTCGGTTTAACATCCGTTTTACATGTTGGCATGCGTCGGACAGCTTCAAGAAATTTACTTCCAAACTAACCAAACAAAACGAATGAAACGGAATTTACTATGGGCCAGTTGAATCTGATTCTTCCGAAGAAAGAAGTTTCTATGGTATATCGAATTCACAAACAGTCTCCAATCGGATGAATACCAACCTATCTTGTACCATATCTGTATTGGTCCCCCGACAAAAGGAAGGTGGACCTGTAAATTAACCCTTCTCCATTCGTCTGTCAGCACTTTTCTCAATAACTACGTCTTGGAATTTTTGGAAATTTTGCACAAACATTAAACATGATATGAGTAAAAAAGTAACAGAACGGATTTTCCAGGAAAACTTCGGTTGCCCCCCCCCTCCGCCCTCCAGGAGTGCCTTTCAGGTTAAAATGGTTAAAATTGACACTTTTGTGCTTATTAAAAAAAATTGATGACTTGGATTTTCGCAAAACTTTCTGAAAAGTTGTAACTAACTGATTTCTATATAATTTTGTTTGTCTATACTTGGCGATAACTCTTGGGTGTGCCCCAGGGGCTCTTTTAGGGCTAATAAAAACACTCCATTTTGGGGACTATTTTACCATATTTGTCCAAAATTTTCTGTGTATGTCTATTTAGCAGTTTTGCATGGTGCTGAACTCAAATTTAAATATGTTAAGGCCTTGAGGACTTTTGGGGCTAAATGGGGGAGGAGGTAAATGATGGGCTCAGTTATTTCTTCTTTTGCATGGTGCAGAACTAAAATTTACGTATGTTAAGACCTAAAACTGCACCGTTTGTTCATTTTCACCAGGATTTGACGTCCCCTGGGAACTTTTGGGGCTAAATGGGGTGGGGGATGCTGAACTTAGTCATGTTTTTATGCCTCGTTCACTGTGCCCCCACGGGGGACCATGCATTCTTCACTTGTTTCTCCTTCTTTCTCTCAATTCCATACTATCATGTTTTTCGTGATCTTCTCCTGCAAACTGACCCTGCTGCCTTAACTGATCTACATCTACTAACCCAGGCATTCTTATCATCATATTCGGTCTTTTAAATGTCCGTTGTACATGCTGGCATGTGGTGGACGGCTTTAAGAAATTGACAAACTGAGCTAACAAAGCGGATTTACTTTGGGCAGGCTAAACTGGCTTCTTCCAAAGGAAGAAGTTTTTAGGGTATATCAAATTCAGAAGCAGTCTCCTAATCGCATGTATACTAACCTGTCTCATACTATATCTTTATTTATACTTCTTTCTCTCAATCACATTCTTTATCATTTCTTACCATGTTTTCCTTTCACTTTCTCCTGCCAACTGGCCTTGCTACCTCAACTGCTCCACATCTACTAACCCAAGCACTCTTATCATCAACCTTTTTTTAACGTCCGTTTTACACACTGGCATGTCTTGAACGACTTTAGGAAATTTATTTCTAAAAATAACCTAATGAAATGAATGAAGCAGCATTCACCCTAGTTGTGTTGAATTTGCTTTCTCTGAAGGAGAAAGTTTCTAGGGTATATGAAATTCATAAATGGTCCCCAGTACCTATTTACTATGCCTCCCTATGGGACAGAGTTAGACACCAGGGTCGTTTTTTAACGTGGAGAAAAGGTACAAAAAAAAAAAAAATTGTCTCAGTCGTGAAAGACTGCTCCTCCACCGAAAGAGAACAAGAAATGGAAGTGCAGCATCTGAAGAACAGATGGTATTTATTTGCTCCCCCACTGAGTAAATTAGGCACAAGGCCAATTTTTAATGTGAGGAGTGAAGGGAGGGGGAAGGGAAAAAGGGGACCAGCTCCCGAGAGGTGGGAAATGGGAGCTGGTTAAAGGTCAGGTATGTGGGGTTGCCCCCACATCTGGTCTTTGCTTGCAGTATCTGTCGGAACAGATGGTATTTATTTGCTCCCCCACCGAGCAAATTAGGCACAAGGCCAATTTTTAATGTGAGGAGTGAAGGGAGGGGGAAGGGAAAAAGGGGACCAGCTCCCGAGAGGTGGGAAATGGGAGCTGGTTAAAGGTCAGGCATGTGGGGTTGCCCCCACATCTGGTCTTTGCTAGTCATAACTAGTCATAGCTTGCAGTATCTGCCGGGACAAATGGTATTTATTTGCTCCCCCACCGAGCAAATTAGGCACAAAGCCAATTTTTAATGTGAGGAGTGAAGGGAGGGGGAAGGGAAAAAGGGGACCAGCTCCCGAGAGGTGGGAAATGGGAGCTGGTTAAAGGTCAGGCATGTGGGGTTGCCCCCACATCTGATCTTTGCTAGTCATAGCTAGTCATAGCTTGCAGTATCTGCCGGAACAGATGGTATTTATTTGCTCCCCCACCGAGCAAATTAGGCACAAGGCCGATTTTTAATGTGAGGAGTGAAGGGAGGGGGAAGGGAATAAGGGGACCAGCTCCCAAAAGGTGGGAAATGGGAGCTGGTTAATGGTCAGGCATGTGGGGTTGCCCCCACATCTGGTCTTTGCTAGTCATAGCTAGTCATAGCTTGCAGTATCTGCCGGAACAGATGGTATTTATTTGCTCCCCCACCGAGCAAATTAGGCACAAAGCCAATTTTTAATGTGAGGAGTGAAGGGAGGGGGAAGGGAAAAAGGGGACCAGCTCCCGAGAGGTGGGAAATGGGAGCTGGTTAAAGGTCAGGCATGTGGGGTTGCCCCCACATCTGGTCTTTGCTAGTCATAGCTAGTCATAGCTTGCAATATCTGCCGGAACAGATGGTATTTATTTGCTCCCCCACCAAGCAAATTAGGCACAAGGCCGATTTTTTAATGTGAGGAGTGAAGGGAGGGGGAAGGGAAAAAGGGGACCAGCTCCCGAGAGGTGGGAAATGGGAGCTGGTTAAAGGTCAAGCATGTGGGGTTGCCCCCACATCTGGTCTTTGCTAGTCATAGCTAGTCATAGCTTGCAGTATCTGCCGGAACAGATGGTATTTATTTGCTCCCCCACTGAGCAAATTAGGCACAAGGCCGTTTTTAATGTGAGGTAAAAACCAGCTCCCCTAAAAGTAGGCAAAAAGGGGGCACTCTGGTTACCAAAAATAATAATTGTCTCAGTATAGAGGGTTTCCCCTCCATTGACTGGTACAAATTATCTTAAGTGCAGCATCTGCCGGAACAGATGGTATTTATTTGCTCCCCCACTGAGCAAATTAGGCACAAGGCCGTTTTTAATGTGAGGTAAAAACCAGCTCCCCTAAAAGGGGTCACTCTGGTTACCAAAAATAATAATTGTCCCAGTATAGAGGGTTTCCCCTCCATTGACTGGTACAAATTATCTTAAGTGCAGTATCTGCCGGAACAGATGGTATTTATTTGCTCCCCCACTGAGCAAATTAGGCACAAGGCCGTTTTTAATGTGAGGTAAAAACCAGCTCCCCTAAAAGTAGGCAAAAAGGGGGCACTCTGGTTACCAAAAATAATAATTGTCCCAGTATAGAGGGTTTCCCCTCCATTGACTGGTACAAATTATCTTAAGTGCAGCATCTGCCGGAACAGATACTACACTTTGATCTTGGCCCGAAGGCCAAGTTTTCAATGGTCCCCAGTAGTATGTACATAAATCTATCTCTGACCATATCTATTTTCATTCCTCCTTCTAACAAGTCCATCCTTAGCACTTCCTGCAATATTTTCCTTGGCCATCCCCTAATAACTGACCTTGCTACTTCAACTGTTCCACATCTATCAATCCAAGCACTCATATCCATTCTCCATCATCATATTCGTTTTTTTAAACATCCACTAACGGGATAAAAACGCTTAAATATGATATTTTAATTTGTTCAGATTTCGTATATATTATTATAGAGTCGGGATTTCAAAAGTATAAAAAAAAGTATTTGGGTGCCATCAGCTAGAATTGAAACTGAAACTGTAACATTCAAAGCTGGTGACGTTACCACTATAGAAACTGTGAACTGATTAAAAATAAATTAAGATAAATGTACAAAATGTATAAAGATTTTTTTTCAATTTTGACCGATTTTTGTCCCCTTAAAAACTATTTTAACCGGCTAAAGACCCATGAAAGAATGGTCCATAAAGATCCAATCATTTGAGGCTGCGACTTTTTGTTTTGGAGGAGATAGAGTTTGAAAATATGAAGACACACAGACAGACATATAGTCTTTTATATATTAGATTTTACATGCTGACATGTGTTGGATGGCTTTTAGAACTTAACTTCCAAACTAATTTAACAAAACAAACAAAGCAGCATTTACACTAGCCAGGTTGAATCAACTTCTTCTAAAGGAGGAAGATTCTAGGGTGCGTCAAGTTCACAAGTGATCCCCAGTTTTATGTATACCGATCTCATATCATATCTTTATTCATCCCTTTTTTTTTTTTTTTTTTTTTTTTACACGGTGGTCACCACTTATCAAGGCTCAAGAGCCACTCAGGGATAAGGGTTATTGGAATTACAGTACGTTATCCATCCTTAGCATTACCTCCCATGTTTTTCTTGGCCTTTTTTGCCAACTTACCGTGCTACTCCAACTGTTCTACAGGGTATAAGGTTAAAATTGTTGTCCTTAAGAAAACAACAGAACTTCATTTTAAAACTTTTATTGAAAAAGTCAATTCAAGTAACTTGATTATGTAATGGAGCTAACATCTATCCAATGTAGCCACCTTCAGCCTTAATCACTGCCTCGATACGGGTCTCAAACTGCGATCTTGCCTTCACGCCAACAGTGGATGGCGGCGATCAGGCTGGCTTTGGTGTTGTGGGAGGTCATGTTGGTGATGTTCTCGACGTATGACCAAACCAAGTAGTCCAGCGAGTTTAGGTTGGTGGAGGAAGGGGGGCAGTGAGAGAAAGGTACAAAGTCAAAGCCTGGGTCTCTTTGGACTTGTGGGTCGGCTCTGAGTTTTGCTGCCACACCCAGGGTCTACCAACGGCCACCTGATTGCATCAGAGGATCACCACACTCTTCAGCACATCCAGGTACACTTTGGTGTTGACTTTCAAGCCAACTTTGGAGATAAGAGGCGGCATAATGTGGCCCTCATACTTATTGTCAATTTTAATTGAAATGAACATCGTTTCCGAAACGATCGTACACTCAAGTTGATTTAGTTTGTTTTTGCTTTTGAAACTGATTCATAATCCACAATTAGTAATTATTTTACTCAATATTAATATAGCTCTAGAATACATATACCTACTGAGCTTATTATATATCTACAGTACAATGGGGACTGTTCTTTTGAAAGTATTAATACATTTATTAATGCATTAAAATAGACTCTGCTCTTTAGACTCTCTCTATATATATTAAGTTAGTATTGTTTTGGTTAACTCCAATAAAACTCTGAAGTTTATAAAATACTGCTCTATAAAAAGTAAATCTGTATTATTGTATAATTTTCTATATTTATACAAACATTATTTGCTACATATGTGCGTACATGTTTCATATGTAATTTTGTTTGAGACTCGTTGCCTGGTGACGCTGGATTTCGAAATTTATTATTTAGTATTGATGCAATATTTTGCATCTCTGTAAGACGTTAATCTATTTCGGTATGGAGATGTTCTTGTGTTTACAAAATGTCTGAAACATCCACATCCTTTATATAATACTGGGAGACGTACCCGGCGTTGCCCAGGTGTTTTTCGGGGTATGTGAAAAAAACCCGAAGTGTTGACGACGCGCAGTTGGAAAATAGTAAAGTGTTAAAAAAACAAACAGGTGCGCGTTTTTGATTGACGTGACGGCGATAGGTATTCAGCAGTTACGATTTGTGCGGGACAATTTTGAATAAATCTGTTTGTTTGTTTTTAAAAACCCACTCACTGTTTATTAGGAGGAGCGAAATGAAAGCTACAGTCTGATATGACGAAGTCGACATTGAACAAACGTTACTTAGCTCTCTTGAGACAACTGGCTTTCGGCCTGTTGTATTTATTTGCTTCCCCACTGAGCAAATTAGGCACAAGGCCGTTTTTTAATGTGGAGAGAGAGGGAAAGGGGAGGGAAAGGGGGGACCAGCTTCTGAGAGGTGGGAAATAGGAGCTGGATAGTAACTGTTGGTCTGTAGGGTGATCCCTACATTGACCAAGGTCAGATATGTGGGGTTACCCCCACATATGGTCTTTGCTGGTCTTTGCTTGCAGCATCTGTCGGAACAGATACTACACTTTGATCTTGTCGCCCGTGCCCCGGAGGGCTTTCGGCCTGTTGTATTTATTTGCTTCCCCACTGAGCAAATTAGACACAAGGCCGTTTTTTAATGTGGAGAGAGAGGGAGGGGGGGAGGGAAAGGGGGGACCAGCTCCCGAGAGGTGGGAAATGGGAGCTGGATAGTAACTGTTGGTCTGTAGGGTGATCCCTACATTGACCAAGGTCAGATATGTGGGGTTACCCCCACATATGGTCTGTGCTGGTCTTTGCTTGCAGCATCTGCCGGAACAGATGGTATTTATTTGCTCCCCCACCGAGCAAATTAGGCACAAGGCCGATTTTTAATGTGAGGAGTGAAGGGAGGGGGAAGGGAAAAAGGGGGCCAGCTCCCGAGAGGTGGGAAATGGGAGCTGGTTAAAGGTCAGGCATGTGGGGTTGCCCCCACATCTGGTCTTTGCTAGTCATAGCTGGTCTTTGCTAGTCAAAGCTTGCAGTATCTACCGGAACAGATACTACACCTCGATCCCATCGCCCGGGCCCCAGAGGGCGCGCAGGCTGTGATTAGAGTCGAGTTTCGCTTTTTTTATACCGAAAACCGAATGTAACACGTGCCGATGCGGGAAATGTGGAATAATTAACGTTTGCAAGTCAATAAAATTAAATAGACAGGCGAGCATCGTGGATAACTCTGAGATATTACAATTTGTAGATGATATAAAAAGTTTTAAGAAGTTGTGAAGCGAGCAAGCGCTTCTTTGAAAAAAGCCTTTTGTGGACATCGAGGAAAAGCGAACATACACACATACATTTTCGCTTTTATATATATAGATATCGATGTTGCTGAATTAGAAAGACGGCAGCGGTGGAAATAAACTAATTTCGAATAGTTTAATGAGGGAGACATTTATTTACGTATACCTATTGAGCTTATTATATATCTACAGTACAATGGGCATTGTTCTTTTAAAAGTATTAATACATTTATTAAGACATTAAAATAGACTCTGCTCCAGGTCTAATTCACTCTATAATATATATATATATATATATATATATATATATATATATATATATATATATATATATATATATATATATACACAGATGTGTTTTTTTTCTTTTTTCTTTCTTTTGCGTCGTGAGGTTCCAGGTCGCCTGATGAAGTCTCTTTGACTGAAACAGATGGCTATTTGTAGCGACCATATGTAACTGTTTACCCCTAATAAAAGAAATAAATATATAAATATATATATATGTATATATATATATATATTATTTATTTATTTGTATATGCTCTGTAGTTATATTTAAAATACATCGAGCTTCATAAATAAAAGGATTGGTTAAAATAAAAGGGTGAAATAAAATTGAGTAAGCATATTTGATCTGTAATTGCTAGAGCTATGACAAGAGAATATTCTTTTCATTGTCGTGACTCTCGAGTATATATCCGACACAGTTAATCAACCCAGAACATCACTCTATATAAAAGCATATAAAATATCAACGGTTACACACTCGAGAATCAAAACAATTAAAAGGATATGCTGTGCTGTTATCCTAGCGCTAGTAATTACATTGGGCTTCATAAATTAAGGTTTAGTATATATAAAAAAAGGTAAAATATAATTGAAAAAAAATCATATTTACACACACACACATATATATATATTTAGTGGAAATGGTAATTAATAAAAACTAAAGAAAGTGCTCCATACCGTTGTAGAGCAGATATGCGTTTTATTTTTTTATTACCGTATCTTTCTGTTAAGTTACATTATTGTTTCAGCTACTTGGCCGTTTTTTTGGCCGTCTGTAGCATCCTCAGACTTTCTGTAAAAGTCTGAGGATGCTACAGACGGCCAAAAAAAAAAACCCGGCCAAGTAGCTGAAACAATAATGTAACTTAACAGAAAGATACGGTAATAAAAAATAAAACGCATATATATATATATATATATATATATATATATATATATATATATATATATATATATATATATATAAGGCACTGTGTGTGTGTGTGTGTGTGTGTGTGTGTGTGTGTGTGATCGACTTTGAAACGGCTGAGCCGATTTTTATGAAATTACACAGAAATATACTTCATGTGTCTGAGAGTTTTCTTAGATAGGTTTTTATCGTAATGCCTCTGATAAGTATCGAAAATCGTTAATCGATAATTTAAAAAAAAATCCTATTAAAGGAACAGACCGATTTTGAACAAAGTTAACACCCTTACGCAGCCTAACATGACAAGTGCATTTGAGAAGTTTTATCACCACACAAGAAAAGGAATCTGGCATATAAAATCAACAGTAGGTTCTTTGATAAGACAGGGGTGCGTTCGAAATGTTTGTGTTTAGAGCAAGTTGTGTAAATCGGTGATGTTTTAAACGAACACATTACAAATGAAAACATCATTCCCACTTACGTGCCATGTCGAAATTAGTATAAATTCCAAAAATTACGAAAAATGATCCAGTAAAAAAATAATTATAAGAAAAAATAGAATTTATCAAATTATCAAGTTTTATCATGTTTTAACATGGAAGAGTTGTGCGACCAATTCAGTATGACAAACAAGGGAGATAACCCTTAACTTAAATTGTGACTCCGACAAGGACATACCGATCTAATACCGAAGCACCAGATTTTCATCTGCATTCACAATACTTTTAAGCATGTTCATCTGGAGGGCGCATACATCGGCTCGCCACAATAATTTGTGTTTAAACTAAATTAATACAGAAATTAATTTAATTAACATCGAATCAAAAAGCAGCAACAATGAATTTTGAGCTTTGAAAAAAAAAAAAAAAAAGAAAAAAAAGAAGGAAGAATGGAGAGAAAAAAAAATTGTTAATCATGCTCCAATTGTCGATTTTCGAAAGAAATTTAAATAATTTAATTCGTTTGTTTAAAAACATGATTTGAATTTTTGAACAACGAATGATGCGGAAAGAACAGTAGAACGAAGAATGATGGGGGGGGGAATTCTTTCAGAATTAATTTTTTTTTTTTAAATTGGAGGGAAGGGGGGTATTGTTACTTTTTTTTCTACCTCAGCATTCACCCTTAAATTGACGACTTTTAAAGGTTTTGGGATATGCTGAAAACGAATATAAACTTGGAATTTTGGTCAGACTAGTAGTTTTTTTTTTTGGATATTAACAATTTTATTATTCAATGCAATCCATTTATCTTTTTACTAGTGGCCATGTTTTTTTCCCGACTGCACAAGTACTAATGCCCATGCGTATTACAACACACTCACCATCGCCCCATGTTAAGAATGGCGAACGCCACTGACATTTGTCTTAATATCCAGAATACTACTAGTCGGTCCTAAATTTTAATGTGATATTCGTTTTCAGCATACCCTAAAACCTTCAAAAGTCGTCAATTTAAAGGTGAGTATTAAGGTGGAAAAAAAGTACAAATTTATCATTTTTCCTATTTTTATTTATTTTCTAAGCATAAGCAATAACTCCAAGAGCAAAGTGTAGTATCTGTTCTGATACTACACTTCAATTTTCCTGTTCTCGATGAGTGGAGGAGAGGTCCTTCTAGACTGAGGCAATTTTTATTTTAGCTCCCATCCAAAGTGCCCCTTTTTGGGGTGCTGGATTTTAAAAACCGACCTTGCTTGTGTCTAACTCTGCCCTCGTGGGGAAGCAAGTAAATAGGAACAATAACTCATTTGGTAAGGCCGCATATTCACTCATTCGAGTCATTAGCATACAGGAAGTTGACGGTGACAGCCAATTTCGTGTCCCTGATGAAAAAAATTCTGAGTTCTTGTTTGTTTCTTTTCGATATGGTCTTAAATATAATAAATAAGAATATCCGTAAACTCTTTATTTTGAATAAATGTTTATTTACTTTTATGAATGTATCGCATCTATTTTTTTTTTTTTTTTTCAAATAAATGTGTGTTAAATGTTGAGACATTATGTTGGGGGAAGAGGGTTATGGTTAGGGTTGAGTGCGTGGTACAATGGGGAAAGAGGTGGCTGGTCACTTTTAATTCATCCAAAACCAAGCTTCTATCTTTACATCATCAATGCTCTGATCCCCATCTGGCATCAATTGAAATGGATGGCTCTTGTCTTGGGGAGGCTCCATGTTTTGGCAAGCTTCTGAGTTTGACCTTTACTCCTGATCTGAAATGGAACATGCACATCAAATCTGTTGCCAGTGACACTGGGAAAATGGTGGGATCCTTCTACCGCTCCAGAAGATATCTCACTACTGATGCAATTCTCTATCTGTATAAAAGCCAAGTACGTCCAAGGATGGAGTACTGCTGCCACATCTGGGCAGGAGCTGCTAAAAACAGCCTATCCTGCCTTGACAGAGTACAAAATAGACTTCGTGGTTTAGTGGGGGATGCCCTTTTCTCTTCCCTGCAATCTCTCTCCCACAGAAGAGACGTTGCGAGCCTATCTTTGTTCTATCGTTACTTCCATGGCAGGTGCTCGTCTGAGCTCCAATCCCTCGTCCCCTCTCGCCAATCTTTCACGAGAAACACCCATCTGGCTGAAACTACTGTCAATAATTTTCCCCACTCTTTATCTGTGCCTAAATCCAAATGTAGATTCCATGAGCAAAGCTTCTTTCTTAGAACTGCACGCCAGTGGAACTCTCTGCCGCTTGCCTGTTTCCCACCTGACTACAACTTGGACATCTTCAAGTCCAACATAAACAAACTCCTGACAAACCGCCCCCTTAAGTAAAACACTATCAAAACCCCCAATACTAATGATTACTACAATACTATCTCATTGATTACTGTACACACAATAACCCTTATCCCTAAGTGGTGACCCCGATGTAAAAAAAAAAAAAAAAAAAGATCCATCCATCCATAGCCCCTGAGCCCCTGAAGGGGCATAGGCCATCTACAACTTTTGTAGATGTTTTTGTAGTGAGAAGTTCTTTTTACGGGGTGAGGGTGCTGGCCCCACGTCCAACCTTCCCAGACGGTACATACAGCGCCTAGCATTCCCAAATGGTCACCCATCTGGTACTGGCCAGGCTCAATGTTGCTTAACTTCGGTGATATGGCAAGAATCGGTGTATCAACATGATTGTGCCGTACTTGAACAAAGATGGCGGCAGTAAATCACATTGGCGAAGAATCAATGCAGTCCCAATCTTGAGTCGTTTCGAGATAGAGGCTGACGGCGTACTGATTTGATCCAAAATTCAACATTTTTTATAATAACTTTTGAAGCTTCTGATGTGGTTATAAAAACGATCGTTGAAATCATTGGTGTCATACCCTTATTAAAATGAGGATGGTCTCCTTGCTGCTTCAGTGGCTTTGAGACAGGATAAAAAGTACTCATCAAGGATCCGTTCTTGACACTCAGCCTCACAGGTGCGGGACCGGGAACCGGCCCTGTACCTGTCGGACTGAGGTGTACACCGCTTGGGTATCTTCCAGGAGGTCCACCCTTCCAGGCCTTGCTACCCGGCTTTCGGGTGGAGCAAGGTTATTGCTTTTCGACAGGGGTGCCCAGGCAATTTTGTTGAGGCAAGAGTGCCCCTCCTTTAGGGGAGCTTGCCTCTCTTCCGCCTTCTGACCTTGTGTCACATTTTGCTGCGGTGGCCAGGAGACAAATATCTACCCTCATTAAAATCAAAAATATTTTAACAACGTGTTTATTTAAATAAAATTTAAAAATATATTTACAAACATTATTTTCACAGAAATACCAATTAAAAGGAACTTTGTCTGTGTGTGTGTGTATGAGTGTGCACGTGTGTGTGTATATGTGAGTGCGCGTGTGAGTGTGTCTGTGCCTCTGTGTGTCAGTTCATTCCCTGCGGACTCCAAAACAGCTGGACCAATTTTTATGAAATTTCACACAAATGTATTTTATGTGTCTGGTAGTGTTCTTAGATAGGTTTTGTATTGGAATGTCTTCGATAAGTATCGATAATCGAAAAAATTCAATAAAAGAAAGAAAAGGCGATTTTGACCAAAGTTGACACCTTACACAGCCTAACATCACACTGCTAACACTTAATAAAGGGAGATAATTAAGTTCTGTTACGTCGCATGATGAATGTAATTCAAAATGTCGGACAAAATTTTATTCTCCCTATCCAAACGCTTTCGTAAACTGTTTTTCATTAATAATTATTCTTCTACCTTATCGTTTTCCATAATTTTTGGATATATTACTATTTGTGACATGATACTTATGTAGATACCATTTGTTTTACTTTAAATTCAATTTTTTCCATTATCTATAAATCTCACCTATCTATTTAAACGTATGTATGTATGTATGTATGTATGAATGTATGTTTGTATGTATGCATGTTTGTATGTATGTATGTATGTATGTATGAATGAATGTATGTATGCATGTATACATGTATGTATGAATGTATGTATGCATATATGTATGTATGTTTGCCTAAGACTTTCGACAGAGACGACGGATTTTCACAAGATCGGTATCATTTTGAAGCTCGACGTCTCTGACGACAAATATTAAAAAATTGGCCAAAAATATTAATTCCTTCACCCTCAACTGGGCATTTTTCTACAAGGAAGGGTCGATTTTTTGCGAGCCATTTTTGCAAGTCATCGTATCAGTTAGATTGACTTTGCCTAATTTTAACGTTCCGAACTTCCGGTCGCGTCATGGAGTAGCGGTAAGACGTAAGATTTTCTTTCACTTCTTTTTTCGCCTTCGTGTCACCGGTTCGAGCCTGCCTGCCTGCCTACTACCACTTTTTTTTTTTTTTTTTTCTTAACACACACCTCCAAACATCCGGGCAACGCCGGGCACCCAGGCTAATTATAATCTAAAAGCACCCAGTTTTCTGTTTCACGGATTAACACGGAGGTTCGTATATTGAAGAAAAAAAAAAAAAGTCAATGCAGCAGCACTGACTGATTTACTTAATGACTCTATTAAACCTTGAAATGAAATTTGATTATATTTTACGTTTCCCTTTTGGGAAAACTTGGAGAATTGATTGCAGATTCAGAAATTTTTTCCGTCTGTTTTAATCAATATTTTAATCAAGATAACTTTTTTTCTTTTCTTTCTTTTTTTATTTTTTTTGTTAGAATTCCATTATCAAAAATTTCATCCCAATTAATTCTCTACTGTATATAAAAAGTAAATATAAAAAATCACCTATATTTAGAAATAAATCTACATAAATAAAATAGATGTGTGTGTGTGAGTGTGTGTGTGTGTGTGAGTGTGTGTGTGAGTGTGTGTGTGTGTGAGTTTGTGTGTGAGTGTGTGTGTGTGTGTGTGAGTGTGTGTGAGTGTGTGTGTGAGTGTCTGTGTGTGTGAGTGTGTGTGTGAGTGTGTGTGTGTGTGTTTGTGTGTGTGTTTGTGTGTGTGAGTGTGTGTGTGTGTGTGTTTGTGCGTGTTTGTGTGTGTGTTTGTGTGTGTGTGTTTGTGTGTGTGTGTGAGTGTGTGTGTGTGTTTGTGTGTGTTTGTGTGTGTGTGAGTGTGTGTGTGAGCGTGTGTGTTTGTGTGTGTGTTTGTGTATATCTGTATCTCTACTATTATATAAATCGAATTTTGTGTATGTGTGTTTCTGTACGTGTGTTCGTTCCCTATGGACTCTGAAACGGCTGGGCCGATTTTTATGAAATTCCACATGAAGATACTTTATGCTACTAGCAGCGTTCTCAGATAGGTTTTGTATCGGAATGTCTTCAATAAGTATCGATAATCGATAATCGAAAATATCCGATGAAAGAAGGAACAGGTGGTTTTGACCAAAGTTAATAACTTATACAGCCTAACATCACAAATGCATTTGAGAAGTTTTATTACTACGAAATCCGAAAGGCCCAACATATAAAATCTACAGTAGGTTCTTTGATAAGACAGGGGCGCGTTCAAAATGAATATTTCTTTTTAAAGCACAATTGCATTATGATACTTGACTTTTGCATTTTAAACTTTAATTCAAGTCATTACATATAAAAATCATTTTTTTAAATCAACAGTAGGTTCTCTACAGTAGGTTCTCTACAGTGCAATGTTTACTAGAATGTATTGGGGATTAAGCCACTGCGAAGAGGCATGTGAAATTTCCTCCCTATGCACCACAATGGGTCCCCAACTACAGCAGACAATTAATCGATTTAATGGAAAAATAGACGTTTTCATCAATTTCGATGACAAAAAAAAAATATGGGAGTGTGAAACATTTGTTGATCACATTTCGATACCGTCGGGTCTCCCAGCTAGTATACATACTACTTATCAAATCCCAAAGGCTATTCAAGGATAAGAATTAATGAATGTAAAGTATTCACTGAGACAACAGCATAGTGATCGTTAGTGGCAGAAATCGGGTACTTGTTTACATTGAACTTGAAGACGATCATGTTGTAGTTAGCTGGAAAGCAGACCAGTGGAACAGAGTTCCACAGCTGAGCAGTGCTATGAAAAGAAGCTTTGTTTATAGAATCTGTGTTTTGATTTGGACACAGGTAAAGAGTGTGGAGGAAATTGAAGTTGAAGCCGATCATGTTATAGTTAGCTGGAAAGCAGATCAGTGGAACAGAGTTCCACAGCTAAGTAGTGCAACGAAAAGAAGCTCTATTTATGGAATGTGTGTTTTGATTTGGATGCAGATAGACAGTGTGGAGGAAATTGAACTTGAAGACGATCATGTTATAGTTAGCTGGAAAGCAGACCAGTGGAACAGAGTTCCACAGCTGAGCAGTGCTACGAAAAGAAGCTTTGTTTATGGTATCTGTGTTTTGATTCGGACACAGAGAGTGTGGAGCAAATTGTTGATAATGCTTGTTGTGAAAGTTTTGCAGGGGGGAGGGGGCAGCAATAGATTTAAGCTCAGTTGAGCACCTGCCATGAAAATGTCTGTAGTATATATATATAAAAAGTAAATAGCTCAGATACCTCCTTTCAATGACTTAGTTCACAATACATTGTAGTCTACATTGCACTGTAGAGAACCATACAGGAATTCGGTGGGATGATTCTTCTCAGGCCCAAATTGTCGACCAACAGCATCAATTTTTGTTGTTATTATATAAACATTTGTGACCACCTAAAATGCATTGTCACTATAGCCACATTCCAATAGAGTTTTATTTGGCCATTGTAGTTTCACTGAATTGACCTGACTTTTATTACGCCTGTGTAACTTATTGCTGAAAATGACCTTTCAAACATCATACTTTTAATTTATTTATTGTGGACTTTTATCCTCATCTTTCTTAGTTGTTTCATGACGTTTCGGCCAACTATTCCTTTGGCTTTCGTCAGGTAGCAACCGCGACGATATAGGAACTCCGAATCTCCTAACTGCCTCCTTAGCAATTACTGCCTTCCATAGTTGTTGTCGTCTCATCGCGTTTTGGCCTAGTAAGCCTCTGCCTATTTTGGGAAGATTGAAACTGCTATCTTCAGACAATTCTCACCTGGAACCATAGCGATTCAACATCTCTATCCACTGTGCCATGGGCCCCGTACGGCGATCAATGTTGAATGTTTTGGTCTTATAAATCCATGTTTATTTATTATCTGATTTTCACCGTCGCGTTGATCATCGCGGTTACCATCTGACGAAGGTCAGAGGAATAGTTGGCCGATACGTTGTGAAACAACAACTAAGAAAGATGAGAATAATAGTCCGCAATAAATAAATTAATAATAATATTCATCTCAATAATGAATTCCAATTAAAATAGTATATCATACTTTTAACTTATTGTTTGACAATTGATCAAGTTTGTTGTTTTTTCATAGCATCTGTCTGTGTCAGGTCCATAATTTTTATTCAGATAACCTTTTGGTACATTTGATAATTATTTTATTGCAAATTTTGTCAAAATGATTTCTCTGTATACACGGCCTAGGGTATCCGACATTTGCTCCCTTAGACATTCCCAATAAGAATTAAATTCCAGAGGACTGAAATCCGGACAAAATTTATGGGATGATTGGATATATAGGTGTGTGGGTGGAAGGGTGGGCACAGTTGATCAAAACGGGTAACCCTCCTCACCCATTAATTAATAACCTAACCTCAATTCTATACCACCTTCTCTCCCACTCTCACATCTGAACATTTTAATATTTTCGAATTCTCTAAAAAAAAAGGAAATTAATTCTTTTTAACACAGCAATTTGTTCTGAAGACATGCCTCTCAACCAATGAAAATGCGCCGTTTCACGTAACATAAAAAGTAATCAGTCCGATATCTACAAAAGTAAAAAAAAATATTAATTTTAAATTAATACCATGACGACGATGATGAAGATTGAGTATCAACGCTTAGTCTGCCACAAGGCTATTCTTCTGAGGTATTTTAAGTTCAAAATTCAAATGCTTTTATATTGATCAATCTACGTTGGAATTTAATTTATTTATGAAATCTTAGTCAACTACTCTGCCCATTGTCCACTGACTGACGTCATAAAAATGCCGAACAAAATTGTGTTTTTAAAATTCCTACATTTTTTTTTTTTACAAGGTGGTCACCACTTATCAGGGCCCGGAAGCCACTCGGGGTTAACGGTTATTGTGTGTATAGTATGTTAGTGTTGAGATTTGATAAAGTGTCTTACTTAAGGGAGTGTCAGTAATACATTATGATGGCGTAAAACCAATGAGTTGTTTTAGACATTTGCAATATACTAATTTCAACACATTTTTGAACCCATGTTCCGAACGTATAATCACATATGTCACTAGCCTGGGCGCCTGGTAGTAAGCAGGCAGGCTTGAACCCATGACGTGAAGACGGAAAAGAAAGTGGAAGAAAATCTGACGTCTTACCGCTACTTCATGACGCGACCGGAAATTCAGAATGTTAAAATTAGGCAAAGGCAATCCAACCGATATGATGACTTGCAAAAAATGGCTCGCAAAAATCGACCCCTCCTTGTAGAAAACTGCCCAGTTGAGTTTGAACGAGTTAATGTTTTTGGACAATTTTTCGATATTTGTTGTCCAAGGTGTCGAACTTCAAAATGATATTGATCTCGTGAAAATCCGTCGCCTCTGTTGAAAGTTTTAGGCAGACATACATACATACATTTAAAGAGGAAGTATCATTTCCTAGCTTCACAGCAACAATGAGTGCCCTCCAGGATCAACTGAAATTTAATGTTACAAAGACATCATTTGTACCCATCCTTCCATATGTTGCAACCAAAATCGGTAGCATATTTACATCGATTTTTAACTTTTAGGATGTCTTGAAGCAATTTTCGGCTGATGAGGAAGTGTATGCTATCACAAAAGAAATTCAATTGCTAAAAGAACTTATACCAAAATTATTGAGTTCAGAATAATCCGAAAAAAGTTGCTATGACATAAAACAAAACAACCAAACCAAACATCATGAATAAATATTTGAAGATATAAAGAACTTAAAGCATAAAACCATTTGTCACAATTATTGGTTTCAGCATTAAATAATTCGAAAAAGGTTGATATGTCGTTAAGACAAAAAAACAAAGTGTCAACATTATGTGAATAAGCAAAATCACACGACATCTGGTCAAATTCGGTTGCCATCTTATTTTGATTTTATGTATTAATATGGCGTGCTTTTGTCAAGTTTAGATGTATAATGCTAGTTGTATCTTTAATAGAAATGATTCCGAATTTAATAAATTATAACAAAAGCAACAACAAAACTATTTTTAATGACTAAACAGTTTTTCTCGTGTTCTTCCATAAAAAAAAACAAACAAAAGAAAAAATGTGAATTTTATTAACAATTCCACAAGTGGATTTTTTTTTTTTTTTTTTTGAGGTGGGGTGTTTTTTTTTTCTTTTGGAGGTGGGGTGTTTTTTTTTTGTTTTTTTTTAGGTGGGGTGTTTTTTTTCTTTTGGAGGTGGGGGTGTGTTTTTTTTCTTTTGAAGATGAGGTGTGTTTTTCTTTTGGAGTTGGGGTGGTTTTTGAGGTGGGGTGTTTTTTTTCTTTTGGAGGTGGGGGTGTGTTTTTTTTCTTTTGGAGGTGAGGTGTGTTTTTTTCTTTTGGAGGTGAGGTGTGTTTTTTTCTTTTGGAGGTGGGGTGTTTTTGGGGTTTTTTTTTTAGGTGGGGTGTTTTTTTTGGGTTTTTTTTTGAGGTGGGTGTTTTTTTCTTTTGGAGGTGGGGGTGTGTTTTTTTTTCTTTTGGAGGTGAGGTGTGTTTTTTTCTTTTTGAGGTGGGGTGTTTTTTTTGGAGGTGAGGTGTGTTCTTTTCTTTTGGAGGTGGGGTGTTTTTTTTTTCTTTTGGAAGTGTGGTGTTTTTTTGGAAGTGGGGGGTGTTTTTTTTTTTTTTGTTTGTTTTTACAAAGGAGTTACCACTTATCAAGGCCCAGAGACCACTGGAGGATGAGGATTGATGAGTGTACAGTGGTCAAAGGGAACATGTGGTAGTAATTGTTAGTAGTGGAAATTTGGTAAATTGGATTATTTAAGGGGGTGGCTCATGAAGAACTTGTTTATGTTGGACTTGAAGATGACCATATTGTAGTTAGTTGGAAAGCAGGAAAACAGAACAGAGTTCCACAGGCATGCAGTTGTAAGAAAAAAGCTTTGTTCATGGAATCTACATTTAGATTTAGCACAGATAAAGAATGGGGGGAAATTATTGATAGTGGTTTCAGCTAAACAAGTGTTTTTTGTGAATGTCAGGACAGGGAGGATTATAGATTGGAGCTCAGACGAGCACTTGCCATGGAGATAATGATAAAGCAGAGACAGGATCGTAACCTTTCTTCTGTGGGAAAGAGGTTGCAGGGAAGAGAAAAGGACATCACCCATTAGGCTATGAAGTCTATTTTCAAATCTGTCAAGGCAGGATAAGCTGCTTCTAGGAGCTCCTGCCCAGATGTGGCAACAGTACTGCATCCTTGGACGTACTTGGCTTTTATAAAGGTAGAGAATTGCATCAGCAGTGAGATATCTAGTGGAGTGGTAGAATGATCTCACCATTTCTCCAGCAGTCTTGGCAACAGATTTGATGTAAGTGTTCCATCTCAGATCAGAAATAAAGATCAGTGATTAACTGTGACGGAATAGAGGATAAGTTAGCTGAAACGTGGTTAAATAACAACAGCTATAATTCGATCAAGTAGTTTTTGGGTTTTTTTTCAAGAAAATCAAATTTTACGATTAAGGGAATCGTAGGGTTTTCGTCGGCTACGATCAAATCCAATGAAATAAATAAGAGGGAAACAGCTCAAATCGAAGTATCGAGGTAAAAAATTAATCTTATGTTCTGCACTCTAATGTTTCGAATTTTAAAAAATCTAGTTGGAAGTAAGCTTGCACGCATTAAAAAGACAATTTAATTATCAGGGAACCCTAGAAGTATAATTTCTAACTTAGTATGATTAAATTAAATAATAGACTATCCACTGTTGTCCAGTTTTGTTCAGAAATAAAAACAAGCAGTTTAGTAGTAAAATCGTCCCAAATCGTATATTTTGATTTTCTTGTATAAAAAAAATATCTACTTGATCGATTTACGTAATTTTTGGAATATGACATCTTTGTTCTGTAACGAGTATGTACAGGGTGGTCGAAAAGTCCCAGAACACTATACATGTATTTTTAATAAAACAGTATTTTTTAATGAAACACACAGAAAACATATATATTCAACAAAAAAAAAGAGAACTTTATTAGAAACAAAGCAGAAAACAACTAGAATAATTTAGTTGTCTAGGGGATCAGTATGTTGGCCCTCGTTGTTCTTGCACAATTCCATCATATTTAAGAGCGTTAAAATATTAAAAATAGAGTGTCCTGGGACTTTTCGGCCAGTGTCCTGGGACTTTTCGGCCACCCTGTACATCAAAGAAATTTTTCTCTTTATTTTATCTGTTTTTTTTTTTTTCTTTTTAATTGCCGTTATAAGTGTCAGTTTGAAAAAGCGTTTTTTTTTCTCCCCACCTCCCAAATTCTCAATTCTTCCACATCTCGGGCGTCTAAATGACATGACTGGTCTGCCTGAGCTGCCGCAAACGGAGCGTACACTTAAATGAACCGATACTCATGTAACTCGTTCATCGGAATATTTTACACAGAGATGCAATTTTTCCACGGAAGCGGACGCATTTGTAAGAGACGTCTTATGTGGAATTTATTTCACTGAACAAGCAATCATATGGGAGAATTTTAGAGGCAGATAGCTTAGTTTCTATTTTCAGGCCTCCCCACGAGGACAGAGTTAAACACAATGTCGGGTTTTAATACGGTGGTGGGGGAATTAAGCCCCTCAAAAAGGGATCATTCTGGATTGGGACAAAAATGTAAATTGTTTTACAGTTCCAAATTTTTGAGATGCGGTATGAATGTTTGTTCTTGATGCCTCCGTTCAGTTTTGAAAGACAAAGGATACTCCCAGCGGGGGCAGTTGTGCGTGTAATTGTGAAGCAAGGATTGCGCAATCTCCAACCAAACTTCTTCTGAATCGGCACTGTTTGAGTTCGGTGGTAAGAAGAAGTCCAGGACGACTGGAAACAATGCCGAGATAAGCAGAGAGCACATACAGCACCTGGAAGTTCCAAATGGTCACCCATTTAGTACTGCCCAGGTTCAACGTTGCTTAACCTCGTCAAAATATTAGGAGGTTAAAAATGGTTATTTCGTTGACTTTTAGTAATCTTGTAATTCTCGCTTGCCTTTTTTTGTCCTTTAGTCCTCACATTCTGTGAGCGATGTTTCTGACAAAGGGAAAATAACTGCTGTTTTCTGGGTTGGAATCTATCCATATAATTATCGTTAGCTAGTTCTCGAATTTGAAGTGGCATTTTTTAGCTCCTTACATCAAATGGCTTCATGCATTGACTGGAGTGATTTCCATAAAAAATATCATCCTTCATTAAAATTAAAACTTAATGAAAAATCTGTATTTATAGTTCGGCTATTCATCGTGCTGACTGTGAGAGTAAAAATTCATGCTTGTAAAAGAAGAAAAAAAATCATTTTTTGTTAATATACGCATTATGTAATGTACTCAAGCAGCCCTTATTCTAGGAGGGTTAAACTGACTTTTTCCAAAGGAGTGTTGATTAATCTAATATATAAAAGGCTGTCTGTCTGTCTGTCTTCATATTTTCAAACTCTATTTGGAGATATATCGACTGGAAAAAATGCCGAGATAAGCGGAGAGCACATACAGCACCTGGAAGTTCCAAATGGTCACCCATTTAGTGCTGATCAGGTTCAACGTTGCTTAACTTCGGTGATCCAGCAGGAACCGATGTCTCAACGTGATTATACCGTAAGAATCTTTGTATGTTTTTTTGTTTTTTTTTACAAGGAAGTCACCACTTATCAAGGCCCGGAGGCCACTCAGGGATAAGGGTTATTGCATGGTGTAGTAGTCAATGGGACAATATCGTAGCAATCGTTCGTAATGAAGATCTGATAAAGTGTCTTACTTAAGGGGGCGGTTCATCAGGAATTTGTTTATGTTGGACTTGAAGACATCCAAGTTGTAGTCAGGTGGGAAGCAGTTTAGAGTTATCGGAAAATTCTCCTCATCTTGAATGTTATTTGATGTTTCGGTTCAGTTTACAATATCACGTCAGCTGATATTTGGGCTTGATGATCGTAAAAATAGTCTTGCTTCTCTTATAGATGAAAAAAAAACAATTTTTACAGGGGAATATTTTACGTTACACCAGCCACTGTTACACGAGTGTAACGTGAAATATTCCTCCGTAAAAATTCTTTGTTATCTATAAGAGAAGAAAGCCTATTTTTAAGATGAGATTTTTTTCGATGTTCGATACTTATCGGATGAATTGCTGTACAGAACACATCTAAGGACACTGGCAGACCAGGGTCTTATGTATGACATGAAAAGAAACTGGAATCTTAAGAAGATCTCTATCATTCCAGTAATTATAGGAGCAACCGGACTTATGAAAAAGAATTTTACAAACTATCTTACAAATATACCAGGTAAACCAAGTGCAAAGGAGATTCAAACAATTGCACTTAAAGGGACGGTTAGAATCTTAAAAAGATCTCTCGGTTGGAGTGTCTAAAATAGCAGGTATATGTTTGGCATCTGGTAGGATGCCCCATCCCTGGCTTAAACAAAATGATAAGAAAAATGAAAAAAATAGAGAAAAACCTTGGTGTGAGATTTTCAAAAGTTAAACTCAGGCGTTTCAGAATCTCCGACCTTCGCCAGGTGTAAAAGTCGCTATATTTTGGCAGGAAAAAAGGGGAGTAACTCTGCACTCTAATGTTTCGAATTTTTAAAAATCTAGTTGGAAGTAAGCTTGCACGCATTATAAAGACAATTTAATTATCAGGGAACCCTAGAAGTATAATTTCTAACTTAGTATGATTAAATTAAATAATAGACTATCCACTGTTGTCCAGTTTTGTTCAGAAACAAAAACAAGCAGGTATATCTCTAAATGGAAGTGGGATCCAAGTGGGAGCTAAAAGAAAATGGGAAATGCAGTGATGTGAAGCAACTCGATCATGACAGACCAAAGAGAATGGTACTTGAGATCAATGAAAACTTAGCAGTGACAGACAAATGTTATTAAAAACTCGAGTGTGACAGACCAAAAAGCTCGAGACCAATAAAAATGTTATTAAAAACCCTAGTATAGGCTTTCCCAGAAGCAGCGGATTTAAAATTTGAATCCAATCGAAAGTACCACTTTATGATAAATATCCACTCTTCGGATTCATCATCACCTTGGTAAGCTTACTCTAGCTGCTTCAAAAAAAAAAAATAAATAAATGAAAAATATTAAAAATTAAGGAAGTTATGATTTTTTTTATCCATCAGCTTCTTTTTTGACACCCTATATAAAAAGACCAATGAAAATGCCATTAAAAATTCAAATTTGTAAAAAACTAGTAAAAATGCCATTAAAAACTTACATTAAAAAGAGCAAAAGTGTCATTAAAACCCTGAATGTGACAGATCAGCCAATATAAATGATATTAATTAAAAACACGAGCATGAGAAACCAATAAAAATCTTATATTACAACCTCTGATCAATATGCAAAAGTACTATTAACTAATTGAGTGTAAAAGGATCACAAAAAATGCCATAAAAATTTCAAATGAGACAGACTAACAAAATGCCATTAAAAACTCGAGTGCGACAAACCAATTAAAAGTGCCATATAAACTCGAGCATGACAGAGCAATAAAATGCCATTAAACTCAATGGTGACAGACCAACAAAAATGCCATTAAAAACTCAATGGTGACAGACCAACAAAAATGCCATTAAAAACTCGAGTATGCTATTAAAACTCAAGCTTCAAACCAGTAAAAATGCCTTTAAAAATCGAGTGCGACAGACCAACAAAAATGCCATTAAAAACTAGAGTATAACAGATTAGAAAATGTTATTAAAACTCAAGCGTTCAAATAAACAAAAATGCAATTAAAAACTCGAGGGCGACAGACCAACAAAAATGCTATTAAAAACTCAAGCGTTTAAACCAACAAAAATGCCATTAAAAATTCGAGGGTGACCGACCAATAAAAATGCCATTAAAAACTCAAGGGTGACAGACCAACAAAAATGCTATCAAAAACTCGAGTGCCACAGACAAACTCTGACAAAGAACCATGAACAGATCTAAAAAATTTAAATTAATTGCAAAAAAATAAAATAAAAATTGTTCTTTTGTTGTTTTTGAAGAATTCTGCCTGCAATAAAGAAGCGAAATGTTTGGTTGGCGTTGAAAGCGTGCATATCAAGTACAAAATATCGAAGGGGGGGAGGGTAGGATGAAGGCGTGTAGGCGGAGGAGGCGGAGGAAGAAGAGGCGGATAATAATTATTGAAGTTCGCGAAAAACGATTTCACATTGAAACTGAATTGGTTTCATTAAAATCTGTGATTCTTGGTCTGATGAAGAATTCCTTGGCTTCTGTGAAAATCACAAGATTTCTAATCACAAGGCCGTGGCGATTCAGAACATATCGGCATCGGGGATTTCGGATAATTGAACTAAAATAACTGGAGCAATATATATATATATATATATATATATATATATATATATATATATATATATATAACTACTTAATTTACTCATATAAAATTAATATACGAAAGTATAGATTTATGCGTAAACTTTAAGTATTTACTTAAAAAGTGCTCAATACGAAGGTAGAGCTAGTTAGTAATTTATAAAATATATATGACGATTAAGCTACACTGAATATTCCGCGTTTCATCCACTCTAGGACTCCTCAGGCTTATGCGCAAATTCTGTGGTTGTTTATTGTTTTTTATACGCTCCTCTTCTATTGAGATTTTAGTTAGCCAATACTAGAAAGCTGATTGGCTAACTAAAATCTCAATAGAAGAGGAGCATATAAAAATGATAAACAACCACAGAATTCGCGCATAAGCCTGAAGTGTCCTAGAGTGGATGAAACGCGGAATATTCAGTGTAGCTTAATCGCCATATATATTTTATAAATTACTAAATTACTATATATATATATATATATATATATATATATATATATGACTGCTACATTTAATCACATAAACTAATATACGAAGATATAATTTTATGCATGAATTTTATTTATTTACTTCAAAAATGCTCAATGCTCAATACATAGGTAGAGCTAGGTAGTAAATTATAATAATATGGCAATTAAGCTACACTAAGAATGAAACATGAAATATTCTGTGTGTGTGTGTAGATATATGTATATATATACCAGCGGAACCTGTGAAAATTCCACAGTGGCATCTTTCATATGTAATATATTGCTGCTGGGCATTCTGTGAGTGTTCAGCACGAATGAAGACACCATCATATTATTGTATCTCTTTTGTTAAAACTGTATCTCCTTTCCTCTTACTAAAATAATAACTTTGATATATTGCCTGGGCTGATTAATTCATTACAAACACACCAATCAATTAACTTACATTTCATCATTTTTCATAATTCTTGGATATGTTATTTATTTAGAAAATGATTTTTCATAATTTTAAACCACATTATCGCCACCCCTTTACAAAAATAATAACTTTGATATATTTCCTGGGCTGATGATTTCATTACAAACACACCAGTCAATAAACTCACATTTTATGATTTTTCATAATTCTTTGATATAATACTAACTTCGACAATCATTTTTCATAATTTAAACACACATTATCGCCCCCTTACTAAAATAACAACTTTTATATATTGTCTGGGCTGATTATTTAATTACAAACACACCAATCAATTAATTCACACTTCACCATTTTTAATTATTCTTGGATATGTTACTAATTTCGACAATGATTTTTCCTTATTTTAGCCCACATTATCGCCTCTCCATTACTAAAATAATAATTTTGACATATTGCCTGGGCTGATTAATTCATTACAAACACACCAATCAATTAATTCATATTTCATAATTTTTCATAATTCTTGGATATGTTACTAATTTCGACTATTTTCTGGTATTCTGCTAGTATATATTTGCACTTATCTAATCTTATCCCGGGACTGACGCCATGTTCGCCACCTCACTGTTAAAAATATACTTGAAATAATGTCATGTCTTAATCGTAAATTGTTTCAGCCATTTCCAGGTCTGACTTCTTATCCCCCACCCTACTCGTAAAAATGTACATGAAATAAAGTAATGTCTAAAACGTAAATGGTTGGAGTCATTTTCGGGACTGACTGACTTCATATCCCCCACCCCACTGTTAAAAATATACATGAAATCAAGTAATGTTTAATGCGTAAACCGTTTCAGCAATTTTTCGAAATTAATACATAAAAACATTAACACGGTTAGGTATTAGGCATCCATTACTTCAGCATGAATTTCTGAGAGTAGTATCAGCCTCAGCATTGCAGTGATTTTAATCCCCACACTCTTTAAGAAGAGTTTTTGCGATTATTGCCATTAAGGACGAAAATACGAACTCAGGACTACTTGATATATTTACATGGTTTTTGGAATGTTACAAATAAGCCCCTAGTGTGCACTGATCCATTTATCTGATTTTTGGAATCAGCAGTATATCTATGTGATTTTTGGAATATGACATCTTATGTTAATGTAGTACATCATAAATATATCATATGCATCTTTTTTAACAGAAGATAATGACCTCACCACCGGAAGTAAACATGCCAGACTATCATCCCCCAAACTCGAAAAGAAGGATAAGATTATGCCTGGAATCTCATTAAACACTTTCATCAAATCCATTAACTCACATTTAGTATAATCTACGATAGCGTGTGTGTCCTTAAATCTCAACCAATGAAATTTGTCGGAAATCGTGACACACAAAAGAACACACACACTATCGTATTAATATATATATATATATATATATATATATATATATATATATATATAACTACTTAATTTATTCACATAAATTTATATACGAGAGTATAGATTTATGCGTAAACTTTAAGTATTTACTTCAAAAGTGCTCAATACATAGGTAGAGCTAGTTAGTAAGTACTATATATATATATATATATATATATATATTTCATTCTGTGTTTCATTCCCAGTGTAGCTTAATTGCCATATATATATATGTTTCATTCTCAGTGTAGCTTAATTGCCATATATATATATATATATATATATATATATATATATATATGGCAATTAAGCTACACTGAGAATGAAACGTGGAATATCTGTGTGTGTATATATATATATATATATATATATATATATATATATATATATATATATATATATATATTCCGTGTGTTATTCTCGTGAGAATTCGTAAGGCTTATGGAATAAGCCTGGCGAATTCTCACGAGAATGAAAGGTGGAATATTCTGTGTAGCTTAATGGCCACATAAATTTTCATAACTTGCATACACAATATATATATATATATGCTAGCAGGTAGGGTCTTTGATCTTCATCGTTTTCATGCTTCTACAAAGGCCTTTCAGCACCTGATTCGTGAATTGCTTTATGTGGATGACGCCGATCTCGTGGCCCATGGTCAGAAGGATATGCAGGGTATCATGGATCTGTTTTCAGGGGTCTGTGCGTCTTTTGGACTTACTATTAGTCTTAAGAAGACTAAGGTCATGTTCACACCTCCACCAGGTAGTTTGTATGTGGAACCAAATATTTTTATCAATAACCAGAGACTTGCCGTGGTTGACACATTTGTGTATTTGGGTAGTACTCTCGCGAGAGATGGAACCCTAGATACTGAGGTCAACTATAGGATACAGCGTGCCACTAAGGCTTTTGGTGGCTTAGAGAAGCGAGTATGGTCTGACAGGGGTATAACTATTCATACAAAGATCAGTGTCTATCAATCTTGTATTTTACCATCCTTGCTTTACACTTCTGAGGTCTGGACAACTTATGGTAGACACATAAAAGTCATGGAGAGAGTGCACCAGAAATTCCTGACACATTCTGGGCATCAGGTGGAGCACTTTTATATCTGATATGGATGTTCTCATGCGGGCTGACGTACCTTGTATCGAGAAGTTGATTTTACGTAACCAGATGAGGTGGGCTGGACATCTGACAAGGATGGACGACGATAGATTGGCAAAGCGCCAGTTCTATGGTGAAATTACACAAGGAAAGCGGCCACAACATAAATTGAGGAAACGCTTTAAGGATATCATCAAAGATAATCTTAAAGCTCTTGGTATTGACGTGTTCAGTTGTGAAAATGCTTCCAATGATCGATGATCGTAAAAAGTGGCGCTCCTTGGCTGTGATAGTTTTAAGAAGAAAAAATATGAGCATGCAAAAATGAAGCGTGATATCCGGAAGAAGAATCTGTCAGATATATCAGGTCTGTCGGAGGATTTCATGCAGAATCACACCTGTGATTTATGCGGTCAAATGACTTTATCCGGAGATCGCCTAGCAAGCCACAAGCGTTCACATGGAGATCAATCTTTCTTTGATGGGAAAAAACTTTGCAGGGCACAGATGTTTTGTTTGCTCTGTGGTCTGTAAATCGGTTGGAGGCCTGAAGCATCATATGAGCGTCCACAGTAGAGCAGTACTAGTTGGCATTCCTCAATCTCAGCTTAAGTGTAACCTTTGCAACAGACTGTGTAAGAGCAGGGCTGGTCTGAAGAGCCACCTTCGTTCACACAGAAAATAGGAATTGATGCATCTTGATCACATCTCCACATGTATATATGTATGTGTGTATAAGTGTATATATGTGTACATAATTAAAAAAAAAAAAAAGAAAAATATTTCAAAAATACATGAAAATGAATGAGTAATCAACAATAAAGCAAGGGAAAGATGGTCTTCTTCGGTCAAGAAGTGACAATCACTATATATATATATATATATATATATATATATATATATATATATATATATATATATTCCGTGTTTCATTCTCGTGAGAATTCGTAAGGCTTATGGAATAAGCATGGTGAATTCTCACGAGAATGAAACGTGAAATATTCTGTGTAGCTTAATTGCCATATATATGTTCATAACTTGCACACACACACACACACACACACACACACACACACACACATATATATATATATATATATATATGCTAGCTGGTCGTAAAATACACTTAAACATGATATTTTTATTTATGCAGATAGCATATGTATTATTATAGAATCAATCCTCTATTGATTCTTATATATTACGAGGAATACTTTGCCCGGTTGACTAATTGGCAAAACAAAAAAAAGAATTAAAAAATAATAATGATAATGTCGTTCATCAAATTCCGTCTGTGTTTGTTTACAATATCACGTCAGCTGATATTTGCACTTGACGATCTTAAAAATAGTCTTTCTTCTTTTATAGATAATTTGTACTGGGGAATATTTTACGTTACACCAGCGAAGGTTACACCGGTGTAACTTAAAATATTCCCTTGCAAAAATTTTTTTTTCTTTTTCTATAAGAGAAAAAAGACTATTTTTAAGATCGGACTTTTTTCGATTTTCGATACCTGTCTGATGAATTTCTGTAAAAAAAAAAAAACATATCTAAGAACACTGCCAGACATATAAATTAGCTTTGTGTGAAATTTGCAAGAGATAGGCTCAGGTGTTTCGAAACCTATGAAGAAGGAACTCACACACACACACAGACAGACACACACAGACAGACTCACACACACACACACACACACACACACACACACACACACACACACACACACACACAAAGTGACTTTAAATTCCTATACAATTACTGATTCCATACTAAATTCCCGATTCTGATAGAATTACCTTATACTATTCTTTATAAATTTCTAAATATTTAACTATAAAGTTATTTTTCTTTATATATAATTTATAAAACTTACTATGTCTGTCTGTCTGTCTCCATATTTTCAAACTCTATTTCCTCTGAAATTAAAGTCGCAGAGTGGCGCTAACGGTCTCAAGTGATTGGATTTTTTATGGACCGTTCTTTTATGGGTCTGTAGCCGTCTAAAATGGTTTTTAAGGGGTCAAAAATGGGTCGAAATTGAAAAAATCGTCATACATTTTGTACATTCATCTTAGTTTTATTTTTATTTTTTTTTACACAGTGATGACCACTTATCAAGGCCCGGAAGCCACTCAGGGATAAGGGTTATTGCAAGTACATTACGTTAGTGTGGAGATTTGATGAAGTGTTTACTTAAGGGGGCGGTTCATTAGGAATTTGTTAACGTTGGACTTGAAGACATCCACGTTGTAGTCCGGTGGGAAGCAGGCAGACGGAACAGTTTATTTTTAATTAGTTCATATGCGTGTCACATTGGTACAGTGGTAACGTCACAAGCTTTGAAAGCTACAGTTTTATTTTCGGTTTCGATTCTAGCTGATGGCATCCAAATATTTTTGTTTTTTTTTACTTTTGAAATCACGACTCTATAATAATACATACGAAATCTGGACAAATTAAAATATCATATTTAAGCGTATTTTACGACCGGGCAAAGCCAGACGTCCACTCCTCCGCTAGTTTAATTATATTTAACTATAAAGTTGTTATTTCACTATATATTTAATCATATTTAACTGTAAAGTTGTTATAAATTATTTGTTTTTTTGTTTTTTTTTTGTTGTTTGTTTGTTTATGAGTAATCGGTTGTTAACTATTCTATATTCTACCTCTGCATTAAACAGCGCATATACAGGTGAAACGTTATACATTTTACTTGAAAAATTATTGGTATATGAACGATTATGAAATTTTCAATTATATAAACCCAGTAAAATTCGAAATACTATAAATAAGACACACACACACACACACACACACACACACACACACACACACACACACACACACACACACACACACATACTAGCAGTTCAGCCCGGCTTTGCTCGGGCCCTATGTACTCTTCATAACTTTATGTGCATACGTATATATTAAAAAGTGTATGAATATGTACAGTAATGCCTTTCTATATAATAGGCTTCCTTAACTACCATAGAGAAAAGTTGGTAGAGACCACTGAGGTCGAATTTTTTAAAATTTTGACCCCATTTTTGACCCCTTAGCATTTATTATTTTGGGCTCAAATTAAATTAAAATGTTTGACCCATGTCCAAGTAACCTACATCTAAAATTTCAAGTGTATGGACCCAAAATTGGTGTAGGAGTTTTGTAGAGTCTGCAAAGGTCAACTCTGTCAACTTTGACCTCTTGGCAGCAAAACTTTTGCTCAAAAACTGATTAAAAAGCTTGCTGCATGTCTGAATACCCTTTATGTAAAATTTCAGATATTTAAACCCAAAATTGGCTGAGTAGTTTGCTAGAGACCACAAAGGTAAAATCTTTTGAACTTTTACCCCTTAGAAGCCAAACTTGCAGCAAAAAAACGATTAAACAACTTGCCTTATGTCTGAATACACTATATGTAAAATTTCAAATGTTCAGAATAAAAATTGGCTGAGTAATTTGGTAGAGACCGCAGAGGTCAATTTTTTAAACTATGGCCCCAATTATGACCCCTTAACATTTATTGTTTTGGGCTCAAATCAAATTATAAAGTTAGATCCATGTCCACGTAACCTATATCTAAAATTTATAGTGTTTATACTCAAAATTAGCGGAGGAGTTTGGTAGAGTTCTTAAAGATCAAATTGTTGAACTTTGACCCCTTAACAGTTAAATTTCTGTCTGAAAACCGATTAAAAAGATTTTCCCAAATCTGAATACTCCGTATATCAAATCTTGAGTCTGTAGACCGAAAATTGAAAGAGTTATTTGGTAGGGAAATGTACACAGACAGACACACAGACATTTTTACTTTTATAGATATACTAGCATGGGTGACCAGCGTTGCCCGGGTGTTTGGAGGTGTGTGTTGAGCAAAAAAAAAAAAAAAAAAAATGGTAGTAGGAAGACAGGCAGGCAGGCTCAAACCCGTACCGCAAAGGAGGAAAAAAACGGGAGAAAAAAGCTGACATTTGACTGTTACGACCACCGCCAAACCAGAAGTGACGTAGGTTTAATTAAGGCTAGACAATCGAAAAGAGGGGATGACTTTCGAAAATATTGGTAAAAAAAGCGACCCCTCCCTGTAGAAAAGTGCATAGTTGAGGGTGAAGAAATTAATGTTTTTAGCCAATTTTTCGGTATTTGTCGTATGAAGGGTTAAGCTTCAAAACGATACTGATCTTGTGACAATCCGTCGCCTCTGTCGAAAGTTTTAGGCAGACATGCAAACATACATGCATACATTTATATATTGGTAGCTCAAATGTTCGCCCCAAACCAATTAAAAAGCTTGCCCTATCTCTTAATATCTTTTATGTAAAATTTCAAATGTTTAGACCAGAAATTGTCTGAGTAATTTGATAGAGACGCAGAGGTCAAATTTTTTAAAACTTTGACCCCTATTATGACCCCTTAACATTTATTGCTTTGGGCTCAAATCAAGTTATTAAGTTAAATCCATGCCCAAGGAACCTATATCTAAAATTTCAATTGTTTATACCCAAAATTGTCAGAGGAGTTTGATAGAGTTGTCAAAGGTCAAATCATTGAACCATGACCCATTAACAGCCAAATTTCTGGCCGAAAACCCGATCACAAAATTTTTTCCAAATCTCAGTACTCTGCATATCAAATTTCGAGTCTGTAGACTTAAAATTGATAAATTTATTGCATAGGGAAATGTACACAGACACGTTCACTTTTATAGATACATAGATACATAGATACATAGACTAATAGATTAAACAAAAATATATACATATACATAAATATATATGGAAACAATTTTTTGTTTACTGTAAAGATTTTACGCAAATAGTATGCACGTATAAATCATGTAGAATATCTGCATGAATATAATTGCACGTAATAGTTAACTAAAGATGATCATCCCATCCGAAAAAAACTAATACGGAATTAATTAAAATGAATGTTTAAAAGAATATGCAAATTAGCTAGATCTTTTGCTAGTGAATGCATTTCCATAACCCATATATAAGAAAAATGTATTTTCTTTGAAGTAAATAGAAAAAAGGGTTTTTAATATGAATATCAATACATACAAAAGAAAAACAAATTTATAAGAAAATAGAAGAAAGATAGATAGATAGATATATTATTTTATGTATTTTACAGTTTTAAATTTGTATTCTTATACACACACACACACACACACACATACACATATATATATATATATATACATATACATATCAGAGAGAGAGAGAGAGAGAGAGAGAGAGAGAGAGAGAGAGAGAGAGAGAGAAAGAAAAAAGGAACAAACCGAGTTATATGTTCATTGCCGTTTCGTCTTTATTTCGAGACATCCTAAGGTACAGTACATTTGCCTTTTTTGTCAGTCACTCCAAATTTCTTCCCTCAAAACACGCGCATAACAATCGCCGCAGATATTAAAAATTGTAAGGAAGTGTTTGCCGGGTTGCGACCGGAATTATTTTTTTTTTTTTTTGTCGGGTTTACTTCCAGAAGGAAAGGCTCAGGAATCCTCGCCCACGACAGACCATGAAGCACGCGTCCACTCTCCTCAGTCGCAGGATTCGAAGAGGAGAGTCGAGGCGTGCTTCATTTGTTCCGTTTTTTTTTTTTTTTTTTTTTTTCGTCGAAATACTATTTCCATTATTCTCATATCACTCACTCACTCTCTTTCTCTCTCTCACACACACACACACGCGCGCGCGAATGAGAAGGAACAAAAAACAAAACTAAAATTAATAAATGGCAATCAACGTTTCGTCCCTATTTCAGGGGACATTATCAGGATTTGGTTAAAAAATGCTGAGAAAACAAGTTACAGACCACATGCGAGTGAAGAAAGAAAGAACTTTAGGGTCCTTCCTTCTCTTGGAAATAATTTATAAATGGGCGCATAGGAAGGTTGGATTATTCTGTGTGTGTGTGTGTGTGTGTGTGTGTGTGTGTATATATATATATATATATATATATATATATATATATATATATATATATATATATATATATATATATATGCAAACGTCACTTATATACATATATACATGCATATTTACTGACCCGATATATTTTTAGTGCATTTTTATTTATATATATTTCCATCAAACTACTCTGTCAATTTTTGATCTGCAGACCTGAAACTTGATGTATGGGATATTCTGACCTGTAGAATAAATTCGATTTGGTTTTTAGCCGGTGAAAATAATTGCTAAGAGGGCAAAATAGACAAGCAATTAGAACTTAGCACGCGTATGTCGACTAAACATATATCTACATTGTTTTTCAAGATGCCGGGCGAAACATTTCCTTTTTCCTTTACGGATAAAATTTGTTTTTCTTAGTTAAAAATAGGCACTTGTACAGTTTAATCAAGACATTCAAAAATGAAAATATCGAAAAAAAAAATTTATTGTGTACGTATCCGTTTTGGATTGAAGATCTCTGGAAAAAAAATTTCATTTCATTTGATCGAGTAGGTTCTTTTTTTTTTTTTTTTTTTTTTTTTACAACGGAAAAACACGTTTTTATGAGAGCGCGTTGAAGTCAGCCATTGTGGAAATTTTTAACACATCACGGGGAGATAACTCCATGTAAAGTGCCGACACTCCCTCCCCATCTTTATTACTAGCTTTTCTTCCTAAAAATCGACCCTTTTGCTCGGTATCATAACAAATTATTTTTTCGCTGTAAAATAAACAAACAAAAAAAAAATCTACTAGATGAAATTGAGTGAAATTTTTTTCGGAGAACTTCATTCCATAACGGATACGTACAATATAATCTTTTTTTTTTTTTTTTTTTCGATATTTTCATTTTTTTAATGTCTTGATTAAACTGTACAAGTACCAAAAAATAAAACTACTAGCTCAATTGCCGTGATTTTTGGAATATGACATTTTCATTTCGTAACAAGTACGTAGATTATAAAGATTTTTGTGTCCTTATTTTTAATCACGTTGAATTTTAAATAAAAACAAAGAAGTCTTTTTTTTAATTAAAAATGAATTTAAAAAAATAAAGAAAAGAAAAAAACAATTTTAAAATTAAAAATAGAAATAAAATAAAAATGAAGGAGAAAAAAAATGAATGTATATTCAATGATACACTAAATATACATTCATTTTTTTTTTTTTTTTTTTTTATCTCATTCACGTACGAGCAACAAAAATATCTCCGCGAGTTCTTTAGAGACGTTCCGAAGAATCAATTTCCGATTTAGAAAAATGAAGACGAAAGCTAAAAAACAAATAAAAAAGAAAAAAGAAAAGGAAGGGGGAAAAAATAACGAAACGAAAAAAAAATAAATAAATAAAATAAGCCAATAGAAAAAAAAAAGAAATTAAATTTTTTTTTTTAATTATCATAAAAGGAAAAAAATTAAATTAAAAAATGAAAATACAATAAAAAGGAAAAAAGAATGGAATGGATTTATATTGTATGCATTGTACAAAAAAAAAAAAAAAAGAAAAGAAAGAAATTGAACGAAGAGAGGAAACGCCAAGAATTGAACTCTGCATCTCATGATCGACAGCAACAATAGTCGGTCGATTAAGTTAGAATTTCCGCTTCTACGTCAGCTGAACATTCCCGTCTATTTTTGGTCGATTCAATCAGCACTTTGTAAATGGACATAATCTTTCAAAGCTTGAGGAAATGCCAGCGAATTTCGACCAAAAAAAAAATACGATGAAAATCTAAAACTGGTAATGAAATGCGGGCGCGGAGTTTCAGTAGGTTTATCGACGACAGCAAGGCGGGCGGGGTTGGGGGTAAACGCAGCGAAACGGGTTCGAATGATTAGGCTGAACTTGTTTTGCGTTCATGTCAAAGCCATGGAAGATCTGGAAATTTTCACTATGAGCAATAACGCAATATAGTTAATAGCCGAAAAATCGAAAATAAGCAAAATATGCAACAATAACTTTTACCAAAACTTCAGAAACGTTTCTAGAAATGGCTCCAGACAAGGCATGAAGCCACTTTATGTAAGAATATATCTATCTATCTATCTATCTATCTATCTCTCTCTCTCTCTCTCTCTCTCTCTCTATATATATATATATATATATATATATATATATATATATATATATATTATTTGTTTTACATACACATTTATATGTCGCTACACGTTCATGAGCATGTTTTAGTCAGCAAGTTAAACATAACTAGAGACCTCTTCAGGCGATACGGCTTATAAAAAATAGAGTCCATAATGAAAAGTAGTTTATATTTTTTCTTCATTGCTCCTTTGTCACGGCAGCCAGTGGAGAGTCTACCATAAAGGGCTATATTGAGCAGACGATGATCCTCCATTCTGGCGACGTGCCCGGCCCAGCATAACCATGACTTCAGCAGCATGGCCTCGATGCTGGTGATCTCTGCCTGCTTGATGACCTCTACATTGGTGAGATGATCACTCCAGTGAATGTTGAGGATGGTGCGGAGACAGCGTTAATGGAAACACCTGAGGAGTTGTAGTTGGTGACAGTAGGTTGTCCATGACTCAGAGCCATACAGGAGGGTAGAGAGTACTACAGCTCTGTACACACTGATTTTTGTGTCCTTCTTCAAGTGTTTGTGTTTCTAAACTCTGTTGTACAGTCTGTCAAACGCGCTGTTTGTCTTGGGCAGCCTGTTGTCGATTTCCCTGTCGAAGTTGACATCTGATGTGATGGCACACCCCAGGTAAGTAAACTGAACAGTCTTCAGTTCAGTCTCACCAATTTTGATGTGGGGAGGATGGTACTCTACCCAAGGAGCAGACTGGTGGAGGACTTCCGTTTTTTCCAAGCTGACCCTGAAGAGCTAGGCAGCCTTTGCAAAGCAGGATATAAGGCGCTGCAAGTCTCTTTCAGTATGGGCAACACGGACAGTGTCGTTGGCAAAGAGTAGATCTTGGATCAGTTGCTCAAGTCTTTGTGTGAGCTTGCAGCCTTCTGAGGTTGAAAAGACTGCCGTTGAGGCGATAGTGAATGTAGACAGCATCGTCATCGTCAAGATCTTCAGTCGCCTGCTTGAGCATCATGCTGAAAAAGGTGCTGAACAGAGTCGGTGCCAAGACGTATCCCTGTTTCACATCGTTGACGATGAGGAAGGATTTTGAGAAATTGTTAGCCACTCTGATCTGACCACTCTGGTTCTCATGCAGCTGAATGATCATGTTGAGGAGCTTTGCAGGGCAGCTGAGACATTCCATGATCAGCCAAAGCCCTCTTCTGCTCACTGTGTCAAATGCTTTGATCAGGTCCACAAATGTTACATAGAAGAGTCCCCTGTTTTGTTCTCGGCACTTCTCTTGGAGTTGCCTGAGGACGAAGACCATATCTGTAGGGCCCCTGTTTGCTCTGAAGCCACATTGGGTTTCTGGGAGGTGGTTTTCTGCGATGGAAGGTATCAGTCTGTTTAGGAGCACACAGGCAAGGATTTTACCTGTGATAGAGATAGGGTTGGATCAAATACAATTGTATTTGTATTTTAATTGTATTTAAATACAATTTTAATGTAATTGTATTTGTATTTTAACATCACAAGAAAAAGTAATTTGTATTTGTATTATGGCATCCAGGAAAATAGTATTTTGTATTTGTATTTATATTTGAGAGAGAGAGAGAGAGAGAGAGAGAGAGAGAGAGAGAGAGAGAGAGAGGGGGGAAACTTTCAGATCTCTAATGATAATAAAATGCAATGCGGACATGATATAGAATGTAATGTAGATGTCAAATTTGGAAGGAAATATTACTTTTTTTTTTTTGTGCATATTTTCAGATTTCTTTATTACTTTGAAAAAAAAAAGTACTTATATTTGTTTTTGTTTAAATCAGTTATTGTATTTTTATTTGTATTTTGAGATTGAGGAATGAAAGTATTTGTATTTTTAGATTTAGGAATAAAAGTATTTGTATTTGGATTTTTGGTAACCTAAACGAAAGTATTTGTATTTGTATTTCAATTGTTAAAAGTCAGTATTTGATCCAACCCTAGATGGAGAGTAGAGTGATCCCCTTGTAGTTAGAGCAGACTGACTTTTCCCCCTTGTTTTTGTATAAGGCAACAATGACTGTGTCATAGAGGTCTTGTGGGAGTTGTTCTTGCTCCCAACTGACAAGGAGCTCATGAAGTCTGTTGTGCAACGCTGGGCCTCCATATTTTCAGATCTCTAGTGAGGTCCCGTCGACAATCCCTGCAGCCTTGCCACTCCTCAACTGTTTTATGGCCTCAGTGAGTTCTTCCATGAAGGGAGGGTCATCTAATTCCACTTTAGCTGGCAGCTGAGAGATGCGGGGGGGGGGGGAGGTGGAGGGGAGATTGCTGAGTTCTGAATGACCTGGTCAGCTCTGAAGAGGGCCTGGAAGTGCTCAGACTAATGGGTCAGGATAGACACTCCATCCTTGAGGATAATAATATGAATAGTACAATAGCAAATATATTAAGTTTGTCTGATGCTCAATGATATTCAGAGCATATATATATATATATATATATATACAGAGAGAGAGAGAGACAGAGAGAGAGAGAGAGAGACAGACAGACAGACAGAGAAAGAGATAGATAGATAGATAGATAGATAGATTAAAGTTCAATTCACAATTTTTCGAAACAGTTTCTCTTATTTTCTCATAAGAGTATATGTTATAGATCTGTTTCATTAGCAAAATTCAACAAACAGTAAAAATATGGTTTTACTGTATTTTTTGAATGCAGCAAACTCTTCAGCAGTCGCGGCTCGTGCATGGAACTGTGGGACTGCAGCACCCCCAAGTTATTTCTACACAATATCAATGATAAAATTAAAAATAATACGTTTGTTTGTTTGTTTGTTTGTTTTTTATTATTATTATTATTATTATTATTATTATTATTATTATTATTATTATTATTATAATAATAATAATAATAATAATAATAATATTTTTTCTATGTGTACATTATAAAATCATTAACTTTAATGTCGGTATCTCCAAATTCATATAATAACAAAAATAAAACTTGCTTGGAGCTGTTAAATTCACAGTTACACTTTCTTAATGAAATTCTCTTGTACGCATGCGCGGATTAGACGCTTTAGGCAGCCGATGACAGCTGCTTGAAGAACTGTCGCTAGGCGCAGTTCTGTGTCGTGAAATTCGTTGTTTGCTTAGAGTGTGCGCCTGTATAAATATGATAACATTGTTGTTGAAAAAAAAAAAAAAAAGGAGGTTTACTCATATTTTTAAAAATTATTATTAACATCTGCACATAACGTGTTCTTGTACATAAAATATTGTGCTATTTCTTTTTTTAAATACGCACACTTTTAGCGTTGGGATTTAAGTCGGTAGCAGACGGAAATATATAATATGCAGAAACTGTTTATTTTTATTTATTAAAAGTATTCGAGAATTTAGCAGTGATGCTAACACGCGGCCAAGAGTAAAAACCAAATATACAATAAATAAATTTTACCATAAAAATAAAGTTACTTTTCCATCTACCTGCCTTTTTGTTTGTTTCTTTAAAGTAGTTTTAAATGCTATTTATTTTGCAACAACTAAACTTTACAAAAACAACTGTTTACATTTTTTCCTAGAAGCAAAAAAGCGAAGAAACAGTTTATGTTGAAAATATATTTTAGTTAGAAATCTTTTTAGCGTGTATGTTTTAGATATAAAAAAATTAGCATTTATTTGCCTCCGACAAGGACAATGTTAGAAGTTTTACACTTTGAAAAATGGATTTTTTACACAAGATTTTTTAATTGAAATGTGTTTGTAAGTAAAAAAAACCACAGTTTTTTTTAATAATTATGCATTTTTAAACTTTATATTGAATTTGTTAGTAGATGGGTCAGATAATACGCATTAAAAAAAAAAAGTAATTAGAAATCCTTCTGAACTGAGACAATTTTAATTTTTTGTTTTTTGGGGAAGAAAGCTACATTAAAATTCGATGTTTTATAATGCTTATATATGACATCCTATTTTCTTATAATAAATCTCCACTTTATGTCGATCTTTACCGGCATGGGAAGGTCAGTAAATAGCCAAATTTGTTCTTTTTATATAAAAAGCAAGTTGTTAAAAGATTTGTAATTAAAATTTTGTATCTTTAAATATTTTTGTTTGTTTGCTCACTATATAAAAATGTAAACTTCTTTATTTTGCATTTTATTTACAAATACGTTTTGTTATAAATACATCTTTAAAAATAAATTTTGTAAATAAAACTGTTATTAAATAAAATGCTATTTTCAAATAGTAAACTCCTAAATTAACACTCGTAGGGAGGCAGATAAATTTCAAAGTTTTTCTTTTTTGTTTTTATAAAAAATAAGTTATTTTTAAAAATGTTTTTCGTTTGTTTGCAAAAAAACAAAAAAAAAACCCCGCAAACTTTTATTTAATCTGAAAAGGAATAAATATATATATTATTTTTATTCTGTAAAGTGTACATAATTTAAAAAAATCTTTTTAATAAAAAAGTTTTTGCGTATTATCCATTTCTGAATGATTATTTGTCTTTGTTATAAATTTGAATATTTATTTGAATGTTTGTTTATTATTTGATTAAATATTTATTTATATATTCGAATTCCTTTACACAATATTAAAAAAATACGTAAAATTTTTGAAGCAGCACCCCCACTAATCTCAGGCACGAGCCGCCACTGCTCTTCAGACAATTCTATAGAGAAAAAAAACATTCGAACACAATCTTTACATGTCATAAACATTCAAAATGATGTCGAGGGTGTAATTCTCGTTATTGGTCAGGCCTCCGTCTTTTTAGTCATTTCATGAATGAATATGCTTTTTTTTTCTTTGTAGAATTGTCTGAAATGTTCGCTAAATTCAAAACAGCAGTGATAACATATTTTTATTGTTTGCTGAAGATTGCTAACGAAACAGATCTGTAACATATACTTTTATAATAAAATAAAAGAACATGTGTTTCCAAAAATTGTGAATTGAACTTTAAAAATATTTATTTATTTATCATTTATTTATTCATTTATCCCCTTCGGTCATACTTTCGTATTTATGTAAAGAGTGTGTTTTAATAAGTTTTTTTCTCCACAGAATTGTGTGAATAGTTCGCTACATTAAAAAATACAATGATAACATATTTTTATTGTTTGGTGAAGATTGCTAACGAAACAGATCTGGAACATACTTTTATGATAAAATAAAAGAACATGTGTCTTCAAAAATTGTAGTTTGAACTTTAAAAATATTTATTTATTTATTTATTTATTTATCTCCTTCGGCCATACTTTCGTATTTATATAAAGAGTATGTTTTAATAAGTTTTTTTTCTCCATAGAATTGTCTGAATAGTAGCTACATTAAAAGAATACAGTGATAACATATTTTTCCTGTTTGTTAATGATTGCTAATGAAACAGATCTGAAACATATACTCTTCTGAGATAATAAAACGTGTTTTCAAAAATTGTGAACTTTTACATTATCAGTAATATATTGCTACACAGTCATGAACATATTTCAGTCAACTAGGTTCTAGAAACTAGAGACGTCTTTAGGTGGTCTTGCCAATATGAAAGCTTTCATATGCTTAATATTTGCTTTCATATATGCAAGACCCTCTGGAGAGGTTTATAGTTTCTAAAAACTAGCTGACTGAAATATGTTCATGACTGTGTAGCAATATATTACAGCTTATGTAAAAACAAATAAGAATATACCTTGCTCTACTTCAGTATTGAGCACTCTTGTATTAATCTCATTATAATTCACTGGTTACCTTACCTTTGAACAATAAAAACCTCCAAATTATATATATATATATATATATATATATATATAGTCTTGGAAGTTTTTTAACCTTTAAAACTATACAAAAAAAGCTTATTTAATTTTTATATTTTTTATCATTCGTTAGAAAACTATTTAGTTAGTAAGTCATTTAATAACCTGCAATCACTGCATCAACTTGCTTTCTCGAATTCACTATAGTACTAATGTAATTTAAGGGATCATCAGCTGTTTACCATGAAACACTATTTCGGGGATTTAAAAACAAAACAGTATATTAAATCATGGCTCCCCAGCAGTGTTGACCAAACACCACCTCCCTTAATCTTAAGAAGAAGACCTGTTACAAATATTAGATCTAGTTTCCTATTCTTGATTAATTTAGCTAACCTATTCATGTTATAAAAATCCATTTCTTACCTGTGAGATTCATCTGTTTCTAAATTAAAAATCGATATATTATTTTAATTTACCAGTCTTGTATTTATAAGATTAGGATTAATCCATTTGACTACTTATCACCCCCACTATGATAAGTATTTTGCATATTTACATTCTTATTTATTTAAAATTAAATATATATAAAGGTTAAAAATATTTATACATATATACATTTTTTTTTATAAATACATTTTATATATTACTAATAAAGTTTTGGATTTCGTTTACTAATATATTCTGGTTAATTTTATACGATTCAAAAGCACCAGGATAACGAACGAATGCTTTATTTAACTGTTTAAATATTTTAGTTTTATCCCCACTTTGTTTTATCATCCTTATTACTAAGCTAGAAACTGGTGGTATAAAATCTATTAATTTTAAAGTAACGCGAGCTATTCTCAAAAACTCTGACATAATGGTTCCATAAAACATTAAAAACAGGGCAGGTACTATCTTTATGCGGCATACAAACTATTTGAAAGGGGATATATATATATATATATATATATATATATATATCACAAAAAGTTATATTCCAAAATTCATGATGTTGACCATCTTATAATTTATTCCTTTAATTCAGTTGACTCATATAATTCTTGACAGTATCTATTTCTTAGTTCAAAATCAATCACTTAATTATTATATCAATCAGTGAATCTATTATGCCCTTAACTCATCAGAAGAAATAGCAACAATCAACCCGTCAAAAGGAATTGAAGTGTGATTTGACATGATTAAAATCCAAAAATTGGAAGAGAAGCTGCAGTTACCTTTATATTTTCCCGTTACGCCATATTGAATTTTTTGAATTTATCATTATTTGAATTATTTGAATTTATTATTATTTTTTGAATTTACTCTATATATATATATATATATATATATATATATATATATATATATATATATATATATATATATATATATATAGTATGTTTATCATACAAACATTATTAGTTATATATGTGCATATCTGTTTCAGTGCAATCGTTTAGAGAGACGCACCTCATCAAACCGAAAAAAGAGCAACACTTTTTCGGTCTGATGTTGAGGATAAAATCAACTGCATGTCGCCATTTTGTTTTTTTTTTCTATTATTCAGTGATTGAATCCTACAAAGTGTGCAGACACATTGGCGTTTTCGAGGCAAATAATTTTCGCACACATGCGCAATTTTCTCTACCTTTACCTTCATGTAACCGAACTCGTCCGTAAAAAATGGCGGCCGCTCTTGTCGATTCGAGTAAATTATAAGCGAGGAAATAAAATGCAGTTTAAATTCCTAAAGATACTAAGTTTGACATATCGCAGACTTAGCACTTGCATAAGCCGACATACTGCTGAAAGATTCACAAAAAAGGGTTCAACTACTTGACAGAGAAACATAAACAAGGAATCTGAACTTAAAATTGTGAAAAAGAAAACGGGGCTCATCACCTGTTTATTATGTGGCTGTTTCGGAAATTTAAAAGCAAAACAGATATTACGTTTATGGCTCTCCAGTGGTATCGATCAATATACTACTTCCCTATGTATCATTTGTAGGATGAGTGATACTGGAAAATCTTAAGTGAAGTTACTTTTTAAAGCCAACAGGTCACTATTAAAGCTAAAAGCAAAGACAGATGTATTACCTGAAAGTACTCCTTTCAAACTCCCCAGCTTAACATTCACAGGGAACATGAGTTGGAACAGATACATCGAGAGCTAAGTCTGCTGCTCTCTCTACCGTGCTAGAAAGTTAGACATATTGAAAGCATTGCCAAGGCTGCTGTGCTAGAAAGTTAGTTACACCTGAAAATATCCTGTACCTCTATAAGGCCACCATGTATGGAGTATTGTTGTCACATTTGAGCTGGTGCATCTGCTATTGGTCTCTCACTCCTGAACAAGACTCCCATTCACTCATGTATGGAGTATTGTCACATTTAGGCTGGTGCATCTGATACAAGTCTATCACTCCTGGACAAGGTTCAAAAGAGAGTCGCCAACCTGATAGGTCCTGAACGGTCATCTAAGCTTCAACCTCTGTCCAACCGATGAAATGTTGCATCCCCTCTGCCTGTTTTACAAGTATTTTAATGGTGGATGCCCCAATGAACTACAAGCACTCATGCCCCCTCGACATAAATACCCCCGTTAAACCAAAGTCCCAACCCTACACAGTAGAGATCCCTAGATGTAAGAAGGCCGTCTACTCTAATAGTTTCTTCCCTAGAACTACTAGACCTTCGAATTTTCTTCCAGGTTCCTGCTTTCCCAACTGTACTGACATGCAGAAGTTCAAGTGTAATGTGAAAAGACATCTTGCTGCTCAATTCCCTACATAGTATCCCTGCAACTTATGTCCCCGGTAGTAGTCCTCTACATCAAAGTGGCACTGTGCCTTGTTTGGGGCGGAGACGTAATAAAAAAAAAATATCTATAAAAATTGTGTTATTTATTATACTTAGAGTTCAACTATATAACGCGGAAATATTGACAAGAGATCTTAAATTAAATTGTGATCATCAGCTGTTTACCATGTAGCTGTTTCAGAGATTTTACTTTCCCAATAATAACCAAAAGTACACACAGTTACTACTTCACTAATATATGAAATTAAAAATAATATAATTGTGAGTTGTTCCTTGCTAATGGAGACAGAGATGGCTTTGTTTTATCGTTATTTCCATGGCAAGTGCTCGTCTGAGCTCCAATCTCTGGTCCCCCCTTGCCAATCTTTCACGAAAAACACCCGTCTAGCTGAAACCACTGTCAATAATTTTCCCCACTCTTTATCTGTGCCAAAATCAAAACATAGATACCATGCTTCTTTCTTAGAACTGAACGTCTGTGGAACTCTCTTCCGTTTGCCTGCTTCCCAGCTGACTACAACTTGGATGTCTTCAAGTCCAATATAAACAAATTCCTGATAAACCGCCCCCCTAAGTAAGACACTTTATCAAATCTCCATTACTAACGATTACCGCGATATTATCCCATTGACTACTGTACACGCAATAACCCTTATCCCCGAGTGGCTTCCGGGCCTTCATAAGTGGTGACTACCATGTAAAAAAAAAAAAATCATAACTTCCTGATGATTCCAAAAGGATGAACCATTAGTGTCTATAGATATTAAAAATAATTATTTATAATTATAAAAGAATAACTCTGTCGTTTTCAGACGTGCTTGAATAATGACTTGCTGCCAAAATATACAAATATATATAATGCTCCTTATCTTAGGTTGAGCATTTGGGAAGTGATATACAAATTACCGTTAGCATTTGAAGCGATGCTTTTTGTGTAAACAAATTAAGCTTAGGTATTTGGACAATGTCAACACATTGTTAATTCACTGCCCACATAGCAGCAGCTGTATAGTGCAACGGTTTGAAGCTCTGACTGTCGTTTGGGCGATCGGGTTTCGATCCTGCCTAGCCACACTGATGAGCTGTGAAACAGTAAACAGTACCATATGTGGATGACTATAAGCGAAAATGTGTGTATATATGTATGTATGTGTGTTTGTATGTCTTGCAAAAACTTTCGACACAGGCCATGGATTTTCGCCAAATAGGTATCATTTTCAAGTTTGAACCTTTGCCCAACAAATATCGAAAAATTGGCCCAAAACATTTATTCCTTCACCCTAAACTAGCCATTTTTGAACAGGGAGGGGGTAGCAAAAAAGTCTCATGACAAGATAGCTTCTGCGCATACGCAAATGACGTCGAAACATGATTTAGTTTAAATATAAAAAAAAAAAAACCGACCCAATTTCGTCAACGTCGTCTTAGCTCACTTGATGAGAGTGCGGCGTCATTATCTAAAGTTTGTAAGTTCGAATCGTGGTGTGAGATGTCTTTTTCTGTTCGATTTTTAAAGTTTTAATATTGAAACTGGATTATTTAAGCCATTTTTCACGTTCTATGTTTTTTTTGTTTTTATTTTTCAGATTTTTTAAAGAAGTTTTGACGTTTGTTTTTCTGAGGAGTTTTTTCCATCACATTCGCGTTTTCTTTTTTTGTTTTTGTTTTTCCGATTTTAAGAAATTTAACATCGTTCGTTTGCCTTATGTTAGTTTTTTTTTGTTTGTTTTTTTTGTTTGTTTTTTTTTTGTTTGTTTTTTTTTGGTTTGTTTTTTGTTTGCTTGTTTTTTTTTGTCTTGTTTTTTTTTTGGTTTGTTTTTTGTTTGCTTGTTTTTTTTGTTTGTTTTTTGTTTGTTTTTTTGTTTGTTTTTTGTTGTTCGTTTTTTTTAGTTTTTCTTTTTTTTTGAAGTTTTAATATTTTTTTTATATATATTTAAACAGGGCGATTACTTCGCTTATTCTTTTGCTTTGATTTACCCCCAACACCGCCCGAGGACACACACCTCTAAACACCCGGGCAACGCCGCGTACCCCCGCTAGTATATATATATAAAGAGAAAAGAAATTAAGACTGTAAGTTGAAATTTACAATCAAATTTATTGTTCGACCGCACACACTTCAGATGTCACCATTTGCTGCGGTAAACATGTGCCTGACATACAAATTCAGGAAGGCATCTCGCAGAAGGTTGTCGGAACACCATTACGTGAAGTACTGCTTTATCGCCTAACAGACAAGTTTATTCGGGAGGGGGGGGGCGTATCTTCCCTAGTGAATTAAACATGCTCGCAGATACCAACCTGGAAATTTCTATGGTTCAGTACGGTGCATACAGCGCTTAGCCTTCTCAAATGGTCACCCATCTGGTACTGGATAGGCTCATCATTGCTTAACTTTGGTGATCTGGCAAGAACCGGTGTGTCAATGTGATTGTGCCATAAAAGCAAGGTATGATGTGATTAAAATTGTGTTTGATAAATTATTGCCAATCCATATGAAATTAGATTCGATCTGAAGCATGTGGTACAATGGGCAAAAAAAAAAAAAATGGCTAGTTAACTTTAATGCATCCAAAACCAAACATCTATCTTTTCACCAGCAACGCTCATACACCCCATTTTGTCCGAGTTGAAATGAGTAGCTATCACCTTGATGAAGCACCCTGCTTCGACAAACTTCTAGGACTAACCTTTAGCCCTGACTTGAAAAGGAAGACTTGCACCAGATCCATTGCTAAAATCGCAGAAAAAATTGTTTTTTTGGAAAAATTGTTACATCATTCTACCGCTCCAGAAGATATTTCATTCCTGACGCAATCTTCTAGCTGTATAAGAGTCAAATATGCCCTAAGACAGAATACTGTTGCCACATCTGGGGTGGAGCTTATTTTTTTTTTTTTTTATACAAAGGAATCACCATATATCAAGGCCCGGAGCCCAGTCGAGGATAAAGGTTAATGGGTATACATTAGTCAATGTGATTATAGCGTTTTTAACATAGGTATTGGGATTTTTGTAAGTTGGATTACATAGGGGTACGGTTCATCAAGAACTTGTTTACATTGGACTTGAAGACGATCAGATTTTAGTCACCTGGAAAGCAGGCCAATGGAAGAGAGTTCCACAGGTGTGCAGTTCTAAGAAAGAAGCTCTGATCATGGAATCTACGTTTAGATCTAGGCACAGATAAAGAGTGTTCTGGCTAGACAAGTGTTTTTCGTGAAAGTTTATCGAGGGGGGGGGGGCATAGATTGAAGCTCAGACAAGCACCTGCCATGGAAATAACGATAAAGCAGAGACAGGCTCGCAACGTCTCTTCTGTGGGAAAGAGGTTGCAGGGAAGCGAAAAGAGCATCCCCCACTAGGCTACAAAGTCTATTTTAAACTCTGTCAAGGCAGGATAAGTAGCTTCTAGCAGCTCCAGCCCAGATGTGGCAACAGCACTCCATCATTGGCCGAACCTGGCTTTTATATAGGTAGAGAATTTCATATCAGGAGTGAGATATCTACTGGAGCGGTAGAAGGATCCCATCATTTTTCCAGCAGCCTTGGCAACGGATTTGATGTACGTGTTCCATTTCAGATCGGGAGTAAAGGTCAGGCCCAGAAGCTTGTCAAAACATGAAGCCTCCCCAAGACGAGAGCCATTCATTTCAAGCAGGTAAAATAACATTGGGTTTGATTGTAAAGATTTACAAATATTTTTTCTACCTTAAGTTTCTGATAATTGGTGGTGGCCAATAAATGGGGGCTCATTTTATGTAAACTTTATAAGACACAGAAGAGACATTAAAAGTCTATCTCTACTCCATCCATACTTTTATGGTAGGTGTTCGATTGAGCTCCAATCTATGGTTCCTCCCCGTGAAACGTTCACAACAAATACTCGCCTCGCTGAAACAGCCGCCAACAATTTCTCTCACTTTCTATCTTCGCCCAAAACTAAATGAAAATTCCATGAGCAGAGTTTCTTTCCTACAACCGTTCGTTTGTGGAACGCAATATTGTATGCCTGTTTCTTAACTGATTATAACGTGGCAGTCTTCAAATTCAATGTGAATAAATTTCAGTACTCTTGCAGAATTTGACCTGAATCCTTGGGATTTTCCGTCAATTATGTCTCAGACTCGACCGGCAGTCACCGGATTGAGCCGAGCATTGTCCAAATGTTGGAAAGGAGGAATCCTTTTGCACATCGCTGTTTTCGCAAGTCACACACACATATCAAATTACAACTATGTTTAAAAAGCTTATTTTTGCAACCTCATGATGTTATAAGCACTCGTGGCTGTGTGGGCAAATTGCCCATAACTTTTTGTCTTTTTCCCGCTTTCGCATTTCATGTCCGAGCCTGGCCGCCGCGGCTCATTTTTTTCTTTTTTTCAGTCACACGGGCACTCCCTGCGATTTTAATTAAAAGAAAAGTTTATTTACTTTTTATTCTACTTTTGGGGGAGGGGGGGAAGTTTTTTTTCTCAGTGCACGGGCAACAAAAAAGTGCTCCACATCTGGAGAATAGCATTTCGTATCACTTCTGCCGAAATATCTGGGAAGCTTGAGAAACTATCCTTGTCTCATGGGGAGATAGGACTCTCTTAAGCCATGGTAAGCACTCCGTCTTGTGATGGCGTCACAATAAAAAATACCCTTGATAGCCATGGCGAAGCATAAAGTAACCAGCTACCGAGTGTTGAATGCTCTGACGAACTGCAATCACTTGTGCCCCCACGACGTGAGCACCTTCGACAAACCCGACAGGCTGCTAAATCCCACCCCCACACTGTAGAGATCCCTAGATGTAAAAGATCTTTTTACTCCAATAGTTTCTTCCCCAGAACCGCTAGACTCTGGAATTCCATTCCAGGTCCCTGCTTCCCCAACAGTACTGACGTGCAGAAGTTCAAGTGTAACGTGAACCGACATCTTGCTGCTCAAATCCCTAAATAATACCCCAGTAGATGTTGCCCCTGATAGTAGCCCTCTACACCAAAGTGGCAATTTGCCTTGTTTGGGGTGAAAATGTAATAAAAAAAAAAAAAAAAAAAAAGTACACCTCAAACTTGTATAGTCAGTTCAATCTCGGCTACGGATGCGCGGGCGAGATGTGAACAGTGGATCACTATTTCCTTTGTAAGTGAACAATTTAATTTTGTGACAAGGATGAGGGAACTATATTTCTCGGTTGTACATACAGATGGAATCTCAGCTCAGCAGTCTGTTCTTAGCCAAACAGTTCTTTGAAATGCACTTCTTTGAAATGCACTTCTTTGAAATGCGTTTCTTTGAATTCAAATCCCTTCTAGACGTGTGTGAGGTGGGGGGGGATAATTAACGTTTTTCTATTTATATAGGAGAAAACATAAAAACATTCACCACTTATAAAGGCTCAAAGACCAGTCGAGGATAAAGGTTGAATTGTAACATAGCGCGGACGGCTATATGCAAATGCATGCGAAATAACATCACTGTAAAATAAGAAAAAAAAGACTACAAAAAGGAGAAAGAGGACGATCACTTGAGAGATGCAGAGCATGTAACGAGATAACGTTCGAGATTACATGAGAGGGTGAATGACGTTCGAGATCACGGCAGAAAAAAACGATCATGTGAGTGACGTTACGGCTGTAACAATAAGGAAATAAACGTTGTTACAACGAAAAAACGAATTGAACTTCTTATGTAATCTTGGTCTCCTTTGTGACGTAGACTGCATACAATGTGTTGGGTCTACGTTACAATATGAATGTCTGGTGAGACAACGCCATAATGATTGGTGATGATGGTGTAACGTCACGGCGTCCAAAATAAATATATGTAACGTAGCAGTTACAAAGAAAATAAATAAAAAACAAATGAAAATCCGGGTCAGCATTTTTTTTTCTTCTTTAACAAAAATTTTTATTACCGTTACTTTTCGTGTTCGTTTGAGCTCCAATTTATGGTCCCCCTTCACAAAACTTTCACGAAAAAGACTTGTCTAGCTGAAACCACTATTAATAATTTCCTCCACTCTTTATCTGTGCCTAAACCTAAACGTAGATTCCATGAACAAAGCTTCTTTCTTAAAACTTCATGCCTGTGAAACTCTTTTCCGTTTTCCTGCTTTCAAACTGACTACTACATGGTCGGCTTCAAGTCCAACATAAACAAGTTCTTGATGAGCCGTTCCCCTTAAGTAATGCAATTTACCAAATTTCAACTACTAATGATTACTACGATATTGTCCCAATGACTGTTATACATTCATTGACCCTTATCCTCGAGTGGCCTCTGGGCCTTGATAAGTGGTGCCTTCTTTGTAAAAAAAAAAAAAGAAAAGACAATGCTTAAAAGTCTCTCACCATCGTCCATCCCGCCCGGTGTACACTTTTCTTCTTCCTCCGACCACATGCCGGCCACAGCCAGCCCATTCTCATCCTTGAATCTACACGTCTATTTTTTTTGACGTCAATTTTCTTTCTCCCGACCATGTGGTGCATTTTTCTCCTTTTCTTCCCTTTTTCTTCTCGTGCACTCTTCCTAATTTGCATATGCGCGTTTTTCAGCTGCTGCTGCTATTCCCTTCACAAGACAGCCATGCTTCGCTGCTGCTGATATCTTCCCACGTGCTCATGAGCACTATGTTACAGTGGTGATGACTGGACAGAATTTGATTATTTAAGAGGATGGCTTAACAACAATTTATTTACACTTGACTTAAAAACGACCCATGCTGTAGCCAACTGGGGAGCAGCCCCACACTATTGTGTTCCGCAGGAGTACAGTTCTAGAAAATAAACTTTGTTCATGGCATTTTTGTTTATTTCTAAGCAAAGTAAGAGAAAACAAACCTATCGACAGTGGTTTTTGCTAGTGTGTGAAGGGGAGGGCTGATCCACGTTTTTTGATTCATCTAGGAGAAAAAACAAAAAAACATTCACCACTTATAAAGGCCTAAAGGCCACTCGAGGATAAAGGTTTAATGAGTGTCCAGTGGATGGTGAGACAACACCATGATGATTGAACAAAATTTTATTATTTAAAGGGGCTGCTTAACAACAATTTATTCACATTTTACTTAAAAACGACCAGGTTGTAGCCAACTGGGAAGCAGCCCCACATTACTGTGTGCTGTAAGAGGACAGTTCTAGGAAAGAAACCTCGCTCAGGGGATTTCTGTTTAGTTTTAAGTAGAGAAAGATAAAGAAAAACTATTTGCAGTGGTGGTAGCTAGACAAGGTTTTTATATATCATTATTTTTTTTTTAATCCCTTGACATAATTTGTGTATTCATTCTATTTGTGGACAGTTATCCTCATCTTTGTAGTTGTTGCTGTTTCACTACGTATCAGCCAACTCAGCCTTCCCCAGGTGATTAACTGCGACGGGATACGAACTCTGAGTCTTGTAACTGTATCCCCACTAATTACTGCCTTCCATAGTTGTTGTCATCTCACCACGTTTTGGCCAAATAAGCCTCTGGCCAGCTTTGGGTAGGATTGAAACTGCTATCTTCAGACAATGTTCATCTGGAGCCATAAACACTCAACACCGCTATCCACTGCACTACTGGCTCTGAAGAAGGCCAGAGGATGAGTTGGCTGAAACAACAACTAAGATGAGGATAACAGTCTACAAAGGAATGAATGAGTTTTGCTGTTAATGTTTAGCAAGGCATAGACTGAAGATCAGCCGCGCACCTGCCATGAAAATAATGATAGAGCAGAAAAAGACTAGCAATGTCCTTTCTGTGAGAAAGAGGCAGTACGGCGAAGAAAAGGAGATTGTCTACTAGATTTTGAAGTCGACTCTATCAAGGCAGGAACAGGTGCTCTGAGCAGCACCTCTATAGATGTGGCAAAGACTTACCTGCCCTTTTCAGAGTTTTTCTTCTCCAAAATAAATTCCCAACCAGAGCTTTGTGTAGATTACCCAATCATGGTTTTCGTAAAACAGAAATCAGTCGGAAGAAACAAATATTTACCTGAAAAATGAAAAGCAAAAGAAAAAAAAAAAATTTTAAATTAAGAAAATGAATTAAAAGAAAAAAAAAAAAAACGATTTTTTATATAACAGATAGGGTAAAGTGTACCCACTAAACAATCACCTAAGGCACCTGTGATATTATCAGCGTTCCTCTAGGGAAAAGAGAAAAAAGTATAACAAAAGAAAGGGGACATGGGTGTTGCGATATTTCTGATATATGGAAGTAGGATTAAAGAAAATTGGAAGGCTTTACCTACAGACACAAAATCAATCAACCAATCAGAAACTTGCTCCATAAAAGTATTGGATATTTTAGAATTCCCACACATAATTTTTCTTGTCCATACGAGAAAGATCTTTGCTCTTTGTCTGAAATTTTCATGGCAAGTGCTCGACTGAGCTTCAATCTATGGTCCCCCCCTCATCAAACTTTCACAAGAAACACTCGTCTAGCTGAAAACACTATCAATAATTCCCCCCACTCTTTATCTCTGCCTAAACCTAAATGTAGATTCCATGAACAAAGCTTCTTTCTTAAAACTGCATGCCTGTGGAACTGTCTTCCGTTTTCCTGCTTTCCAGTTGACTACAATATGGTTGTCTTCAAGTCCAATGTAAACAAGTTCTTGATGAGCCGTTCCACTTAAGTTAACAAATTTACCGAATTTGCATTAATAACGATTACTATATTGTCCAATTGATTACTGTACACTCTTAACCCTTATCCTCGAGTGGTCTCAGGGCCTTGATAAGTGGTTATACCTATGTAAAAAAAAATGTCTATAGATCAGCTACTCACTGAAAATTCTTCTTCACCCCAAGAACTTGTACAGATTAGCTATCCATCAAGAACTATTTTTTCATCTCCAGGATTTGTATAGATCAGCTACCCATTGAAAACTCTTCTGAAATTAAACATGGCTTTCAATTCCAAAATGAATAAATATCGTGTAACATTGTTAGTATTAAGTAATGTCTCCCATGCAGATATCGGGTGACGCACGGTCGTTTTAATTTGAGCGGGATTCTGTATGTTTTGGCAGCCAGCGTACTGCTTAAACGGATTTTTATTTAATGAATTCTCGCGAGAATTCAATTCCTCCCTCCTCCCCATCTTTTTTTCTCTTGTCTAGGTTGCTGAGCTCCTGCTGATTCCATTGTGGTTGTCACTCCCCCCCTCTCCTTCTGTTCCTTTCTTCAACTGACAATTTTGTAAAAACATTTTTTTTAATCTGATGATGAATAGGAAGTTGTTTGCAAAGATGCACAAAAGGAAGCTAAGATGAGATTGTTGGTCAAGGTGTGGAAGTGGCCAGAAACAAAAGGGCTGGATATTTATTTAGAGTTATTAGAGTTTACAATATTTAGGAACAGTTGTGGACAGTGTTGGGTTTGCGACAGTTGACAGTTTTGATTTTGACACGGTGAAAGGCAGATCATGGATTAGAGCGAGAAAGCTTTAGGAAATCAAGATGAGCTGACATCAACTGACAAACAAAACCTCGATAGAATTAGCGTGTAGAGGGTCGATGGTGTCATACACACACCCACCAGAGTGCAACTTATAATTTATCTTAAAGATTCTTTAAGATAAATAATTCAGCTTTGGTAAACGGCTACGTCGATGTGAACCTTAGCCTGTAGAGGATCGATTGTGTCACACACACACACACACACACACACACACACACACACACACACACACACATGCACATACACACATGCACACACATACACACACATGCATACACACATGCATACATACACATGCACACACATATGCACACACAGAGCGCAACTGATATTTGCAGTATATGTCAGAGGTTGTGTTCTTTTGTGTTTTGTTTGATTTGATTTTTATACTTGACCAAAGAAAAACTACAGAAACAGTGTTGGGGTTGGCAACGCTGTCAAGCGGGGGGGGGGGGGAGAGGGACAGGTGCGTGATATCATACACCAACATTATTAAACGCCACAAATTCATGAAAATCTATATAAATAATACAGTAGATATCTATATTTGTGTGTTTGTGTGAAAATATTTAACTGATGAACTCTTAAACTATTGGTAACATAACACTAAAATTAACAGGAAATAGTAATCATACACCCGGGATGGTTTATAACGCTTAAACATACTTAACATATTTTCTCTTTCCTTTTCCCTTTCCCTTTCGCCCTATTTCTTTCTTTAGAGATACACATAGATTACTCGTTTTTATAAAAAAAATGTTATGAATAAGTCGGCATAAGGGAATTAACTCCTTAATAAAAATCAGTTACTTCATTTTAGTTGATACATAATCTGTGTTGAAAATCAAGCCCCTTCCCCTCTCCTACCACCATGACCAGTTTAGGTTCAAATAATGCTGAATTTTTTCTCTGGCGACCAATAATGTTCGAAAACATACCAGTCTTTGTGAGTCTTTGTTTCTTGTTCTTTTACTTTTAGCTGGACATCCAGCCATGCCTCCATTCAGTCTCGAAAGCCAAAGGATACTCCCTGTAGAGGCAGCTTCGCATGTAATTGTCAGCCGAGGGTTTTGCAATCCTCAACCACACCTCTCCTGAATCAGCACTGTTCGAGTCCAGTGGCAAGGAGAAGTCCAGGAGTCTCCAGTTTTTTTAGACAGTACCAGAATCATACTTATCCGATTTGGATTTAAAAAGTTTAAGCGAAACATACATACATTAGACATACATTATACATACATACATACATACATACATACATTAGACATACACAAGACATACATACATACATTAGACATACATACATACATACACAAGACAAACATACATACATTAGACATACATACATACATACATACATTAGACATACATACATACATACATACATACATATGATGATGATTGCAATGTCTTGTCAGACGAGAGCCACTCCCTCAGTCACTAAAAGTCCATGTGCCCGAATATGACTTTTTAGCCCTGCCAGCGACTTGCACACCCTCAAGCAGACATGACACTGAAAATGCTCACTGATTTGTATGAGACTAACAGCAGCGGAACCTGTATTATCGTGGGCTTTCATGTGATTAACAAAACCTGCCTTCGACAACAGAGCCCGATCACACACCTTACAGATCCAGAGATCTCCATGGTTGGGCGGCAAGGTTTGGCATTTCCTACATGCTCTCTTAAGCTTCTCTCGGTCTATTTTGGCTGCTTCATAGTGTTCTGCACCCCTGTATATCAGTGTCATCCACTGCTTGCGATCATACGCTAGGGACTCCCAACTGTCAACAGGAATATGAAAGCTCACCAGACTCTCCTTGATGCTATCACGAAAACGTTTTTTGGGCTTGTGCTGGGGTCTTTTTCCAAGAAAGAGCTCACCATAGAACAAATGTTTTGGGAGACGATAGTCTTCAAACCGGATGAGATGACCCGCCCAACGCAACTTGTTCTTAATAACAATGGTAGCAATACTGGTTGTTTTGGCCTTTTTTAAGACATATGTATCAGGGACAAAGCTATACCACTTTAAACCAAGAATGTGTCTAAGGCAGTGCTGATGGAACCTCTCGAGCAATTCTATATGTGTCCGGTACAAGGTCCAAGTTTCAGATGCGTAGAGTAGGGATGGTACTACACATGCTTGATATACTGAAATTTTAGTTGTCAGAGTCAGATCACCGTCAGACCAGACTCTATCTTGTAGTCTTCCAAAAGCATTAGATGCCTTGCTGATTCTCTGTCTTATTTCCGCATCAAGAATGCCATCATTTGATAAGGCACTCCCAAGGTAGACAAAATTTTTTACGACTTCAAGGCGCTTTCCACAGACGAAGATATCAGGTTCCACATACAGATCATTGGGAGCGGGAGTGTACATGACTTTAGTTTTCTTAATGCTAACTGTCAGTCCGAAGCAGGTACAAGCATTTGTAAAGAGATCCATCACTAGTTGCATATCTACTGGGGAGTGTGTTACCAGGTCAGCATCATCAGCATACAACAGTTCCCTAACAAGTCCATCACTAACAAGTGTTTTGGCTTGGAATCTTCTGAGGTTGAACACCTTTCCAGTCGTTCGGAATCTAATATAAACACCCATATCACAATCGTGGAAACCATACCAGAGCACAGCAGTCAAATAGAGCGAAAACAATGTTGGTGCAGCTATATCACCCTGCTTCACACCATTATCAATGGGGAATTCTTCCGAAAGCTGACCATTGAAGTTGACGCGACCTTTCATACTATGATGAAGTTGCTTGAACTTGTCTGTAAAAGCAGGTGTACAGCCAAATTTTCAAAAAAAAACAAAAAAACAAAAAAACATGCATACATACATACATATTAACAGACATTTGCCCGTTATATAACAGAAGAAGAAGATGAACATGTTGAAAGAATGGCTGAGTTCTTGTGCTGCAAAGAAGGTGGGCTCCCTCTACCGTGCTAGAAAGCTACTTATGCCTGAAAGTATCCTGTACCTCTACAAGGTTTCCATTCGCCCATGTATGGAGTACTGTTGTCACATTTGGGCTGGTGCACCTGTTACTAGTTTCTCGCTCCTGCACATGGGTTCAAAAGAGAGTCGCCATCCTGATAGGTCCTGAACTGTCATCAAACAAAATGTGGCATCCCTCTGCCTGTTCTACAAATATTTTAATGGTGAATGCTTTGACAAACTACAAGCACTTTTACTGCCCCAACGTAAATACCCCCAATAAACCTGACAAGCAACTAAATCCCACCCCTTCACAGTAGAGATCCCTAAGTGTAAGAAAGCCTTCTACTCCATAGTTTCTTCCCCAGAAATGCTAGACTATGGAAATTTCTTCCGGGATTCTGCTTTCCCAACTGTACTGACATGCAGAAGTTCAAGTGTAATGTGAACAGACATCTTGCTACTCATCTCTCTTTATAATATCCTTGTAACTTATATCCCCTTATAGTAGCCCTCTCCTACTTCAAAGAGACACTGTGCCTTGTTTGGGGGTGAAAATTGAATTAAAAAAATGTAGAACCGTTTAAGTAGCAGGGTCAGTTCAAAGATGAGTATTACATTAAAATTTCATGAAAACTGACCCCTCCCAAACCACTAAAAATTGAACAAGAAACATACCCCACCCCCGATCCCCAAAACACATTCACCAATACACATTCGAAC